>NC_037643.1:15645872-16360282 GCF_003254395.2 Apis mellifera
TTATATTAATTTTCAGGAGAAAGAAGAAAGGAGGAAACAAGAAGAACAACTTCGTTTGCAACGTTTACAAGAACAAGAAGAAGCAGAACGTATATTAGCTGAGCAAAGACGCCGAGAACAGGAAGCTGAAAGACGAAAAGAAGCTGAATTAAGAACTCAACAACAAGCTGCGATTGAAGCAATGAAAGCTAAAAATCAAATGCTTGCACAAGTAAAATTATTAAATTAATAAAATATTTTTTTGTTTGTTTTATTGTTTTTACAAAAATACAATTTATTCTTAATTTAACATTTTAGACAAAATATGGATCTAAATATAATGGACCAACAACTTACATTTTGGATAGTGAACCTGACGATGATGATTCAGATGATGAAACTAAACCAAAGCATATAATTCCATATTGGGCGCAATGTAAGTATATTTTGTTTAATTAAAAATAAAAGTTTTGATCATTTTGCATATCTATTAATAAAAGTCTCAATAATTGTTGTTATATTTTTATGATGTTTATAAATAAGTATGAATTTTTAAAATAATCTAGCTTTGGTTTTGCATGAATATATTTACTTTTATAATTATCAAACAAAATAAACAAATATGAATTTTTTATACATTTGAATTCTTATTACTTTTAGCGCAAGTACGTAAAACTCAACTTGCAATACAACGATATATTCCGGAAAAAGCAGTTTTTAAATTCTTTGATACCAGAAAGTGCACACCAGATTTGACTCAACTGTTTCATGGCATAGATAGAAATAAATTAAAACGTACATCCAGTGCAATCTGGAAGACACCTCCACGTTATTCCATGATGGAAACTGAATGAAAGGTATAATTTATTAAGTCAAATATTATTGATTTCAATTTGTGCCTTACAGAAGTACTTGTTATATTTTGTATATGTAATATAGAAAAAATATTACATCTTAACTATTATTGAAAAATAATATATATTTTTTTGATATATCAATGTATGTAATATTATTCCATTTGTTAATTTTTAAGCTAATCAATGAATATTATCTATTATATTGATCAGATTTTACTATTCTTTTTTATCTATATGTATCATTTTTATTACATTAAGATTAGCAAAAAAGAGAATTATCATATAATTAATCAATAATAAGTAATAAATAATTATATTCATATAACTTTTTAACAAAAAGATTTTATTCATTTATTTGATCGGATTTTATTCGTTTATTTATTTATAACCAATGAATCTTTCTTTTCTTTTTTTTTTTTTTTTTTTTTTAATAAAAAATTTATTAAAGTTATATCAAATGCGATATTATCTTCTATTTTGATGACATTTCAAAATATTTTCTTTTTTACGTGATTTTACGATAGTGGTTATGTTTATTTACTAAAAAAAAAAAAAAAAAAAAATATATTACAAATATGTATTTAAATTTATATATATATATATATAATATATATAGTTTATATAGTACATAATAATTTATATAGATTATTATTAATAATAATTGGAATAAATCATTGACACAATTATCAATTTATAAAAATAAAAATGAATTTAATAAATTAATTAATTAAATAGCTTACATTATTTTAATGGTTTTTGTAGTAATGCTGGTAATTTTGGTGGTTGAATGATTTCCAAAGGTCTTAATCTTAAGTGTGTATATATAGGTATCTGTAATATTATTTTCATTACGAATTACGTATAATATTTAATATTTTTAATGTAATTATATTTGTAATAGACGAAATTATATTAAATATAAAAATATTTACATATGGTAGAGAAGTGTCTAAAATTGGATAATCTATAAGCAACATTAATGTTGCTTTATCCATCATGCTAATAGTAAGCCTTTGTCCATTGATCATAATATAATCTGTTTTAAAAGCTGTTTTTGATGGATCAGTATCAATTATTTCGCTAATCCCTCCTTCAAGAACCTTTTTATATTTACATAATAGTAAGTTAATAATTAAACATTATTTTTATTGATTGTAGTTGCAAAAAACATTAATTACTTTTAATGTAGTAGAACTAGCAACTTTTTTAATATCTGGTGGTAATCTGTAATCTTTAAAATACTGATAAGTTGGAATCATTGGTAAAATTGGTGACCAAGGTTTAAATGTTCCAAAAGTTGAAATATAACGTCCGCCAAATGTCCACAAACGTACAGAATGATCTGTACTAGCGCTTAACAAAGATTAACAAGATTAGCAAAAAGAATAGTATGAATTTTATATTGTTTTAATAATAATAATATAATAATAAATTTAAATAATAAAAATTTAATAAAGATTATTTTAAATATTTAACAATTTTCTTGAAAAATGAATTTTCAATTCATAATTAAATAAAATTTGTTAAAATTTATTATTGAAGAAAAAACTATAAAAAGATATATAAAAAAATTATAAAAAAATTTTTTATGTAATGAATAATTGTATTGTTATAATATTATAACACAAATGAGCATAAAAATAATTTTAAACTTCATAAAATAAATTATTGATTTCCAAGTTAGTGTAACATTTGGAATTAAAAAGTTACAATAAATTATAATAAGGAAAATCATTTCTATCTTGAACGAAATATTTATGAATATATTTGAATACATTAAAAAAAAAAAGCTTTTGAAAATAAGCGAGACAAAATATTAATTATATTAATGAAAATGAGAATATTACGCTAGCTCGATACAAAAAATATTATATTAATTCAAAAAAAAATCTTATTTTTACCTAATAATAATGCGTGCATCTGGAATTATTTGTACAGATGTAATAGATTTTAAATGACCACGTACGGATGAAAGTAAAAGTGGCAAAGGTTGATCTCTTACAGCTCTTTTTGCTCTGCCCAAAATTCTATCTTTCCATAAAAATGGAAATTCTAACCGTAAATGAATCATATCTATCTCAGGAGGATCTGATACCAAATAATTTGCAAGATACCAAACTTTAATATACCCAGCACAATGTCCTAAATTATAAAAATGATTATTATTTTCTAATCGATTTCTTGTTTTTTTTTCTTTTATATTAATAGATTTTATATTGATTAAATATTGCATTATATACAAAAATAATTTTTAACAATTAATTAAAAATAATAAAAATGAGAAATTTTTTTTTTTTTACCTGTTACAAGAAAATGATTTTCAGGATCAGTTGCTAAAGCTAATGCACAATCACGTACAGTATGAATAACTGAAAATGCTTCTAAAAATCCTCCAGCCGGATGATGAGTCCATACTTGTATTAAACCGGAATCGAGAGAAACCAATAATGTTCCGACATCAGGTTTAACTGATCGAGCATTTAAAAATATCATAGATCGAACAGCAACAATTCGTGTAATATTCAATGCAGATTCTTGGTGTTTAGAAACTGTTTCATATTGACTATTAACAAATGATTATAATTGTGATTCAAATTTTTTCTACAAAAATATAATAATGGTATATGAAATACCTTTGTAACGAAATGAGTTCTTTTGTAATTTCTTCAGATTTATTTTTTTCATTTGTTTTATCATTTTGTAAATATTTTATTCTAAATCTGTATGATATTAAATAATTCAAATTTATTTTTTATAATATATTGTTTTTTTTTTAAATTTTTAAATTTATTAATCATATCTTCGTTTCATTTTAATATTTTTGATCTTTCAGATCTTCTTACCGAGCCATTGGTTCGTTAACTTTATATTTCCTATATGGTTGGCCTGTTTCTAATCTCCAAAGAATTATCTCTCCATTAAAAGTTGCTGTAGCCAATACCTGAGGATACCACATAGCTGAACAAAGAATATCATCAGTATGAATTAGCCCCCAATTTTTTTTATAGATATATGCATCAGAAATTGCAAATTCTACAACTTGACGGTTCCAACTACTGCACAAAATTCGATTTTCCAACCAAACTAAACTTGTTACTTCACTATATATAGAATAATGAAACGTATAAGAAATATATTTTGATATTATATAACTTAATAATAAATAATAAAAATGGCTAGAGCAACTCTTAATAGAAAAAAATAACATAATAACATATAATAAGAATATACCATTGAGTTTCAAGTTCCATGTTTCGTAAACAAGTACCAGTATTAAAATGCCATATTTTTAATGTTCCATCTCGAGCACCTGTTACTAGTAATTGTTCAGATTCATCAAAACATGCAGCAGTAATTTCAATGTCATGAAATTGGCCATACAAAAATCTACTATGTGCATGTGTTACTAAGAATAAGCGATTTCCAAGCCATGGATCCCAAATTATTATACAAGAATCTAATCCAGTTGAAACTACCTAAGTTTTTGTACAAATGATTAAACGAAATAATGTAATTTTTGATGTAGAGATTATAAAGAATATGAATTACCACTTTGTAAAGATGATTATATAAAACACAGGAGACAGATTTTGTATGTGTAAAGCCATCAGATACTGCTTCATCCACTTTAGGATCACAAACAATTATTGCAATTATTGCACCAGCAACGATCATTTTACGATTTAATGTATTATACACTACAGTCATTGTTGTATGTTCCCCTAATTCACTAGGAAGACCATTGTACGTCTATGTAAAATAATTTTATATTATTATTTAATTAATATTATTCTACTTCTGTAAATAAAATATTAATTAACAGAGATATCTTTGAAAATATTTAAACAAAATGTTCATATAGAATTTCTTTTAAAAATATTTGTATTTCCTGAATTGTAAATAATAATTTCTAAATAGTTAATGAACATAAAATTTTTATTGAACAAATCAATTAAATATTTTATTCTTTTAATTATGAATTAAATATTTCTTTTTAAATATAAAACATGCTAATTGATCCAAATAAAAATTATATTTGCATCAAAATAAATATCAATCTTCTTAACAAGTAGGAAAAATTAAGTACAAATATTTTAATAATTTTAATGTATTAATATTATTGTTATTATTAAAACCTGAATACAAGATTGAGCTAATACATCCCACACTTTGATACATCTATCTTTTGATAGAGAATACACGCGTTTACCAGCGTCTTGAACAACTAAGGCGCAAATACCTGCGCGATGACCTTGAAATATAGAATTTGGTCTTCTTGTTACATAGGGGTTCCAAATTCGAACTATGCAATCTGGTCCACCAGTTACTAATAATTGAATTTCTAAATAGATAAATATTTATATATATATATATATATATATATATATATGTAAATGAATAAAAACTTTTTTTATAACTAAATATACCTTCGCAAAAAGTGAAGCAAGATATACCCATGTTAACTTTAAATCTATATTGAGTTCTAGCCTTTGTAAGATCGCTTATTAACAAAGAACAACTACTACATCTACTACTAGATATAAAAGATCTTAAACTTCCGTAATAGGCTACTTGTTTCACCCAATTTGTATGAACATTTTTAAATTCTAAAACTCTGGTTCCTTTCAAATCGCCCTATAACATAGATTTTAAAATATATTAATTTATATATGTAATATATATAGCATCTAATCATAATTAATAATAAATTTTCTTTAAATTTCTTTCATAAATTTTCAGAAAAGTTTTTTAAAAACAAAATATATATATATATTGTTATTGAATCAATCTAAATATGAAATTTGAATATTTTAAATATTATTGCTATCATTTTATTATATTATGAAGAAAGTTTTCAATAATTAATAGATTTATTGAATAAGAAAATAGAAAATATTAGAATTCTAATTTTTTGTAGAATTTTTGAAATATTGAAAAAATTTCAATAAAATGAATAATCCAATGGACTCAAGAGTACTATAGTGTAATTAACAAAGAAGTATATTAAAATTTAAAAAATTCTAAAGTAAATTATTTGCCTTAAGTACAGAATCGTAACGAATGAATAACGTATCACGTTGAGGATCATGTTTAAACGGTCCTTTGTCTAATGGATTGAAAGTTATAATTTTAACAGATCCACTCATATCTCCAAATACAAAATGCGATTCCTCTTTGATATTTTTACTGAAGTAATAAGCCATACAAATAACTGCATTTTCCAATCCTGTTATCTGATATATAAAATTTTTAATATATATATTTTAAAAAATTTTTTTTCATAAATAATGAATTTATTTAAAAATCAAAATTAATATTTATTTAAGAAAAGTATAACCAACCATTATTCGAAGATCAAACTTTTTTGCCTCTGTATCGTAAAATCTTAAATCGTATTCGGTAGAACTCGTACATACTATTTGTATATCAGGCATTACTATCATATCAGTTATTAAAGTTTGTTGAACTTTCAAAGATGCTGAAAAATTAATTTGAAAAATTAATATAAATTTGTAGAAAAAAAAAATATAGAATAAAATTACTAACGATTTACAGATTTTGCACTACGTTCGTATTTTAAATCTAACGACCAATAATTTATAATTCCTTCCTTGGTCACGGTCAAGTAAGATCCTCTATGAAAACTTGTAGTCCTGTCCTAAGTATACGCATAAAATTATTTTTTAATAATTAATAACAATGTAATAATATTATTATTAAGAATAAATATGTTGTATAATAAATAAATATAAAGAAATATATCGATCATTGTTACTCTTTCTCTATTTGTAAATATATTGTGAATATAAATTAAATATAAATATACTTATACAGGTAATATTTCGGGATAAAACATAATTTTGTGTATAGCTGTACGATGATGTGATTTCAAGATTTGAGGGACACCAGTTATAGGAAGTTTCAATATTCGCAATTGTAATGAAATATCTTTTTTCTGGAATTCCACTAATAGATAAGAAATAAATTCATTCCATGTAATATTTCCATCTCCTTTTAAATTTATCTATTATCAATAAAAAAGAAAAATTATGCGTGTTAATAAAAAAAACAAAGATAAAATAATAAATCTTCATTATTACTTTTCTAAATAAGATTTTAAATTCATCTTCTGGCATTTTAATATGCAATATATTTTCAAACGCATCATACAATTGATCAATATTCATTTCTTCATTTGGTGAAGCCTATACATCCATAATGAAAAATGAAAACTATTATATTAAATGTATAAATAATAAAAATATAAATTTTAGAAATTTAATTTTTTATATTATATTAATTATAATTTTATTAGTTTATTTCTAAAAGTTTTTGAAAATATTAAATTTTTTAAATTTGTATAATACCAAAAACGCTTCGTGCAGTTGAATCAAAGATTCTTCTGTGCATTGTTCTTGTATACTTTTCGTTTCAAAAAAATCTATAAAAGCTTTTTGAATGCTAAATAAAAAAAAATGGATTATATAATAATGAATTAATTTTATGAAATATTTCAAACATTATTATTTTTACTAACCTACTATTATCAGCATTATCAAAGCCATTATCAAAGCCATTATTATTGTAAGTATTACTATCAAAATAATCCATTTTTGTAATTATATAAATTATAGATCATAATCTATCATCAGTTGTATATAATATAAATAAAGATAATATGACAAATAAATTTGTCAAACATTTTTGTCAAATTTTGACATACAAAACGAACATATAAGATAGTACTTTGTTACTTTTTAGTTAATATTTCATTTACATATATAAAAATAATACTGTTATTTGAAAAAATAATATTTATCAATATGAATCAATAAATGATATTATTTAAATATACAAAAAATAATTTAAAACATGAAGTAAATAGAAGTTATTTTACAAATGAAGAAATAAATATTTTATTAATGCATAAAAAAATATAAAATAATTCAATCGTAAAATAATACAAATTAATTGTTTTCTATATAATATTAATTCTTTTAAAATAAATTAATTCTAAATATATTTAGATAAAATATAAAAAATGATATACTTTGTTTCCCTAATCTATAAACAGAGTTATAAGATAATCAATATTTTCTTGCATGGAAAATTCGCTTGCATTCTATTGTATATTTAAATATATTTTGTTCGTATAAAATATTTTTTTGAAATATACATTTTTTTCAAAATGCAATTGGTATTTTTATAATCAATTTTTTTTTATTAATCTTTTTATTAAATTATGGAATTATTTAAAGCTTTAAGCCTATTCAATAGAGGAAAATATGAAGAATGTACAACAATATGTACAGATTTATTAAAAAAAAATCCTCTTGATCAGGTATAAGTACATTTAATCAATTTTATCAATTTTATATAATAATTTATATTTTTATATCTTTATTATAGACTGCATGGATCTTAAAAATGCGTGCCTTAACATTACAAGTATATGTAGATGATATAGAAGGAGAAGAAGAAGGAATTGCTGAAAGTTTATTAGATAATTATACAATATCTTCTATGCCTAGACCAGGAACATCTTTAAAAAATCCTGGTACTTCTTTTACAGGACAATATCTTCGGCCCAAAACTCAATCAGGTTAATTTTTGAAAATTCAAAATAATATTAAATAATTATAGTATTAAATAATTATAATATTAATAATTAAAAGGAAATTTAAATATAGAATTTTAACATAAAAATATGATATCTCTTCAAAGGTAGACCACTTACTGGTATTATACGACCAGCTACTCAATCTGCTATATCTCAATCAATTGAGCAAACTTTAAGAACACCCAGAGTTGCTATGACAGCTAGACCAATTACTGCAAGTTCTAGCCGTAATGTTAGGTATAATTATTTGCATTATTAAATAATATGATTTTAATTAATAAGTTTTCAACTTATCAAAAATTAATTTAAATATATTATGATAGATTAGGTACAGCATCCATGTTAACAGAATCAGGAGGACCATTTATACAACTATCACGTTTAAATATTTCTAAATATGCTAATCAACCAAGTATTGCTAAATCATTATTTGAATATATATATTATCATGAACATGATATAAGATATGTAAGTAAATGCACATTATTCAATATTTGTAATTAATAAGAAACATTAATAGTTATTCCATAATTTTTTACTAACTATTATTATATTTTTATTTTAATTAATTATAACACATGTAGGCATTAGATTTAGCAGTACAAGCAACAAAAGCTTGTCAATATAAAGATTGGTGGTGGAAAGTACAACTTGGTAAATGTTATTATAGTTTAGGAATGGTTAGAGATGCAGAACAACAATTTAAATCAGCACTCAGAGATTTTAAAACTATTGAAGTGATCTTACGATTAATCAGAATATACATTAAACTTGATCAACCATTGGCAGCTTTAGATACATGTAAAAAGGGTCTTGAATATTTTAATAATGATGTGAATATTCTTACGGAAATGGGACGGATATTTGATGGATTAAATAATATGAGTATGTCATTAAAATATTATAAAATAATTGCTCAAGAAGATGCTTCACATACAGAAGCAATAGCTAGTATCGGAATATATCATTTTTATAATGATCAACCTGAATTAGCTTTGCGATATTATAGGTAAATATAAATATAGATATAATAAGTGTATAATTGAAATTAATTTTTTATTTATCTGATTAGACGATTATTACAAATGGGAGTATACAATGCCGAATTATTTAATAATCTTGGGCTATGTTGTTTTTATGCTCAGCAATATGATCATGTTATATCTTGTTTTGAAAGAGCAATTACTCTTTCAACTGATGAAAATATAGCAGATATATGGTATAATATTTCTCACATTGCTATTGTATGTATATTATTTTTTTTTAACATTTAATTATATGAATATATGAATAATATTTAAAATTATTTCTTTAATAAAAATTTGATTAAAAATTTTCTATTATATATAGACTTTATTATTAATTATCAAATATTTTAGACAGTAGGTGATATAATGATGGCGGAAGAATGTTTAAAATTAGCTATTGTTAATGACAATAGGCATGCTTTAGCATATAATAATCTTGGAGTTATACAAATTAGAAATGGAAATATAACAGCGGCAAGAACGTATTTTCATGCTGCTGCTAATATTGCTAACTTTATTTATGAGCCTCATTTTAATAGTGCTTATTTAGCTTATGAGGTATTATAATTGTATATTATAATAATGTATTATATTAATATAGTATTATACTTTTATTGTTTTAAAAATTTTATAGATTGGAGATCTTCAAACAAGTTACATTGCTATAAAGAAGTCTTTAAATACATATCCTAATCATTATGATAGTAGAACTCTTCTGAACAAATTAGAAAGATATTTTTCACATATGTGAATAGAAAAAATAGAATTTATATATACCATGTAAAATGTATTATTTTATTAATATTTGATTTTAATTTTACAACTGATATTACGTATATATATATATATATGTATGTAAAAAGTATAAATCTCATGATTTAATACTGTTTCATTTAATTTTTAAATAACTAAAAAATGAATATTTTAATAGGAATGTAATTATAATATAATTAAAAATAATTAATAATAATTTAATTATAATAAAAATACTTGATGATTATATTTTCTCAAATTGTACATTATACATAGTGAATCATAATTTAAAATGAATGAAATAAAAATTTTCATTTGTATCTTGTACATATTTTTGTTTATCAAGTTTATGTATAAATATATAACAATCTGATAATAATTTATTTAATTATTATTTGTTATTTTATCCTTAAATTAATATTTTATATATATATTTATGTATAATTGGATAATTGACATATAAATTTATATTTGAATTCCTAAGATGCATAATAATAACTAATATACAATAATAATTTTTATCTACAATTCTTGATATATCATGAATTTTTTTTAAAGCTTTCCTAGATTTGCAATTTTTTATTTTATTTTACGCATAAATATGAAAAAATGTACAGTCTTCTTGTTATAATTATTTTATATTTTATTTTACGTAGTATGAGATATAACTAACCATGAAATTACAAAATAAAATAAAAATATTGGATATACAGCTAAAGCTTTCCTTCCTACTGGTTGACTGTCACCAAGAAATACCATTGATGCTAAAATGTATACAAATCATATTTGCAACAGACTTAAAAATATGATAAAAATTTATGTGTTAAATTTAACAAACTTATACTAACCATATGTTGCCCACATAAATCCAATCATAGTAATAATGAATCTTAGAATAAATAAGAAAGTAGTTTGCTCTGTGATTAATATAATTCTACATAAAATTAAAGCAATGGCAGTAGGCAACAAGCAATATCCTAAGACACAAATACTTTGGAAGAAAGATCTATAACATATATATTAAAATATTTCTTAAATATGATAAATAAAAGAAACTTCTTTTGCTTTCATTTTTTTATTATAATATTTTAAATTTATGAAATAAAAAGATTTCAAAATAAATTAGTTGTTTTTCAAATAATTTAAAAAAATTATCAATACTTTAATAATTTTTACAAGTTTATATACATAAAATTCATGCAACATTATAATTATTAATACTTACATATTGCCACCTAATAATTTGCAATTTAAAGTAACAACCATAGAACCAATCCATACAATTACAAAAACCTCTGCAAATTCTGGTCCTCCATCATTAAAATTATTTGCTGTATCAGAAGAACCTTGCAATATCCTAAAATAATGAAAAGTTTATGATAATTAAAAAATAAAATTTGGAACATAGTAAAATATTGAACATACATTGCCATAAATGTACATAATACTAGTGGTCCCCAAAGATCCCCTGGAATTAAAAATATCTTTGTTAATTAAAAATAAAATAATAATTTATAATACAAATATATTTTTAAAAACTTACATTCCTTCAATAAGCTTTTTTTTTCTTTAGGATATAAAACATGATAAAATTTTTTACCCACTGCCCGAACATCCCTCAGCTGTAATTTAAAAAAGTATAAGTAATAGTAAAAATAGTAAAAAAGTATAAGTAATTTATATTAATTATGAAAAAATTAAATATAAATATAATTAATAAAAATTATATTATTTTAAACTTAAATAATAATTAATGAATTGATATATTTTTTTTAAATTTATAATAAAAAGTTTTTCACATGCTCAAGTAATATTATATAAAAAATTTTTTTTTTTACTTACAATTGTATCTCTGATTGGTTCATCTAAAGTATTAAATTCAGGTTCTCCAAGATTTGATTTTTGTTTGGCTCCTACTGTTAATTCACCTTCAATATTCTGAGGATCAGCATATTCCATTGTAACTTTAAACTTAAAATTAAAATATATTAATATTACTATATCTGTTTATTATTATTCATTTATTGTATATATAAGAAAAACTTATTGTGTTCAATATTTTTATTGAAAAATTAATCATATAAGAACATTTTAAAAACATTTAAAAATTATAAAAGCAAATGTACTTAAAGAAAAATAAAAAATATCATGTCTAATATACAGTATCACATAAGTACTTATAATATACTTACATCGAGTTTTGTATCATCTGTCGCTGCCATATTTGTTGTCGATATGTAACTCGAATTATAAAATTATTTGGATATCAAATGCAAATATCGTCATAGCAGATCAAATCATTATGCCATATGTATATTATTTGAATTAAATTTTCAATATTTTCTTAATATCTTAAATATTGCACTATTATTATATGTACAGGAAGTTAATGCAATCTGGTTTTTTTTAAGAATGATGTTAATAAAAAAATCTAAAAAGATACATACATACATCATGATTTAAATTATTGTCACATAATTATAATGTATTTGCATATCTTTTAACTATTTTCGAAAATTTCGACACTAACGTTGACACATTCGATATATTAACGTTAATAGGTGGCAGCACTATTATAACGTCGCATTTGTAAACTTGTGATTTTGCTCCTTCAATTAAATATTGGTTAAGATTATATAATTGTTCTTAATAAAATATGAAGATCACTAACAATTAAAAACTATTTCTTGTCTCAATATGAGTATTTTATCGTTACGTTGTTTATATTCAAACAGTTTTTTATTCGATAATATGCCACGCGTTCTCATTTATATTGTAGTCGTGTCAATGTTGACATATATTGCACATGCGCAAGATATTTCTCCAACTATAGAAAAGCAACAAATTAGCAAGAAGCCGCATAATAATTCATCTCAAATTAAAGTATACGAAGAATTATGTATCCATTAAAAATATTTATATTTATTATGTTTGTTGTTTTTTATTTTTCTTGTTTTAATTAAATAATATATTGATATTGTAAGTATGGATCTATATAGGTATATCTATATAGATCACATGAAATTGTTATATATTATTTATTTATAATATAAAATATATGCAAATATGATATATTATCTTATTTTCATTGCTTCATTACTTAATTTTGTAAATAAACCTTAACTAAAATTTTATTAGTCAAAAAATCATTTGAATATCAACGCAAGGAACATACCGAAGCTATCAAACGTCTTCAAAAAATAGATAATTATGAACGTTTGTACAAAATGATCACAATTCTCGGTGAAAAGATGATTAATGTAATCGAAGCAAGTAAAATACTAATCGAAAGTGGTGGTTTTAATCCAGATAATAGATCTTTGCCGCAAAATATTAGCATACAAAATGGTAATTTTTTGTATTGATAATATATTTAAATATATTAAAAATATTTAAAGAAAAAAAATTTTTGCAAAATTGAAAAATTATATATTTTTTTTTTTTAGCAATATCTACTACATTAGAAAATACAGCATTTTTTGGAGATATTCTTCTTCATTTTCCTCATATTGTTCATCGTATACTTAAAACACAACAAAAATGGAATTCGATCGTAAATTGGTCTTTAAATTTCACATATCGAACGAAATATTTATTAGATTTGGAAACAATTACTAAAATTCATTTAGCATCTCAAGAATTAAATGTGATAAAACGCAAAGAAGGATATTTTAATCCTTACTGGCAGTCTACTAATCTTGAGAAAGAAAATAGCGGAAAAATAAAAAAAAGTAAATTAGCAAAAAAAGAAAAACAGAAAAAAATACCACAAATAACTAAAATTGAATTATAAATTATATATTATATGTTATATATTTCATTGCATATTTGTATCTGTATTTATAATAATAAAATATATTTTTATATATTTTTCAAATATTTAATATATTGTAAAAAATTCTTTATCTATAATTTTTTATATATATAAATTAAAAATTTTAAAATATAACTGTTTGCTATTATTTTTAATAAATAATATTTTTTATGTCCTTATTCCATTTTTTATCATTATTTTTATCATTATCATTATCAAATTTTAATTTATTTATATGTTGTATACTATACATTTTTCATGTATCTATACGTATATAAAATTATATAATATAATATAAATAAAGATAGTTTTAAAAAATATAAAAATATAAAAAAATAAAATCATAAAAAAATTTTGTATATGAATATTTAAATTACAATTAATTAAATTACAATAATTATAATTTTTCTCTCAAAAATTTTAATTTTCATGAACGGTTTACAACAGTAAAACTAATAAATTCTTAATAAAGAAAAAAATAAAAAAAAAACTTTCAGAAATTCGTCTCGAGATCATTCGAAAAATTTTTGAAAAATCAACAAATTATAATCGTCAAAAATCTGAACTTGCAGACTTTACGAAACCACAGAATAGTATAAAGACGAATAAAAGCAAAGATTTCTCGAACGAACGAGAGTGGTAGAAAGTGGTCAGCCAATGAGCTAAGAATGGTTCTTACCGTCTGGTCCCCGTAGTCCATGGCAGACACCATTGCTGGTAAATCCTGAGCAACAGTGTCGTGACACTTTCTTTTAGTGTCCGTCGATGACGAGTGTGCGTAGAAATTTATTTTCGGTTGCAAGTGCTGTGTAAATTGAATCGATCTTTAACGAGAATTGAAAAAAAGCAATTTTTTGTGAAGAATGATGTCGAAAAAAAGTCAATTACTGCTGTACGTCATCGTGTCCATCATTGTTTCAGGTATGAAAATATAGCTGCTCGTTTTAAAGAGAGATCGAATGAGAGATCGAATCCGTCAAACAATATAAAACTCTTAGCTCCTTCTATAGTGATTTTTCATCGTTAAGAGAAATTTTGTGGTTTAAGATCTGTCAATAATCGCTTGATAATAGATTTTTAAGATTGCACGGATATGTGTAGGGAATTTATATACTTGTAAATCGTTCTTGTTTGCCTTGAGCAAGTTTTTGAATTGCAATCAATTTTATAAAAAAGGAATGAACAAGTTTGATTCTATCATATATTGTTATTTTTATATTTTTTTAATTTTTTAAATGTTAAATATAAATTGAAATTTTGATCATTTACATTTCTCATTTTAATTAAAAATCTTTTAATTACTAAAATAATGGAATCAATCAGTATAGTTTCTCAGATATATTAGAAATGTAATGTCGATGCAATAAAAGAATGACCTTCTGTGAACATTCTCTTAGAATTAATAATTTGCAATTTCATGGTAAAAATCTTATAGAATTTTAATAAAAGAGAATTAAATGAAAATAATAATTTTAATATTTAAATTAATATGTAATAATTATTTGATAATAAATTCATTGAAAACAAATGATTGAAAATTAATATTAATTTTAAACAAACATCACAATATATTATTTATAAATTGATATTTATCAATTTTATTAATCGAATTCAAGATTTCTTTACCTTTCACGAAAGATTTTATTAATAAATTATATATCTAATGCAATTTTTAAAATCGAACAAATTGAATAAAATTATTTATATTAATTATACATTCAAGAATAATTATTAACTGATTATATTCTAATAGAAATTCCGTTACTTCTTTATTTAATATATTTGATATTTAAAATTTTTTAGTCAAAATATGTTAATGTATTTTATAAATAAAAAAAATATATAAATCTAGTATTAAATAAAAAATTAAAAAGTTATAAATAAGATATAAAAAAAGGACAATTTAATATTATGATAAATAATAAAAATATAATAAAAATATAATATAATAATATGATAATAAATCAATAATTAATATAATATATATATATATATATATTAATTTAATTTAAAAAATTATTAGATATTCATTTATTTTTTTTTATAAAAGTATCTTAACGAGATGTAATCAAAAAGTAGAATATTTAATAATATTAAATTATAATTATAATTATGATTTTTTTAATTAATTTTTAGAAAATAAGTTATGCAATTTTAGTTATGCATACGAAACACTTTCTTTATGCAAAAATTTCTAGTTAATATTGAATTTGTTTTAAAGAAAATTCGTAAGAATCTTGTTGAGAGTTCATGAGATGCGCGTTGGTATGTAAATATTTTTACGATAAATAAGATTTCCATAAAATGTTAAAAATTTCTTGTATTGTCACGGTGTAAATAAAGTTGACACAGATAAAAGTCAAGAAGTCAGAAGAAGCAAAGAACCAACCAAACATGCTGACACGGGAGAAGCGCCATTAAATTAGGTTCCCGGTCGGTGATTTCACTGCTGTTTACATAAGTTTCAACGTTTACGTATATGGTGTACCGTACATTTGCGACAGTATAGGTGTACCATGGCCGATGGAAATCTTGCACCTGAACGATTTACCACAACGTCATTGCCAGAGCAGTACCTTCACTTTCCACTTAACTGCTAAATCCGATGCTTTTTGGCATCTGTGCACACGTGAAACTCGTTCCTATATGTATATGTATAACCTGTTCTGAAGATGATTAACTTTTATAAATATGCATGTTCGATTGGTATGGGCAACTTTGTAGAAAAAATTTTAATACTTGTATTGGAAAGACATAGGATGCATCGCGACGATAATCGATATATACTATAATGACATTAATAATATATCGAAATATATCGAAAATAAAATAAAGTAAATATAATTATTAATGAAATTTTGCATTTAAAAATTAAATATATATGATATTTTTTGAATAAATATATTGTGAATTCTTGAAATAAAATATTCCAAGTACAATCGACATTATTCAGATAATACGAAATATAACAAAATAAAATCAAAATTTGTTATGTTAAAATTGTTTATGCCTAAATAAACTAACGTGCATTTAATGCTTATATTTATCATAAAATCGTAGATCTGAGATCTTCCTGGAATACTACTTTCTCCTGACAGTTCATCTGCACAAGATTTCAATGTGTTCGAATACGAATCTTCCTTCGTTGAATTAAATGCCCGACCACACGTAATTTCCTCATTCGTTGACTCGATCATAGCTACTTATTTACTTTTTCTTTCACTTTAAATATGTTCAACTACTTTTCCTTGAATTTTATGATTTGTTTTTTCCATATAAATAATATAAATAATTTAAAATATATGTATGATGCAAAAATTAAATATAATGAATATCGAAGTTTATAATATAATATGAATTATAAGAATTGCATTTAATTTAATAGGAATTTTAAATCTTTAAATTTTTAAAATTTTTTAAAATTCTTATTGTAAAATAAAAAAAGAAACTTTACAATATAATATTGAATAAAAAAAATTTATCATCAAATATATAATTTCATTCGAAAATATTTTGTTTTAAAGATAAATAGAAATAGCATTACATTTGATTATGTTCTTTTGAATTTGTTTGTAAAATAAAAAACATTTCTATAATTATAGATTCCTAGCATTATTTAATATGTCTTCAGGAATGTCGATATAGTAAATGACAATTTTTACCAACTAGACGATTAAAAGAAAAGATTAAAAGACTCGATTCAAAAGCATTCCATAGTTTGCATATTTTATTAAAGACTTTCTTGAATATAATTTTAAAATAATGAATGATTGAATAAAATTTAAATTTTTTAAGTTTTATTTGTTATTTGTTATAATAAAAAAAAATTCAAAATTTAATTCTTTTTTTATTAAAGAGAAAAATGTATTGTGAATGACACGAATAAAATTTTTATCATTGGCAAAAAATAAGTATTTTACATTCAAAACTATCTAACTGTGAGTCAATATTGGACCTTGATCTTGCTATTGATCCGTATATATATGAATATGCCTAATATTTCAACTTTCATTTTTACAAATACTATTTGTTTAGTATGTTTTTCTTTTTGATTCTTTTTCGATTAAGATTTTTATAAGATTTTAAAAATTTTATCTTTTTTAATAAAATTATTTATGTATTTTTTTTTTTTTTTAATTAAAGACGCATTTTTTCAAGACAAATTTTGTTGTTGCTTAATTTTAATATCTTTTTGAAAATGTAAATGTAAATATTTATTTTTTGTATTCACAATAATTTTGTGATCATGATTATATCGATCTTTTCGAATTAATTTTAACTGTAAGACAGAATTTTCAAAAATAAATCATATTAAATATTTATAAACTTTCATCGTATTTATTATGATAATATTAATATATATATAAATTTTTAGTTTGTGGACAGAAAAATGCAAAGAAAGATGAAGAAAGGAAAGATGAAGAGTTCAAATGTCCTGAAGGTCAAGGCAATGGTAATTTTGCAGACCCAGCAACATGTAGAAGATTTTATCAGGTGAATATACTGAAATTTAATAGTATAATAATAAATATTTAATTATAAAATATATAATGCAAATAATTTTCGATTAAATTTTTATACGTAATTTCAACAGTGCGTTGACGGGTACCCATATCTGAACAGGTGTCCATCAGGATTACATTTTGACGACATTAGTAAATTTTGCACTTTTAAAAATGAAGCTCGTTGTGGACCTATTGCTACAAGTGAATTTTTTTTTTTTTTAATAATCATAAACTGAGTTAATTTTATATTAATGTAAAATTTATTCTTAATATCAGCTCCAGCACCTATCACCGAACCACCAATTGATTTAGCAGAAAAATGTGATCCTGCAAACTGTCAGTTACCTTATTGTTTTTGCTCGAGAGATGGTACAATAATTCCTGGTGGTCTTCATCCAGATGAAGTACATATTTCTTTTTTTTTTTATTGTTCTTAATAATTACTTTGGAAATTTTTAATGCAAATTTTTTTATTTCAGACACCACAAATGATAATAATGACATTTGATGGAGCAATAAATCATAATAATTTTGATCATTACCAAAAGATATTTGCTACTGACCGATTAAATCCAAATAATTGTCCTTTGAAAGGCACATTCTTCATTTCTCATGAATATTGTAATTATAATATGGTTCAAAGTTTAGCACATGATGGACATGAAATTGCTACTGAAACTATATCGTAAATATTGGTTATTTTCTTTTTATTTTAAAAAGAAGAAAAAAGAAAAGAGAATGTGTTATTTTATACAATTCAATTTTTGTGTCAATTACTTTTAATTTGTTACTTTTTTTTAAGAGATTTTAAAAAATATATTGATGTTTATATATATAGTATTTATTGCATAGATTACAAAAGGGATTAGAGGATAAAGGATATGAGGAATGGGTTGGAGAAATGATAGGAATGCGAGAAATACTTAAACACTTTAGCAATATTTCAATAAGTGAAATTGTAGGCATGAGAGCTCCTTATTTAAAACCAGGTCGAAATACTCAATACAAAGTAGTGGAAGATTTTGGATATATATATGATAGTAGTATTGGAATTTCTCCACTAAAAGTACCAATTTGGCCATATACACTTGATTATAAAATTCCACATGAATGTAAAGCAGGCACATGTCCTACTAAATCATTTCCAGGTAATAAATGTAATTTTATTTATTTTATCATAAAATTCATAACAAAAAGAAAAACATTTCATTTATTTATAGGTGTATGGGAATTACCACTTAATGCACATTATGTTGAAAGTTACGAAGGAGGACATTGTCCTTACTTGGATCAATGTGTGCTTCATAATCATGATCCTGAAGAAGTTTTTGAATGGTTACAAGAAGATTTTAACCGTTATTATGAACAAAATAGAGCACCATATATGATGCCTTTTCATACTAATTGGTTTCAAATAAAGGAACTTGAACGTGGATTATCAAAATTTCTTGATTGGGCAGTAACCTTGTAAGTGATAAATAATTTTACATCATAAAATTATATTTGGTTTCATTTATTTAAATATTATTAAAAAATAATATATTATATTATTTAAAAATAATATACAGAGAAGAATTAAAAACAATATAATGAAATAATTAATTTATTTATATTACTTACATTAAATTAAATAAGGAAAAGATATATTTAATGTAGAAATAATTTGTAGATTTTAATATTTTTAGAAAATTTTTATAAATTATTAAAATAATGTATTTACAGACCTGATGTATATTTCGTAACAGCCACTCAAGCATTAACATGGATAACTGATCCAAAACCAATAAAATCTTTGAATAATTTTGAAGGATGGTCATGTAAAAGGAAAGAAAATCTTCCTGGACCACCATGTAACAATCCAAATAAATGTGCTTTAGATTTCAAACCTACAGAATCAAATTTTACTACTACAAGGTAAATAATAATATATAATAATATATATATAAATAATATATAATATATTATATATTATATCTGGTATTTTTTAACTTAAATAATAAAAAATATATGTTCATAGGTACCTAGAAACATGTAGGGAGTGTCCTAATAAATATCCCTGGTTAGGAGATTCTAAAGGAACTGGATTATATAATGATAATTATAATCCTGAAAAAAAATAAAAATGTTTAAAACTTAGAATGATAATTAGAATTAATTCTTTTTGTTGTTGTTTATATGAATAAAATATATAAATATAAAATACATATGATAAATGTAAAAATTTTTCAATTTAAATGCAGTTCAAAACAACATATTTATAAAAACAAAGAATCTAAAAAAAAAAAAATATAATTATCCTCAAAAATATTCAAAATATTAATAAATTTGATAATGTAAGTACTCATGCAATAAAATATACCTGTAATAGAACTGCAAATTAAAATATACTGAAATTACAAAGCTATTTTATTAACTTTAATTTATACATAATGAATATATTTTTTTTTTTATATTTATAAAAATATTTTATATAAATATTATATTTTAAATATTTTAAATATTTTATATAAATATTATATTTTAAATATTTTAAATATTTTATAACAATATTTTATATAAAATAATGCTGAATTTATTATTTTTCATTCTAAATTCTATTTTCAATTCATTTCACTTTTATTTATATAGGAAAAAAAAGGAATGAAATGTAAATTTTTATTAAAAAAAATATTAAAAATCATCCTCAATTTTATATTAAAAAATACAATAACTTGCATACTATTTCGCATGAAAAAAATTTTTTTTTTTTTTTTAATGGAAAAATTTAAAAAATATGATAATTTATTTTTCATGTCAAAATTTAAAAAAAATATAAAAATTCTGAAATAAAATATCGTTTTTTGTTCCTTACAGTTTAAAAGGAAATATTTAGGAAAAATTTATATAAGTGGTAAAAATAAACATACATATTTTAATATCCATTTACTTCACTTTTTATTCACTATTAATAGAAAAAATTATGCTACATAATAAGAATGAATACATTACTGTTTTTTAACGACATGGAGTCCATGGCTCAAGAATATTTGCATATTTTTTATATTCTAAAATATTAAATTAAATAAATTTTTATAAATGTAATTTTTAATTTAATAACACAAATTTTTATAATAATAAAATTTTACCTGGTTTAGGAAAATATTCTGGATGACGTATTATGTAATCTCTCATCATTGCATCTTTTCTTGCAGATTTTATTTCAAATATACTATGTATGAAAAGTCCAAAAAGATTACCACCCAAAAATCCAAGTAACATATACGGTTTATCTAACAATTAAATATCTAATTTTTAACATATTATCATTAATATCATTTCATGATATAAAAAAAAATTAGACTTTAAAGAATATCAATATAAATAACCTATACAATTAATAATAAATAACTATTACATTAAGATTAAAAAATTTATTGTTTTATACTATATAATAAAGATGAGAATGAATAATGTGACAATAATATACTTATTATATTTATATTGATATACATATTATATTTAACATTAAATTAAAAAATATTAATGAAAAAAACTTATCGTAAATTATTTTAAACTAAGAAAAAATTATACATATCATTGATTAATTTTTATTTTAATAATAAAGAATTAATCATTTTTAATCTATTATTTTTTTGAAAATAATAAATTATTGTAAAATAATGGTATTTTGTAAAAATTAATTTTTTCTATTAAGAAAGAAAATACTAAAATAGATCAAAGATTATAAATCATATTTGATCAAAATTAAAATATATATATTGTAATAACAATTTTTAACGATATATTATTGCTATTTGTAATAACAATTAATAAAGAATAGCAAAGAAATATAAAAATTTATTTTTTGTCAAATGTCAAATTTTTTGTCATCTAATATCTTATTTTTGTTATAATTTTATAAATAAAATTTTAAAAATAAAATTCATCAATATTATTTTAAAATATCCTGACAAAGTTATTATTGTTAGGTTAATGTTAACCTATTTTAAAAATGTAATGTAATTTATAAACGTACTGGCATATGTAGGCTTTCTTTGAATTTTGTTTAACGCCACTTGTGCAAATATACACGTAAATCCACCAATTGGTGCTAAATAATATTTAAAAATATAGTTTGACCGATCTAATGGTGTAGGTTCAAGAAGATCAAGTGCCCATTGAGCAGAAAAATTTTCCTCTTTCGCTTCCATCTATTCGTTTATTGATAGCAGAGATCGCAAACAAATTATTAAACGTTGTTATTCATAAATAAAATACATAAATTTTAAAATCACAATAACTATAACATACGTAACGTAACTATTTTAATCACATATTTTGCGCATACGCATACAAGTATCATCACGTGTTTACCTCGTCTGATTTAAAAGAATCGAAAGGAAACCAAGTAACCGATACATTTTTAAAAAATTAATATTTTCTATGAACAAATCTGATTCAATATATTAGATTACAATATTTGACTATCATGATATTGACATATTGACAATAATTCAATGAAAGGTTCTGATATTCAATAATCAAAAAATAAATATTACTTCAAGAAATAAATGCAAAAAATTTTTTGAACGCTAAAAATATTTCTTTAAAATCACTTACGATATATAACAATTAAATAGAAGCTTGATTCTATTGAAATTATAATCTATAAGTTGTATAATGATATAAAATTAATCATAAATCAGTATTATATTCTCAAGAAAAAACTAATATAAATAATAAAATAAATAGAGACAAGAACGTACATGAGATTAAATATATATCAATGCTATCTCTAGAGTGTCACAAATAAAATATAAAAAGAAAGGATAAGAGACGATAAAAGAAGAGTATAAAAATGAACTATTAGCGCCATCTCTTGACATTTTTTTAAAAATAGAATAAATTTTAAAAATAAAATATCTTTATTTATATCTCTTATTCTTTTACTATTTTTTTTTTCTTTTTTTCTCTAAAAAGAATTTGATATAAATTTTAATATAAATATATATAATAAATTAAGAAAAGACTTAGAGAACGATTTAAAGAATAAATATTAAGAATAAATATTCGAGAAATAGACATTGAAATCAAATGAAAGAATAAAAAAATTGATACTTTTATGTTTCGTTTCAATTTAGACTATAGTGGATGTTAATATAGAAATTTTAATTAAATTTTAATTAAAATAATAAATTTTAATAAATTTTATAAGTAAATAGATTGGATTGCATGTATTGCATAGTTTTTAACTTGATATCAATTTTTCTTAGAAATTAATCTTTGTAAAATTCTTGAAGAAAATTTTTCAAAGAATAATTTATAAAAACTGATATAATTATCAGATCTTATCACAAAGAAATAACTATATTTTAAGATCCGCTTGAAAAAAAAATAAAAAACAAAGATTAAAATAGATATACAAACATTAAATAAACACGAAAAGTCAGAAAAATTAGGAGAAACATTAAACAAAAAAAAAACAAATAAATCAGAGAAGTAAAAAATTAATTAAATTATTAGATTAGCATATATCAACATGAAAAAAGAAATTAATATAAAATTTAAATATACTAAAAAATCCTAAAATATAAAAGAATTAATATAAAAATTATTTATAACAATTAATACAATTAGTTTTTATAATGATCATATATCAAAAATATAATTAAAATTATAATAAAAAATGAAATCCCATTGTTCATTGTTTTCCCACATCGTCCATTTTACAAACTATCTTAATCTAAATTTTAATATTAATACTTTAATACTAAGTATAAAATCTATTTGTAATATTTCTCGTCCAACACTTAAAACAAAAACATTAAAATACCACCATTTAAAATTTAATTTAAAAATAATGCTCAAAACACAAATATTTGAAAGGAAAATAGCAAGAAAAAAAAATTAATATTCGAAGAAGAAATGAAAACGTGTTCGATTGACAAAAAAAGAAAGAAAGAATCACCGAATCATCGTCGACTCACATCAGACTTACGAAAGTCAATGGACAAACAATACTCGCCAGTCGTGACTAGTTGACAGAGGTGTGTTAGCGGAACGACTTACGTCCCGGCGACTCAACAAGGAGCAAGGAATAAATTCTTGATCACCGGAATCGAATTATGAAGACGACCAAACTCTGATCGAGTGCCAAAAGGTACCAATCAATCAGAGCGCAAATCATCGACTGGGAGTTAAACAATGCTTCATGCCACCGTGCATAACATGTAATTGACGGTGACTTGAAATAAGCGATGAAAAAAAAACAACAATAACAACAAAAATAAGGATAAATTGAGGAAGAAAATAAGAAACGAATCGAATAATTATAATGGAATGGAAAGTCGACATGGACGAATACAATGAAAATGAAAAAGAGAATATAAGTGAGAGAGAGTAAAAGAATTAAAAATTTTTATTTATCGTTTTAAGTTAAAAGAGTGTATCTTGATACGCTACTAAGATCTTAATCTAAGTAATATAATTTATTAACTTATTTTATTAATACCTGCAATCCAATCTATATGATTGAAATAATTAAAGGAAATCAAGTGCAAAATCTAAACTGGATTGCAAGTGTGCGTAATTCTTGGCTTGCCATCGCTTTCTGAAAACTATCATTGATAAAATATATCTTATATTTCTAAATATTTAAAATATTTCGAAAATTTTTTAACAAAATATTTGTAAAATAGTTTTTAAATTTTGGAAAGCGATGCCAATTACCGGGTCTCACCGACGAGGAGGTGATTACGCATCGAGACCCATATATTATAAAAAATAAAAAAATGAACGAATGATTAAATAATTTAATGAATATATAAAGAAATAAATAATTAAAGAAAGTAAATTAAAAAATAAATGTTTAAATAAATAAATATATAAATATAAATGAAAAAATAAATTAAAAAATATCATTAAAGTATATAATTAAATAAATAAATGTACAAGAAAATAAAAAAATAAACCAATGAATGAGATGAAAATAAAAAAATAAATGAATGAATAAATTAAAAATTAAAAATATAAATAAATAACAAAATAAATTTATTTAAATGGAAAAGTAAATAAAGCAATAAATAAATATTACTTAAAAAAAATGAATTAATAATATGTAATATACTTGCAACAATATTGAATATTTATTTAGAATAGATGTAAAAATAAATGTTCAAAAATTATTTTCAAAATTGTCAGAATTTATTTAAAATGTTATAATTGTGATCTACTCGTCGGATACATTTGTAGAGAAATGAATTATTATGCGCGACTTACCTCGTATTTATAGAAGATCATAGTAACGAAGTTCAACGATCGTATACGTACTTTGCCGATTGTTTGAAAACCAATTTTTTGAATATATTGATCAGTAATTTAGCACTTTTTTAGATTTTTATTATTAATTTATGTATTTAATAATTTATTTCAATAATAAATATAATAATTGATATATATTTTTACAAATTAAAAATAGATTAACTGTTTTATATTGATTTTTTAAATTATAACTATGCTAAAATATTTTAATTGCTTTTTTTACACAAATAATATTTATAAAATAAAATAACTAATGAATTTATAATACAATAACTTTTAATTTTTTTATTTATGCATATTAATAATTCATTAATTATCAATATATACAAAGAATAATTATGAAGAATGCATAATAATGAATCATAAATGCATAATATGTAATGATTTAATTATTAACAATTTTTTAAATTTTTATTTTTTATTTATATAATTTATTATAATAATATGATGATAAATACATAATAATAGCATAAAAAATGATTTTTATATTATATTTATATTATATTTTAAATTTTTATAATAATATAATAATGATTTTGATAATAATTTAATTTGTAATAATTTTTATAGTTATATGTTGAATAAATGTTAAATATTATAAATATCTGAATGAATTTTGATTAATATATACACAATAATAATATACAAATAAATATTTAAAATTTACTCTATAAGTTTTTAAAATTTAATTCAAATTTTATAATATATTTTTAATCTATTTTTTATATTTATATTTAAAAAATAATATGAATTAATAATGATAGAATTCATATAACTTACCGTTCGCAGGTAAAATGGCATAAAAAGAGCTTTTCATCCGTTCATAATATCGACGAAATATATTGATATTTACGAATAAAACGTGTGAAATTTTTACTATAATGTCATACATACAAATAAATGTATTTAAAATACATAAAAATAAAAAAAGTTTTAAATGAAATTTTTACATGAATTTAAATTGTACATAAAATCAAACTCGAGTAACTTCCTACGTCAAAACAGTATCGCGATCATAGTGAAACTAAAGTTCTATGACCTTTTCTCACCCGGTAACTGTTATTCGGTAAACAAAGTTTAATGTATCAAAAAACGGTCAGATGGCTGTCAGTTGACTTCAAACGATTATTTTAGAATTGAACATTAAGTATTATAATGTGCTATTGGTATTTTATTAATTTTATATTATATTATTTTATGATATATTATATATAATTGTATATTTTATATAATATATATAAAAAAATTTTTTTAAATATAATAATCAATAATTTAATAATTTTTTATATTTTTATTTTTATATTTTTAATTTTTGTTTCTTTTGTAATTTTTTATAATAATAAATATAATAATCAATTTTAAAATATCAATTGTATAACAAATTTTTTTAATATGCCTTCTATCATAATAAATTTAAAAATTAAAGTTCAATCATAAAACATATAAAAAAATCATAAGAAAAATTCACCATTCCTTTAATTGTTTAATCATCTATATTTTATTTCTATATATTTGATTAAATTTAAAAAATTATTAAATAAGTTGAAATATTTTAGTAAACTAGAACGTCCTATACATATTAAAATTTGTGTCAAGTTCTAGTTTCATCAAATTTTGAATGCAAAAATGCATTAACATCTTTTTATTATTATTATTACTTTTTCAATAGCTCTATTCAATTCTAACAAATGTAATTTCGAGATATATATGCTTCGATAGATTTATTTATCAATATAGCAGGCGATGATAAATCTGTTTTCTTGAAGGCATCGCGTAAACGGAAACGTCGGTCAATTTCACGATTAACACTTTCTAAGTCACGACAAACGTCCACCGCAAGTATTTAGACGTTCTGATCCACTTTTCATTCAACTCGTAACATATTTAATACGTATATATGTTCAGTTTTCATGTGGCGATTGCTGTACATTTTTTATCTCGATTCAAATAATGTTTTTGTGTATCCGTATATACGGTTAGTGATAATAATATTAGTGATTAATAATATTTTGTGTCAACTGATAATAAATCGTAAATCAAAATCATAAAATTATTCATAAAGAAATTTCTTTAATAGGTGAAATATAAACAATAAATGAGAATCATTTTTCAATCAACAATAACTTGAAGATAAGATCGTTTTCTCGCTATATTGAGGTTATCTTACAAACTATCGAAGTTAAAGGAAATTATTTTAATTGAATAAGAAAAAGTAAGACAAAATTAAATATCTATTTTTATTTTTAAATCTTAGAACAAAAATGCTTTAAATAATATTAGTAAATCTTAATAAAAAAATTTTATTACAACATTTTTACTTTTAGATTATTTAACATCAATGAAAATAAGATTGCTAAAAGTGTTGAAATATCAAAGGAAAGGAATAAATGTTTTATACAGAAAACAAAGAATAATATCTAAATTTTTAGCTCTTGTAAATTATAATGGCTTTTTCAAAGTAATTTAACGATTAACAAATATCTTGTTATACATATTCAAAATCCATTCTTTATTGATTAAATAAAATAACAAGATTATATATCGTTATCATGAAAGAAAAATTAATCTTCGAAATTTTAAAAAAAATAACCTAAAAAAAAAACTCATGAACGAGGATTCATAGTGAAATAATCTAATATTGTTTCTTTTTTTTTTTGTATTAGCAATAATTAAGATATTAAGAAATGCAAGATAAATGAAATGCTTTGAAGTTCACTATCATGAAAAGACTTGTTATCAGCGAGTGTTAGTATTGTATAAATGCACCAAGTGAACTGGTTAACTTAGTAATAGCCTAAAGCGAAACTGAAGTGCTCTGTTATATATACGTGGGTTGAGACTATTTTTTTCGCATTGTCGGCACAAGTAATTTGTTAACAACGGACGTCGACGATGTCATCTTCAGGCTTTAACGAAGAGTAAGTAATACTTACGATCCCTGGTAAACAATTTATTCCCATTTCCGCGCTACAAATTGTCGAAGAATTCGTCTAGCTGGAAGAGATGTTTCTCTCTTTCGCGACGTTCAATTTGTCAATCGCCACGCACGAAGAATTGATCTCGTTAGATTTGACATAGTTTATGATTTGACATAATGTTGAAAACTTTCGTATATCGTAAATGTAATTTTATTGACATTTTATTTGACTTCCATTGAGAAATTTTCTTGGAATAACTTTTACTTTTTTCTTGGTAAAGTGAATAACTTATTCGTTATCAAACAGGTAATAAAATAAATTTGAAATCAATTAAAATTGAAATATTTCCAATAAATATATATTATATTTAATTTATTATTGATTTATTATATGAAATTAAATTCCAAATATATATTTAACAGGTTTCTTGTTTGAAAACGATTATTACTAATTTATATAGCTTGATTATTAGCTATTTTTGGACAATCATATAAAAACAATGAAGATTAATGTGATAATGTGTAAGTTAAAAATTATCCATAGTCAATTACAATGATCTATGAAAATAAAAAATGAATAAAGTTGTAGAAAACTGAATGTATACGTTAATCAAACAAAATTACTTTCATATTGCATTAGCCAGTTTGTATTATTGAATCAGGTAACAATTTCTTCTTAAAAAGATTATTCTGCAATTGGATCATCAAAAGGATATCAATACCAATTGTAATTGTTTTTTTGCAATTTATTTTTGAACAAATATTATATTTATCACATTTTGTATCAATATAAAATATGATTAGTCGTTCGAGACTTAATATCTAATATCTAAAGTAAATTATGATTGCAACGTTCAGCATTCATTATCTATCATATCTCAATTGAAACGTACATAAAATTATATACGGAAATACTTATAAAACATCCACTCGAGCAATTAGTAATTAGCAATAAATACTAAATACAAATTGCATATTGCATTCAAAAAAAAAAAAATATTGAATAACAATTACAATAATTAGAAATTATTATGATGAAACTGTAAAAAAATAGAAAATTTGGATTTTATTATTATTTTTAAAATCCTTTTTTATAAATTTTCTCTCAGTCGAAAATAAATTACCTAACCTAACCTTTATGCATCTCTCGTCTAAAATTTATTTCAGTCTTCCACTTTCTACTTCCGTTTCTTTGAATTTCAAATGGCTCTTTCTCTCCTCGATTCTCGCCGTTCGAAAAATCGTTCAGAATTGAATTCGTCGAATCGCGACAAACCCGATGCATTTGAGTGCAACGGCCTTTGTCGTAACCAATGGATGCACTCTCTCCTCACGTTTCTTACGGGCTGTTGGCCCCCTTTTTCTCATCGCTTTCGGCCGTCTGGACGATACAAGAACACCAAGAAGTCTTGTCAAGACCTGGCGTCAAACCTGGTTTCGTTTCTAAACACTCGATGGTTTCATTCCAATCACTGTATGGACCGCGATATGGCACAAGGACATTATGCTACACTGACCTCGTCTTCGTGTGACCCGAGCCGAGTGGCTCGCACTACCCACGTAATATATTCATGCTGCAACGTGGATGAAACTTGCACTGTTCTGCAACTACGATTAATAATAAAACAATGTTTATACGTTTCGTGGTATCGTGTAAAGAATTTCGAACGAATCGTGACTTCCAACGAATAAATCATTTATCTGGTAGAAAAATGAATTTGCGAGTCAAATTGAATTTTACAAATTCTTTATAATTTTATGAATTATATATTCAGTTATATTTATATTTTTTTATTATATTTATTATATTTATATTTATATTTATATTTATATTTATATTTATATTTATATTTATATTTATATTTATATTTATATTTATATTTTTTTATTATATTTTTTTATTATATTTATATTTATATTTATATTTTTTTATTATATTTATATTTATATTTATATTTATATTTATATTTATATTTATATTTATATTTATATTTATATTTATATTTATATTTATATTTATATTTATATTTATATTTATATTTATATTTATATTTATATTTATATTTATATTTATATTTATATTTATATTTATTTATATTTATATTTATATTTATATTTATATTTATATTTATATTTATATTTATATTTTTTTATTATATTTTTTTATTATATTTTTTTATTATATTTATATTTATATTTATATTTATATTCAGTTATATTAATCTTGTCTTCGCTTAGATCTTTTATTCTTTGAAATTGAAGAATTGAATTTTGTATACACTTAGAAAATGATATATTTTATTTCTCAAATGATTATCAATGTAATTTAAAATTATAAAATTTATATTTGTAGATATTTTATTTGTTAAATGTGATTTAAAAGTCACATTCGCGTGATTTATAAATATAGATTAGTTGTATTAGATTACTTTCTTTTAGAAAATATTACAAATGAATTTTCATGAAACATTTAATTACCAGTAATTTATATATATATATATATATCACGTTTTTGAATACTCGAAGAATGCAGCTTTCGCGTGAACCTTTCATTAACTCGTCCGCTGGAAAAAAAAAACAATGCTAGAGCCAATTAAACTCGTTTAAGCTCTAAAGGAGCTATTATGTAAGAGCCTTTGGAGGGTAGCTGTCATTGTGTTTTATGAATAGTCCGCCACGATGATGAGCCATTTTTATCGTATGTGTCATTGTCTCGAATAAATTGAGCTCGTTATAAAAAGAACATTTGTTTTAGAAAAAAAATATATTTTATATTTTGTATTTTCAGAAAGAAGATGTATTTTGAAGAAGCATTGAAGGGGCATGCTTTTTCGGATGACAGTGTGGAATATCTTTGGGAGGATATAGAAAATCTCAGTCTGGAGTAAGTGCCAATTTATTTTTATTTATTTATTATTGCAATCTGACGATTAGATTTTCCATTTCGAAAAATGTGATGTCGATAAGATAATGAAATATTTTTATGAATCATTCATATAGAGATAGGTAAAGGTTTATTTGAAACGTTGATAAATTGAAGGAATTACTTTAAAAAAATTATTTTTGCAATTATATGCATCGTGATATTTATTGGAACAATAATTTAATTTAATTTCGTTAAAATTTTCTATTAAATTATAAAAATAAATAATTTCTGCAGTATCAAAAATATTTCATTATAATATCTAAACACTTTAAATTATTATATATCTACAAGTTTCCAAAAATCGTAATTTATCATAAAATATTACAAATATTTTTTATTGCAAATCTTCAAAATTATTAAAGTACGATCTCTAAGAACTTTAAAATTATTACACTTTCAATAATATAAAAATTAGAATATTAATTATATCTAAAAATATTCTAGATTGTACGGTATATTTATTATTATATTTATTATTATAAAGCACCTATTCGTCGATCACATGACATTCCACGACAACAGTTCGATACCGGTACTCTGTTCGCATACTTATTTATATATTTCAACTTTCACTGATAACGAGAGCAACATTCCACGAGCGGCGTCTTCTGAATATTTAGAGGTTATGTAGAGATTTCAGACTGGAAGTTCCAGTCTGTGTCGCGTATCCAGCCGGTTACACGCGCGTGATCCTGCGGGACGAACGTGCAATTCAACGGTTTCCTTTTTTTTTTTCTCATGGTGGAAGGTTTGCCGCTGACATGCACAATTTTAACGACTCTTTTTGACACAAGCACGCTCTCTGCGAATAATTAGGAGAACCGTGGTTACCGACAGTGTTAAAACATAGACGGAGAAGAAAGAGATCTGAATCGTAATAGGATATTGTTCTGTCCAGGTGCAGTAAGTTTTTATTCCTTTCTCTTTTATCTTTTCTCTCGAGTCGTTGTATTTTCATATGCTAATTCAAGTTTACGGTGAAATAAAGGAATAATTGAGGATTTTGTGGTATGAGAAAGGGGCAAACTTTTAAAAATTTTTGTATTGTTATTTATATGTAATATATTGAGAAAAAAAAAATATATATATATATATGTAAATAATATATCGAAAAGAATATTTTATTTCATATATAAGTCACGTTTAGATTTCGATAAAAAATAAGAAATAAATAAATTGTGTGAAATAAAAATATAAATTTGGATCTTTTTTTAAAATGGAAAATGAAATTTTTTATTAACAATAATCATATCATATCATAAATAAATAATTCCTTAATTTAATTGTAATTTAATTATAATATATTAATTAATGTATAATATACCTATATAATATACCTAAATATATTTCTAACATTAGATATTAGAATTAAAATTAGAAATTATTAGAGAAATTTTCTAATTTTGTTTTTAAGTGTATATTAAAATAAAATAATCGTCGTAAATTTAGAAATATAACGATTATTGATAGAATATAAGAGTATATATAGGATAGGAATAATTACGAAGTTCCTAATAATATCGTTAAGCTATCAATAACACTATTTGAACAAAATAAAGCTCGACAAATAACAGTCTATTGACAATGACAAACTCATTCTTATTTGAAGTTGATATTAGCAAACAAGATCTCAATAATCAATTTACACAATCACAATATCTATTACGTTAAAATGGTTGACAATCTTCAATTTTTTTTAATAAATTTTCTCTTATATCAATACTTTTTATTACAAGCTTATTTTATATTTTAATTTTATTTAATTTTAATTTTAATTTGTCATATGATTAATTTTGACATGTATTATTTATTTTTCTTATTAAATTCTCAATATCAAAATATATTTCTATATATTATATACTATATGTATATTAATATTTCACATTTAATTTAAAAATAAAATAAATTAAGTTATACATACATGTATTTAATTAATCATAATAAATTCGTTTTCCAAGAAACTAATATCACATTATAGAATTCTCTAAAAAATTTTTAAATAAAATATTTCATACAAAATTTTAAAAAAATTAAATAAATTGAAAACTTAAAAATAATTTTCAATATCTTTCACTATCATCAACGATATAAGGGAGAAAGATATATTTCTTCTTAATTATATCGAGATACATATCTCTATGCATTATATACATAAATTGGCAGTTCAGTTTGCACACCATGAGTCTATTAGAGCAAAGTGCAATGTTCCAACATGTATGCGTTAACCCGGTTTCGGTGTCATCAATGTCATCAATGTGACAACTAGGCCGCCGCCAGCTCGAGTTCCGTTCATTATCATCAGTTTAAATATCATAGCTTTATGTACCCACTTCTCCTCAATTTATCACGAGAATTTATTCAATTGTTCAGAGGAAATAATTTCGAATTAGACCAAATATCGAACATTTTAAATTTCAAAAAGAACAAATTCAAATTATAGTTTATTTTCATTTGAAAATAAATTTATAAATAAATTTATAAATAAATATAATTGTATAATTTATTTAAAATAGAAAAGATCAAAAATTCTTCAAATCGATCCAATTCGATAATAAAGAAAGATAAATTATTTTTAATATTAGAACTAAATATATAAATTCGTTATTTTAAAATAAATGATCATAGATATATGTCATACGATATTTCTGTATTCTCTTCTTGATACTGAACAAGATTTTTGAAAGTATCAATAAAAATAATCTTTATTGTCATTGTTCTCACAGACTCATCTTTTCACAAACTCTTCTCTCATTAATATATCTTTTATTAATCAATCTGAAAAAAAAAGGTGAAATATCGAATATACATAATGAAACTTACTTTTCTGCTCGTTCATAATCCTATTGTTTCAATTCAATTTAACCTAACTTTCCATCTTATATCCAATTCGTTTTCTATTTCATTCAATAATGAAATACACCACGTATATATATATTATTGTTTGCAATTACATTATTCTTCGAAAAATCGCGGTTATTCTCGAGGTTATTAACGTTCGTTAAGCATTTGGAATGACTGTTCATTTCGATCTTATTAAATTCAGCCATACTTGAATCGAGCGAAAACGATGGAACAAAGTGGTCTACACTCTGTGCTCGATCGATTGTCACGCCACTTTCTCACAAGACGTGAATTCTCAGCATTGAAATTCGTCTGATAGGTTGGGTCTTTGAACCGGTGATGATTGTTCTGAATAATACTCGTTTCTTTCTGGATCAATCCAACGAAAAGATCGTATTGTTGCAAGCGGAAGAGAATAGTTAGAGAAGTAATATAATGATAGATCGATATCAAGGAAGTTTATTTTTCTACAAGATTGGTATATATTTTATGAATTTGAATTTCGTTAGAAAACAGAAATGAATCATATGAATACTATATAAGTCTATTGTAGTTTCATCAAATATTTGTAGTATTGAAAATTTATTTTACAAGTAAGGAATCATAATTGGATATTAACTCGTTGAAAAAATAACTTATTAAAAATTTCGAATAAAGTTATTTTAAGTAATTGCTTATTGAAATACTTGAATAATATTTATATAATAACATCATAACTATTATAGTTGATTATTTTATTTTGTGTAATTTAATATTTTTGTATAACTTCGATTGTTTAGCAATTACAATTATTTGCATTGAATAATAAATTATTGAACTTATTAATTAAAGTTTCTAAGTAAATTGTATATAGTTTTAAAGGATATTAAATTTATGTATCAATATTGATCGTTCAAACTCTAGTATCTATGTAATCTGTGTAAAAACTTAATAAGCATGTTTCAATATCTAAAACTTTGAAAGTTCTGCGTTGAAAGTACTTTATTAAATGAATATTGAAATTATCGGATTTATTATGAAACTTATGTAATGAAATTATAATAACAGAAAAGAATTTTAAATATATGATTTGTTATGTAATATTAAGTTCTTTGTTCTTTATGTAATATAAGAATCAAGTTATAACAATCAATTCGACATTAATAATAAAATAAAAAATAAAATTGTGCATTTCTAAAGATACTCATTGAACAATCTAAAAAAGTATATATTTCATTGTTTTTTTTTAAGCTGCGTTTTTTTTCTACTCGTCCATTAACAATATCTAAATACTTATTATAATTTCTGAATATATAAATTGCAAATTAACCACAAAATGAACAACACATTCCATTTTATATTTATATCAATAATTCTACATTTATCGTTTATTACTCCACACTTATTTTATTACTTTATTTTGCTTCACTTTTTTTTATTCCATATTACCACGCTTTTCTCTACTCTACAATACTTCATAATCCTCTTTCATGTTTCGATTACATCTCATTTGCATTCTTCATCACACGATAGACTCGAAGATACGATAATCTCAAGTAAGGTAATACAATGTGACCAAAGATGGCCTAGCTAATTTCATTTCTCATCAACTGCAATTTCTACTATACATTTACCTACTTTCGAACGTCATTTTCTCAAAGTATGCGATAAACAAACATCACCTCGAGCATGCAAGCAACATATCATTTCGACGAATTTCCATCAATCTACTCTTATCACGTGTAATAAACGAATATACAGAAAACATGCAAAACTGTAAATGTATCGATTGTATACAAGAATGAGGAAATACGAAGTCTGAAAATATATATCCCATTTGATGATAAAATTAATAAGAATTACTCTTGAGAGTTAATTTTTGGATAGTGAAAATTTTAAGGTTATTCTCAATATACATGATATACATGCATTATCAATTTTTTTTATTAACAGAAAATACATTAAATCCTGAATATTTTAAAATTTATAATTTTATCATATTATTCAATATTTATACATATTTATATATGTAAAGTTATATTTAAACGAATGAAAATTCTTAGAAACTTTGAGCATCGATTTCACCTTTTAAAAATGACATATTTCAATGAAAATTATTTATTATTGTGTTCTGTATTAATCATTAAAATTTCATTAAAAAAATAAAAAAATGAATGCTTTCATTGAATCAATAGAATCATATATTCTCTAGAAATTTTTGAATATTGAATTGACATTTCTAATTTATATTGAAAAATGTTTATATATACAAATATTATTCTCAAATTTACTTTTTTTTCTCAATTTTCAATATCGAAAAAATATTTCGAAAAATCGATGAGGTTAGATTATAGGTTATGTATACCTCGAGTAAGGTTAAGTTATACATACGAACAAGCGACGCCTTAAAGATGAAAACAGGAACAATTTCTTCATTTTGTTTCAATTCTATTCGAGAGAAATTGTATGAAACAACGATTCAAAACCACGAAATTACCAAACGATAGTTCCATCACGTAAAATTACGAGCGGTAATGGATTAGAAGCGATCTCGTTGAATTGGAAACCGGTTCCAGACTTCGTGTCAGGATCCAGGGGAAATGTTGACGACGCGTGAGGGACCTCGTGATCGATTACCCAGGCCGCCTCTTTCCACGGCACTTTTTCGCGAAAGTGAAATTTATCCGCGAGCAAAGACAGGTTTCCTCGTTCGTCTCCACGCGTCGATTTCACGCCTCTTCTCTGTGAATGTGTATTCGAGGGGAAAATAAAAAGAGGAATATGAAATTTTTGAATTTTTATATTATACATTTTTTTAAATTAAAATACACGAGATTCTAATGAAAAAATATTTTCCTTTTTCAAAGAAATTAAATTGAATTTTGCTATTTCGAAAAAATTTTCGATATTTTGAAATTTTTAGGTTTGTTTCCTGCTAAAGTAAAAATTTATATTGTGCATAAAATATATCATGTTTCTAAGAATACATAAATATACATTCCAGAAATACATTCTAGAAATCAATAATAAATGGAATAATATAAAATATTTGATAATTCATTAAAATAGTAAGAAATATCGAATCTTATGAATTTGCTATAATGATTGTTACAAAAGGAAAGGATACTGTTCTTAATCTGTCAATTAAGTATTTATTCTTAACCTATATCGAGCTACAACGGAAATCCGTAATAACGCAATTTGCATAATAAGCGTCAGAAAAAACGAGAATGGATTGCGATTGGTTTTTCAATTATTGCGTTGATAAATCTGAAAATAAAACAAACCGATTCAATAGAATTTTCAAACTGTTGGATGTTCTAATTGAATCGAATGGGATAAATGAAAAGTATGATTAATGACTAGTGAATCTTTTTTAATTGATAACTTTCTACGAGAATAATAAGAAAATAATATCAAAAAATCTTTAATCTGAGATCGAATCGGTTAATTACACGAGATTGTATCCGAGATTAAGGTCTTTTTAATTAATATCTCAAAATAAATCCGTTATTTTCTCAATAGGAAAACTTTTAATAAGAGAAAATTTTACCGCATTATTTAAGCAACAAAAGTTTCACTTTACAAGTAACACTATTTATTCTACTTTTTATTTTCTTCCTAAAAATAGAAATATTATACTAGATCCAATGTTAAAATAAAATTTTAACACGTCGAAAAATAATCATTGAAACAACATTCTTACCTATCAGTCAATGCACCTTAAACAAATAGTTTTACAAATAGTATTCGCGAATGATCGCCCACGCGCTTCACCGTTGTAACCTCGACTTCCGATCAGTGTTCGATGCAGCGCACGGCGCCGCTATTGACACCAATTTTCCTATCGATCGGTAAATCAGGTCATTGTCTTTATCAGCGTGGAATATCAATGTGGCCGCGCGTGTTGCATGCGGTTTGTCCCATTCTGGCCAGACCGGTACAGACCGATCACGAAGCTGGAATATTGTGGCGGAACGTCCGCAAGGAAATTGAATTAAACACGGGTCATATCTGCGTCACGTAAGGTCGATCGTTTCTCTCACTGCTGTTTCACTCGAGCGGATCGAGTTTCCAAGGTCATGTGAAAGTGCTGTCGATTGATTGAATTGATCGATATTGTAGAACGATTAATGGGAAATGCGATTGGTCGTTATTCTAACGCGGATTTTGGTTTTTTAAAATTTTTTTTGCATTATTTTAATATTTCAGTTTTTTCGAAATTAATAGAGCGTTATAAAGTAATTTTTATATTGTTACGATTTTTCTAATACTATTGGTAAAAATCTACAAATAGATAGTATTTTATTAGAATTGAGGTTATTAATCAAAAATTAGTTTCAATTTGTTTTTAATTAATTTGTTACATTTTTTGATATTATAATATTATATGATACGTTATTAATTCTATTAATCTAAATCTATCTTGAAAAAATAATAAGGGAAGTATTTAATAAGTGAACTTTTTAAGCAGAGAAAAATGTTTATTAATCATTCTTTAAGTTTATTTTTCAATAATTTATTTATAACTTTACAAACAATTTTTTTTTATCTATTCTTAATCCGCTTAATTAACTTTTTTATATTTTCCTTAGAAATTCTTAAGAAATTTTTATGGATTATAAAATTTATTATTAGAAAATTGAAATACAAAATTTCTAAATAAAAATATATTTTCTATATTTTTTGATTTATTTCTTTTCACTTTAAATTTTTGATAATTTTGAATAAAAACTATCTTTTTCGTAAAAATTTTATATAATATTCACTATCCAAAAATTTAAAGAATAAATTTTTTCGACCAAATTAAAAAACAAAAATCAAGAATATATATGTATATATATATATATTTAAAAAATCTTTTTCCCTGTACAAATTTTTCCTCATCTCATTCACAGTAAGATCCAGATCAGGATCGTTTTGTTAACGAAACAAAAAAAATCGGAGCGGTACTTTGCCGCGTGGCTTACCACGGATTCAAGCGCTCGTTAATTCAGCACCCCGCCGCGATTTCCGCCGGCGCTCGAGGATCATTCCATGCGCGATTATATCGGCGCAATACGCCTACGCACATCGCTATTCCTTTGTAATTAACCTTATCGTCGATCGTGTGGTTAATTATTAATAGGATTCCACTTGAGCCTGGCTTTATCTTAACCTCCGACCGAGGATCGTTTTATTCGAAGTCTGTTTTTTTTTCTTTTCATTCCTCGTGTAATTGATCGAAAAAAGAAAACAATTAACCACAGGATAAATCAATTGATAGATTGATTGGTAAATTGGAGAATGGAAAGTGGAAGAAATTTTTAAATTTTCAACTTATTATGGATTATGTTGTTGTAATTTTTTTTATGTTTGAAAAATATTTATGTAAATATTATTTTTGTAAAAACACTGAAAAAAGTATAAATGATAGATTTCTAATTTTATTAATCAATGAATTGAAATATTTCTTAGTAATTTTTTTTTATATATGATATTTTATTTTGATATTGAAAAGTATTTAATAAATATCAAATGATATAGATATTTTAATTTCATTTATCACAAATAAGTTCAGTTGAAATATTTCCTAGTAATTTTCTTTTTTTTACTATGAAATTATTATATTATTATATTATACATTATATATCTTTTTATACTATGAAATTATTATTGAAAAATATTTATACATCCTATTTATAATAATTTTATCAATCAAACCTCAATTAATAAACCATATAATAAATTGACTTGGAATATATCCTAGTAACTTTTTCATGTAACTAAATATTTTTCTCTACATGAAATTACCCTCTATAACATTAAAAACTAATTACGAAGTAAATTAAATGAAATGTATCAAATCATAAAATTAAGTATTATCTAATTTGAAAATTTAACGCGATAAACAGTGATAGGTAGAAAAAAAATGTCTTCCTTTTCCGGTCGCGACGGAAATCGTTGAAACGTAACACGTAGTACATGCAACACTTTCGTTGGATGCGAGGTCGAACGTGACTTGGATTTCATTTTTTGAGATGGAATAGCGATCGAGGATTGCGAAAGGTTAACATTTTAACATCGAGTGTTTCGTTATTAATCGATATCGATATTTTACGAAACCACTTTACCGGAAAAAAAAAATTAATCACAAGCATTTATGAAACATAGTATACAAAATCTGGAACAATGTCCAATATATTTCATGCAATAGTTCAATTAATTATCCAGTGATTAATTTCGATGTAGATTCGAAGAAGAATGAAGGTGCAACGCGAATCATGAAAATTGTATCTAGTAATAATCTAGTAATAATTGCATCAGAAACTTGATTGGATCGTAGGCGAAAAATAATATTCAACGATCAACGCTGTTAATTGTTTTTGCCAGATAGCGATACTTTCTCTTCTGACAGATTTCTCAGGGAAAACAAAAAAAAGCTTCTTTCTTTTCTCTTTTTTTAACGCGCGTCAGCGGAGCGCATAGACATTGTGCTTAACTGATTCTCTCTATGTATTATTTATGAAAAATTGAAAGAGTTGTTTTGCAAAATTTGCATAGAAATTTATGACACCATTTCGAATGTTGATTTTTCTATTTCGAATTTTTTTCGAAAAAAAAAAAAAAATAAATTAAACTCGTGTATTATTAATTATTAGAAATTTATATTATTTTGAAAGAATAAAAAAGAATGAAATTAAATCAATGAAATGAAATTGATTAATTGAGAAGTTTCGAAAAGTTAAAGGTTAGAAGAATTGGTAAAAATTTCAAAATACATATGGAATCGATGGAATCGATTCTGGCACGGTTATTTCCGCTTGTCCGCTTATTAAGTTCACAAGATCTCACTGGGAATGGGATCTCAACGAGTAGATTTTGTGTAAGTAAAATGTCCACTATATTGTAAATTTAAATTTAAAATTATATATTATATACATTGATTATCACAATAATTATAAAAATTATGTATAATACAGTTTCATAGTTTTATTATCAAAAATATGAGGAGAAAAGATATGTAAAAAAATTTAATTATCATTTATTAAGTAGATATTTATGAATATATAAATATTACATAAGATTGTAATATTTTATCTATTTCTTTCTTATTAAAAATTTAAAAATTTTCTAAATCTAGAATTTTCAGAATAATTCTTACATTAAAAATTATATTTTCATTAATGAAAATTCATTTTCATTATTCTCGCTTAAATATTATTTGTAGATAAAATGTAAAATGTACATTGTTAAGTTTATAGAATTAATAATTTTTGCATTAATTATAGATAATGTTAAATGTACATATAACTTACAACTTTTCCATGCGTATCAAGTGAATTTCTGATGAGATAAGTGAATTTTTAGTATAATTTAAATCTGGTAAATAAGATTATTTGCTATTCAAAAATTAATTAAGATACTAATAAGAATATAAATCTTTAGTTAATAATATTTTGATGTATTAAATCAGAGAAAGTTGCATATTTACCAGTAAAAAAAATTTTTGATGCAGAATATTTGAAACATTTTAGCCTATATTAATTACTTAAAAATTGCGAATAAATAACAAAGAAAAATCATAATCTAAATTTAAAAAAATTCAAAAATAAGTAATAATAAAATTTCTCTTTTCTTCGAGGAAAAAATAGAACTGAACTTTCATCTTTTATCCACACCATTCCATCCGCACACCTGCAATGTCCACAAATTATTAATCACTCATGAAATTTCTAATTTTCAATTTATACTTACATGAGAGGAAATTTTCCATCGAAGTTTCTATCGAAATTCTATCTCTCGATAAATGTCAGGGAAAGGAACATCGGCAAAAGAGTACAAAAGAACACCATTGGGACAACGAGTCAGGTTGCTGGGTTCACTCATAAAACCCGGTCACGTAGCCAGTGCATTCTCCTCTTTTGTTCCGGCAACTTTTCTCGTACACATCAGCTATTTTCTCTCACGATGTTATCCAACGTCGGCTGACCTACCGCCACCCTCCTCCTCCCCTCTGCCAACCTCTCTCCTAACCCTTTTCGCCGACCCATGCCGCACGTGCCGCACCTCAAGTGCCTACAACAGGATCTTATGTAACCGATTGCTTGCGTAACGCTGTCATTACGCTTTTACAGTAATTCGCCGCTTCTTGCATTCTAAGGACTAAGTAGAATTGCAGGAACAATTCGTGCTCTTATCTTGGATTTGTTGACCGATTTCTATATACCTGATCGTGTACGTGACGTGGTTAAAAGAGATAATGCTCAAGTTTGATCGTAAAAACGAAGGAATGATTGTGAATAGTGATGATTTTATAGTTAAGAGATTTTGAGGTTAGAAAATTTCGCGTTTAAAGATGTTCGTATTTTGTGGCATAGATAAAGATAGAAAACTATTATATTCTTATCTTAAACTTGTCGATTTGATCTTATACGTGATATGATTAAAAGGGATAACGTTTGAAAATATTTAAAAGATAATTGTATTTTGTGGTGTGATTAAATTTGTGAATTTATTGAATAAATTAATAATTTAAAATTTTTGTCTTATATTATCCGTATATAAGTTGTATTTTTATAATATAAAAAAAATATCTTTGTATCATCTATTATCTTAACATTTTATCTTATATCTTACTTAAAAAGCTTATTTTGAAGTAATTATAAACATTTATTCATTTTTACTTAGTGAATTTTATTTATTTATATTTTTGTAGACTATAGAATGATCGTAAAATAAGTTTAATGTGAAATTCAAACATGTATTATATCCATGTCAAAAATATTAAAAGCGATATAAGAAGAATAATTAATTATTACCGCGTACGTATTTATCATCGTGGTTTGAACAATTAAACAGAAAAACAAACGAATGCGTGCCCAATTAAAACGCTGAACTCGATAAGCGTGTTAATTAAGAAACAATTAATTAGTAACATTCCCGCGTTTGTCTGTGAAACGACGTGCCTTTTTACTTCATGTACGGAGGCCATTCATTCGACTCGAGTCACGTGCCACGCGCTACCAATTCCTTCTTTTCATTTCCATTTTATTTACACTCTGTTTACTACTGCTTTACATAGTCAACTTTGAGAAAACATTTTTGCGAAAATTATTGAAACGAGTCTTCAATTGCATTACTAATAAATACTTTATATGTATATGAAAGGTTATGTTCATATATTTATACTAAAGGATGAAAGATCTTTGGATTAATGATTTAAACTTTAAATAATAATAAATTTTATTATTTTATTTTTAGGAGTATTATTTTAAGATTAGATATCGAATATGTTTTAGATATAATACATATTCATGATTAAATTTCACTATTATTATCTATATTGAATAAAAACAAGAATTCTTGAATAAAATGATTTTATATTTTTTTTCCCTTCTTTTTCTATTTTTATAATAAATTCTATTTTTTAATCATCACCCTTTCGAATGAAATATTTGTATGAATATGCACGAGCAGAGATATATCAAGAGTAAGTGAAATTCACACTAATCTTTTATCGATGAAGTAGAAATATGAATGTTATTACCTTGAAATAAAAAATATGCTTCGTTCATGCTAATATTCACGAATAATATTACTAGAAATGTAAATACTGAATTCTAAGAGTATAAGATAAATCGGAAGAATTCGAGGTTGAAGAAGTCTCGGATACTTTAGATTATATATTCGAGAATATTGCTGGAGATCCTGAGCTTCGTCTTCGAACTTCGGTCTTTGTCGAAGTTTTCCGATTTGTCTCGAAGTTAACCCGATTCTATACGAAGTTTTCCGATTTATACCGAAGTTTGAACTCTGAGTCTTGCAAATTTCTAGTCATTACTTTCGTTTGAAAATCTCGCAAATAATTTTAACTAAATATTTTGATTTATTCAAAGTTTGGATTTTCGAATCCTACAGTTCTAATTCCGAATTTTAATCAATGTGAATATAACGAATAGAATTATCTTAAAAAATTTGGATTTCGTAAGAATAAATTGTGTGAATCGATATAACCTCGATGCAAGTAATCTAAATCTTCATATATTTTGATCGATATCTCGTTATTTTTGCTTATTATTAGAAATATTTGAATAAAATTACGAGGTTAATCGGGGAAAGTTTGCGAGTTGGTTGAAGATTCCAGAAAAATTTTCGATTGTATTCGCGAATACTCTCGTCGGTTGACCCACATCTAGCCTCATTGATAAATTTCAAAGCAACTTTAGATGTAACTGATTCGTCTGAGGAACGAAACTATTCCGGTTGAGTATATATCTGAAAGAAATAATAGTTCACCATTTAAAGAATTGTGGATCTCCTTGAGAACTTAATTAAAAAACGACACTCAATCAATTTATTGGGTCGATTGTATTATCCTATTATTTCGCAATCATCATAATTAAGTTTTTAATTAAACTCGTTACTGAACATTTCATAAAGTGTAGTGCAAGAAGTAAGTGATCTGCGATTGTTTTCGAGCAAAATCAAAGATTTGTACAAGTACTGTAAATTAAAAATGAATGAAAGTGTCGATTATCAAAGTGATAAACGTGGAAATTGGATATCTTCGATAATATATGTTGTGTATACACGTGAAATGTTTAAGTATCTTCAAATATCATTCACTATAAATCAATTTATAGAAATATTCGAATACTCATCAAAGTTTTCAAAGAGTATTTACCAACATTCTACACCGACCGATGAACACGTTGAGGCAAGTATACATATTCAGTTCGTGGCATAATTCAAAGCATTGATTCTCGGTGCAAATTCTAATCTTTATCGCGGATCGGACAAGTTGCGCGACCTTTTCATAAGGATTCCAGCGTTACCTCGAAGAAGACCTTTTCTCAATCGCACGTTTTCTCAGTTCTAACGAACATCGATTCGTATCGTTGCATCACCTGTATTAAGGCGGGTGTTAATGTCGTAACGATATAGGTAGAATTAGAATCCTTCTCGTGGTAACCGGAGCTGTTTTGTATCTCTCGATGGCTGGCTATGTTGTTGAAACTATTCGTAACCGTTCGTGGACAATAAGTCGTAGACGATACACGTTTCGTAATTGCGAAAAATGATGAAATACGATCGCGATTGATATACATATCCGCTTAAACACTTTGGCGCCTCGAGCGAATTAAGGGTATTACGATCGTGGTCACCTTTGGTGAAATCGATTCGTTCTACGTGCATTTATATCGTAATATGTAACAGATTCTCAGCAGTTCCGATTCGATTGTTAATAATTTTTTTAATAATGATTCTTTATTTATAAATTTATAAATGATTCTTAATCATTTTTAAATTTAACATAAAATGTTAATTTGCAAAATAATTCAATTCTTAATAATTGTTATTTGTTGTTTTTAATTAAGTATTTTGAAATGTAATTTAAGATTTTTTTAATACTTATATAGAAATTTATAAAAAGTTATTCTCTTCAATTTTAATGAAAATAATTATTATTCCGTAATTTTAATGAAGTATTCCGCGAATTTTGAAAGGAATTAACTTAATTATGAAGATTGCAATTCTACTAATTACAGGTTGCGAGTCGCAGTATTACGTAAAAAGATAAGACTTGATGGATGAGTAAACTCTTCGTTTGTTAATTGTCATTTATCATTGGATCTATATGCGATGCAAACAATTTTTTCTCTTTTATAAATTCTTTTTTTCTTATTTTTATTTTAATTTATATTTCATGAAAAATATTACAGTAATATTAATTCATCAAACAAATCGATAAAACGAGATTCAGAAGGTTTAATAACTAAAAAAAGATTACATTTCTCATGATAGATGGCAGTTTTAATTGGACAAATAAACATTTACCCTAATTCTCGATTGTTATCTGCAAATAAACCCATTTTGGAAGTTTATTGCCGTTATTGGAATCGACATTGCTGAAAATGAATGGATGCAGGTCGAACAGTTGAACAGCTGTGTTGTAAATACAAAGTAGATTATTCTGAAGAGAAGAGCCTACGGCGAATCGAGCTCGGCCATTTTCAATTAACCTTCGATGTATGGTTCAGAAAATCTCATTTAATTAGCGTTTGGCGATTGGAATTAGCTGTAATTGCGACGGGCATTTAATCGATTACGAGGTTATGAAAGGTCATGTTGAAAGAACAGCGTTGAAGATGTTATATGAAGAGAATATAATGGACGAAGAAAATGGTCATAATTAATTTTATACCTTTTTAATGAAAGAGATATGGTAAATGTAAATTTTATTTTATTTACTCGCTCAATTATTTGTTGGAATTTTTATTTTATAATTCTAAATATATAAAATATAAATAAATATAAAATTATTAAAAATATTAATCTTTATAATCTGATATCAAATCATTGAACTGCATTCCAATTTTTTTTACTATAATTTATTATTTTTTTTATTATAATTGTTATTTAAATTTATATGTATATAAATACATAAGAGAACAAATAAAAAATACAAAAAAAATAAAAATACGACATTCAAGATAGATCTAATACAATAATAAAAATTTTAAAAATTTCAACAACATTTAATGCAATAATATTTACTTAATATATAATTAAGGTATCTTAAAATTAAAAATAATATATTAAAGTCATGAAAATCAATCGAAATATAATCTTTCAAATATTTCTATTTAACTAATTAACATTTATCCACAGCTAATTACAGGCGAGCGTGCTCGTGCCTTATAACTTGATATCAGAACAGGATTAACCTCATCGTTTAAACCCTCTGATAACGAGAATACAATTCTTCAACTAGTAACATGTCTACGTTCCCATCCTGTTTCTATCCAAAAGGGAATTTCACCATGAAAACGGCTCAGTTGGTGAGAGTTGATCACGTATCGGGGCAAAAAGTTACTGGTTACCTCATCGAGTCGAATATGGAGCGGCTAAAAATAGGAAATCGATGGTTAAGTACATCGAGTTGGAAAATTAGGATCTCGAGGAAAAGTTGATTTCCACGATTTTAACAATACTTATTTCGCTTTTAGAGAAACGTCGTGATTTAGATCTAACCTATACCTAATGCCATTAATGGATGCAATGAATAAGGAAAGGAGGAAGGAAATGAATCGAACGTGAAAGTAAAATGGCGGAATCGAAATAAAATCGATATTTCGTTCATTATTAAGTAATTTCTCTTCGTTAATTCGATTGGTATTAATATTACTTATTTCAATATCAAAGATTTTTTTCACGTCAATCACAAAATTTTTCATTCCACAATTCCAGATCTCGAATTGAATTACTTTCTCTCCGATGTATCGATCCATCGAACTCGATTTATTTGTCTCGATGTAGATATTCAGCGAGATAGATGGAGCCTCTCTCGAAGGGAATTTCCGTGTCGGGAAAGGTCCAAACGTGTAACGATCAATTTCACGGTGGGTCAACCTGTTTGAAACTCGATCAGTGCGACGATAATGCGATTTATTCCGGATGCTTGCGAACTTTCAGCGAACTGTTGCTTCTTCGAGGTGTGGAAGAAGCACGTAGATGTGGTTTCACGCCTGTGATTGTGGTTTGAGAAGAAAGAGTAGAGTAATAGTTCAAGGCTCGATTCGAGTTTCATTGAAAGTAATTGATGGACTGTAGATTTTTTTTTTTTTGCAAAATGTACCATTAATTCTTTATCCAAAATGTACTTTATGTTCAAAGTACAAGATTGTGGGATAAAATTCCATGCAAATTTAATTTTGTTCGATTAAAAATTCGCCATTTAATGATCACGTTAGAATTGAAACGTTTTTGTATTTTTTTTTTTTAATTATTTGTTATATTACAGTATTAGGAATAATGAAATTTGTTAATTTATAAAACAAATTTATTTATAATTATATAATTATTAATTATAAAATAAATTTGTTTTTTTAAAACAAATTAGTGATTTTTCAAGACAATGTATAATTAACAATCTTAACAAATTTTAATTATTCGCACAAAGTGAATTTAATTTCAAATTCAAGTAGAATAATTGAAATTAATAATTCTTTTTAATCCTGTTAAACAGAAACAAATTTTAAGATAATTCGAAACAATTTTCGAATTCCATGATTCACGTAAACATTCAAGAAACGTTTCTCTCTTCATTCCCATCAATGCATCATCAAGAAAAACTCGAACACCACGTGTACGAATTAACTTTTTACAGAGTCATCCTCTTCTTCTACTCTCTTCTCAACAGTCTATCATTCAGCGTTTGGAACTCAAGAAGCACACAGTCTCTTCATCTGGGTGGTCAAGTTTTTCTTGCACTTCAGAAAAGCTGAAGTCTTCGCATAGCGAATATTTGAAACCTGCTTGATAAATACGTTTCACATGAATCTTATTTTATATATATATATCCATTATACGAATTTAATGAAGTTACTTATGTGGATAAATTTATCGATAGATTTTGATGATTTTTGGAGTATCTTATAGAGAAAATTTTTGCTACTATTGTATTAAAACTTTCAAAACTAACGAAATCATTATACTTAGTATTAATATTTATTCATTCATTCAGATTTGAACATTACATGGATTTTTTATGGAATTAAAAAAATATCTGTGGAATGTAAAGATAAAATATAAACTCTTGTATGAGTGAAATTACAATAATAATTGCAATGATAATGATTCAAATATCAAATATAAGAAATATTTTGGATGTTGGTCGTCGAGTTTGTAAGATTCGAGAGATTGTGTTCAAAGAAGTTTCAAAATTTTCTATAACATATTTTAAAATCATCAAAATTATACATTAATAAATTGACCGAGTTGAAAAGGATGTGACTTAAGAGAAAGAAAGGAGAAGAAAAAAAAAACATAAGAATCGAGGAAATAGAAATTTTAAAACTAACGAAATTTTAATCCATAGAAAACAATTATCTGAAGAATTTGATAAAGCAAATTTGTTTCCATGTGAAAGGGATGTAAGGAAGAAAATAGAAAATAATGCTTTAATAACAAGAGGAATCAAGAAACTTATGCTCCAAAGGTAACTGATAACACAAAACAATTACTATTTTAAGAATTTTATTCTATCACACAAATTTGATAAAGTCAATATTTCCATGTGATAAGGAAGAGAACAGAAGATATTTGCACGTGCTCTAAAAAAATAAGGAATCAAAAAATTTATGCTCTAAAAGTAACTGATAATAGAAAACAATTACCATTTTAAAAATTTCATATATTGTATATATATATATATTTTATTATACAAATTTGATAAAGTCAATGTTTCCATGTGATGAGGAAGAGAACAGAAAACACTTGCATGCAGTTTAAGAATACAAGGAATCAAGAAACTTATGCTACAAAGATAACTCATAGCAGAAAATGAGCATTATTTTAAGAATCCTATTCATTTTTTATATATTTCCATTATACATATTTGATAAAGTCAATATTTCCATATCATAAGGAAAAGAACAGAAGATACTTGTATATGCTTTAAAAACACAAGGAATCAAAAAATTTATGCCCTAAAGGTAACTGATAACAGAAAACAATTACCATTTTAAGAATTTTATATATTTTGTATATATATTCTATCACACAAATTTGATAAAGTCAATGTTTCCATGTGAAAAGGAAGAGAATAGAAGATACTTGCATATGCTTTAAAAATGGAATGAATCAAAAAATTTATGCTCTAAAGGTAATTGATAACAGAAAACAATTACCATTTTAAGAATTTTATATATATATATATATATTCTATTACACAAATTTGATAAAGTAAATATTTCTATGTGAAAAGGAAGAGAACAGAAGATACTTGCACGTACTCTAAAAATGCAAGGAATCAAGAAATTTATGCCCTAAAGGTAACTGATAACAGAAAACAATTACCATTTTAAGAATTTTATATATTTTGTATATATATTCTATCACACAAATTTGATAAAGTCAATGTTTCCATGTGAAAAGGAAAAGAACAGAAAATACTTGCACGTGCTTTAAAAATGGAATGAATCAAAAAATTTATGCCCTAAAGGTAACTGATAACAGAAAACAATTACCATTTTAAAAATTTTATATATTATATATATCGTATACATTCTATATATTCTATAACACAAATTTGATAAAGTAAATGTTTCCATGTGACAAGAAAGAGAACAGAAGACACTTACAGGCGCCCTAAGAATATGAATCAAGAAACCTATGCCCTAAAGGTAACGAAGTCCTAAGTGACGGCGGAAGCGAGGATTTTAAGTGCGGGGCCGAAACACATATTTCTGGACGCCGTCTATATTTACACTTGGTGTGCACCTATGCACAGGAGAGGCGCTGAGCGATTTACGCGTCTGGAACTCCCGGCATTCCGCGCCATTTTCTTTGTGTCCCGTCAATTCCCTCTGGAAGCCAGATACCAGTTTCGAATTCCGTTTATACGTTTATCCTCTCTCTCAACTGACTTGCCAATTCACGGTTAAACCCTCCATACACGATTTAGATTGTGCGCCAGACTTGTCTATGGGCACGTCTTACCATGTATTTAGATGTTTGGACGAGTTTGAGATGGAACTGCAATGTTATTTTAGCTTGAGCTTTGGAGATTGGTGAACGTGTAGAGATTGCAGGAAATATTGTTGAGATTTGCGAATGATGTCTTGCACGAGGAGACTTGTTTCGAGACATATTTCTTGATTAATAATAGATTAGAGAATTGAATATGTTGATTGGATTCGAATCTTAATTTTTTGAAACCAGTTAAAGAGATCGTAGAAATTCAAATCAGTTTAAGGTGATAAATTCTTAAAAAAATCTTGCTTTTGTAAGTTTGCATCTATATCTATCTTTTTATCGCTTTCACACAAATTTTATTAATTTATTACCGATATTATGATTAGTCAAAATTTTTAAAATTATCTTCTAATTATTTATATAATTTTATTTCAAATTTTGATTCGAAGTTTTCATGAATGAATTTGAAACAATTTAAACTTATCATTATTTATTATTCATTGTGAAATATACGATACGCTTTGAAATAAGTTTTTTCAATTATAAAGAACATCTAAACCGCATATAAATACTTATAGGTAAATATTTTCAATATTTCATAATTTTATTGGTGAATCATGATCAATGCATCATTCTAGCAATGATTATTATTAGCTGTGAAAAGATATCTTAAACAGGATGACAGACAAGCCATATTACATGTGGTCAAGTTTAATCTGCGTTTCTAACCGCGTTACATCACACATCACCGCGTTCGTCACTAGATCACCTCTAACGACAACTTAACGACCGGACACGTCGTTTTCAGATTAGAATTCGACTAATCGGGGATGAGGATAAGTTATGAAATCATCATTGATACTTATCAGATGACAAGATTCGAGTGAGATAATTCTAGAATTTTCTGACAAAATATTATCACATATGAAGCACATTTTAAAAGAATAATAAGATATAACATATCTGTGATACAATATAATATCTTTGAATTCATTTTATTTACTTGAACAGAATATCTTAACTAAAGAGAATAAAATAATTCTTATAAAGGAAAAATAATCTTATTAAAAGTATTTAACAAGTTCTTTCATGAATATATAAAGATATTGAAATAACATCAAATATTCAAAATATAAAATTTTCTTTTATTTCATAATTAATATTATGGATATATTCCATAATTAATATCTTTGGATCTATTTATTTGTCTAACAAAATAACTCAAATGAAAAAAATAAAATAATTCTCATAGAAAAAAAATAATTTTTAATGAGTATACAATGATAAAAAATTTAGTTGATATAATCTCTAAGCTTATTGTTATTGATGATAGTATGCTTGATCAAATGTAAATACCTACCATGATGGAAAATATCCACATATTTCAATTTTCGCGCAAAAAATATAGATGAACGAAGAGAGATCGAATAAAATCTTTTCATTTACATAAGAAGATAATATAAGAAGAAAAACAAGACATTGTGTTTAGCTCGTCAATTGTTCTCGTTTCGATTACAATAGTGATAGCTCTTCTTTATAGTTAGGTTAGGTTAGAAAAGTCTGTTGTGGATTTTCGACGGTAGGATCATTGTTTCGAAAGTTGGAGTTGCCAAGTGACCTGGAAATAAGCCGCGGGTGGTAAAGTGATTTCTCGTGAAATATTGGACCATGTTTGAGATCAGTGAACGAACAAGAGGAACCATGAATCGAAATCGTTGGCTCGAATCGTCGATTCTTTAATCAATTGGAACATTTCCTTTTTTTTCTCTCTGGTTGGGTAATAACATGACACATTGTGATTGAAATAGGATTTGAAACATTATTTATAATTTTCAAGATGAAATTATATACTTTACAATATTTATTTCAAAGTTCTTTAAGATGCAAATATTTAATAATACCATTAATCACAATCACAATATCATTAATAACCTAATTTAATGTAAGTCAATATCATAATTCACTATTTCATTGTGTCAATAAAAATTTCACTATATTTCAAAATCCTTATATAAAATATATATATATATATATATATACAAAATAATTGGTTGCAAAATAAATCTTAATAGTTTCATTTAATATGTTACACGTAAAATATTGCACGTAAAAGATAATTAAACAGCATCGAAACGTTATTCGACTCTCGAGAATTCGATTCTCGTTCGAAACGATAAATCTCGATCCTCTGTGTCGTTTTGCCAGACAATGTTACACCGGCTTTGATTAAGTGCACGTTAATCGTTTCTGGATGAACCGATGAGATACGCTATTTATAATGGCATCTTTACACTAAGAGTCGTTGCACAGGTATAGAAAGGGAAAATTGTTGGTCGATATTCAACTATGCGAAAAGTTAAATATGGTTCCAGAGTTTCTATTTTCTTAACACATACGATTATATATATTTGAATAAGTTAGTAACTGATTTTTGTGTTATATATACGATTAATTATGATTCTTTTGAATTTTTTCTTGAAGATGAACATTTGTTAAAGATGAAGTCGTTACAATATTGTTGAATTTTTTGCGATTATATCTGGAATTACATTTTTAAATACTTTTTGCATAATTTATAACTGTAATAATATTAAATAATATTATTTTTCACTCTTTATTTATCGTTACATTATACATGCCCATAAACCTTGAAATTATCTGTTACTTTATTATGCAGATAACATGGCGGACTGCTAGCTTGCGAATATTTTGCAAGCTTTGCTAATTGCTTTAATAACGATCCGCGCAGACATAAAACGTTATAGTTTCCATCGCATGCACTTTGCCTCTTATTAAAGAGGAGCTACAAATTTCTAAATCAGAAGCTGATTACTGATTTATATTGTTAATCTGTTTCGCATTTTTTAATGTACCTTCATTAAACTTTATATAAAATACATAATGGAGACATAAATTAAGGGATTCATTAATTCGAAATGGGTTCATTAATGGAAATGGCATTAAATAAAGAGATATTTAAAGTCAGAATTTTAAATTAGAAGCAACTTAAGAAGATAAGAAAAAATAAAGAAATTCTGTTTTAATTTTTAATTAAAAAAAAATTCCTTTTTTTATCATATAAAAATTACAAATTTTTAAAATAAAATTAAAAATAATAATGTATTATATATTTTATTTTTCAGATTATTCTAGAAAAAAAATATTATTTTTAATTGAATACCTTTGCAATTATATTTGCAGATTGGCATTATTAACATTCTTCTATTTTTTATTCATTATTAATTATTAATACTTCTTTTTATTACTTATCAAATACTTCTATCAATCATTATTATTGACATTCTATTTTCTATCAAATATCTCAATATTACTAATTATATTCTTCTATTCTAATTATTAATTAATCTTTCTTTATTCTTCTCTGTTTTCAAACACTGTTACATTATTAATCATTAATATTCTTCTATTTTTTTATCAAACACTTCAGTCTCAATAATTATTGATATTTTCTCTATCGAACACTTCAATATTACAAATAATCAACTTCTTCTATTCTATCACCAATTATCATTAATCTTCTTCTTATCGCCATTAAACTTTCATCTCCATTATTATCAATATCTTTTCTCTCAATCATTCTTACATTGATCAACAATCGTCCAATTGCCAAAAACAACTGTCGTCTTACAAAACAAAGGAAAAAAAGAAAAACTACCAAAGAATAACATCACGCATAACCACACACTTTCGATTGACACTCTCCATCCGCCACCTGTGTGCACGTGTGTACACAAAGGGGCGCGCAGTGGCGCTGGCGCACGTCTACAATCATATGAAACCTGCGCGCCACGAGGCAACATCGCCAGTGCCATTCGTCGCCGCAGTGCGATACGGTCGATAGAAGAAAGACGACAGTTAACAGTAGTGATTCCAGCTGCCGCAGCATCGCCATTCCATAATTTTCCCTTGAATCGGCACTCGACACGCGTATCCCACCCCTTGTCGAGGGTGTCCACGCTTCATCTCGCTTCGGGATGCCGTACGTGCGACCGTCATGACGCGGCTACGGTTGGATAAGAGTTTTACGAATGTGGCGAGGTAAATTGGTGTTTTTCGGAGGTTAATGTGTAAAGGGATAGCTGGTTTTTAATGACGGAACGATCGGAGTGTTTTTGAGCTTTTATTTATTTTCGTGATCGAGACAATGGTTTTTAAAAATATTTATTTTTCGTTTTTAATTTCCGAAATTGGGAAATTATGGATATTGAAATTTAAATAATTGATGATGTTTAACGGTAGTTGAATCGAGAGAATTTGTTTTAATATTTAAAAAGATAATATTATAGATTAAGAATTTGAGGCTCTTGATTAAGAATTATTTTTAAAATTATTTTTTTTTTTATTTGTTTTTGGAAAGAATTATGTAAAATATTTTTTTAATTTCTTTTTGAAAGGAAATAACCATGAACAATAAAATTACTAATAGATCTTGATTTGAATATCTTTTTTTTTGAGAAATATTCTAGATATAAATAGTACAAAAAATTCAATAATTTCCAATATTTTACTTTATTTTCAAAAAATGAATATTGAAAAAATCTTTTTATCATACTGATACTTTTTCTTCATATTTAAATATTTTTCTGTTTCACATATAAAAACACATTATCTTATCTCATTAATTTCAATCTTCCTGTCTTCAATGTTCATTTAATCCACCAATTAAATTCTACAAAATCTCAATACTCATTTGTTTCATTAATTAAAAACAAAAGTGATAAAATGACCAATATCGATAAAGATCTAAAATAAAAAAACTATCAATAGTTGCAAACATCCGATCGTTCCGTCGGATAACGTCCAGAAGTTATCACGATCACGAGGGCGCCGGAAGTAGAGAGGAGGGAAGAGGAAGCGTGCCCGATTCCGCGTTTCAGGAACGTATTCGTGTGCCACGAGTGAACTAAAACTGTTTTCGCGCTCGGCCTCGTGGTCGAGCCGTGACATTGGACTTTCTTGGAATCTGTTTACACGCGTGTCACCGCAAAAATCGTGGAATCCTCGACCTTTGTGCTCCTGTGCTCTATCGATCACTATCGCTGGATCGCAACTGTGAATTATACAACTGACCGAGGATTTAATTCGATTCGTAATAATCGATGGCGTTGCATTGCATTGCATTGATTGTGATCAGTGGATTGGTTTTAAATTAAGATCGATTTTTTTTTTTTAATTATAATTGTGATGATACAGTTATGTTTTAATAAACTTATTGTCTGTAATTGATTAGGAGTTGAGAAAAGTGATTAATTATTTCGAATTTTTATAATTTTATATATTATAATTTATAATTTTCAATTATAATTTTCCATTTATCAGTGAAGTTCTGTGAAAATTTGAGAAATTAATTATCACAAGCAATCAAGTGTTGGCCTGAAAAAATTCTCAAAGTGATTATTTCTACTGAATTTATTATTAATCGATACTTCTTGCAATTGTCGAAGGATCTTCAATCTGAAAATAGAATTATTTTTATATAAAATTTAAATTCTTCGAAAAATTATTTATCAGTGAACTTTTAGTGTGATTAAATTATAAACTTAAAAAGAATCTTCCTTAATGACTATATCTCGCAAATTCATCCAAATCATTGCAATCGTCAATGTAAAAAAACAAAATCTCTCTTAAAAAGCTATTTACCAGTGAACTTCTAGGGAAAAATCCAAAAAAAAAGAAAAATCGTACACGTGACCAAGAAAAACTTCCATAACCTCAACATAATATATGTACATCTACTATACATCTATACTCTCTTCCATCCCATTCGATCCACATTGTTATTCTCGAAGGATAATAAGTTTTCTCTTAAAAAAAAATTCAAAATCTAGTGAAAATCCATAGTGAAAAAATTCGAAAAGAAATAAGAAGAAATAATCGTACAACGAGAGAATCTTCAACGTGGCTACTTCTCATACAAATTATCTCTTCCATCCTATTGGCCGATCCACGTCACGATTTTAGACGATTCGTCTGCCGAGAGTGGGCGTTCTGGCGCCACAGGGTTGCTAATCGATTCCAGCCTCTTCTCAAAGATGTTTCTAACGTTTCGAGTTTTTACGCGGTAGTCACGTGGTAATCGTGGAGGGTCCGTAGTCGATCGAAAAGGGGACGCAGCCAAGGGGACTTTTCCCACTGGCTCTCAACACTGTAGCGGAAAATCGATCCGGCGTGGCAGCCACCCTATTGCAACCACCCACCACAGTGCAATGACCTCGAAACCAGGAAGGTCCTACAGCGTGAGGTAAGAAGGAATCATTATAGAGGAAATAATAAAAATTTTGGTATTTTTCTTTGGAGAGAAAAAAATTAGAATAATATGGTGCCAATTGAAAGTGAAAAATTATTTTAGAATAATTAATAAAAAAAATTGAAAATGAAAATGAAAATTATTGTCACACAGAATTATTTTTTCATCAATAGATATGAGATTGAAAATTAATGGACGATTCTCAATGTTGCGTTTATTTGTGGAAAATATTTTCGATATAAGTATTTATATATATTGAGAAAAAGGAGTGAGGAGCACAAAGAAAATAATTAAATTTAAAAAATTATTCTTTTGTATTATATTAATAGATATTTTTCGTTAATATTAAAAATTACTTGCAAACAATCGTTCTCGATACTATGCTACATTTCTGAAAAATATTCTCTCGAGACTATCCGCGCCCTAAAAGAAGGAAGCAAGGAAGACAGAGGCGGAGAAAATAGCTGTGTGACTCCCTTTCGTATGTCTCGACGTCTACGACTTTCGTCTCGACGTTTTTCTCTATTTCACTTCCGGTCGCCGGATTTTAAAGCTGATTCTAAAGTTGAACGCGGCTTTAAGGGCCTCGTGTATACACTCGATCGGTCTGGCGCACGAATACCAAGCTTGGAATTTTACGATCGCGTTTGTAGAGAAACTATCGTTCCATTTTCCACGTTCCTATCGTTCTGACGTTTCGTTTTCCTTCGTTCCTTTTTCGAACGTCCGTTTACGTTACACGCGTTATCTTTTCTCGTTTTGCTTTTCTTCTCCGTATGTCGTTCTTGTTTACTGATCGTCCAACCTCGTAAGGGATGAGGAATAGTTAGTTGGTAAATTCACAGCCGTGACACATGATCTTGAAACGGACCATGCTTCCGTGCGAAATGAAATGGTGGAGTGGATGTTAAATTAAGAGTAAGGTTAGGATTTTCTAAACGATATTGGGGACTACGTATGTATGGGAATTTATATGAATTTATCAAATGTTTTTCATTTTTAATGGTAAAATAATATAATTTTTTTCTTTTTCTGTTAATTGTAAATAATTAAATAAGATGATTTTCGATAGTACAATAGGGGAGAGCAAGAGTTTTATTATTATAAAGATTATATAGTATTCTTATATATAATTCTTAATATTTTTTTATATTAAATTGTTTAAAAATTGAATATAACATTTTTTTTCTTATTTTCTTATTTTTATGGATTATACTCTATAGTTTTAAAAATTTGCTAGAAAAATACGAAATAACCTAAAATCTCGAAATAAAATATTATATAATAAAATATTTATTACATTTCATTTTCATTTTCTAGAATACATTAAAATGCTACCAAATAATAATATATCGCTAATATCATTTGTTATTTCGCAGAATGTAAAATAAAAATGAATACAAGGAATACAAGAAATGTTAGACATTCGGATAAACACACAGTTCGAGAAGTGTCACCTATTTTTCAAAACTTGTTTTGGTGAATAAGACTTCGAAGACTTTTTTTTCAACGTTTTTAAAAAGCATGCATGAAACATGTTGATTGTATATTTATTTTTTTCTCCTTTTGAAGAAACCAAAGTACTCTTGAGCTCATTGTGCCCCGTGTTCTTTACGTACGAATGCCTTCTATTCTCCTCTCGACGTCCATTGTCTGATTCTTCTTCAAAATAAAAAGCGCTATTCAAATCGCGAGGAATAAAAATTACAGAGGAAAAAACTTAACAACGTTGTAATATTTTATCACAGTCGAAACAATTTTCCCTGTTTCTTCGAATTAATTTTTCGACAAATAATTGAAGATCGATTAATTTTAATGATATACCATCGAGACACGTATCTAATAATCATAATTTCACATTGCAAGGCTGAAGATAGAAGAGAGAGAATGTTAAAAATAATTGATCGATCATTACTTTCGTATCCTTTCCAATTTAATCAACTTGTGAAATCGTAACAAATTTCACTACATTTTTATTATATATATATCACAAAGTTTGTTTTAATTCCAATTTTTAATTTCCAATAATGCTTATGTAAATACGTTAAAATAGATATGCATTTCATATAAATAATTTTTTACTTGATAAAATATCAAAAAATCAATATTTGGTGAAGAAAAAAATTAAAATAAAAAAAATTAACACAAAGAGTTAAAGAAGATACATTACACTTGAAAAATTCTTATTTTTTTATTCTTATGTTATATTTATTATTTTTTATGTTCTTGAGAAAATATCGTAAGATTGTTCTACATCTCTATTTTTTGATCCTTTTGCATAACGTCAAGAAGAAAATTATTAAAAAAAAAAAAATATTTATTAAATCATTGATAAGAAAATTATTAAAGAAAATACAAATATAGCTACTATTATATACAAGGTTAAAGTAAAATGTGTTACATCAGCATTCATTTCAACGTCAGTTTAGAAAATTTTAATTTCCTTAATTGAAATTAAGTTTCTGGTATCCTTCGCAGAAATCAATTATGCATTGCGAAAGTGAATTGCCCATCACGCGCTACGACGCTGCGTGAAACTTTTCAATTTGTCGAAAAATCGTCGCAAGAGGGAGCTTTGGTCGGTGGGCGATTATTATTTCACTGTGAAAGGGTCTTTTCATGGAGATACGTGGCGGGATGTTCGCCGCGGCAAGATTATTCCGCGACTAAAGGATATTTCTGACCGAGAATGTGCAAAACTATGCTCGACAAGTCATTTCTGCGCAGGGAGAGATGTTATTCGAAGAAACATATCGAGCGGAACAATAACTCTTTTGTGTCGGCATATCCTCGTGTAAAAATTCTCTTGCCTTTCCACCATTCGTTTCATGTAGAATTTAATATGATGAATCTGATGGAAAGTGATGATTTTTATTCTGTGAGAAATAAATTGAATACCATTAAAAGATACTTTTATGGATTTGAATATAATCAAGATTGCAATGATTATTCCCCAAGCTAAAATATAATTAATACAAGGAATTATTATTTCTATAATATATATATATATATATATATATATATATATATATATATATTTTGTTTAATTTGATCCATTTGTATTTTATTCTATTCAAGCTTTCTATTCAAAATTTTTAGTAGAGCAATAATTTTATAATCTAAATTTCATTTGATCTACTTTCAAAATATTTCATTTGAATTTATAATATGACAATTATATTTTTATAATACATTTAATTGCAAAATATTCAAATTTAAATTAAAAATCAATAATTTAAATGCGACAAATAAACTTTTCAGAAAAACTTTTTACAAATCTTTATACAAAACGTTTAACTTATTTCATAATTTTTATTCCTTTTTATTGTATCCGGCACTTTCACCATTGTCACCATTTTGAAGAATAGTTATAGTTGCTCTTAGCAGAAGTCTTCTTCCTTCTTTTTTGAATTCTTGTTTAATTTCTCGGTGTATTTCCGGCTCTGGATATTGCTACCGTATACACAACATAAAGAAGAGAGGAAGAAGAAAGTAACGAGAAAAAAATCTCGTTAGTAGAGCGTTATGCGACGAAATTGAAAAACCTATAACATCAAAAACAGAAACTTAGCACGTGGTTCAAATTTTAATTTATTAAATAAATATATATATAATATAATACATATACATACATCTTCGATTCACTAACCGTGTGTTCTTTTGTAGTGAGTTCGAGCGTGAGTTCTTACGTCGAATCACCTATTTTCCAAGGATTTCTAAGCTTCTAAGCTTATGTTATGCACAGTGTAAACAAGTTCTTATTGTTCTTTATTTTATCTTTTTTGAACGATGTCTTCGGTGAATTTCTCAGACAGTAGTCACTAGCATTTTTTGTACATTAATCCTTTGATATTTGGAAAAATGAAAGATTTTATAAATTTTTGATGCATTAATTTATTTGATTAATTGATAATAGAATATTTTTTCTTTTTCCATTTAATTACTTACCTGCTTATTGATTTTAACCTCTTCTATGTACAGTGTTGTTACAAAATTTAATGATCTTGAAATATATTGTAAAAAGTATTACTCATGATTTTTTCTTTTATATATAATCATATATAACCAGATGTTGATTTTAGTTTTAATTATTTGTAAAAAAAACTCGATGTTATATTATTGAATTTATCTGTGTGCGTCACACATAAGCAGTTGCTAAACAGTAACGCCACCACTGAGTTAATCGACTTACTTTTCTCCCATTACGTTTTGTCTGTCTATCAAATTTCTTAATTATTCTGGTTGCATGATCATCGCTATTATTTATAATTTTACAAACTTTTTGTGCGAAAATCAATAATCAACTCTTGGAAATCTTTTGATTGTTAGTGCGTTTGGTTCGAATATGTCAAAACGAATCATAACCTCAAATCATAACCAAATAATGAGAGCAAAATCACAAAATTTACATAGAGTTTCAAATTCTCAGTAAGATTATCTAAAGAACTAATATCAGTATGAATTTCCACTTATAAAATATGCAAATATTAATATTTTCCCACGTTTCAGTGTAAACAAAATCTCCGATCGTTTACGTAATACATATCCTTACGAAGATATTGCTTATAAGTATTTGACGCGCAAACAATGAACATATTGATGGAATACGTTTATTAGGTTTGCCCCATCTCATATTCAAAAGCAATTTCTAGAAGAGAAAGGTGCGGCAATGGGAATGGCAGATTACATTTCATGATTCCCTTTCTATTATTTATTCATTGTGGCTATCGATCGTTTATTCTAATTAACTGATGGTATTTCATGAAGAGTGAACGATATTTAATTTTATTGAAGTTAGTATTTCACGATTTTCAAGGCACGTTCTTATGACTATCACGATTCTTTGTATTACTTCTTAACAAAATTTATGGATCTTGGAATTCGTTTTATTGAAAGGTCTGCATAATATCAATATTATTATTTATGATTTTTTATGATTTTATTTATTTTTCTTTGTTATGTTTATGATCGTTACGATTCTTTGTAATATTAAATTGCGGACATTTATGCGGATATTTATGTGGATATTTATGATTTATTTATAGAATGTGCATGATGTGCAGAAAGATATAAAATAATATGTATTATGTATTATACTTATGATAATTAAAGTATGAAATCCTTATTTAAATTCTATTTTTTTAAATCATATTCATAAAAATTTTGCATAAAAATCCATAATATATTCATTATATTCAATTTATTCATAATATTGTACAATATCATTAATTGTACATACAATTAATATGTCTTTATATTTTTACTTCTTGTTGCACTTACTCTTTGTTATTCTATAATATAAATATAATTTAATGTTTTGTAGCTAAAGTTTACATATATACAATTTTTCTGATCAGTGTTATTTATGATAGTTGAGTTAAATGAGGTTAAGTTTCTATTATTATTATTATATTTTATTTAAAAACATACATATACACACATTATATATATATCTAAGAAATATTCGACAATTCTAACCTAAAATTTATTTTTTCTTTATCAGCAGTTATCTCTTTCCTAATTCGCTAACAAAAGATCGCAATTATTTTTCTACAATCATTTATGGGGGATCCTAGATAAGGCTGATAAACGCTAATGACTATTATTAACAATTAAATGGTTGTACATAGAGACCACACCCCTTATATTCGAACCTTATCACGACTGGGTCGAGATACACATGTATGGGAACTTTTTCGATAAATTCAACTGCAGAGGCGTTGTTAACGATAGTATCGGTTCTCCACGAAAGAAGCAAGATTATATAAAAGTATAAATATCGCTTTGGTCGGTCACTTGATCGATCGAACCTATTTTTCGTGTTGGATAGAACATATTACGGAGAAACAGAGTATCCGGGTTAATAACACGTCAAGAACGTTGCCAATCCATTTGTTCTCGGATTCCAATAATTGTAGGAAGTTCGTTTATCGATCGGTCGTGAAGTTTACATGCCAAAAGAGCTTGGAGCCAAAACCAGCCTTTTACGAATTAGGAAAAATGTATGTAATTTGTATTATTAAATCTTTCAATGTAGAAAAAGTGTATGATGATATGAAAATTTCTTGGAAATTCGATAAAAATAATGTTTTAAAATATTAGATTTATTTTGAGATTGAAAAATGAATAAGTAATTTATGAATAATATTAAAATAGAAAAAAAATAATTATAATATCTCTATGCAGAATATGTAATATTTGAAAATTTTTTAGAAATTCGATAAAAATTTTATTTTAGAATATTTTGTAAAGATTTGAATAAATGAATAATTTATTAAAGAAATCAAAATATAGAAGAAAAGAAAATTATTATAATTGGAATATATATAATAACAAGAATAACAAGAAATTGGAAAATTTAAAAAAAAAAATTTACAAATCTATGAGATCTTTTTTTTGTAAATTATTTCTAATTAATCGTTGCAAATCTATATAGCGTATCATTTATTTTTTCATTATATTTAAAACTTGCAATTTAATACAAAATATATAAGTATGTTTTTGTTAATTATTATAATTTACATTTATTTCCATTTCAAAATAACTGCACAATCTATTCAAAATTTGTTATGAAATGCGCAGTACATCTACACGTAATTTTATATTTATATAACGCAAGAAAATAACGCAATTCAGAATTTTTAATCCTATATTTTTGTCGATAAATCTGAATTTGTTTACGAGGAAATAAGCTAATTTAATCTTACATAAATATAACATAATATAATTGTCTGATCCGTCAATTAAAAAATAGTATTATTATCGTATCAACGATACAATAAATTCTATTAATATATTCCACGATACAGTGTTAATTGTATCCAATTCAATTGATATAGAATTAATTAGATTATTTAAAAATCTTTGTAATTGAAGCTACATCATTTTTTATATATAATTTCAATTAAATTAGATATGAAAATATATGCATTTGTTAGTATAAATTTATATTTGTTTGGTTATATAGTATATTTATATATAACATTTATTTTGCAAATTAGTATATATTTAGTTGACGTTTCTGCTATAATATACATAAGTTATTGATATATTCTTAAAATACTTTTTGAAGTGTTAATTCTAGAGATCAAAATAAATACATATAAAAAATTGATATAAAAAAATATCGCTTAAAATTTATTTATTTAAGGAATTAAATTTGCGATGAAGCGGACGAACGTAGAGCGAAATGGCAATGTGATGGAGATAAAGTTACCACTTTGTTTTCAATTGCTTATAAGGTAATAAATAAATCTCAATCGATATTTTTGTACATCAACTTTTGTTTTTTTTCATCTCTAGAATCGATGTTTCAAGTATATTAATATATATGAAATTAATAAAGAAATAAAAATTGATTAATTTTTTTCTTCTATATTATAGAAAAATATAAATTTATTACGTATTACGTATTCTTATAATCGTATTCTATGCTGCATTGTTACGTATTCTTGTAATCGTATGCTGTATCGGTAACGTTGAACGCTAGAATGATAAAACATTTTTTGTAAAATTTTCTACATTAACTTTCGAATCGCAAAAAATTCTTCTCTCTAACATTGCATAAAATGGACTTTTTTTTTTCAATCGAATCGAGTATAACAAATTTATATGATTCACATTTATATTATAACACAATAATCATAACGAATCAATTTGAATTTTAATTGACGTTAAAAAAATTAATATTATTTCGCGATAATTAAGAGCACGCTTCACATAAAATCGATTATAAATCGTTGATCGAATTGGAAATCTGTTTGTTCTGAAACTTTTAATTTCATTCATTGCGCAAATATAATGGAAGTCTTGAACAGTGACAAGGTTAATTATCGACAGAACAAATGTTCATTATCATGCTGATTCTAATTTGCTTTAGAACTGTTAGGGAAGTTGTGAAGGATCATGATACTTGTGCAACTTGTGGTTCATTTTGATTTATTCGCCTTTATCAATTCAAAATTTGAAGAAATGAAAGTTTAGATTCGTTTAATGGAGAATGTGATTATATTTGAAAGTATTTCTTGCAAGTGAATGGTATTATTGAATCTGATATCTAATTATCCAATAATGAAGTACAAAAGTTGAATTATTTGCAAATCTATCTAAGTGATACATTCAAGTGAACGTCTAAACAATTCCAATTTCAGAATACTTTACGTATTTATTTTTTCTTCAAATTAATTTAACTTAACCTAACCTAACCTAATATAATTTATATAATATATATAAAATTCATACACAAATCTAACCAAAAAAAATTTAATACAATACAATATTTTCCTTGAAAATTCTTTCAACAAATTAAGAAAAATTTTCAAATCGTGTTTCTTGAAACTAAATAGAATTTACATACATAGAAATTCATACACAAATCTAACGAAAAAAATCAAATATAAAATTGCTTCTCTCCGAATATTAAAATATACGTAAAAGAAAATTTATTATGTTATTAATTAACAAAAGTGAAATGAAATATAAATAAAGGAAACCGAAAGGTGAAAGCTGAAGTTAGAAACGTTCAAAAACTCATAAATTAGTGGAACATGCGAATAGCACGGCCATCGTGCTGCCAATTGTTTACATAATAAGCTGATATCGAGGTGATGACGTAGCTTTCAAAGAGGAATATATCGTGTGTTGTGCCACGGGAAGGCAGAAACGCGTGACGTACTTTAACGCTTTGAAGATAGCGTTTTTGGGTCAAGTGAAACAGTTGAATAGTTGGTGGCGCATTTTTGACCCGGACAAACAGTAGGAATTCCCATATCTCAGCGAAAAACCAGGCTAACGAGATGAAATATTCGCTACTTTCTACCTTAGGGTGTGGATACGGATTTCAGAATAAAATATCGAGAGAGAGTTACAATTTTATACAGAGTTTTATTTTCAAACGTGTCTGTACCCTTAGAATATTTAAAATTGGTTGGATATTGATTAAATATTTAAGGAAAAATTGCAAATTTTTTTCTTAGAATATCAATATTGAAATATTGCAAATAGAATAAAATGATAGGATTTTGCTTAGTAGAATATTTAAAAATAGATAAATATTAATTAAATTATTAGGGGAAATCAAAAATTTTTTAAATTAATTTTTTAATATTCTTCAACCAAGTTGAATCACTTTTAATATTTCTAATGTTGTACAAATGATATTTAGCCTTTACATCATATATAATATATAACTCAAAAATAATTAATCCGTATCAGCAATAATTAATAATTTCATTAATAAGAATTTCAAATTATTAAAATATTAATTAATATCAATGTCCAAATTATAATATTTAAAATAATATAGTTACTTCATTTTATGTACAATTTTTTCTAACAAAAAGAAAGAAAAAAAAAATTCTTTTCAGAATAAATAATTCTCAACTCTTATTGTTATTACAATGTAAAGATTTCAAAATTTTGAAGAATCATATCTATCAAAATCATACACGCAATATTGGATTCAAAGAAGGTAAAAAGCTAATACTTTGTTCTTTGATTCATCGTTTTTTATCTCTTGCAAACATTAATCAGGTGATAAAAGCAAGCATGTATACACGAAATTCGGTATTATCGATCGAGCGTGTATATTTATTTTCCAATTTTGTTATTACGTGCACAAGGCCACGATACTTTGTGTCGTTCGCACGCAACCAAGCAAAGCCGTACAAGTTCGATCGTTTTTCTAACCTCTGAATAAACACAGGAATTTCTTGGAGGAAAAAAGTTTGTTCGTCAATCGTGTGTGATTATTGCCTGTTGAAATTTATGTTTCTAACTCTAATCTTATCAGTCGATACAGAGAAGTGACTGAATTTCCATTGACGTGATTATCGTTATGAAGAAAATATGAATGGACTTTTCTAATCGAAGTACGTAAATTTCTTATGGTTGTTAATATTTTTATTTTGTATTTTTTATTATGTATTTTATAATATGAAAAGACTTTTTATCGCTTTTAGCTTTACTTTATGTTGAAATAAATTTTTTGTGGAACTTTTTGAATTATCATTCTAAAACGTAGCGATTTTAATATTATAATTCGATTTGTATTTTATTTCTTGTGTTTTCTATATAACAAAAAATAATGAAAATGAAAATATTAAAGACTTTTTTCCTTTTTCTTTGATTTATGGAACGAAACGTAAATCTAAAGATAATTATAATATTTTATTTTATTTTAGATATTATACTTTAAGAATAATTTATTAATTTAATATCTCCACTTATGATTCCATTTCGTTTCGAACGAATTAATCTCTTTGTCTCGAATCAAATAATTAATTTTCGTTTTTCACAACAGGGAATATAAAATGCGATGAATAATCGTAAATAATTCTTAAAAAAAATTTGCATAATAAATTTGCGCAAGTTATTTACGTGTTAATAAGAAATAGATAACCGTTACGTACGAGCTAGAAATGAATCGCAGTTGACATTACAGAACAATGTTCTAAGAAATATTATACGTTCTAATATGATAGAAATATTGGCTCGAAGTCGATCACCTTGACTCAAATAATTTTAATATATATATATATAAATGCTAATGGGGATTTTCCTTGATATCTGATAGGAAATGAAATTTAAAGAAAGAGAGAAAAATAAGAAATTATTCTTTTATTATACTTTTTAATGTGGCTTTTTAATGTAAAATAATTAGTAAAAGTAATTTACTAACTGGATTTTGTAAATACTGTTTGTTAATTACAATTATGATTTAATGCTTAAGAGAAATTAATGCATGTAGCATGTCCAATATTAATTGAAAAGACTATAATCGCTTTAAAAAATAAAAGAAAACTTATAATTTATATTTACTTCGTTAAATTTCAGAAAATATGTAATTAACTTTTTATATATTTGTATAGCTAATTTTTGTGGTAGATATAAATTCACGTTTCAGGTAATAAATATTTATAATTTTTTTTAATTAGAAATCATAAGGTGAATATTTTCATATATACAATTTTTATGTTTCATTTGATTTTCTTAATTTTCAATATTTGAATTTTCCAAAAATTGAAATTGTAACTGTTTAATTATAAAAACATTTAAATTGGATTGATAGACAAACTTAACCTTTCATAGGCAAACAAATTTTTACTACCTCTAATTAATTATTTCTTTTCTTTTATATGCCTTCAAAAATCTAAAATAAAATTGATAATAATAATATTTTCAAAAAGATGCAAAAATTTTATTCCAAATATAAACCCAAAATTTTAAGTTGCACGAAAAATTATAAATTTCTTTTTTTCTTTAATAATACGTTAACAATCGGAATTACAATTTTATGTGATTTTATATGATCTATGATTATCATAGATTATCACAAATTCTTTCATTTAGATATCAAGATTAGATATCTTATATCTTATTCGAAATAGATCATCCAAAGAATTAAATGATATATAATAATTAAATAATATACTTGAATTGAATAATGATTCAATATATAATACAACTTCATTTATGATCATTATGATTTCTTCCTATCCGTTATTATTCCCTTGTCGAAAGATTAAGAAATTAATTCATACAATAGAAATCCATCTTTTTCCATGGCTTATGATTGTACATTGACATAGAAGCTCACATTTACTTAAAACGATTTCACTATATTTTTTATATGTATATATATATATATATTTACAGATTAAAACAGTCCACGGTATTCATACACGTAATAAAATAATATAAATAAAATTCAATTAATCATTACAAAAAATTTCTATCATATATAAAATAAAATTTACAGAAAGAACATTCTATCGTAAGTTGAGAAACGCTGATTAGTTCGACGACGGTGGCGACAATATACCAAAATATCCGGGATTGTCTTCCGGAAGGTAATCTTCTTCTAACTCGGTATATTATCCGACAATAGCAGGTTATGCAACCAACTGACTAATTATCGGTCATTAAGTCGCGTTTCTGGTTGCGTCAGTAACCCATTTGCACGATAGTTCGCGGATAAAAGAGAAATTTCAATGAAGAGTTGAGGAAAGAGGAGGTTTCGAGGTCGCTTAGAACGTGCCATTCTTACGGACGAAACTAGGAGAAAACCTTCGAAAAATAAAAAAGAATCGTATAAACGGTGACATTAAAGAAATTTGGCGTGAATGTGACAATTTACGGTATTTTACCTCTATTAGAGGCGAAATTTTCGCGGTTACAAAACTTCTTTGCGGTGTACATAAATAGGATACGTGGAAGAAATGTCATTCGATTGAGGTTATGTAATGTATACATAATACAAGTGTGTTCCAAGGGTAAGATATTAGCTGAATGGAATTTATTTTTGTGATTGAAGAAATAATAATTATTGAATATTTAATGTTGTATTTTTTAAGATTTTTTATGAATAATTTTTGTAATAAATAGAAGTAATAGAATTAAATTTTGCGAATGTAAATTGCGAGGGAAAAAAGTTAAGCTAATTAGCTAGGAAATTAATTTTTACTTTAATACATATATTTCTATTCTCGAAAAAAATTTTAAATTCGATTCCTTGTTTGTCCATATTTCATAGAGTAATCGTATAAAAATATTGACATTACATAATTAATTTATAATATTAAATTACCAATATAATATTTTTTACATAAGAAAAAAAAAATTTGACGCGCTTCGATCAGATTTCTTCTATTCTCACATGGTAAATCAATCTTTTTCCTAATTTATATCGGCTCGATTACGATTCGAAGTAACGTAACGTAACGATTAGTTACGTAAGTACGTTTGTTATTTGCAATATTCTTCGGATATCTCTCCGATCTTCTTATTTTATTTTTCCTCTTCTGTCATCAACGATATTCCATTAGCTACGACCTCGTAGATCGAATTGCGGAATGCACGTAACAATTCGAACGCCGGAAGTTGAGTTGCTGATCTTAATGGCGATTCAATTTCATGATTATGAGAAATAATTGAACTCGGTTCAATTTTATCGAATGTAGTCCATCTTCGTCATCATTTAATATCTTATGTTTTATAATAAGTGTATCGAGAAACAAATTTTTCATTTAATTTAAAATTTAATACGTTAATAAATTTTTTATTTTATTTATTTTTTATACGTTTGAAATAGATTAAGTTTAAAAAATTTTAAATTGTATTGGTAATTTTTTTTTTTTTTTGAATGTATCGATATTTCTCAGATAATTTTTATTACATAGTTTTTAGATAGGTAAGATATTGGAAATTTATTTACGCGTAATAATTTTTATAATAGTTTCTTATATGAGGCTGTATAACATTTATTTATGTTCGCCAGATATATAAAGAAATAGGAAAATGATGCCATGGAATATAATTTAAAACGTCCATTACTGCTAGGTCATGGCCTATATTTCTAAGAGGAACTCTAATATTTCTTCCAATTTTTTTTACAAAGATGTAATCAAGCGGTTAAATAGAAATGTTAATAAAACGGATATCGAACAGATGGTAACTTTGTAACCTCTTACAGAGAGAAATTTCTAAAATCATGAAACATATTTCTCATACGTTAAATACATTAATACTTAGAATTTGGAATTTCACTTGTAAATTTTCGAAAAAAAATTAAAACATTTAAAAATTTGAAGTTAAAAATTTAAAAATTTCAAAAAATTATAAATGACATAACCTAGAAAATATATTGTATCGAACTATCATATCAAGTAAAAAAAAAAAAAATTACATGACAAATTAACAATATTTAAAATCCTTTTCAAAAAATTCTTTCCATTTTTCAAAGATTCAAACAATTAAATATCTTAATTTTGTTAAATTATTTTACATTTTCCATAGCACAATTTCACTAATCGATCCAGTTTCGTCGATAAAACAGTGAATTCCATCGTTTTCAAATTTTTTCGCGCGAAAACGGACAAATCCCCTAGAAAACGATTATCGCGCGTTCTCGCTTGTGTCCCGAATAGCAATGAGCGACATTGTAATGCAGATTGCGCGCCGTCTAGTACGACTAGCGCTCTCGACCTTGAACGGTCGAAGATAGTCTCGAAACGAAGTTATGCAATGGTCGCGTTATCAACCCTCAGCTGTTTCCATTCCACCAGTCTAATCACGCGATTTCTCGTGTCAATGAGCATAGAACAATGGACAAGTCTTGTTTAAACTTGTTGTATTCATTGAATGTGTTAATTCTTTATCTAAATCGTTTCTAAACGTGTTTCGAAAATGAAATGATTGAATGGAAATTTGTTTATCTTTAAATGACAATATTTCGTTTTTTTTTGAAAGGTATTTTTCAATCTTAAAAATTTCTACTAATACTCTTAGTTTAATTATCAAATACTTTTTTTTTTATTACATTTCATTATTAAATGATATACCTCACTTGTTTTTTGGTTGATTACATGTTGTGATTAAATTTTTATAAATATGATTAAAGAAGTTAAATAAGGACTTGCTATATTCTTTTTTTACATCATGTATTTTGTAGATTTTTTATATTCAAGTAACCAAAAAAAATTCCATAATCTAATTATAAACAGACTTATAAATATCTTTTATAAGATTCATTATATATCCTATGATTTATACTAAAAATTCTTTTATTACAATTATTAACAATATTTAATATATGTATTTTATAAATGGTTAAAATTAAACTAACAAAAATATTATATATTTCTATCCAGGTAAAAAACACTTGACATAATTTAATACACCTTGCAGTATCAATATGTGTAATAATATATAGTATACATCCTCTTTCTCTATCATTCTCCCTCCATCTTTTCCTCTCAACTCTCAAATTCAATCCACTTCAATCTGCGACATATCTCATAAAATAATAGATTTCAATTGCTTTCTATTTAATATCAACGTAGTATCCCCAGCTTGAAAAATACAATATGCTATGAAATTCAATGTGCACGCAACATTCGACCCATTTTAAATTGGCAAGTGTCACGTCACAGTATCGATCCAACGTGATATCGTGGAATAGTATTCGCTCACTGCGTTCGAGATGTCTCGTTTTCCAGCAGCGAATGGTCTCGTACAATGCTCAATATGCAAATCTCTCTTGGAAGAAGGCGCTTCCATGTCCGGTTGTGGTGTGCAGCTGACATTCGTTCCAGTTGTTCGAAACACTTGTACGCTCTTCGCTTAATTGCGACATCCTTGGGATATATGCGATCTTATCTCTCCCTCGTGGGTTACTTCATTAACCTCGGCCAATGATATTGCACTCTTTATCTCTGTGCTCTGTTTGGTTAAAGTTAGAATTCTGGTTAGAATTATAGATAATACAAGTTTCTAATATTATCTTTGAACGTTAAAAATAATTCTAGATTCTAGATTCCTGAAAAGTATGTGAATGAATTTAATAATTTAATTATTTTTGTTAAGCTAATTTTTGGAAAAATTAGATTTGATCCTAAATCCTTTTAAGAAATAGAATTTTAATAAAAAGTACATTTTAAATTGATTCAAATTTCTTTTTTCATTATTTGTTTAAAACCAAAAATTGTTAATATAATTTGATTAATTTTCACTACTAATCTAGAAAGATAAAATTAAGAAATTTTTCCACAAAAAAAAGAAGAGAAGATGTAATATTACAAAGAACAAATAAGATATTTCAATATATTTAGAAAAAGAGTAGAAAAAGCATGAGATAAAACATTTTAATTAAAAAAAGAGCAATAAGTCATGTGTATTTTTTAAAATTATCACTCGAGTGGTAATCAGTTTGATTAAACACACATTGGTGTATATAAATCAGTGTCAAAAGATAGGATGAGAAGACGATTGGAATAGTAACTATGTCGAGAGACGTAATCGAAGGTTGAAAATGATATGGCAGAAATGAATACGCGTAGATCCTGTTAACAAGGCCTTCGACATTCTCTGCTTTTTTCTTATGGGCCCAGTGAAACTTGTCGCAGTTCCTTGTTGAAGCTGAGCCGGACCCTCATTTAGATAAGTTTTCCTTCTTCTTCAGGCCTTCGTTTCGATCGAAATTTTATTCGTTGATTGACTCATTCGAATATTGTAACCCTTAAGACTGGTTACACCAGGGGATTCTAGACACTGATTGTATTTATGTTTATTCATATTGGGTTATAGGTTATTCGTGTCACGCTTGTTACATATTTATCGTCTGCCTATGATAAACAAATGGATTTTAATAAATGTAAATTCATTTACCGTCTATGAATAGATTTTAATTGTTATTATATCCAGTATATATTGTTGTAAATAAAATGTATATCAAATATACATATAAATATATTTATGCAAAATTGCAAATTAAAATTGCCTTCTACTTTTTTTTTAATTAATCAAGAAAGCTATTTAAGCTCTGAGCTAATCTGAGTAGCTGTAAAAAGTATTTATACATCACTGTATACAGTATTAATATTTATATTTATACAAATATATACAAATATATATATATTTATTTGTATATATAGTATTTATACAAGTATTTATACATACTGTATATTTCTAGAACATATTCATAGAACATCAAAACAAAAATGTGAGTTAAAATTTATTAAACAATTGAAATTTGCATTAGAAGAATGAAGACAGTTATCTCATTTCATCTTTGCCTTTAATTGCTTATAACTTAATGAATAAACAATGTTTGTATTTATTTTGGCCTCTAGAATCAATCTTTTGTATTGTAATATTTGTATACCAATTAATTATCATTTAGTAATACTTCAATATTCAAGCTGTTACAAAAATAAAATATCTAAAAAAAAAAAAATGCTTAATTAAAAAATGCTTATATACAAATACTCTTTATATCTGTTAATACGAATTTTAAATACAAGCCAACATAATGAATTTCTCATAAATATGTTTATATCCAACTAAATTAACATTTCCATGCCATTGGATGAGTACCTTGATGTATAGAGGGTGAGTTCATCAGATATATACGTATCATAACAGAGGAATTATTGACCTCGTGTTGCCTTAAGAAATCGAGAGAAATGTGCATAGACTATAGCCAAAATATCTTCACGACGTCCCTTCCTTTCTTCATGGTGTTCCTCGTAAGGCTTCCATTGTCCTCTTCGTAACTGACCGTTTTGCGTTTCAATGTTCCTTATGTCGTGGAGTACCGCTTGTTACGAGGTGAATAATGGTCACGTGCCGGTGGTAAATTAAATTTGTCGATAAATCATGCAGATAAGGAAAAGTATGCGCAAGGAATGGCAAAACGTTCATTTGTTCGATGCTCGATGTTATTGTGTATTTCTTAAATGCTGAATCAAAATGTAAATAATGAAGAAGTAGCGAGTGATTTCAGTGAAAATTTAGGAATATTTTGGATACTTACTAGTAAGTAGTTGTCCAAATTGTGTTTCATTAAATATTTAATGTAAATTATTATCGTTAGAATAATGAAAAACAGAAAACCTAAAATGTTATTGCGATACGTTTAGGTTAGGTTTGTATGATTCATAAGTACATACCTTAACACAAAGGCTTTCAAAGGCTCGAGTTTAAAATTAAGTGATCCCTTCTATCATTACATGACATTGCAAATTTATACAAATCACAAAGGGGTCATAAAGTATCGAACCATGAACCATTTTATATTTCTGTCGACCTTCGTACTGGTTATAAAACGGAAGTTTTATCTTCGAAATTATTTCCATTCCGGAATTTCCGCTCTCTATCACCGACCTCATAAAACACATTTTCAATATTTCAAGTGTACGATTAGATTAATTTAATGGTTCTCAATTTATAGATCACAATCCAAAAAAAAAATGTTATTTTTAACATTTAACCATATTGCAAGAACGTTAAGATTATATTCAAAAGGTTATCAATCACACGTTAGTTTGTTAAATTTTTCTTATCTTGCGTAAGAGAGAGAAAGAAAAAACGTAAGAAAACGATAAATCAATTACTCAATTCTCGAGTCAGGATCAAGGATTGAAAATCCACTCGTGGAAAAAGCGTCCGAGCCATGGAACAGGTGTTAGCCAGTAGCACGTGTTTCTCCTGCGAGCACGTTGACGCGCAGGTTTTCGAGATTGAAGAGGAGAGAGAGAAGAGAAGAGAGGGAGAGAAGACCGTGGTGTTCCAGAGCAGTGATTCCGGTCAGCCGGAATAGCGGTACTCGGTCGGCCGTACATCTTCTCGTTCTCCAATTATTACGCCGGTTTCCGCGGCGCGCGCACTTACGCTTTGTCGCGAAAGCGGAAGAAACCTGCGCGCGCAGGATACGTTTCGATAAAATCGTTTCAGTTTTTACTTCTCTACCGCCATCTCTCGTTGTTTCTCTCGTTACCTCCGTTACCATTATCGCATCTCTGTGTAATTTAGTGGAACTCATTGCAGGGTTTTTTTTTTCTTTCTCGTCTCGTGACAAGAAGAAGAAGGAGAAATTGAGTAGAAGTATCTTTACGCTTAAGATCGTGCATATGTTTATTATTCCCACTCGTGAAATTCGAGATATTGATCGGTCTGGAATTTTCTGCTCTTCCCAAGTATTTTTTTTACACAGTTCCTGAAAGTATAACGAGGAAGGAGTGTTAAAACTGTATTTGTAAACTTACACGAGTGCAATTGGAACGAGTGAAAGGGCTATTTGGGAAAGGGGGCAATGGAAAAATGTAAAAATGTTTTGATCGTGTAATTGGTGAGTGAGTTTCATATATGAATTTCGCGTGGTTCGATAATTTTAATTTATCATATTTTTGTAACGATTACAATCATTTATATCGAGAGAAAGAATTAAAAAGAATTTCTCTTTATAATATGATAAAAATTATACAAATTAAAGAAAACGAGATATGAAAATAAAAGATAAAATTATAGAATTTCATATGGAACGATTATATAAATTATTATTTAAAGATTTGAAATTACTCTCTTTATGAAAAAAAGGAGAAGAATTTTTAACCATGTCCGATTTTCCAATCATGCTTCATTTAACATGAAGTCGTAAAAATTATTAATGTTACGCTTTGGCGAAACATACGAAATAAATATGTCTTTACCGAATATGCGTAAAATAATCGTAAAAATTTCAAATTAAAACATTAAAGATATATAATTGAAGATAATTTTACAGATTATCAATATTGTTTTCTTGTAAATTATTTTTATTTATTTTGATAATCGTTGCAATAATTTTTAATTTGCTCTAATTATTATTATCATGATGATGCTTACGGTACTTTCTATAATTATTTATATATCGAGAATTAATATATTATCCGAATAAATTTCTTTTTAGAAATTTCACATAATAAGACGAATTATAGAAAAAGAAACTAAAGATAGTTGTGCGTATTAAATACAGTTACTCGCAAAAGTCTCTGTACACTTTATAGAAACATCGTTACATATCGTATACATTTTATATCATTTTCTTATTAATCATATAATTTTTATCTTCTTTAATTGCATTATTCTCTAAATAAAAAAAAAAGTTGCAAATAATCAAAACATATTTTCTTTTGTTCAATTCAAACAAATACGATTCACACGTACCTCGTTTATTTGCCAGCAACACGTTCGAAACTCGCGCGCCAAACAAAGCACACGAAATATATACATACATATATATATATATATTCGTAGTATTTACGTTCGTTTGAATCCAAGAAGCGAGAGACAAAAACAGATGAAAACAAAATAGAAGAAAAGAAAAAAAAATGAAATGTGAATCTTCTGGAAGCTCAACGATGCGCGGCGGTACGACGTTACTGCTGCATCGTTTATGAATGCGATTCCCGAGAAGCGTGTAGCGGCGCTGCAGCTGCGCCGGATAGTTGGTAAGGCATGTGCGCCGAGTAACGGCTAATTGGCCACCTTTCCTCTCCGAGAGCGGAGAGGCCCGGTCTCTCTCGTGGCCCGACTCTCGTGCCAGTTTTGTTCGTTCTGTCGTGCGGTTTGTATCGAGAGAGTCGAGTGAGGATCCAGTACCATCCAGACCGAAGAACTATGGAGCGTTGTTCGCGCGCTTTGAAACGAGGACGTTTCCTTTGATACCCGCGTGACTGTCGCGTCCTTTCTTCGCGTCGTTCGTATTTCGCGATTTTCTTCGAAATCCACCACAGTGTGTTTTCGTGTGTCAACATTCGTAAAAGATCGTAGAAATTCGTTAATTCACAAAGAAAGTACGTGTTATTGTGACTTTTCTTGTTAAAGGATCGTTGCTTCTGTTTCGTAGGACGTGTACAAGACGCTTGAAGTTTGCGGTGAGTTTACATACTTTTTCTTTTTAAGTTGGATTTGCACGAGGGTTCGCGATTGGACGAGGGAGATACGATAGGAATGTTGGTATTGGAGGGACGAGTTTTAGAGGTTCTGTTGCGGTTCGATGACTTAAACTGGGAAGTGAATCGGAAGTAATTCGATGCTTTCGAAGTGAAATATATTTTAGAATGTTGTGTGAGTTCTTATTGACAGGGCTGTTTTTCATTCGATGAGAAATTGATACGAAATAAGTCGAAACATGGTTTTCGGATGGTATTTGGATTTGTCTTGAATGTATTGTTAGAATATTTTATTAGCGAATAGAATTTATCGATTTTAGATTTTTCCATCTGATAATCCAAACGTAAAAAAAACGATATTTTCAGATAAGAAGAAGATTAACTTTGATTAATGTCGATTAAGATAATTTAATAAAGAAATTCATTTATATATTATTTACGTATCACGTGAAAAGAAATTTTTTTACTTCTAAAATAAAATTAGAAAAAATTATATAAGTTTTATTCTAGAATAACTTTTTGATACAAGTTTTCAATAATATATTATTATAATGAAATTGTCATTAATGAACACAAGAAATTATTCGAACTATTTCCAATTAATACATTTATAAAATTCAATGATAAAAATAAAAGGTGCCGAGAATTAAATACAAGTCTGATAAAATATTCCTCGTTTTCTTATAATTAATGTTTGCTGGCTTATTATTTTTTTGTTGCAATGAAATGCGGGAATCACGAGACTTTGATTTACGTAACTTAATCATTATTTTTTTGCATTTATAACTTTTCCGTTGTATCTATTCATTCCATTTTCACGATTTTTAGCTTGTTAGCTTATATATATATATATAAAAATGACAGCAATTTCATTAAAAAAAAAAAAATGCAATATGTATATGCAAATAAATTTGACAAAAAGAAAACAATTTTTTTTTAATAAATATCGATATTATCGCGCAAAACAGGATAAATTATAACCTATTTCCAAGCTACTTTAAATTACTTTACCCATACACTTTGCATACATAGTTATAATACTGTTTCGAAAGACGTAAAAGCTTGCAATTAACGCGAATAAACCCATTAATTAAATTCGCCGTTCTGCACGCGGGTCTCGTTCAAGTTTCGATTCGTTTCGGATATTTAAGTGCTTATCTTTCCAAAAATGGCGTTTTCATTTACCACGCTTGCAATATCGAAATGATTTACGATCGACAAGTTTTTCCTCCGTCGAGTGCATCGAAGCTTAACAATGTCAATCGCCTCCTCTTTCCAATCGACGATTCGCAATTTCACCTTTTCGATCGCTATCATTGTATCGTCCTGCGCTCATACCCGGATTAAACTAATCTCTTAAAACTTTTGAAATGTTTCTTCCATTCTCATAAAAAGTCGTAAAAAGATATTTTTCCGCTTCCTCTTTTACGACCGTCGTATAAATCTTCGTAAACAATTACATTTTTCGACCTTCCACGAACAATTTGGATTTACGACCCTTTTCTTTAGTCAAAATTTTGAAATAATTTTAAAATAATTATAATCTTTATTATATAGGATTATTTATCCAGTCGAATAAAAATTTTCATATACTTTCTTCCGTATACAAACAAATTATTTGCGGAAAATTAATTTCTAATATTATTCAATGAATTAATAAATAAAGTTAACCTCAAAATTTTCATCACTTTGAATTAAAACCCGTTCAAGCTTATATTAATTCTTCATTGCTCGTGATCGTAGAAATTATCGTCCAATTCGTTTTTTCATCCCAGTGCAACACTGTACCGTCTACGATCGGATCCATAAGAACGTGGTAGGTTTCTAACTAGCCCCACCGTTGATTAGACGTCGGACGAGGGAGGAATTCAGGCTTAATTGCCCGCGGAACAAGATTCTGAGCGCGCGTTAACGACGAGGTTAACGAGGAGCCGCGGCGCGGTTTTAAAAAAGTAACGAGGCCTGTGCGGAGCAACCGAGGCTTAATCGGGTGGATAATTTCGGGTTGCAAGCGGATTCAAGCGCGAGAACAGCTGGCCCTTTCCATAAGGAATTCCAAATTGCGGAAATATATAGGGTACATCGTTGAATACGATGATGAGAAAGAAATATACGTATACGTATTACGCTTTGTGTATAGGGAGTGTATTAGAAATTTTTGGTGTAATAATAATAATAGAAAAGGAGAGTTAAAATTTATATAAAAGAAATTATAGATTATTATTATATTTTATGTGATATTATATAGGGTGGGCAGAAAATTTTAATATAATTTAAAATTATTCTTCTTGTGTTAAGAAATAAAGAGGTTATATTTTGTACTATATGATATATAGATTTGAAATTTTGTAATAATTATGTAATAATTGATAAAAAAATTGTGTATAGGGAGTGTATTAGAAATTTTTGGTGTAATAATAATAATAGAAAAGGAGAGTTAAAATTTATATAAAAGAAATTATAGATTATTATTATATTTTATGTGATATTATATAGGGTGGGCAGAAAATTTTAATATAATTTAAAATTATTCTTCTTGTGTTAAGAAATAAAGAGGTTATACTATGTGATATATAGGATTGAAATTTTAATAAAAATTATGTAATAATTGAAAAATAAATTATACTTTCAGATTATTATTATTATATTTTATATGATATATAGGGTGGGCAGAAAATTTTAATATAATTTAAAATTATTCTTCTTGTGTTAAGAAATAAAGAGGTTATATTTTATACTATGTGATATATAGGTTTGGAATTTTAATAAAAATTATGTAATAATTGAAAAATAAATAAAAAAATTATACTTTCAAATTATTATTATATTTTATATGATATGATATATAGGGTGGGCAGAAAATTTTAATATAATTGAAAAAGGAATTATTTTTCTTGTATTAAGAAATAAAGAGATTATTTTTTATATTAGGTTTGGAATTTTGTAATAATTATGTAATAATTGAAAAATAAATTATACTTTCAGATTATTATTATTATATTTTATATGATATATAGGGTGGGCAGAAAGTTTTAAGAGAAGTTATAATTTAAAAAGGAATTATTCTTCTTTTATTAAAAAATAAAGAGGTTATATTTTATACTATGTGATATATAGGATTGAAATTTTAATAAAAATTATGTAATAATTGAAAAATAAATAAAGAAATTATACTTTCAAATTATTATTATATTTTATATGATATGATATATAGGGTGGGCAGAAAATTTTAATATAATTGAAAAAGGAATTATTTTTCTTGTATTAAAAAATAAAGAAGTTATATTTTATATTAGGTTTAGAATTTTGTAATAATTATGTAATAATTGAAAAATAAATTATACTTTCAGATTATTATTATATTTTATATGATATGATATATATAGGGTGGGCAGAAAATTTTAATATAATTTAAAAAAGAATTATTCTTCTTATATTAAAAAATAAAGAAGTTATATTTTATATTAGGTTTGGAATTTTGTAATAATTATGTAATAATTGATAAAGAAATTATACTTTCAGATTATTATTATTATATTTTATATGATATGATATATATATATAGGGTGGGCAGAAAATTTTAATATAATTTAAAAAGGAATTATTCTTCTTATTATATTTTATATGATATAATATATAAGATGGGCTGAAAAATGTAGTGTAATTGAAAAAGGAATTATCTTGCTTGTTAAGAATTAAGATATTTTCAGATTATTATTATAATATATTATAATTATATTATAATTAATATATATATTTTGTATAACACAATATATAGGGTGAATTAAAAATTATAGTGTAATTCTTTTCTCAATTAAACAAAGAAACACAATTTATCTAAATTTATAACTTCAAAGTTAAACTGAAATATCTTTTTATATTCATATTTCTAACTCAATAAACCTTAATCTAATTAATCAATTTTACAAAATATAATAAATTCCTCGCTTTTCATTATTGGAATACACACTTTTGTTTTCATTTTATTCCCTGAATATATCAATAATGCACGAGAACACCTGTACTTCGAACGGTGGCAAAAAATCAAATAAAATTACAAACAATTGTACGTCTCGCATCCGTCTCATTACACTCTCGTTACATTCTCAACACTCGTGCTAGCTTGTTTCACTTATCGCTGCGAGTGGTGAGCTCATAGGGCAGACAGATGTTATTACTGCACACGTTGTAATTAGACGTGTCCACCTTAACGTTCATCGCGGCCCGACACACGCGTAAAAACATTATTATTCCCGTTATAAGTCAACTTTTTCAACGCATAATTTTTCCACAACATTCGAAGTGTTAACAGGGAAGGAAGAAAAAAAAAAATTCACTTATTGAATTCTCGTAATGTAAGTGTTAGAAAATTGAATTTAAAAATTTAAAAGGAGATGCTTAAGAGGAAATAAATGATACAATGGAGCGTCGATTATATATATGTATATATTGGTTCTATGTGGATAATGTATATAAGGAAGGATTTGTAGAAAATTTTTCCAACAATTTTTAATTATGAATAATAAGAGAAATATATTTGCAAATTAATTCTTTTAAGAAACGTTGGTTTAAATATTCATTCGTATTTGAATAATTAAACTTTGGAATAAAACTTTATAATTAATTGATGATTGGATAAGTTAGATTTAGATAATCGATATTTAAATAATTTACATTTGAATAATGTTTGGATAATTCATATTTGGATAATCAATGTTTGGATAATGGATACATTTAGATAGATTTTAGATGACTATAATTGGTATTTATGTAATCTATATTTGGATAATTGACATTTGGATAATTCATATTGTAAGTAATCCACATTTGAACAATTTATGTTTGGATAATTTACATTTGGATAAGAAATTTGCACAATTAATAATAAATTATTTAAATAACTTATATTTGGATAATCAATTTAAATATTATAAGTAATCCACGTTTGAATTTATATTTGAATAAGTAACAGTTTAAATAACTGCACATTTGCATAATTAATAATAAGTTATTTAGATAATTTACATTTGGATAATCAATTTGAATGTTTCATGTTGGAAATAATCCACATTTGAACAATTTATATTTAGATAAGTAACAGTTTTAACTGCACATTTGTATAATTAATAATAAATTATTTAGATAATTTACATTTGGATAATCAATTTAAATATTGTAAGTAATCCACGTTTGAACAATTTATGTTTGGTAATTTAGATAAGTAACAATTTAAATAATTGTACATTTGCATAATTAATAATAGATTATTTAGATAATTTACATTTGGATAAATAACAGTTTAAATAACTGTACATTTGCATAATAATAATAAATTAATAATAAATTATTCAGATAATTTACATTTGGATAATCAATTTGAATATTGCAAGTAATCCACGTTTGAACAATTTATGTTTGGTAATTTACATTTGGATAAATAACAGTTTAAATAACTTTTGCATAATATAACTTTTATAACTTTGCATAATAACTTTAACACATTTGCATAATAATAAATTATTTAGATAATTTACAGTTGGATGATCAATTTGAATGTTTCATATTGTAAGTAATCCGCATTTGAATAATTTATGTTTGGATAATTTACATTTGAATAAGTAATAATTTAAATAACTGCACATTTGCATAATTAATAATAAATTATTTAGATAATTTATATTTGGATGATCAATTTGAATATTGTAAGTAATCCACGTTTGAACAATTTATGTTTGGTAATTTACATTTGAATAAATGACAGTTTTTTAAGTAACAAATAACTGCACATTTGCATAATTAATAATAAATTATTTAGATAATTTATTTGGATAATCAATTTGAATATTGTAAGTAATCCACGTTTGAACAATTTATGTTTGGTAATTTAGATAAGTAACAATTTAAATAACTGCACATTTGCATAATTAATAATAAATTATTTAGATAATTTACATTTGGATAATCAATTTGAATATTGTAAGTAATCCACGTTTGAACAATTTATGTTTGGTAATTTACATTTGAATAAGTGACAGTTTTTTAAGTAACAAATAACTGCACATTTGCATAATCAATAATAAATTATTTAGATAATTCACATTTGGATAATCAATTTGAATATTGTAAGTAATCCACGTTTGAACAATTTATGTTTGGATAAGTAACAATTTAAATAACTGCATAATTAATAATAAATAATTTAGATAATATCCATTACATGGATAATCAATATTTGAATAATATTCAGTAATCCATATTATTGAATGATTCACTTTTAAAGAATATCCCACGTTTGGATAATTCTTATTTGGATGAATGCTTAGTGATCATCATTTGAATAATCAATATTTGGATAACAAACACTTTACTGTGCTCTCTAATGTGAAGATACAGATAGGTACAAAAAAACGATAAATTTGTCAAGCATCATTTATCACATCATTTGTTCCATTTAAATTGAACCCAACTGCATTGTCGTTGCACTGATTCTTCTATTTGACGTTATTAACCGCCTACAGCCGCTTCATCATTTACAGTGTCATTATTCTTGGTGTTTAGAAAGTGAAGAGGATCAATCATCTGAAACAATAGTCTTAGATTTAGACATTTATATTGTATGTATACTGTACACATATTTTCCTTGCGTACATTCATTTTCCAAGGAAATAAAATAAACACAAATATTGTCGATGAATATTCAACAAATATTTATATTGTATTATTATCGTCAAACGTATATGTTTTTTTTAAAAAAATCTACGAGATTTCCACGCGGTGAAAAAAAATTCTTCTGAGCAAAATACATTTCATCCTTTTTTTTTTTAATGTAATTTTCGAAATTACGAAAGTGCGAAAAATTTGAATTATAGCCTTCGTTTATTATTGCTTGGTGTAGCAATAAGTTTTGTAAATAAAGAATAGATAAAACAAAAAAAAAAGAAAAAAAAAACTCGTAATGTACACATACCATTCTTGAGAATAGTATAAATTAATAGCATAAATTACATTTAGAGACTTTAAAACATGACTTGAATCATCGTCAAATATTGACTATATAATGGCCAATTTCATTTTCTTTATAGATTCTTCAATCATTTATCTCTGAAGAAAAAGTCCATCTTACGGATTAATATTAAATTTTACTTTATTAAATTCAATGAAAAATTAATATTTTTCAAAATTTTCCACGTCAAACGTTTAATTACAATATATTTTTTGACTCATAGTTCACTTGTACCTATCAGCTTTTAATGCATGAATAACCTTTATAGGTTATGTGTATAACCTTTTCAGAAATATATTTCTATTCTAATTATTTTTTTCAAGTTTCAATAATTATGAGTAATAATAGTAATTATAATAATAAATAACATAATAAAAACAATATTTAATATTGTACGATAATTTTGATATATTTTTCAATTTTAAAATATTAAAAAATATCATTATATCGAATCTAAAATTTTTCAATACAAACAATAATTTTCAAGTCGAACAACAATTCGTGTTTAAAACTTTCTTTAAGGGATAAAGGTAAAGAAATTAAAAAAAGAAAAAAATATCTTTCTACATACCGATATAAAGTTTAAATCGAACCACCCTCCGTAAAAAATTCCAATAAAAAAAGCAATATTCGACCGCGAAATGAATCGTAGGGATGAAAGGTATTTTCCAATTCGAGACGAATCCCTTAATTTCCCTTTCGAATCTGTTCCAGATCCCCCCGAGTCGGAGGGCCCCTCTCGCAGTCGTTAGCGATGATTCCGCCAACGATGCACGGTCATGAATTCAATCAACCCCTGTCGAGGGTGGTTATGGTCCGTAAAACGGATCAAAGGACTTTCAGTAAGGGTAGGAGGGGCGGGGAGCCTCTGCTGGAAACGGTTACCAGGGAGACCGTCGAGCTTTTCAACGGGGGTCGCGCCGAGAGGAAATACACGTCCGAGACGAGAGACATCGTCACGCCCAAGTCGAACAGGTACGTGTGTTTGTATATATATATATATATATATATATATGCTTGTCATTTTCTCTTGATTACTTGGAATCGAAAGGGAAAAACCGGAGAGAAAGGAAACCAGACTTTCTGAAAATGCAAATGAAGTGGTGCGTTCGACATGTGTACACAAAAAGAGACGTTTCGTTTTCTACGATACTTGAAAAAAAGTTAACGGAAACTTGTTGGTTTCGTTCTTAAATTTATCGACAGCGGCTAGGCATGTTTCCACGTAAATGGTTTACTTTATCGGTAACAATGAACGCGAGAATTCTTCATGATCGGTAACGGAATAGAAAGCATGAGAATTTTTGTTATTCGTATCACGTATCGCGAATGTATCGACATATTCGAGACCAAAAATTGAAAAAAAATTAATATTCCTGATCGGATATTAATTTTCATGAAATAATTAAAAATATAACGAAATCTAAAATTTCTGTACAGAGTATAATTATTTAATATTTTGAACGCAAAAAATAAGGTGGATAAAATTTTTGTTTATCTTTCACTTTTTTTTAGAAAAATTTATGATGAGCGTACGCGTCAACTGTCATAAAATAAGAAATTTTCATGACTCATGGCATATATTGTAGTCTCGAATGTGTTAAACGACCGGTTATTTAATTTATAGTTCATAAACAATCCACGATAATTTATATTGGATAATTATAAATTTAAGAATTTGAAGAAAAAAATCTAATTTTTTTATGTATTACTTTTAAATAAAATTTTTAAAAAATCATAAAATCAAAACTATAAATATTAATCATTAATTTAACCAAGAAATATTGCAATTTATTTAAGTGTTAAGAAAAAACTATAATAATGCTCACTTAAATGTTCGAATACGGATTTAAGTGGGGAGAAATGACTTCTGCGAATTCAATGAAAGAAGAAATGGATATGAGTGAGATATCGATACTCGGTAAACTCGAGACTCAAACCGCAAAGCATCAAATGTTTAGTTCGACACGCTCGAAGACGATTGCAAGCATTCTAAGAATTGGTATGGAGTTTAAGTGAGCAAAAATACTGATGATTAAATGGACAATGTTACAATCGTTTGCAAATTTATTTATATTTTTTATCTTTTAACATATATATATATATATATATATATATATATAAGTTAGAATTAAAAATAACATAAAGAGATAATAGATCATTCATCGAAAAGCAATATAATTGCATAAATAAAGATAAAAAATATATGAAAAAATTTACGAATGATTAAGTTTGTTTGTTTTACTTTTGTGAACATCTTGTTTGGTATACATTTGAAGAGATATATTAATACAAGTGAGCTACTAGATGGCTCTTGAAAATACAATGTTGAACGTACCACTTGATTTGGGTAAGAGTTTGGAATTTGTAATTGATGATTTTATTTTTTTTTCTCTTGATTTGTTTTTTTTTTTTGTAAAAAGTTTGGAATTTTTCTTGGAGAATTTTTGGATGTACAATCGAATTTGTTTAACTCGAAAAATTTTATAAAACTGAAATTTTATTTATTACATGTTTTTCTTATGATAAAATAAATTATTAATTTAAATTATTTATATTTATATTTGAATTTAATATAACCAAAGTCTTCTATTAATCTCTTTTATATGATATTTTAAAATTCATCTAGAAACTTTTGATATATATATATATTAGAATTTGAAATATATATTACAATCTTTTTTTGAAATTTGAGTTACCCAAGTTCGACTGTACATAGCAAGTATATTGTTCTGAACAAATAGAAGATTCTACTAAATGAATCCTCTTAAATGAATTGTTTTTAAGTTAACAAATTTTGTTATTAGCATGTGTAATTTGGAATGGGAGATAATTATTGAATGTCGTTATTCGTTAAAAATTACTCAGATACAAAAATTTCTCTACTACCATTCATTGAATTTATACCAGTTAAATAACAATAAATACATAAAATACATACATAATATCAAATTTGCCAAATTCATGATATAGAACTCGTTCAAAAAAATATGATTCCATAATTCTGAATCCAATTTGTGATGTTGTAATACGTGTACACTATATTCATAACAAAATTTGTCCACAATCATAAAAATTACACATAAACGTATCTTTTTATTTATTTAAAAGATCAAACTTTACTCATCCTTTGGTTCCATTTGCAATTTTCTTACACATATAGATACTTACATATGTACTCGCATATCAAGTGCAAGATGTCCCGAGAGGAAGCTTCAAGATATTATCTTACTAAGGATCAAATAAGGGATGAAACATCGTTTACTTAGGACATGTTGATTTTGAGCTATATATCTGCAATGGAAGACGTATGAGCAAATATTTTCACACTATTTCCATTTTGATTTATCTATGGGAATTTTATTATTTGTTATTTTTCTTGAAAATAATTTTTATTCTTTTAAAAAGAATTTTGTTTTTTTTTTTTTTAGAAACTTTATCTTGTTAAATCTTATGAAAGAGTTTTATTCTCGAGTCTTGAGAGTCTTGTTGAAAACAACTTTTTCAATTGAGAATGATCCATGGCTCAATCAGATCGGCTGACCTTTGGTTTTATTATATTTAATTTATACAACCTTTCTTTTTTTTTTTTTTTTTTACGTAACAGTATAATTTCACAAGATTGATGGTTTTATTAGTTTGTTTACTGTGTATGGTCCTTTTTTTTATTATATGTGTCCAGTGATTACATTTTCAACGTCATTTTTCAAGTGAAAGTATGTCACTGTTTTATTGTTAAATTATCAATGAGTAATTTTTTATTTTTTATAATTTATTAGAAGCTTTAACTGCTTTCCAAAATCAAGAAATTTGACTTAAAATCTCATTCCTTCAATTTCACTTTGATTATCCATTTGATCTTTTGATATTAATCTGAAATATATTTTTTAATAATTAATATTTTCACTTGGGACATCTTGAACAATAGAGTAAATTTAATACAGGGTTTCAAATATGATCTTTTACTGATTTTAATAAAATTAGAGTGATGGTTCTATATCAAATGCAATCATAATTTTCCAATTTTTCAAATTTTTAATTTTGTTGCACGTTGAAAGATTGATAATGTAAATATGATTAAAATCAATATCATTGGAAAATAGTTTTAATGATTTATTCTTTTGAAAAAGATTGAAATTAGAAATAAATAAATTAGGTTAAGTAGGTGAAATAGGTCAAGATTAAGATATTTTTTTTTTTTCTTTAGTGAAAATTCTATTTACCAATTTGAAATTTAAAGTCTGGGAAATCTAAAAAAAAGAATTATCAATTTTAATTTTACTCAAACAGATAAAAGACACATGAAATATTCAAATATTTATTAAATTTATTCAAACATTCATATATTTTAGAAAATGATAATATAATAGACAATGTATTAAGTAATTATAAGATAATCAGGATAAAATAAAAATAGCACAGGTAAGCAAAAAAACTATATAATTTTGAAAAATATAATACATCTTAAAAAATAAAAAAAATAGGATAATGTACGTAGGAATCTAAATATATAATTTAAATAGAATATTTTAATTAATTGAAATCATAAATTACATTTTACTAAAATTATGTCCACGCTCATTAGAGATATTTACAACACTGATATAGAATCATAGCCCTATAAAATTTCGTTGAAATCGTCTTGGGTCACGTGCGAAATCATTGCTGTATAAGTCAAAGGATATTCGCTTTGTGTACATCGTAAATCGTTACCCCTCCTTGTAGTATGCCCTCGCTCAACCTTAACGGAACGAAAAAGAAGGTGGTCGGCTTTGTCGACCAGCTGTCGCCTGAAAGGTATTCACCCATGGTGTAGGCAAAGCCAAACGATTCTAACGAAGCCGAGTGGCGTGAACCAAGCAGCGCTTGGCCAATTCGACGGTGTAAGGGGAAAAGGAAGAAAGAAACATCTTTCGTTTGTTGCACGTCGTCGCGCTTTCCAGGGCTTCGTTAGGGTCGGTGAATGGCCTTAGTTTTAATAATAATGACGTAGGCGGCCAACGCTAAGCCGAGAGAAAGTTTATTTGTCGCGAAGGAATTAAAAGTAACGAGAATTTCAAAAGCGAATCTTTTTTATCGACTGAGAAAGAAAAGTGAAAGGCTGCATGAACTTGACCTTGGAGCAGTGGAGCGTTCTTTTCGAAGTATGAAAGTAATTAAGATCGAGTAGAGAAACATTGGGTGAAAAATATTAAGAATTAGACTTCGGAATCGTATAATTTTGCAATATACGAATAGTGAAATTATTAATTCCATCATTAACTTTCCAACTTTTTCAGATTTTTCTTATAATTAAACGAATATTTGTTTAATGGATAAGAAACGAAATTATAAGATAAAATTACACGATGAGTGCAATGCTATCTGTCTGATTTTGAAATTATCTTTCTAAATGACTAACGAAAAGAACAATTCTGTTCTTCGAATTACGATATTAACTCGATCGAAAAAAGAATCCGAGAAACTTTCTATAAGAAAGCAATTGAAATTATCATAGCATAATTATCACTGAACGCTAACACTTCGTTCCTTCGTCCATGTATTCCAAAAAATTTTTTCGATCTTACTTGTCCGAAAATAGCCAACACAAAATCCAAGTAAATCTTAAAACGAGAACATCTGTTTCAAAAGCAAGTTCCACCGCAAAACTGCTCCTGTCCAATTTTCCAAATTTATATTCGCCAAGAACAATGCCCTCTTCGCAGCGTTTGTGTCGTTCCCTCTCGAACGTTCAAGGGCTAATAAATCGAGAGTCGAGAGAAGGAAAAGAGATGGCGCAATGTTTCTTCTGACCGTGGCCGCGGTCGAGGCGACACCTCGACGGGAAGAAGGAAGTAAAAGCTCGCGAGGGGGGACGTGTGGAGAAGTTTGCGCGTAATTCTTCGTTCTCTCGTGTGTCCCACGCTGCTTTCTCTCGGCTTCTTGTATCGTTACTTCACCGGCTGAACGCTGATACTGTAAATACGCTGAGCTGTTGCGCGACAAAAGGAGCAACGTCGGGGCATTGAAAACGTCGATCCATACAGATCTCGACGTTTTCAATGGAGCGGTTATTCACTGTCGCGCCGCTTTGAATCGTCTCCGTGGTTTAATTGAGTTTGGCGCGTTTGCGTTTAATGCGTACATCCGCGGAGATGCTAAGAAATTTTGCGTTTCAGAAAGCTTTGATCGAGTTTTATTCACTTTTTTTTTCCCTTTTTTTTCACTTCGATATCGATTCAATAGAGTATTAGTACAAGTTGGATATTTTCAATGGAGCGATTATTCACTGTCGTGCCGCTTTGAGTTGGTTAATTAAGTTTGGCGTGTTGCATTCAATATGTGTATCCGCGGAGTTGTTAAGAAATTTTCTGTTTTTCCGGGAAGTTGCTTTGATTGAATTTTATTTTTTATTTTAGCATTTATATTTGAAATATTATTTCTCACCATTTTATTTAAATTTAAAATTTATTAAAATAATTGTAATGACTTATTATTTTTTTTTTATTACTTTTTTAATCGAATAACGGTTTTTAATTTACGAACGAGAAAAATGAAAAAGATAGAAATATTCGAGATACATAATATTTATTAATTCTTCATGAACAATGTATAATTATTCGAAAAAATAATTTTCATTCTTGCTGTGTCATTCATTTCGTATTCATAACGAAGCTATTCATTAATCATATATTGTAAGCAATGCTTCGAAATCAATTATAAATTAAAATTAAAATTTTAATTCCAAACGTTTTTCTTTAGAAAAGAAAACATTCTGGATTTCTTAATATATATTTCAAGAATTTTATACTTCGCTTTCATCGATCCATCTCGACGAAACGTATTCGAATAAATTAATCATTAATATCGATCAATCATTCAAATCAAAAAAAGAATCCTCAGTATCACGGTATTCAGCTCAGGTGGAACACACATCCTGGAAATAGATTCAAAGGCACCTTCACATGCAATATTTCACATTTAGAGACGATCCTCTTTTTCGATCATTTCGATTCGCATGCAAAACGATTTTTTTTTTTTAAACACAAAAACACAAACACGCATGAATAGATTAGAGAAGGATCGATACACGCTTTTTTCCAGCTTTCAGCTTTCAAAAAAAGCTTCCATCCGCGAATTTGTGATCATCGATATCTTATTGATAATTTTCGATATATCGATTTTTTTTATTAAGTTTATAATAAAATTATCAATGTAATAAATTGCAAAAAAAAATTTTATTGTAAAACTATATTGTAATTTATTTTTAAATAATTAATTCTATTATTGATATCTTAACGATATTTTGAAAAAAAATCATTTATTTATCACATTTATAAATAATCATTAACGATAAATTTGAATAAAAAAAAAATAATTTTATCTATTGTCAATGTTTATCGATAACGATATCGATAATCAGAATTCGAAATTTGCTCGAATTCTTGTCGAGACTTGAACGTCGCTCAACACTTGTTTAATTTCGTTTGATTCAGCAGGACGATGAGCGAGAAACAAGGTTGAAGAGAAACGGATGCTAATTTAACACGTTTCCCTGCCGTTCGTGTTTTGCTTGTGTTTCTTATGGAGCTGTTAAAGCCGAGAACTTTTGCTTGGGTATATTTGAAGAAATAATTCGAGGGAATGAATTAACGAATTTTATAAATTGCTTGTTTCTTTTTTTTTTTTTTTTTTATTTTATGTGTAACAAAATCATTTTCTTGATCGTATAAAAATAATATTTTTTGTAACAAAGATTATAGAAATATCCAAGATAATTGTTGACATATGATGATATTCTGTATGTAATAAATATTTTTAATTGCCTATGAATATAAATAAATAATCGAATTAATGATCAAAAAATTTCTATCGATTCACCGAATATTCATTTTTAAAAATAAATTTAATAAATCGATTAGAAAAACAGAGATAAATGTGACAAAATGTGTCGAACATCTGGTGAATCCATATGAATTCGTTTAATGATGATATTCCAACGAATCCTCGAAAGACATATCACGCACATATTGCAGGAACTGTAGACGCTTTAAGAAAAACATACAAGGCCAGTCTGCACGTGGCGATTGCTTGAAACAGCAAAGTATCAGAGATTAAACCTTTTTTCCCTCATAATCAAGTACAAGTTCAACCAATTAAGTGATTTGATATATTACTTTGGAAAATAATTCGATTATTTCGGAAAAATGTTTACGAGTTTGCAAAATGATATTTTAAAAATGGAATACAATTAATCGATAAAATATATTATATTTATAAATCTGAATAAATCAAATGCTAAATTGTTCCAAATTGTATCTCTGAAAAGAATAATTCTTCAAATATACCCAATCAAGTCCGCTTTCAATGCACAATTAATTTGTATACTGCTGTGAATACAAACATTTCAATCACGCTGCTTTCCAGTTGAATCCATAGGGATTTCGGTTAAATCGGTGCTAAGTCACCAGGTGGCAGTAATGTTGGGCAATAGTTCGTTATTCGAATCGATTCTTTTCATCGTTGCTATATTCACTTATTTGTTTGGAAAAGAGAAAAGAACATTTAATCGTAAGAATAATTAAATTACTAAAAAATTTGGTTAAATTTATCTAACGTGAAATAAGTATTGGCATAAATCAAAAATCAATTATTGAAAATAACTGTATCCCAATACTACGCTGCAACTTAACCGTGCAACCATAGATTTTTTGTTTACGAAGGAAAATAGAAGTCGCTTATATCGAACTCGTGCACCGCCTATTACAAGTATCACTGTTGTTTGAAAGACTCATTGTGACTGTGACACGTGATAATTGATTTTCTGAATTTGCAGGTCGAGGACGGATTCGGTGAGATCTAAGTCCCCTTTGACAGCGTCGCCAGCATCTCCAGGGCCGTTGTCGAATTCCTTGCACGGCAGTTTTCACGGAAGTTTAGGAAGCGATGGCATGTCTTGCAGCAGTGCCAGATCATCCTCGGCGTCTCCTGATTCTGCAAGATACACATCCACACCGGTAATATAATATTTATCATCTTATTTTTATATTTGTAATCGTGTCTATAATTGTTAATACATGTCTTTTTGTTAACAAATTATATTATTATATTAACAACGGTTTCTTTCTTTTTATTGCATTAAAAGTAACATGAAGAAAAGACATGACAGGAATTATCTAATTTTACTTATTAACTATAATTTTTGGTTCAATTAATAAAATTGATATAAACAATCTTTACGAAACATTCTCAAAAGGAAATTATTTTGGAAATAATTTTGCAAGTAATCATTCTTTATTATTAAATTCCATTTAAAGTTCATTTTTTCAATCATATTCATTAAATTAAAATTTAATTTTACATAAACATTCTCATCGTTTACCATTATCATATATTAAACGTAATACATACACGCATTATATATACGCATAAACGCACGTGTGTACACAAACCGAAACGAAAATAAACGAACGTGGACAAGTTTCGTAACCGGTTATCGTTTCAAGGGTTAAACGGGCGAAGTAAATCATCGTCACGCGTTCACACGACCACGTGAACGTGCGGACGAGCGATATCGAGGTACATTGGCATCTGTCGATGACTCAGGATCGTTCCCTTTTCGAGAGACGCGTCTAGTGAACGGTTGTCGCGCATAACGCCTCGGGAAATCGTTATTCTCGCTAACGATGACTAATCGAGAATCGAGTTCGAGTACTCCTTCGATCTTTTCGTGCCACGCTTTTGCGCTTTGTATTACTCTGTCGGTATATAGTTCTATCTTCTATTTATTACCCTTCGGTCGTGAATACTTGACGACTGTACGTGTACAGATCGAAGAGAAAGGAGTATAAATAGGAAATTGGCAGGTCGAGAGTTTTCTCGAGGCTCGTTTAGGAAACACCGTATACTTGGTTCGAATCGAGGTTTCTCGTTTTCCGATGACTGGTCATGTTGGACGAGGAAAGTGGAAAATGAACTTGTTTAGATTCAGTTTTCGATTCAAGTTTTTTTTAATACTTAGAGATCGAAATTTGAAGCAGAAAATTTTCTATCATAATAATGATTATTTGTAACTCTTTCATAATAAAAAAAAAAAAACTAAATTAGTTAAAATAATTTTTTCATTTTTGAGGTTATGCAAATCTATGCGAGTATAAGATAGATTCCATATTATTTATTTGATAGATAAATATTGATTATTAAGTATTATAAGCTGTTCAGATTCGTATCTTTTTATATTCACACTTCGAGTGTTGTAAATTGCATGCATAAGAGACACTTGAAATTGATACGTCGATTTATTTTAGCGTTCCTCTGTCTGTAAAAATATATGGATATAGTGGATTATATAATTTTGAAGATTTTTTTTTTTGATAAGATAAATATACTTTATTTTACATTAACATTCTAACGAGAAGAATAAAATAATTTTTTTTTTATAATCTTTCGTTTGTATTTTTATTAATTCACATTACTGGTATTTTTGAACAACACTTATTTATTAAGTGTAACAACGAAGCATCGCTTGACATTTGCACGGAAATAAAAATACGCGACGACCGATCGATATTGCCTTTCGAAAATACATCCGTGAAGTTGGCGCTTCTTCCAAGTATCGACTGATCAAATTAATTGAACATGTCATTAACCATCACATAAAAATTTTCCATTTCATTGATTTAATGTGAAAAATTACACGTATTTATAATCAATTACTCGTCCTTTTATATCAATTGCGAACAAGTCCAAGTTAAAAGAGAAACGCGTGGTTGAAAACTACCGTAAATAGAGAATATGGCGATTTCACGAAAATTTGCTTCCTAATTGTCGTGCTGAAAATGAATTATGTTACAGTGTGCGAGCAGGATGGGAAACATTGGGTAAACTTTCGTCCTGAGACATCGAAAATTATCGACTAAAAGTTATTTTAATTTCATTAAATTTTAAATATATATAAATTTTATCTTTATAAAATTATTTTTTCAAACTTAAATGTTCATAAACATGATATTGACCTAGACTTGATCATTGTTATCGAAGAGTTAATAATCTTCAAACGTTATAAATCTGATGAATCCCATCGATTCATCCTATTAGATTTGTTGATGTTAAATTGAGGTTAAGTATCGATATTTTGGGATTCTGTTCGAATACTTACTATTGAGGGAAAAAAGAAGGAAAAGATTTGTATTTTTTAGTATCCCAAAGCGAAGAGCAGCCATAATTTTTTGCCATTTCAGTACGTTCTTCCCATTGGTTATTCCACATCTAGGTTATTCAAGACGTCGCCGTCTTTATTATCGGGTGCACTCGCGCGATCGCGTGATTTCGCTTTGACCGTGACTTGCACGCGTATGTTATCTACAACGTGTGACGAGAAATATGAAATATTAATAAATGTAAATTGGAATATTGGAAATCTTGAAATCCTTTAAAATTTTTAATTCTCTCAAATTTTCCAATTTTCCAATTTCAAAATATTTTGTATATTTTAACTCGATTTTTTTTTGTAATTTGAAATTTGAAAAATAATTTATGAAATTTAAAGAATTTAGAATTTATTATGATTTTAAGATTTTCGTAATTTTGATATACATTTTTCTAAATATTATTGAATATTTTTGAAAATTGTTAATTAAAAGTATTTTCTTATATGTACACCCTATATATACACTACCAGGAAAACGACCATGATAAAGTCAAGCTTGATTGTTTTTCCTTAATTGTAATAGGCATCATTTCAGCAAATTATAGCATAGAAAGCATTATTTTAAGATGATTTAAGAGAAAGGATTGCAAGCAATTTTGAAAAAGAGTATTATTTGGATTTATAAGTAATTCTCACGTTATAATTATTTTGTGCTATTAAATGTTCATCATACAACATATTCTCTCTTTGTGTTATAGATAACAAAAACTGACACACGTAAACCATCTGTGCGCAGATTGGGTCCCCCTAAGGAATTTATCAACATTTGCCTTGATACGCACAATTTTTATCGCGCGAGGCATGGAGTGCCGCCTCTTCGTCTCAACAAGCAGGTTACTTCCTTTTCATGATAATATTAAATAAACTTAACCAAATATATATATTTAGCTGAATAAATAAAACATCACATTACATTTAATGAGATTAAAAATTCATGAAAATTCACTATTAATTTTGTTAAATTAAAAATTAAAATGATATAAAATAGATTAAAATGAAAAAAATGAATATATTCTTCGTTTTCAGTTATGTAAAACGAGTCAGGACTGGGCTAATATACTGGCAACTAGAGGTAGACTAGAGCATAGGGCAAACACAGATTATGGTGAAAATCTGTATTGTATGTGGAGCTCTAACCCTAAAACTATTGTACACGGTGACGAGCCTGTAAACGAATGGTAAATAATTGAAATTTCTTTTTTTTTTAATTCAAGATGCACAAATAATTTGCAATCTATAAATTATTTATTTTAAACGTAATTATATATCTATCTTGTTCTATCATATATATTTCTGACTATAGGTATGCCGAAGAAGGGCAACATCAATATGGAAAAGAGCCAACCACTCTAAAAACTGGTCATTTCACTCAAGTTGTATGGAAAGATAGTACCGAGTTGGGTGTTGGAATGGCCAGAAACCGAAATGGTGAAGTATACGTCGTCTGTAATTATAATCCGGCTGGAAATTTCTTGGGCAGTTTCACGGAGAACGTTCTACCTCTCGGTGTGAAACCTATAAAAAAAACCTTGCTGGAAGCTCTGCCATATTACACGTTAGACGAACAAGCGTGGCAACAGGAGGCTTTAATTGTTCACAATGAATATAGGAGAAAACATCGTGTTTCAGATTTGAGGTTAAGCGTAGAATTAACGTCTGCCGCTAAGGTATATTTTCCATATAAGAATTATAACAATTATTTAATTCTATTTCAAAAAAAAAAAAAAAGTCTATTTCATTTTCTAAATATCTTCATCAATCTTTATCAAAGAATTGGGAATTCAATCAATTGTAATTTGTCTTGAACACGATCGTGACTTGGCTAGTTTGCAATTGACCGTGCACGCTTGGGTTCAAGAGTAACGCTCGATTACAAATTTTTTCCCCCTATCTTCAGGCGTGGGCGAACACGTTACTGAACACGAACAAGCTGATTCCTCAGACATCGTCTCCGTACGGAGAGAATATCTACTCGATGCAGTGCTCTGATCCAAAGGTGATCGTATCGCCGCGGGAAGTCATTTCGAAGTGGTATGCCGAGAAGAAGGATCACAAATATGGCATAGAGCCAAAGGTTTTAAATACATGTATGTAACACAGCGTGCAAAAACCTATTTACTAATTATCTTTAACGATAAGACTGTTAAAAGAAAAAGTAAAGATATTGTATTAGAAATATTAGCTATTCAATTTTCAATGAACTGAGCGTACTGCAATGAACGTTTAATAAAAATTATTAATTTATATTTTTATATTAAAGAAATAATAAAAATATATGATATATTTTATATTTTTTTACAAGACAATAAATTCTGTGAGAAATTATATGTTCGAATTTTGTTAATTCAATTTACTTTTAATTTATTTGCTTTTTATTGTTTTTCAAAATCTTTTCAATTTCTTTCAAAAATTTCATTTTCTATTCATTTTTTTAAAATACGTAATGTTAAATAATATTAAATTTATAAAAAATTAAATAATATAATTATATAAAATAATTAAAATAATATATAATTTTTCTTTGTTTAGGCCATTTTACACAAATTGTCTGGAAAAATACAACCGAGATGGGTATAGCAATAGCCAAAAAGGATGGAACCTGCGTGGTAGTTGCGTGTTACCATCCGAGGGGTAACATTGTTGGACAATTCACGGAGAACGTGTTGAAGCCTGTAAAGCTGTAGTTAGTCCAATAGACGGATCTATCTACATTTGTCGATATTGTATTTAAACGCTGTATTTATAACTATCGTGCATAGCGAAAAGACAATATACATAATATATGTAAATATAAGAACACAGATGTGCATACACGTAGAATAAAAGAAAACATTCCACGTACTAAACGTAATCAAGACATTTTGTCTGTTTTATTAATTGTCGATATCGCGATTGCATTGTGTTGCAATTCTTAGTAATGATAATTAGACGTGTATGTATCATGATAATGTTTGAGAATCGACTTTCTTTTTGAAAATATTAATTAATTTTATTCTCATTTTGTAAAGGAAGTTAAATTTTGACTTAAAGATTTTTTTTTTTTTTATTTAAATGTAAAATTTTTTTTACCAAGATAAAAATCTTTCTACAGGATAGAAACATTCATTTGGTGCAATGATAGTTTCTTATTTCCTGACATAAATGCTTTTACTATTTTTATTGCTTTTTTTTTTTTTAAATAATTAAGTATAGATTTTTTGTTTGTTGAAACACCGGTAATCAAAAGATGGATTACTAATGAAATAATGATGCTATAATTTCTTACTATAATTTCTTACGAATAAGTAGCGTTAATAAAAAGAAAAAAAAATTGTCAGTGACTGACCGTTCCTTCGCTATTTACCTCAAAACCATGAAGTGAGATACAATTGTAATTTTTCTGACAATACAACTACGGGTAGAATGTAGTATCGAATCTAGAATTCTTGTCATTTAAAAAATACATATTCATTATGTAATATTTTCTTTCTATTTTAAACGAAATAAATTATTCAAGAACTATTTAATATATTTAATATTTATATTGATTAATTTAAATTAATATTTCGATTTTACAAATTATTAAATAAATAATTAAGCATACACATTTTCAAAAATACAGAATAGGAATTTGTAATACAAAGTTTTCAATCCATCTATTTAAATTAATGTATGTTGATGGAATAAATTATACTGCTGAAGTATTAGAAAAGAAAAAAAAGATGTTGCTGCTTTATAATAATTTATTTATAATAAATTTACATGCACGCGTTGTGTGACAATGTGTCACGTGTATATAGATACATTTTCTCTCTGTTTTTCTGCTCTTATTACTTTATTACATACAGCCGTTTGTAACTTCTTTTTTCGTGTGGTCAAATATTAATTTTTATATTCTTATATCGTGAAAATAAATTCTCGACGACATTGAAAACAGTGGTTCTTCGAGATTCGTCATGCTCTCGTTTCGACTAAACGAAAATAATTTTCACCAGAATCTCGGTGCTCTGTAGATCGATCGGGAAAGGGAACATGTTTTACATGTTACAATTACATATGAAACTTTGGAATGGAAATAGTTAGTTTTTTGTATTTTTCGACGATTTTGTACAGTTCTGTTTTTTTTTTTTTTTTAATTAATTGACAAAATGACAATTTTGTGTAATTTTTTTTTTTAATATGCGTGAATAAATTGATAAATCGAGCCAGTGAAAATCGAAAAAAAATTCAAAAAAATTTTATTTTAAATTTTAATAGAATAGAAAGTATCGGATAAAAAATAAAGAAAAGAATAAAACATTCAATTATTACTATTAATTTAACTTGTTGAATTTCTTGTAAAATTCTTTAAGAATATTAAGATTGAAAATCTCTTAGTAATATTTATCAATTGAATTGAAAATCAATTTAAACCAATTATTTTTAAGCACACATTGCATTGTTTGTATAATTATGATGATTGGTTTAATCTAAAATGATTATGATTTTCAATTAAAACGCAAGAAATTCAAAAAGATTTTTCTTTCTTCTGACAAAATACCAATCGGATTATGAAAATAAGAAAATATGACGTTTTGCGTAATATTGTATAGGGAAAAAACGAGAGAAAATTTATATCATCTCAATATCGCAAGTTCGGCAGTTCACTTTACATAATTTTAACTTTCAGAACCCTTACAATAGACATAGAAATCTCAGAAGGAACTTGCGAAGAGGTTATCATCGATTTAAAGATTCACGTAGCATTAAAATTCAAATCAAAATGGTTTGTTCTTTCCTCTTTTCTTATGAAGACATAACAATATTTCTTTTTCTCTGATATATACTCACGTCTTAATATTATCGTAATATTAATTTCCATTGTTAACATAGTGATATATTCGTTTATTTGCACTTCTCTTTTTATCTTACGAATACTAACCTTTATCTTCCAATCTTTTTTTTTTTTAGACTTTGTTTCTTCCTTTTCTTTTTTTTTTTCTTTTTTCGTTTGTTAATAGAAAATTTCCGCTCGAGATTATCATTATTCACGGTTCGTTGCTAATATTTATATAAACGTTAACAGAATCATGGACAATCGCTTTCTTATGTGTCAAACGTATCTAGGTTATTTCACATACAGTCGAAAGCAGTTTTTTATACTTTCACATCGCTTTTTTTCAGGTCGATAATGCATATTAATAATAGTTACTACTCGCTCTCAGGTCACATTTATTTTTGATCGATCCTATGACAATTAATCTATGTACACTGTTCCTGTTTTAATATTTCCTATTCGATTTTTTTTTTCTTATTAAATATAACTCTTTCATAGTTTCTTGTTACTTTTATTGTTTCGTTTTTCGTTTTTATTTCAATCGTTGAATCAATAGAGAGATATAATAAGTAGAATCCTTTTAGTATCGAAAAATACAAGGCTAAATTTTGGTAAATCTCAGGTCAAATTCATCAATATATCCATCAATGTCCTCAAACTTTTAAAAGCTTACATTTCCATTCACTCAAATTTCACATTATATTTCTTTGGTTTTTATATATTGAACTTTTAACACATTCACTGTCAAATCAGTTTTAACAACACAAATTAAAAATTATTCTTTTTAATCTTAATATAGCAACACTTGTTTAAATTCCATTAAGAATCCAAACTATAATTTACGTAGCAGTAACGATATTCTCGTAGAAATATTCACAAACTCGAAAGTGGAGCCCTCTGACAAATGTTTTTCAAGTGAATACTGAAAAACGATCTAATTAATTCTAATGATGGAATTCAAACAAGTATTATTGGATCTATTCCAGAAATGTATATTAATGATGATCTTCACATGACATAAACAAAAAATTTTGTATCATTTATCATATATTTGACAATGAACGTGTTAATACCTAATATTTAATACCTCTCATATCATGTTTAGACTCGAAACATAATACAGAGATCTATAATATCGATCAAATAGACCATTTTTTCTCTTTGTCATTTTTATCTCATTGTTAGATTATAGAAAATCATCATTGATTATCATTTGAAAAATACCACGGCTGCGTTTTCAAATATGTACAAAATTTTACGAGCCAGTATCAATGAAGATGATCGGCGTTCACACACGAGGCAGGTTTCATTACGCTAATCAAATTGAGAAAGACAGAGAGTTAATGAGGAAGAGAAAGTTAAAAAAGCGGAAAACGGGGCCAGAGAAATATTCGAATAAGAGTGTAAAATGTTCGCGCTATCGACGATGCGCTAAGGAAAATTCATTTCCATTCTCGGCTAAATAGTATAACATACATAAATTATAGAGATTGAAGATCGATTCGCTTCATTTTATATATTTTGATATTAATTCTAGATTGTTATTTTGGATCGATAATCTAAAATTTAATTTTAACAAAAGTAATTTTTCAAATGTAAGTAATTTGAAAAATTTGTTAGTTGACAAATTACGAATTTATTAATTTTGATGATTAAATTTAATAAATTCTCTTGTTATTTTTATAAAGTGTTAGGTTAGGATATTTGTTTTTATCACGAATAATTTTTCATTAATTTTTAAATTTTAATATCTTGAGGCATTTTGTGTTTGTGTTGTCAGCATCATCAAAAAATTATATAGTTTCATAATCAATAACTATACAATCGAAGCTGATCTGATCATTAATTGAATCATCAAACGCATTTAGCGAAAGTAGCATCGAAGCAAATATTCGATAAGATGATGTTTGTTGGTCAGAGAAACATGTAAAATTGGTCAAGAAATGATTGCAAATGGCTCGAAGCATCGAGTCAAGAAATATACAGACATCATTTTTTTATTTTCATTCGTCTATCAACGTCTACGTACGTATTCATCTAACTGATTAAACAGATTGTCGAAACTTTGCTTTCTTTTATTTCAACTTTCTCTTTCGTGGTTAAGAACAAACGTTTGATTGAATATTACAAATTCGAAGGATTCTCGTTAAAAGATTTCATTGTTTCGAATTAATCATAATAAGAGAAGAAAAAAATGTGTCTACATAAAAATCTTCGATAAAATATTTCATTTCACGTGGAATCGAGTTTTTAGGTTATAATCATTGCTCGTTTCTCGATTCGATCATTCGGTTGGTTTAAAATCATTTTCTTCTCTATACTGTATAATGATTCTCCATCGATAAGTGATTTCTGTTACTCGCGTGATATGATTTAAAATGGTCATATATTTATATTTATAATCATAATTTATATGATATTATTTTTGTCATAAATTGGTTCTAGTATAAAATTATATTTTCAACCCTCGAACGTGATCCTACATAAGAATTGAGATTTTCACTAGGGAGACGATTCTCTCTTTTACCTATTACTAACTATCTCGAAAACATGTGACGATGAACTTGGAAGAGATTTATTTTATATATTTATAATATAATTTTACATAAATTTTAATAAATATAAAACATATAAATAATATAAATAAGAATTATAATTAAAAATTTGATATCAAGATATATTTATTTGTTTCATAATTGAAAGATTAATAATGAAATAAATTATTTTTATTTTTTTAAAATAAATATTATGAATTTATTTGCAAACAATATAGTAATATCATGCATTTGAAATAATTTTTCAGATTTGATCTTTTTTACTCAATAAAATTTCTAACTATTGTATAAAATTAATCTCTTATCCATCATTACAAGTTTCTTTTCTCTACTGGTTCGATCTCTGGCATATTATTGCATGGATCTAGCATATATTTTGTAATCAATTATATCATTGAAAATTTCGAATCCACGAAAATCGAAATGCCAGAGTCGATTAGAGAGCAAAACGTTTTAAGAACATAGCTTACTATGCACACCATGATTTATATTAAATGAGTATTTTGAAATGAAAGTCGCAACAAATTGTTGAAAATGTATGATCATATTACATACAAATAGGGAATTATTATTAAAACAGTATCGTAATTTCATTGAAACAACTATATGCTTGCTGAACTGGGCATTATTTAAATGAAATTTCTAATTATTTCTATATATTCTTTGTAATCCTTTTAATAATTATGTCTGATAATATCTTTTTTAAATAATAGTTAATATTATTATTTGGTCAGTTAAAATACTTTGTTATTATTTTTCTAGAAAGCTGTCAAAAATTATCATTTTAGATATCAATAAGTATAAAGATAAATACTTTTAAAACAAAAAGATTATCGAAATCATTATCATTTGTCATTTATCGAATTTTTTAATTTAAAACCAATCACGATAATGCAAAATCTGCCCAGTTCTGCTCACATACACAAACGAAAGATTATCAGCATACTGGCGTATCACAATTGCGACTCTACGATGTCGCGTTTAGGTCCCCGATACGGTTTGCGACGAACCATGCCATCGCCGTTAAAGCTAAACTGAAATTACTATAAAGTATAATAGAACGAAGTAAAAAATTCGTTTAAACAGTTCATCTTGTGTTCGTTTATTCCGTCACAATCATCGATACGTATCACTGAAACACCTTGCTCTCCGGCCGCTTTCCAATTACGATCATTATATAATCGTCGTGTCATTATCATCCTTCAGTCCCACTAAAATCGTCGACAATCAGAATGCTGAGAGACAACATCCCACCTAGTGATTTTGACGTGTCATGTGGGAACGCTACAGCCATTTGTTTCGCACCACGCCGGAGAGCCTGCGTCCCCACATAAGGTTATATCATACGATTGTCCCTTGTATATGCTGAAGATCCTGCGTACCACCTTGGATTTGAGGCGATCCTTGTGATCCTAACGGGCCTTGGAGGATTGGTGGATCGTACAATCCGCCTAAAGATCCGCCTAAACAAGGATCGATGTTCGTTCCGAGGGCAGCAGTTAATTCTGGCATAGATGGCAGGCCAACGTCCAATATTCCAGTGTTGCTGGCGCCACCTATTTGAGAACCTTCCTCTGGCGGCGTCACTTCCAGACCGATAGAGCCATTCAGAGCTATTTTGATCGGATTGTGGTTCGATGGATGGGACAACGCACCCAGACCTATATCCTCCAGACTACTCTTTCTTCTACTCATCGTCAATCCCTGTCTTAACGAGTTGCTGCGTCTAAGAAGAATGTCGTCGACCACTCTTAACGAATTGGAACGACCGCGTAGAGTGCCAGCCACCGTTGGACTGTCTGGCAAGGATAAGGAATTCGATTTTGTGGTGCTCAATGGAGGAGCTCTGGGCAGACCAATCCCCGATCCCCGACGACTTCCCGCTCCGGCGCCTGCCAATCCGGCTGACGCTACAGCTGCGCTCATCTGCGATACCAACTGAGCTGAACAGAAACTGATGTTGCTCTTCCGTCTCGAGTTGTGTCGCTCGAAGGTCTTTTGCGCCGAGAATGGACTTGGTCGCACCAGATACACTATATCACCTTCTTCGAGCTTCAGGTCACAACTGGGATTGATGATCACGTAGGACAGGTTGTTTCGTTTCTCGGAGACGTCATCGTAATCGGCCACTGGCAAATTCAAAGATTCCATTCGGGAACGTACTAAATTGGCGATCTCTGCTCTCTCGATCTGCTGGGCATGGTTGTCTCGCGCTTCATCACCAAGGCTCACCGAATACTATTTATAGAAAAAAAAAAAAAAAATAAGATTTTTAGTTTCATATGGAAAAATAAATTTTTTCTGAATATACGGATAATACATTATTAGTGCTTTTCCAAATAGTTGATTGATAATATAATGATGAGATAAATATTATTTTTTACAAATTTTGACATTTTTTTTATACGTTAATTTAGCATTATAATAATCCCATCAAAAATTCTTATCAATCACCATCCCTTTAATGTCAATAATCATCAAAAATTCAAGTGTGAATTTTCTCGATGATCCCATCGAGAGGACACACGTATGCGGTGAAGACGAGCAGAGGATCTTGAGCGTTAGGTCGAAGCCATTGACTGCTTGATAAACACTTGTCATGCGTTCTGCGTTAATAGATGGCGTGTCGACGAGCTTTCATACCAGCATAAGGTAAATCAAGATGTAGAGTATAGCGATAGAGAAATGATTAGACAGAAAGTTTTATTTTAGAGAAAGATAGAGAAAAATAGAAATAGATATGCAGCGTAGACGAGAATTGTACAAAGAGAGAAAAATAATAAATATATACACATAGACAAAAAAGTCGATCAAGAGAAATAATAAACGATGACCAGACAACTTCGACTCTGTACTCACGGCTGAGGCACCTTTGTCGCGAGTGGCGCAATTTGCTAGGCACGAACCTGCCGCCGAATTACGCACCTTGTACGTCACACCGACACCGGCATCGCTCTCCGCGTCTGAGTCGCCCTGCCAAAACGATAAGCAATTCTACTAAGGATAGCCCATCGTTGTCGGAATTTCGCACGCACGCTTGATTGTGCTTTTCATTTCGTTTCGTTTTTATCAGTGTACATGAGATCGACAGTTATTCTGTGGTACGATTCGAATGTATATTCATATTTTGTTGAGTTTACTCCGTCGAAAAAAAAGCGCAGAATATACAAGTTCACAAGATGTTTGATAGACATTTTTTTTTTTTTTTAGTATAAATAGATTTTAATGAAATTGTTAAATATTATAAAATATTTATTATTTTAAAAAATTAAAATTAAAATTTTTATGACGACAGAACGAATAACTTTGAAATAAATATTAGATATTATATGCATTTCATGGTTCTACATTTTTATAAATTTAAATTTCCTAGTTATAAAAAATAAAGATTGTAGATAATAATAAATTATTTGAAGAAATTATTTCATTACTAGAAATAGTTTTCACTGTCCACAATTCATATATATGTTTCAAAAGGATTCATTTACATAAGTTCCTATAGATGTCAATTATTATTATGTCATTTATTTGCTAAAAATCTAATTACCAAAAATCATATCGAACAATCGATCTCTATTATTATCTATGAACTAATGTCAAAATATTAGAAACATATTGGATCACAGTAATCATGAAAAATAAATATATCGCCTATAGTTACAAATATATTATTCTACATTCTACATTTGAGAGTTATTATATATTCAAAAAAAGAGGGGAAAAAATTATCGAAAGAAGCTTTTCGATACTAATATATAATGAATAATGCTTATAACACGATGCAGGTTCAGAAACGAACAGGATCGAAGGACGTGCCACGAGCATCGTTTAAACAAGATGCAAGTGCCCTACACTCGTTTCACTCTCGTTTCAAAGGAATTGAAAAATTTCTAAGAACGCTGCACGAGCTGACATTGGGACAGAATACAGAGCAAGAGATAGAGCAGGAATACAACCATGCGCTACTCACAGCCGCCATTCAAAAAGTCGTTTCCTACCCTTATACGAATATATATAGTACACGGATCAATCAATCATTTATAATCAAAATCTTTCATTATGAAAAAGAAATAATTATCTACTCACGTGTGACGTATCTGAAACAGTAGTGTCTTGAGTTCTGTAAATCCCAATGGGGATCTCGCATGTCGTTGAACAGAGTTTTTGGTAAAGCCTACCATAAGTTCTTATCCACATGTCATCCTTTGTGATTCTCATCTGTAATTAAATGGATAATAAAAATAATTTGAAAGATGAAGTTTTGGAAACTTAAATGTAAATATAATTATGAAGTTAGATAGAATTAGATTAAAATAGAAAATGTGAGTAATTGGGAAAACAATTAAAATTAATTATTTTGGAATATGTAAAGTAATTGATTAAGTGTTATTTTGATAAGAAAATCTGTTCAAATGGTAAGAAAAAATAACTTTTCATAGCAAATTTTTATTCTTTTGAAACTTTTAATATGAATTTTTGTTAGAAATTATTTGTTTTTATTAAAAACAAAAAAAAAGATAGAGGAAAGATATCTTACCGATGTTAAGAAACCAGATCCTGGCGCTTGATCCACTCCCAATAGCAATCTTACAAAAGTTATCATATAGTCTTTTACAAATGCTTGATAAAGAAGTGTATCCAACATGGAGGCACTGAAGACACTACCAGCCGCGAAAGGCAATCGGAACATGTAAGATATATGCGAACCTCTTTCCTTTTCTCTCTGTTAAAATAATTACAATTATAATTAAAAAAAATTTTTTAATTATTCCTAACAATTTAATTTTTTTTACAAAATTTTTATAGAGATGTATTCTTAGTTGCTTCATATTTACACAGTATAACAAAATTTTCATTGTACATGTAGGTATATAAAATATCAAAGTAAAGATGAAGAGTATGTATACTTATTAAACTTGACAAGTAACGTACGCAATAGAACACAAAGGAGTCTAAGACAAACAATTTTCTATTATCAGAAAATCAAGCCTTATTGAAACTTTAATTACTTAATTAGAGAGGACCTCTAGTATTTCATAGATTAACTAAAGTTGTAGCGAATACCAGAGTATATTTGAATGCAAATTGTTATTTTATTTTGAAACGAAGAATGTTAATCTTCTATTTGTATTCAAAATTACTACTTAATTTAATAATCATTGAATTAATCATTACCGAAAGATCAAATTGTGTTCTTGAATACGTGTTCTTCGAAAAGTGATGAGAATTAGTATCGAGAACAACAGGAAAAGATACCTTTTCCATTTTGCTGAGATGAAGAGCGTATTTGTCGTGTGCCCTGAATTGCATGAAACGCATATTGCTCGATTGTGAGAGCTCGGTTATGCTTTTTATACTAGGAAAGAATCTGCAAATACATAAACAATACATTAGTAATATTCAACATAAAATGAAAAAAAAGAATTGAAAAATCATTTTGCATATTTTACAATCAATTCTTTCAAATTGATTTTATTCCAATTAAATATAATTTATACATATTTATATTTACTATAATTTTTTATAGTTGCTATTTTTCTACAAAAGAAGTAAAATTGAAATATTTCTCTTTTGCATATTCTGTGACCAAATCTTCCTGCAAATTAACTTTCTTCTTTTAATAAAATATAACTTATGTATCATTTTTCACGATTTACACGCATTATTCTTCATTTAAAATTTTTGACTTACAATCATTATTTTTTTCAGAATTTCCACTTACTTGAACATCGTTTGAACAGCAACGATTGTATTACAATCAGCCAAGGTATCTTCCTCAGCAGAATTGCTAAGTTCTTTGTTTACGACCACCACATTCTCCGCGAGAGTGATACCAGCGCGAAGAAGATCGTCCAAACAGTCGATAGTTCCTTGCATCCAGTATACCAAAGGAAAATAGGATACAGCATCGAGGAATGCAATTTTCGGTATTCGTTCCAACAGAAGAATGATTGGATTCAACGATGTTTTTGATCTGAATGAAAACCCCATTCATTAACATCATGTTCCAAATGATAATTTTTAATAAAGATTATCATTACTATTAATAAACTTTATAGAAATTTCAATTTCTTTCTTTCTCTCGAATAAATTTTTATATATTTGACACGTTTCATTTCATGTATAGAAATATTGAAAATGAATATTCAAAATCATTCATAAAAACTTGTCAAATAGAAATTAAAAATTCTGTAAATTTTTTGTTGTTTAAATTCTTATTCTTATAATTTTAAGATTAATACTATTCTTTTTTTTTTCAGGATACCTAAAATGAGCTCTCAAAGGAATTATGAAGTTATAGATCCCATTGCTAGCGTAATCAGCTGCCAAGATAATGGTCTTGTTCTGCCAATTGTACTCTTTGGCGTTCCTGTAGGTACAATGTTGGCACACCTAACAATTAAAAATATTTAATTATTGATTTATCCATTATTATTTAGACAAGTTATTATTATTTAGATATTCACAAGAATATTTACCTGTGCAAGTTGAAGACAACACAATGGTTTCTTTTCTTTTAACAGATAACACAACGTTGGTGATACGCCTATGAAGGGTGAAACAGGTGGGAATCCCTTAACGATCCTATAAAAATATTTGACTATGAATATGGGGGATGATTTTCAATCTTCGTTTTTATTATATTAAAACGTAAAATATAGTAATTTCAATATTTGCTTTCTAATAATAGAAAGATGATTTAAAATAAATTCTTTAATCATTTTTTTAGAACAATTTATTAATATAAATGTTCTTTAAGTAATATTTATTATATATAAATATTTTTTTAATTTTATTGTATTGATTTTCTATATAAATTTTGTATATCATTATTATTGAGAAAATTTTTGTATTATAGAAATCTGAAATGCAAATGGTGTCGTGCCAACATAACGTGATAACGTTATTGATGCAGTAGTAAAATGTGAAATAATACCGTCCACGTGAGCAAGATTTCAAGCATGTGCCATTATATATAAAATAGTGAAAATAATATTAAATTTAATTAAAGAGATTAAAGAGATTAATCAATTTCTTAGATTATGTTTCTTTATTTTTTAAAAAATGATTGTTTCTTTATTTTCAATTATTAAATTATTTAAAATAATAAAATATTATAATATTAAGATTATTGAAATATACATGCATGCACAATGCAAAAACTAAAATATTTCATAATCTTTTTATTTTTGTTTATTAATTATTGATTCTCACGTATTTATAATGTAAAATGAATTATAATTAAAATTCTCATTTTTTTTAAATAAATGAAAATCATATTTATTATTTAAACTTCAAACACATAGTTTATAGATCTTATATGGATAGAAATGCATGTAAAAATAAATTAATATACTTCTCACGATATTCTCAAAATATGTAATTTTGTACTTCTCATGCAAATTTTCCAACTTGCGTGTAAATGTCCCAAGAAATTATATAGAATAACCTGTTTAAATCATTTAAAGAGATGATTTACATAAAAAAATTATTGTTAGTGCGACTTTATAACATATTTTAAATATAAGAAATTTTACTCTAAAAATTTAAATTCTTGTAACTTTTTAAAGAAATTAAAATTTCTTTCTTGAAACTTTTTGTAAAAGCTACTCAAAGAATTTTACAATTACCTAATAAATATATCATATATTCATATATTCATCTTTCAAATCAATCAAATTCACTATAAGAAATTGATAAATTAAAATTAAAGAATTTAAATTTTTCTCTAAAAACTCGATAAACTTTATAACGTAATTATAATTTTCACAATTTACAATTTAAATATTTTAAGAATTATTGTTAATAAAATTCGTTAACATTCTTATAAAAAAAAAGTATCAAAGAATATTACAACGAAATACCTGACAAATATATTTCCGAACCGATCGTGAAAACTTCCGTTCAAAATTTTCTGTAACTTCATTATTCAGTTCATCTTCGATAATATCGATAATCGAACTTCGATATTTCCAGACCTCATCATTCCAGACGTCGAATGATTTAAAGGATGGAATTAAATGGGGGAACTAGGAATGATCAGTTAATTAATAAATCCCTAGTAAGTGTATTCGCGCGACCTCTTTATCAACTTCCTCCGCCATTTTTTCTTTCTCACATTTCTCGATCACATTCTACTAAAAAATATACGTGCACGCTATAATAAATTTCAATTTTTTAGAACATGGATTCATTTCATTTCTCCTTCTATATATATATTTATATATTGTTCAGTTTCAGCCAAGGTTAATTGATAGTAATATATTTGTCTAATGTATTATATTTTGTCTAACGAATTGTGGGAGATAAGAGAGAGAACGTGTGGGATTCGAAAATAGAATTTTTTTATTAATGCTACGAATGAAGAAAGAGTATTAAAAAGCAAAGAATTATATATAAAGAAAATTTTGTTAATTAGATAAAAACTTGAAGATAAGGAAAGTTTTGGTGAATATTTTTCTTTTTCTTAATATAGATATAGGTTAATTTTTATTTTTATAAGTTTTGATTGTATTATTTATTTAACATTATTCAAATTACGTATTATTAATAATAATAATAGGTAATTCAAATTATTTATTGCGATTATTTCGTATAGATTAATTAATATTAACGTAGATAATTTTAGTCCATTAAACAAATGGCCTTGTCATCAACGTACCAATATTTCAATTAAATTGCTATCAAAATATTACATAAAACTTTCATGAAAGAGAATCTATATCATTTAAAACAATTTCCAATTTAAACTTTAATTTCTGATCACTCATTACTTTCTTCCATTATTTAATTCCTAAAATTTAAGATCAATTAAATATAACAAATTACAAATTAACTCTTTGACATCTAATATTCTTTTTAAAACAACATTATTTTCTTAAACAAATGCTTTACAAAACTTGGAAAGAATTCTAATAAAAATTTACTAGAATCTGACATAACCTAACCTAACTTTAACCAAGAAGATCAGGATTTAAATAAGACAATAATCTTCGCGAGATTTTCAAAATTTCCATTTCAATTTTCCATCCTCCCCCTCCAAATGTTCTCTCCCAACAGGCAAGACAGTTTTTTTTTTTTATTATTACGTAAAGCGTGAAAAAAAAAAACGTGAAACTCACCCTTTGAAACTGCTGGGCAAAGGTGGTGCGTGAAGACGGTAGTGCATAAAGACGATGCGGGAAGGAAGACATCGAAAACATCCATTGAGGACATATAAGGTGTCAGGCAGGAGACAGCATCGAGCAGCAGGATTCAACACCATCGACGCGCCGATTAGCACAGGCATCAGAGGTACATTCAGGGACAGACCGACCATCAAACGTAAACTTTGCGCTCAATTGTATTCCGGAGTTGGTTGAATGACAGGGGGAATGTGGCGACATCGACCTTCTCGTTACTTTTTCTTTTTTTTTTTTTTTTTCAGTTCTTTACCTGTCCGTCTCTCTCTTGTCACCGTGACATTCGAACTTTTCGTGGAATGTTTTTTTTCTCCGGAAAGAAAACAAAAAAAAAAAGAAAGAAAAATGTGCGAAACGAATTTCGTTTGAAATTTGACACGCCCTCTGTCCGAGGGAAAATAAATTTGAAACTTGAAGCAAAAATTGAACTCGATTGAAATTTTTTTTTCGATGAATTTCGCTTTGCATTAGATCAGAGTCGATGAACGAAATTTTGGATAAGAATGCAAAGATAAAAGATTGATCTTTCATTTTTGAGAATGTTAAGAATAGGCGAAGGAGAATGTAATGAGGGAGTAAAAAAAAAAACATCTAAGAGTGCAGAAAAGAAAGACGAGCACGATGCAGTTTCCACAGCGTGGCTGGTAGTGGATACTGACTGGCAGGATTCAGTGCAGATTCTCATTCACTTGATTGTAAATTGAATTCACATCATCGTTATCGTTTACAGATCTTGTCGAGAGTATATCTATAAAGTATATTTTATTTTAGAATGAATATTTTTAATCAAGTAAGAATTACTTTGATAGTTATGAATAACATACTTTCCTTTTAAAATATGTGTAATAATTGATTCTATCTATAACGATTGATTTATACTACTTTTATATTGTCTATATTTATATATAGTGATTTTGTATTCTTTTATTTATTTCTTAAAGATTATATTTATTACAGTTTGAATAAATATGTCATATAAGTTATCTAATCTTCCAATTAATCAAGTTCCAATCAAGTTCCAATACAAAAATAAAATATACCTTAGACAATAGTTGACAGCCAATAGTCTTTTTCCTAGAAACTAATTAAAATAAGAAAGATATAATGTACAATATTAAGAGTGTAAAAAAAGAAAAGAAAAAGAAAGAATATATGATACATTCACCTGATATTTGTGGAAATAAATATATATATATGTATATGTACGGATATAAATAGTTTACACAAGAAAGAAAAAAGACCATGCAAGTGCACGAGATAGAAGTGCAAGATTGTTTCACTCGTATAAGGACTTCTCACGATCGTGCTCCAGTACATAGATCAAAAAGAGATTGGTCAAAGAAAGGGAACCAGCTTTCTCATCTAACAAGTGTATCTATAAATTTATAACGAGCTTTATATCGCCTTCCTGATCGTCAGCTTCCTCTCTGTTCTCGAGGATATATCAAGGATATATTATGGTGATCATCATGTACCTTCGATCCTTTGCGACCTTGGATGGAAAACGATGTGAGATGGACGGTGGCCGTGAAGTGATCATACTCACGCTATTTTCTCGCTGGGCGATCTCCATGGAACATCGTCGTCCATCTCGTCTTCTAACTCGTCACCCTCGTGATCCAATGACTCTTGACCAGGAAGATGCAAGGTTGAACTCGTCAACATGTCTGGGACTGGTAAGATGCTTGGTCTTCTGCTTCCTGCAATATATATATATATTAACAAAAATATTTTATATCCATAGATTTTACATTACATTATATATAAAATTTTATATTTTATAATATATTTGTATGCATTGACGGATGAAAACAAAGCAATATTTCTTTTATTATTAAAATTAGTTCGATTCATTTCTGGTGGAAGCTCTGTAGGAAAAAGAATATATGATGTTACATTATACTACATTATATTAGGGACAGAGATACATCACGTGACACGACGTAATGCTCGACATTGGCGGAAGCTTGGTCACGTGACCTCACTCTCATATAATAGCAGTGGGGATAACGTGACGTCACACGATACAATGTGACGCTTGGTTTTGGCTTGAAAGCTTGATTATGTGATAAATCTCTGCTTAACCAGTGGCAATGAAGAAGATAATGTAACGTCATATATTCTTCTCTTATGGAAATCCGCAGACAAATTAAGTCGCATATTTCTGTTTAACATAGTGAGATGATAATGAGATGTCATGTATTTTAATAAATTTAATTAAATACCATAGAGAAATCGAATCATTTTTGATAGAGGAAACAAGATATTGTCTTCACTTGGTAATCCTATATATATAATATGTATCGCATATATATATATATATATTTGTGAAAATATTGTTTATTTTTTAAAATTTCTGAAATGTGTGCGAATGATATCTGTAATGATTGACTTATACTACTTTATATTCTGATATTTGTTTGTATTTGATTAAGTATGTTAAATAAGATTAATTTAATTGTATTTACCTCTTCTTTGGGTAAGAATTTCGGGACTAAGTAGGTTAGGATTCGGTTCAATGGATCGTGGAACGTCCAAATGGTTTCCGGTTATCGGTGTTTGTGGTGTAGATCCTCCATCCTTCAAACACTGTCGCGAATCACCGAATCCTCCTGGATCTAGATAAGTTGCTATGAAATTAGATATCTGTTACTAAAAATTTTTTTAGACTTTGTTCTTAAAAATATAGAAAAATTTATAGCAATTTATGATTATTATGATAAAAAGAGAAATATAAAAATATTTAATTCTCTAAAAAATTGTATAAAAAAAAGCATTAAATTGTATACGAATAAATTTTTTTAAACTACATAATAAACTTAATATGTTGTTTTTTTATCTTTATGATACATTTTTTTAAAATAATTTTTTTAAATTTTAAATTTTATATGTAATAATTAAAATGTTACATCTTTACATGTTGAATAATCATAATGTAAAATAATAATAGTTCTTTTTTTCATTTTAGTTGAGAATTATTTGCAAGTTGAGGCCCACCCGTAATGCTTGTATAATGTTTTGTAATGTGTAAGTTTGTTTAATCCATTTATCAATAATTAAAATAATGTGTATTTGTTTATATAGAAAAAAAAATAATAGAAAACTATAATTAGTTTTTATTTGATATTAAACGTTTGAAATTTCTTTCAATTTTGATATCCACCGTAGTTTCGAGTAAATGGCTTACACAAAATATGTTACACTTTTGTCAATTAAAATCCACTTATATTTGTATAAAAAATTTCGAATGCAAATTCAAATTCTAAACATGCATATTTTTTAACAATAACATGCATCTACAAGAGGAAAAAATACTTCTTGCATAAAGACATGCCCTCAAGCTTTTAATAACATTTTTAATTGTTATTTTTATTTATAATATAGTGCAAGCAAAATAAATTAAAAAATAAATATATCTTTTTATAATAAATTAGTTATCCAAACGAAGAAAGTAGTAATTCATAATCTGAAATTTATTTCTACTTTTATAGATATAAATTTTAATCTACTACATGCAAAATTGTAAATTAACTGCATTATATAACAAAAATACTCAATTAACAATTAATATTAATAAAATTAAATTATTAAATCATATAGTATAAATTCCAAACATTTATATCTAATATATTATTAATTTAGTAACTATAAAATTTTTTTTAATCTTACATTATCATGTCTCGTTCGCTCTACGAATATATTTTTACATATAATAATTTATTAATAACGATACAAAATTATACACTGGACTAAATTTCTCAATTATCCAAGTTCAAACAACTCGATTTTTCCTTAAGAAATTCATTATAAAGTACATTTACCGAGTCACCAAGAACCATCCAAACTTTCCACCAATACTGTACGAAAAATTAAATTTTCCATCAATAATAGGAAGAAAAAAATAAATAAACGAATAATATGAAAGCATAGCTATGTATGTATTGCAAATAAGATAAAAGAAAAGAAAATAATAATAATAAATTTATATATATATATATATATATGTTATATAAAAATTAGTAAAGTAGTAAAATAGTAAAAAAAAAATAAGATCAAGCGCATGCGACACTCACGGTGGACATCGGATGCGAGTATGTTGTGGTGTTCGAGTGGTGTGGGCGTGCTAGGAAGGACCTGCAAAATAACCTGCGGGGCCCTGTGTGCTTGCGTGCCCTGTTGCACGCTCTGTCCACGGGGCCCCGTGCAAGTCGTCTCCTGTCTGCAGCAAGCTGTTTCTTTCAGCACATTGTTACAATTGTTGGAATTACGATGGTGCTCGTTTGCACCAGGCTTGTTTGCAGTACCATTCCCATCACCACCGGCGATCGTGCAACTGGTTGAGATTGTAGTCGTAGTTGTCGTTGTGCCAGCACCGGTATTCATCGTAGTTGTGGTATTATTGGTCGTGTTGCTGGTCGAGTTGTTCGCGTTTCCAGTTCCATCTGTCTTTGTTTCGATGACTACTTGCGCGCCCTCGGCCCCACTGCCAGTTTGGTTGTTCGCTACCACGAACGCCGAATTCTCTTCCTTCGTGATGCTCATGTAGTAGCAGGTGTCCGTCTTTTTCATTATATGACGTGGACCTTTGACAGAAATAAAATGGAAGAATTTGGTGATGAGAAAATTGACGTGTCAGTTTAATGTGGAATATTTAAAAACGCGCTAGATTACTAACTAGAAACTTTGAAACGAATCGGGAAAGTTCGGAACGAATCGGAAAACTTCGAGAGAGCGAACGAAACTTTCGATATACTGAACGTACGAAAGTATCGAGATGTTGGCCGAATCTGCCCGAATTTTTCCGAATAGTTCCGAATCATACCATTCGAGATAAAAGGGAAAATTTTTCTATTTCAAAAGTTTTATTAATTTTTAATTTTTAAATAGATATATAAATGTGCATGTGTATTTTGTTAGTTCGTAAATTTTAGAGATAAAAATAAATGGAAATGGTTAGATTATTAATTTACCAGGATTTAAGAGGATCGTGTCTTCATAAAATTCTGGAAGTTCCGCTGGTCGTACCGCGACTAACGCCACTCCGTACTTGCGATGACTGTGGAAGGAGGCATAAGTGAAGGATTTGCCTTCGTATTCGCCGAAAAATCGAGAATCCCCTAGAATAATGTGATAAATCTCGTTCCCGGAACATTTACCGTACAGCCTGTGCCACTCTTCTTGCGATTGCTGTCCCTCTCTGTAAAGGTGAATTAATCCGTGTTTATCCTCGACTAAATTTATCTGTCGCGTTTCATTTATTTACTCACTGTCCTCTAGAAGTGTGCAATAGAAGAGTAACCAAGGTTGAAGCACCAGGGCACGTGCAATTATTCGCCAAAAGGGCGTATTTGAACTCATCTTCGCATACCACGTGCTCTGCAAACTTGACGTGAAGTTTGTTCTCCGGACGGAAGATTTGAACGTATTGAGGAACGTTTGGTGCAAAATCTTTCACTGCCCACGATCTATTGCCCACGATCATTCGAATATTGGTAAAATAATAATTCATTTTTTTTTTTTTAAGTAAAAATAAATTAAAAAATATTTACTTTTCTTCGTGATATTATTAAAATTTTATTTATCACGATCGATTATTCGAAACTAACCTAAGTATCGTGTGCTCGTCAGCAGCGGTTTTGTCAGCGTAATTCCTTGCAGCAAGAACGAAACAAGCCTCTGCCTCGTTCATTCTTGCCCTGGTGAGATCACTATCCTTCAAACAGGATCCTTGGATATAGATTACCCTTTGCGCCCAAATGGGCACTTGAAGAATCATTCTCATCGTGGTGTCCAGCTCCATGGGTGACAACAATACAACGTAGTAATCCTATAAATTTTATCACGAATATGTTTAAAAAATTTATTCAAATATTATTCAACATTAGATTTTTAAAAACATGAAAATTTTTTTCGCAAAATTATTCGTATCATTATTATATTGTTATGAAACAAGTATGATCGAAAACTTATTAAATTTTATTTTGTGAATTTCGAAAATGTTAGACAGAGAGGAGTGGAGAAATTGAGAGATAAGTATTGGTAAGTAAAAATAATTACACGCTCAAATTTCTCACCTGTAGAAGGGGATGGGCGTAAAATTCATTTAGAAAATCCATGATAGTGTCGGCTTGCAGCGTTGTACTGCATACCACCACGTGTTTCTCGCTTTGCGCTCGGTGAGAGGAATACGAGCCACCGAGTTTTTGCCTCTCCATCCACGTGAATGCCAACTGCTCGAACTATCGCATAAAGATAAGTGATGTTTCTTTGTTTATTTACTAACCATTTCTTTGCGTTCAAAATTGTTTCTTTGTTTTTCGAATTAGATAGTAAAATAAAGATTTATTATTTTATTTTAATAACAGATAAAGAGTGAAATGTAAAAAATTGTTAAATTTATCTATTTTCTGATTTTAGATTTCGATTTTTATCATCAAATTTCCCGACAATTCGAAAATTGAGAACTGTATAAGTACGTTCCAAAAAAGAAGAGTAAAAATTTGATGCATCAAGAGATATTGAAAAATCCCAGAAATTTGAAGATTTTTCATCAGAATATTTAAGTATTACATTAGTATATCGACAGATCTGACGGATCGCACAGTTATTGTTATTATCGCAATTAGTGGCATCGATCGACAACTTACCCTTTGATCAGTGTCATTAGTCAATGATCTCGGTCAACAAGTGAGATAAGGCAATACTTGCGTTACACTCTATCATTAAGGGATTTAATTAAGCGTCTGGTCGACAACCAGAATTAATTAAATTGCTTGCAGTAAACTGGAATTTTATTAAATTATTGACAACGAGCTGACGATAAAATTTGCATATAATATTATTCCCTTTTATGTAGTATAATATATTCCTGGGTTTATTGCAGGAATGAAGTCATTTTTGAGTCATAATGTTGTGTCTTTCATTTATAGTTATGTTCATAATTACAGAAATAGTATATACATAGTTACATGGATACTTTATGTAATTGAAATTATGATATATGTGTATAAAAATTATTAATATTTAATGATTAAACTTTAAAATTATTACTTTTCAATAATTAACTTTTTTTTACTTAAATTATTATTAAGTTTTCGTTATTTTTAAATCTTTTAGTTAGATTCTTTTATTTAAAATATAAAAGAATGTAATTTTTAGTTTAAATTAAATAATCAAATTTTTTAATATTTTGGAATATAAATAAAAATGCACAAATATAATGTACTATATTCTCTGTAGAATTTCATAAAAATTGAAATAGTGGAAATTTTATTTTCCAAAATTTCAATATTAAAGTAATGGAACTTTTAATTTTGTAGAATTATAATAAAAAATAATGGAATTTTATTTCATTTCAATATTAAAACACTTGAATTTTACTTTTCAGAATTTTAATATTAAAATAATGAAATTTTATTTTGCACAATATTTTAAAAATAAAAATTTTATTTCACAGAATTTTATTCATATAATATTTGTGATATCAAATAAAATTAATTAACTTTTTCTGCATTTAAAACTCTTTAGTCATGAAGGGTTTTTAGGATTTTCAAACCAAGATCTCAAGGTAATACTTTTATGATCACTGAAGAACGATGATGTACGTCATTTTCATCATTAACATTAACATTAAAAGAAAAATAAAGTTTCAAATATTGTGAGTATAATCTATAAGAGTTTTATCAAAATTTTAAAGAAATTCAATTATTTATTATTAAGTCTAATTATATGAAGTATGAAATATTATACATTATTTAACTTCAAATTTCTTGACTTTATTTCCATATTAGGTTAGATAGGTTTTAAAAAAAATAAAATATTTGTAACTATTTTTCAAAGAATTTATCAAAAATGTTCCAAGGATATTTTATTAAAAGAATAATAAATTAAACTAAATATTTCAATATATAAAAGTATTATAAAAATTTTCTCATATAAAAAAATTCAAAATTATAAAATGGAATACGTACCTGAGTAGGCAGAACGATGAGAGCAACGCAGATCATAATGACCATGTAAAGTTGGGAGGGCCAAATGTCAGGTACAAAGTCACCGTAACCAACTGTGGAAAATGTCACTACAACGTAGTATGTGCTTTGAAACAAATTTAGATGCCTGTGCCCAGCTCTCTGGAAATGTTGGATCCCGCATACGCTAAAACAATTCGAATTATTGTACAATTAGAGTGTCGCTATTTTCAGTCACGTGATCACGCTCCGCCATATTGAAATTATCACTACGACGAATAATTCTGTCTGTTTCTGAATGCAGGATTCTTTTGAACTGTGATTGTGAACTATTGGCAATATTTTTCAAAGATCGGAAAAATTATTGGAATTATTGCAAGCCTTTTCAATGTCGAGGAGGTAATGGAAATCGTTCAAAGTTGAAGGATTGTTTGGCAAAAAGGAACGAGGTACGTTTACAAACGAGTCGGCTCCATTATGCATGCGGCCTCGTTTTCATATCTCGGTTTATATTTGTGCGAATTCTTTTTTTTTTTTTTCTCTCCTCTCTCGTGATGTTTAAGCAACTATTTTTGTGCTATTGTAATGAGGTGATTGTATAATGAATTCTTTTTTTATGTAGAAATAGTGATTCTTTTTAATGATTTTGTAAAGATCGATACATCTAAGAAAGTTTATTGTGTCATGAATTGAAGTTTAAAGAAATATTTGAAGAGCTTTTTATGTGATTTTTTAAAAATAATTATAAGTTTTTCATATTTATAATTACGAATAACGAAAAATTTTAATTTATCCTCAGCCGGTATAATGGATCGCTGAGTTTCGGGTGATATTTTCATTATAAAAATGTTTAAACATTTGAAATATCACTTTGTATAATATAATAAATTGGAGACTATAATAAATATTTTAAAATCGTTTCAAATTTTTTTAAAGTTAAAAAAAACTTTAAAATAAAAAATCAAGTTAAAGAATGAAGGAGCCATTATGCAGATAGTTATGCTATTAAAAGATACATATTACCGACGGAAGATTAGTTTTTCTCAAATTTAATGAAAACAAATATTCAAAATATTTTTATTAAAATACGTACATATAAAATTGATACCTATTTAACAAAATCCAAAAAAATAATTATCAATTTCGATAGTACACTTTGATTCACCATTTTTATTTGTTCATATAGACAAGTCAATTAAAAAAAAGAAGAAAAAAACGAAAAAAAGTTGAATAGTGAGAGAAACGATATTGCTTTTTTAATTGGACGGATTTCGATTGCGTGGATCTGGAGTCAAAAAAAAAAAAAAAAAAAGAAAATAGTTCACAATCACGCTCCCCTCGTTTTAATAATCATTTTATAAAATTATTTGCATACATTTGCGATATCGATAGTGTTACTTTTATGTTGCGAAAATTTTTTTTATTTTTTACAATTTAAAAAATATTCAACGCCTTAAAGGAAATAATTAGAAATAATTTTTAATTTAATTTTTTATATCCAGATTATTAATGTATTCGTACAACATCTTGGAAAGTTAGTATAAAAATTTTTTTTTTATTAATTTATATTTATTATAGAAATTTAAAGATAGTTGACAATAAAATACGAGAAATTTTTTTACTTTTTACGAATTTATTTTTCCTTGGCTTTTTTAAAATTTAAAGCTTCATCTTAAAATTAATTAGCAATATTTTTTTAATATACAGAATGTTAATATATTTGTAAGTCGATTTTAGAGATCAAAACAAATACAAAAATTCATATAAGAATGTCGATTAATATTTATTTATTAAGTTATAAAGCGATAGAATGAGATAGTTCCATCTTTATCGCACCGCTGTCTCGTTCTATGTTCGTCTCGCTTTATCTAACGCGAACTTAAATCGTCTTAATAAATAAGCCTCAATCTGACATTTTTGTACACCAACTTTTGTTTTTACTTCTAGAATCGATCCTTTAAAGATGATTGAACATATTAACACTCTTTACAAGGATTTAAAAATTTAATTATGATTCAGAGAGATAAATTATACTTCCGTTAATTCATCAGTTATTATTTAATTGATTTTGCCTCGATGAAAATGATTAACTGATTGATTCAATTTTGTATGGGCGAGTTGAAATTCATAGCCATTTTTATTTAATTGATAAAATGAATATGCATTGAATTTGTAGGGAAAAGATTGAAACGATATTGAATCGTGCATTGAATGGATTTGAATAGATTCTTCATCGAATGATTTTACTTTTATTAATACCTTTAAACAGTATAAATTTAAGCAATAGTGTGGAATGAAATAATAAAAACAAATGTAAGTCAAATTAAAAAAAAAAAAAAAAAGATACTAAAATTTTTATTCAATTTTTTTTTCATCAAATTTCTATACAAAAATTGAAATTTATTTTTAATCCTGTTCAATATTATAATCCTTTAAATATTTTCATAATTTTCATTAATTAATTTTCCTTTTTACCTAATTTATATAATGTAATATATTAGGTTAAGTTAGGTTAGGTTAACTGTATAGATTTTAAATTCAATTCAAATTGATAATGGCTTATCTGTTATACGTAAAATTTCAATAAATAAATCAATTCAAAAGTAAACGGGGAAATTAAAAATGCAAATTTAGTAACTCGACGACATATTAAAGAGGAGAGCTCTTAAAGGATTAAAGTAATGTGCATTCTGCAACTTCTTGATTTTTTTTTTTTTTTGAGACACGTTTCTTCTGATTTATAAATGAATTTTAACGGAGAATCTGCAAAATTTCGCGAAATTTAAAAACTGCTTACCAGATTGTGATTTAGATTTGACATTTCAATTAACATTTTCATTGCGACTATAAATTTTTTTTTTTTAAATAATTTTTTCTTTCATTTAAATATACATATGTTGGAATTTTAATCAAAGTTTGTCCAAAAGTATCATTAATTTTGAATAGATAATTGAATTTACATTTTTAAATATTATTTAAATATTATTAATATTAAATTATTATTAGTAGTGTGAAAGCTTGAAAAAGGTAAAGGAACTTTCTAATATTTGTATAAGAATAATATTTGTTAATAAAAAATAAAATTAAAATTAAAATTTTCAAAAAAGAAATTAATTTTTCTAATAATTGTCTTCTCTAACTGTTTAAAAAAAAGAAAAAAAAAAAAGAACTGACTGCATATTCTTTAATAAATTTTTCTAAAGTAAAAATATAATTTTGAAAAGAAACTGACAATATTTTTCTCAATTAATTTTTTTTTCATATAAAAATACAATTTTTAAAAGAAATTGAATTTAAAAACTTCTCTTTACATTTATTACAAGATTATTTTCTAAAATAATAATATAATTTTCACAATAATTTTAATTAAAATTAAAATTTTCAGAAAAGAAATTAATTTTTCTAATAATTGTCTTCTTTAATTGTTCAAAAGAGAATAAAAAATACAATTTTTAAAAAGAATTGACTGCATCTTCTTTAATAAATTTTTCTAAAGTAAAAATACAATTTTTAAAAGAAATTGAATTTAAAAACTTCCCTTTACATTTATTACAAATTTATTTTCTAAAATAATGATATAATTTTCAAAAGGAATTAAATTATATAACTAAAAAGTTCAATAATTTTTTTTCACTCCACAATGCAATATTTATTTAAAGATTCTTATTCTAAAATAATCCAAATTAAATTTTAATAAAAAAATTTAATAAAAAATTTTTTTTCTAATTATTATTATTTTTTATTCCAAAATAAAAATATAATTTCCAAAACATCACATCATATATTTTCTTTAACATGAAAATTCATTTACAGTCAAGTTTCAATTATTCCAAAAGTACAAATATCAATTTCCAAAAGAATTTAATAAAAATGTTTCCTCAATATTCCTTTAACGCAAAATGAACTCAGTATTTATTATATCATTTACAGCCACGTCTTCTTCCATCCGTCTTGAAGAATATAGACAATACGCTAATCCTCTACCGCATTATCAATATTGATTCAGCATACGGTTTGCTCGTTCAACTCTGAGAATACAGATTATGCCAGAGATATATTCTCCCCCTTGTAAACTCCACGAGTCTACTCTATTTCTGACGAAGTGTATCGGCGATGCTATACATCTTGGAAACGCGACAACCTTATACGTAGGGCGAATGTCAACCGATTTTCATTGGAACAGTGATATAGGTAAATGTATGGCGCGACGCAATAACTGGACCAGAAAGATAATAAATCTATCTAGCTCGCTTTACCATTTTGCATAATTTTGTATATTCAAATATGCGTGTATTACATTTATGTTGATGTTGATAGATTCACTTTCTTAGTTTCTACATTGTGTATGAAATGTAATTTGATAAGTGAAAGTAAATGAAATTGAGCTTACTGGATTTTGAAGTTGTAAATAAATTTTTCTTGTTAGTTTATTTATTTCAATTGAAAGTGTAAGTTTAATATTAAGGAATAAAGATAATGAATAGAAATATTCTGGTTTCAATTTTTTTTTTTAGAAATTGATAGAATATTATGTTTCATAATAATTTTTGTGAATTTGTTTTTTTTTTTATTTGATTATTTAGAGTTGCTACAATTAATGTATTAAAAATAGTCAATTTTTTAAATAAATTTTGATTATTAATTTATTTATTTTGATTAAAAGTTTAATAGAAGTATAGAAATAGGTAAAGATACCTATCTTTTAGATTTTTATATGGATTTTAGAATTATTACAATTTTTTTAATACTATTGAAAAACTTATTGAGATAAAATTGTAAAATTTATTAATCCTATATTTAATTTATTATATTTTAAAGAAGAAAAAAAGCATGAGGTGAAAAATATTTAATCAGTTTCTATATTTAGAATTTCCACTTTTAGATATTTATAGATTATCATCAAATGATAAAACATTTTTATTTTTCTAAACAAAATATCCATATCAAAATTGAATTTTTCATTGAAAACAATTATATTTATTATTTTCTTATTTAAATAAACTGACTGAATAATAAAAGAATTACTAAAGTTTCAATCACTTGATTGAAATTTATCTACCTCATAAAAAAAAAAACAAAATAAGTTTAAATTTTTCCTTTAATATTAGTTAAATTAAACTTTGAATAAAGTTTAAATAATTGTTTATTAAAATTTATTCATAATCATTATAATTGATCCTTCCTATAATCTTTCTTAATTAATTGTGGTTACGCTTTGAATATAATTATGCTTGAATAAATTATCAAAGTTTGACTTCCTAACCTCAACTATTCAATTTCGCCTATATTCTATACAGCAGCCAATGTGATGGCACCAAACATCCATGTCGCATTCTCTTTCCCAAAATACTTCACAAAGTTCAACTATATTCGATTCCTTTCGACAACCTGTTTCCATTATCCCTTATATCCATTCTCCTCTTTAGAGAAACGACTTCCGAGCAATGTCGTGATCGAGGAACAGTGGCAAGGGCGAGCTTACAACTACACAACTACTAGAATTACACCGTAAATAATGAATCAGGACGATCGATAACGATCCATCTGCACGAGCCGCCACGATTACTTATTTAACATCCGTCCCACATTACTGATCCAGGTCAATCGGTCTCATCCTTTCGCGACACGATTAAGATCCTCACTTCTTATTTTCTAAGATACGAAATGAGACACGTTTGATGTTAATCCTGTTGAAAGATGTAATTTTATCGTATATAATTTTGAATGTAATATAACTTTGAAAATGAAATATATTGTTTGATTTTAAACAATAATTTAATATTTTGAAGAAAATATATTTGGATCTTGAAATATTGTTTTATTTAATCTGTTTCGAATACAATGTGAAGTATTATTCATTTTCATAAGATTGCAATGCTTATTTATTTTTGAGATAATATTTAGTTCATAATTCAAGAAATTCGAAATTCATCGACTTATAACAATAAGGTAGTTACACATGAATTTTTCTGCATTGAGAACAAAATTTTAAAATAATCAAATATATTGCAATAATATATTTGAAACCAATAATAAATTATCGTTATTCGTCTATGATATGATGTAAAAATATCTAAAATCAATAGGATTGAAACGAGTTCAGGTTTAAAATATTCAATAATTTTTCAAAAGTACGTTACTCGTAAGTTGATACTCGCAAAAAATATAGGGTCTAGCGAGGTAAGCCAACTAACACAAACATATAGTCACACGCATTCTTATAATTGGCTGAACTCATCACAACTATTAACTACCACCAATAACATACGTCGGTGTATATTATGTTTGGTGGGGCAAGTGGCTTACTGTCCGCAGTCTCCGAGTGTCAAGTTACCATGACACTATAAGTCTATTTATGCTGTTCAGTGTAATTAAACGCGAGACGATACAAACAACAAGAAATTTAATCACTAATTTTCCAGTCCACGAGTGAATTACAATATATTCCAGTGATTGCAATAACTGCGAAAATTTTCTTTGTTAATCAAGTTTCGTTAACGAAGCTTTCTGTCCTTCAAAGTTTCCAGAGTTTTTCAGTTGTTAACGTGTATATATATGCATGAAAACTCGCAATGACGATAGCACATCGAAGAAACAATTTCATGGAAAACTAAGTAATAATTATTCGAGTTTTAGAAATTGACGAAGAACTTTTTGAGCAATTTCCGTAAAATTAAGAATTCCACAAAGGAAGAATTCTCAAAATTGATAAAAGCATACGTGAACATATTCTTCAATTTGGTTAATGTTCAAGTTTTTTTTGGAATATTTTTTTAGAATATACAGGTATCTATGAGATCGATAGAAAATTAATTTCGTTTACTGGCTGGCAATTTTGCATTTAGATTGCGGAACACGAAGTTTCTATTCTGTAGAAAATTGAATGCTTAAGAGGTAATTGTTTGCTTGGGAATTCAACGTTAAAAATACGTCTCTCTACTTTATTTACTACTTCATTTTCCAAATTATTATTTTTCCTTTAATATGAAAGTAAATTTTGTTTCCAATAAAAATGACAAGACGATGACATTTTTAAACAACGATTAATTGATTGATTAAATTTTAAAATTCGAAAACCTAACCTAACTTTCTTAGACTTTAAAATCTCACGTGAGAAACTTTTCACACTTTTTGACTTACGAATAGTAATTACAAATGATAGTGTAGTTGGTAGACAGAAAATTCAACGATTTCTAAATAGAATTACCTATTCTGATTGACAAACTTACCTCTTTACAAGGATATAACTTATGTACAAGCTATACCTTATTTAGGTAAACATGAATAATGGTTGAGAATAGAACAGGAATAAAAGCTAACCGGTATGAAGTTAGAATTTTAATTCTTTTCAGTGAATGAGGGAATATCATGTGAAAGAAAATTAAAATTATTAATTAAAAAAAGGAATTATTGCACTGCAGAGATGATTATTTGACTTCTAGTGTTTGTGCATTTGTACAAAAATATAAATATTGAAAAATGTGACGAAATGAACATAATATAAACTAAATTAATTGTTATAACATTGAAAGTTTTAAATTGTATTTATAAAAATTTATTAATTCTATCATTCGTTTAATTGATGAATTTTATCAAAGAGAGGGATATAAAGAAAAAAAAGGTAATAAGCGAATTAATATTACAGTAAAACATTATAACTTTTTTTTTTTTTTTTAAGAGAGAAACAGTAAACTTTGTTCATCGCAAGGAATGGAGTTTGTTAGCATTCCAAACTTCGTTAGGAATCGTAATTTGAAACGAGAAATGGAAGAAAGTGTCTGGAAAATTAATAAATTTGCATATTTGTCTAAATATTTGCGTTTGAAGTGGAAAATGCTAATTAAAGAAAAGGCAAGCTGAAAATTATTCCCAACCAGAGTAAGATAAACCGAGGAATATTTTAACTTATACAATTGGAGAAAAAAAAAAAATAAGAAATATTTTATCAAAAAACATTTCATTTTTCTAATTTTATTGCATATTTTACAGATATAAAATTTAACAAACAATTATTTTCTACTCACCTAGTAAAGACAAGGCACAGTAACGTAGCACTAAGGATCATAAGTTGCTGACTTAAAGCTGATTGAGATTTTTGCATAGCTCTGTGCAGATCGTTCTGAAAAAAAAAAAATGCAATAATCAAAAATGAAACAAAAATCGAAGGATTTTTCGTAAGATTTTTCGTCAATTACTTACGAACATATTTTCCAAAGAATGTTTCGCCAACCAGCAATTTAGGAACACCGGAATGAACAGATTTCGCATTGGTGGATAAAGTAGCTGGAAATTCAATTTAAAATGTGTTATTATTGCAATATTTTAATCACAATATAATAGTAATATAAGTAGTGTAAGGTATCAATAGTCAGACGAGTAATTTTTGAATTGTTAATATCAGTTACTAATTTATTCTATAAGAATATAAAAAATTACAATTTGAATTATAATAATATAAATAATTTATATTATTTGCTTGATCATAATTAGCTTGTTTCATTTTTCTATTTCTAACCAGTATACTTGTACAATTTATCCAAATTTTATTGTCAAATTATTTATCTACTTATGATTAATTTGTTTTAAAATATAATAGTAATTAGAGAAGTATAGAATCATGATTAGACAAATATGGACTTGCCATAATCTACTATTTTTGATTTGTTAAAGAATTAATATTAAAACTTTAATCTATAAGAATATGAAAGATTATAACTTGGATTGTAGTAATATAAATAAGTTTATACTACTTGTTTCATCATAGCTAGTCTGTTTTACTTGTCTGACCATAAGTACACTTGTACTACTTATCCAGTTGCTAAATTATGTCAAACTATTTATCTAATCATAACTAGTTTGTTCTAAAACAACAGTTAGATAAGTAGTATAGACCGGAATCATGATTGGACAAATATAATGGATTTTGATTTGCCATAATTAGACAAGTAATCTATCTCTTTTGATTTATCAAAGAATTAATATTAATTACCAATTTATTTTGTAAGAATATAAAATGTTAGAATAAGTTAGATTTGTATCAACTTAGAAAAATTATCCATACTATGGCTGACTTATTCTACTTCAACATAACTAGTAACATTTGTACTCTTTATATAAACTATTTGTCAGGTCTGATCATAATTGTGATCTGTATGTGTTCAACTATGATTCTTGATTGACTTCAAAACATAAGTAGAAACTTCAATGAATTATTTAAGTATTTTATGAGCTAATTGAAGTTTATAGGTTGTCGATTAAATGATCATAATCATGAATTATCATCGTAATTATCTAAAGTGAAAGAATTATATTAGAAATTTCTCCTATTGCTACAAATACTTTTTTTTTTTTTTTCTTAAAATAAAACTCGTTAGGAAATATAATTACGCTCATAAGTCACGAATAGCTTGTCATGTAGCTAGTGATGTAAATGCTGACCTAAAAAATGAAAAACTTATTCCACTTATTTCCATATAATTGTTAAGAATCCAATGCATATAAAATAATAAAAGTAATTAATTTCTTGATTTAAATTAAATTAAATGAAATTTCCCATGCGTTAGATACCATGATATAAATATTTTACACTCGATTACATTTACAAGAAGCAACCAGTTGGGATTTATCGACCTGGTTGGTGACACAAAACTAATGAGTCTAAACCAATTAAATTCCTCGTAGCACGATCCTCTGGTGCTATTCAATTCTATTCAAGCTCAAATCAGAATTAGTCCCAATAGAATATAGATCGATACTTGGAAATTTTATTAAATTTATAAAGTGAAACGAAATTAAAAATCTTTGTTTTAATTATTTAGCGAATAAAAAATTAAATAACCGTTAATCGAATGTTCTTTTATTTCAAATTTTAATTTTAAATTATTTTTCAGATTTTTAAATTTAAAAAAAATATCAAAGAAAAATTACAATTGATTCTATTCGCTTTAATCATTGATTATTATCACTAGTATTATTTGTAGACAAATCATTCATCTATTTATACCAATATTATTATACCAATAAGTAATTTTAATTAATTTTTCAAATTATTATATTCATAAAATATTGTTTTTCAATATCTATAATTTTTCAATATTTCAATAATTTAGATTTTATAATTTTAATATTTTATATATCCCTTGTCTTTAATCAAGAAACCACGTATAATCATTTTTAATCAATTCAATTCGACACAGATCAAAAAAATAGAACATCTAAGTACGTCTATGTAAATCTAGATTATCTACACATGTATATTTACACTGTATATCCGATCGAGTCGATACAAAGCAACAAGTTCTTTACTCTCTCAGTCGGTATCTCGTTAATCATTGTAATCGATCATATATCGTTCCAAGTACAACGAAAGAAGGCTTTATTAGTACCTTTTCCTATTGCGTGCCAAAAGAACGTAAAACGTTAGATTTTTATCGTCTGTTCATTGGAATAAAACTAAGAAAAAATCGCGATATAAAGACGACCGGAAGACATTTTCTTCTCCGAGTTTCTTATCAATCAGCGTCTTAATGAACCATTTTACGGCTTTATGTACTCTCGAGCCAACGTTTGGAAAATATAATGGCCATATTGCTTATCCACCCTTGATATAACTTATAGGGCACATTCTGCCCTTATACGTGAAATATCGATGTTTTTTATTTTGTTTTTTTTTTACTTCATTGTAAATATTTTATATTTACAATTTTTATATATTATTATTTATTTTATATATTGTATATTGAGCAATTTAATTTATCAAATAAATAAAAAAAATTACAAAAAAATAAATTACTCACCGTGATGGTGAATGGAATTGTGTTGACCAGCTCGAGGATGAAGTGGAAAGAGAGAAGCTGCTGCCAGACGTTTCCCTGTGGACATGACGAAGACAGCTCAAAAAACCCAGCGACAATTTAAAGAAAAATGCTGAGTGCATTAAAAGAAGAAAACGTTCCACAATATCAAAAACAGTCGTTCTGCATTTTCAATTTCTGTCGTCTATGTAGATTATATTTAATTTGTGTTTGTCAACGATTTTCAAAATGTTATCTTTAAATCAACAGGTGCCTGTTTAATTACTAAAAACCAATTTAATACTCCCTAATAATCCCTTCCTCTTTTTCTGAAATAACGAATTAAATAAATGTTAATTAATCATTGTGCAAATTTTGTAATTGCTCGATTTTCTGTAGCAAAATCATTTCCAATAACGACGATTTAGAACGATTTTGTAAATATTTCAGGATAATTAACAAATTCAGAAATTAAAAACATTTGAATGATTTAATTAGAAGAATTAATTAATGGTAAAATTATTGTATAATTTTTGATTATACAAAATTTGTAATTTATCATATTTTATTATTTTTTTAATTTTAACTTTTAATTTTACATTATTTTAGAAATTTTATATTAATTTCATTTCATCTGCAAAGAGAAAATTGTAACCTTATAGAATTTATTATAAAATTTGTAAAATTATATCTTTGTGATTGACAATTGTAAAAACATATAATTGAATTAAATGTAAAATACAAAAATTTTGAAAAATATTTTACAGAAATTATTAGAACATATATATATATCTATCAAGACCATTATATTTTATATAATTTTAGTTATACAGTATTTGGTTAATAGAACTGAAACAAAATTTTAAGATTATGTATAGTTATGGAAAAATCTACTTTTCAAATGTTTATTTTTATGAAACAACTTAACAACAATATAAAATTTTTTAATTTTCATTTAATTCTATTTAAAAAAATAATTTATTTACAAAAATTCTATTTTCACGTATCATATAATTATTATATCACGTAATTATATAATAAATTATTTTTCCAATAAAAAATTTATTTCCTCGTTTGATTATTAAAATTTATTTATGTCTAACGAATTGTTAAAAATGCAAAAAGATTTTTTAAAAACGTTCTTCGTTAGTAAATTTACCGCAATTGAAAAGAATAATAAAATCTCTTAATTTCTCTCTCTAAAATTTACTACTGCTTTAACTGTCGGTAAAACTCTAAATTGGAACAATTTAATACAAAACTTTATCTGCACAAAGCATTACTGTAACACGTTGGATGGAAAATTCTCATGTAAAGCAAAGGGAATCTAAGTAAATAGTAGGTAAGTGTGAAATATCGAACTTGATAGAATTTTTATTGCAGAGTAAATATACATTCCTTGCATTGAATCTATTCAATATTTAAATATAATTAAAAATTAATAGATATCATATCTACAAAAAAAATTTTACGATTGGCAAATATCACATTATTATTATTATATATAATATTCTTTGAATTCTAATAACTTTCATTCTCTAAAAAAGAAAAATATATAAGAAAGAATTGAGAATGATTCTATGTATCTTCAGATTCGTGACGAGGCAGAATTTTATAAATGTCTCTCGACTTCTCTTACAAGTAATATTAAAGTTTGAAGAAGGTTTATATGATAACCTTTTCGAAACGTTTATGCAATAAAGGTTCCCTCTTTTATATATTACGGAAAATAGAATTATACGATACAAAAATATATTTTAATAATGGATGATAATTCTATCTTACACATAATATGTGTTTTCATGACTAATGAGTTGCGGTTTGAGAATTGACATATGAGACAATTAGTACTCTAATACCTACATATTAATTAAAGCTCTGCGGTTTTCAATTCAATATGTATATTTTACTAGTTATATTTATTAGAAAAACTTGTATTCTTTTCCTTTATGTAAACTTAATGTGTAGATTTAAATAAATTCAATATAACATTGAAAAAAAATCAAAGGGAATTCTCAGTGGTAAATGGACAACAAAAAAATGGAAATAAAAAAAAAAGTTATAAAACGATGCAATGAAATCTAAAATTTATACCGATGATAATACTTGTGGAACCTAATCTAATTCGAATATGTTTCGTCTTTCCGAAAATTTAATAATATAATCAACTGTTACAGAATAAGAATTCCACGTGACATGCATGTCCACGTTACTCGCCATGGAATATAAAATTCTCATGACACGTTTACTTCAGCTACAAGAGGAAATCCATATGACATAATCGTACGCGTCAACCACCATAGAATAGGAAATTCTTATGACACATATCCACATATTCACCTCAGCTGCTATAGAATGGAAAATCCACATGACAAAATCAACCGCTATAGAATAGAAAATTTCTATGATGCGTACGTCATATCATTCGCCACAGAATAAGAAATTCTTATGACGTACATTCATGTCATCCGTCATAGAATAGGAAATCCATATGGCGTGGTGTGTTCGCATCATTTGCCTTGCAATAGGAAATTACACGTAAGTTTTCCTAGATTAAATTAAATTAAAAGTATAAATAAAAAATATAAAAGAATTCAAATTCAATATTCAATATTCATTTCGTCTATAAATGATAATTGATAAATTGGTAATTGAAACAAATTTAAAATTTTCATTTTTTTAAGGTTATGTTTTCCAATTATTTTTTTCGCAATCTTCGACTTTTATTAAGAGAAAATAGTTAAATTTATTGGTAATAAATCGAGAAATTTTTTTTCATGAAAAATAAAAATTTATTTTCTATGTATTTTATATATTCTATGTTAAGAATCATTCATTTATGGTCGTCGAAACTTTAATGTTGTAAAATTCATTGGAAACAATAGATATATTGTTGAATAGGTATTCTGAGATAAATCTGGCTTTTTTCAGGTTTCGAATATTATTCTTTTAGTAATTGTATTTTGTGAAATGATGAAGAATTTGAAAATATTTAGAAGTTAAGAACTGCTTCATTCAGTTTTAAATAATAGTTGATATTGTTCATTTATTTTCTTTTTTTGGGTTTGACTTGTACATATGTTTGAAAGGAAATCTGAATAGATTTGTTTAAGTTTCTTATTTTTTATTTTCTTTGAATGAATTTATTTCTTATTTTCTTTAATCTTTAAAAGATATTCTTATCAAGCTTTGGAATAATAAGTTAGGTTAAAAAATGAAGATTATCATTTAAATTAATGTCAACATTGATTGACCTTTATGGAAATAGTCAATAATCAATTCCTGAAGAAAAATAGAGTTGAAAGATGAAGAGTTATTTAGCAAACTGATAACAATACTATTGCTTTCAGAGAAATAGTCAATAGTCAATTCCTGAGAAATAATGAGAAACTAAAGATTAATATTTGACAAACTTGTTGTTGATATTAACATTATTTGACCTTCATAGAAATAATCAATAATCATTTCTTGTAAAATAATAAAAAATAAAGATTAGTAAACTGATTAACTAATTAGCCTCCATACAAATAATCAATTCTTGAAGAAGATTAAGGATTGAAAAATTACTTGGTAAACTGACAGCACTATAGAAATAATTAATAATTAATTTTTCAGAAATAATAAAATTGAAATTGAAGATATTTGACAAAATATAATAGTGCTTATATTATTTAGCTTTCACAAATAATTAATAATTAATTTTTAGGAAATTATTTATATTATAAAATGAAGATTAATACTTGACTGATAATGCCAATACCAATTTCTTTAAAAAAATAGAATTGCAAAGTAAACTAATAAATAATATCAACAGTGACTTTTTCAATAATCAATCTTAACTTTGATTTTTATAATTTAATCTCAATTTACTCTTTAATCAAAGATTAAAACTCTTAACAGCAATTTTTATTAAAATACTTGTTGTCCTTTTTTTCCTACATCGTACCACGTAATTATGCATGTAAAGAATTTTTCTCTAATTAAAAAATACCACCAGATCTAATGAGATTTTTATTAAGGTGAAACAAAAGTTTTATAGCATCAGTATATGTGAATCAACAACGATCTCAGTAATTATATTCCTGAAATTTCTTAGGGGCGCTACCAGTATGAACAATTCTTGATTATCACGCTTTACACGATATCAACATGGCATTATCGAGTCGGTCAGTTGTTACAACGTGACGAATCGGGTCGCCATGAATGTTCGATCAGCGGATGGCGTGCCACACGTTGGTCGAGATGCTATCGAAATCCTGCACGTGGAAAAGTAAAAGAGCTTTATATTAAAATTCGAACATGATGAGTAATAATTTCACGTGGCTTTAATGTTTTGCATGGTAAAACTTCGAATTTATCGATTCTAATCATTTTGTCTTGTTCATTGTTTTATACAAAATAAAAAAATATAAATATATTTTATAAACTTAAATGTAATATTTTTAAATGTAATAATATGCAATTCAAATTAGATAAAAAAATATTCGATTTTTTTTGCGTAAAAAATTTCTTTCAATCAGAAATGAGAATTTAAGGTGCGCGCGTATTCGAACTTTCGTATGTTCTGTTTGTAGTAAGTCTTCCAAAGATTTGTCGGTTTACTTTTGAAGCGAAATGAGGAAAACTTTGGAATGAAAGTCGACGTGTTTCGTGACTGCCTGAAAAATTTTATAGTACACTCCTGTGAAATTGCATTGGTTTTATATTTCGTGCCTAAACTTTCATATGTATACATATATACATGATTTTTATAACTTGAATTTGATAGGTTATGTGAAAATATCGCTTTCACGATGAGATTCTTTTTTTTCTTTTCTTTTATTTACGATTTCATAAATAAATTTATTTGATTGGTATACGTTATTGAGTCGAAATTGCAGAACGACGAGTAATTGCAAAAATATATATATAAACAAAAACTGCAAAGCGTTTCATGCTGATATAAATAATTTAAAAAATAAAAAAAAATAAATTTAAATGAATAAAAGAATAGAAAATTACATTATATTTTGTCACGTGTATTATTTTTATTTAGATTTGAAAAAAATAAGAAAGATTTATCAACAAATTTTATCACATACTACTTTATCATTGGAAATAATATATAGACATATGTGTATAGAATGTGTTAATATATTGAAATATCCTAATATTGAGAATCAAAGGAGATTCTCTAGAATCAAAAATTCAAGAGAATCAAGAAACACAAAAGTCAATATGCAAATTGTAAGCGATTTTTAAATTTGTGAAGCGAAATGCAGGTGGCGCTGCAGTGTGACAGAGGCAAAAGTGATTTCGTTCTCTTTCTTTCTTCAATTGTTTAAATTACTACGAATATTTATGAATTTACACAAAATTTCTAACGTGTAATATACATTGTTATATTCGGGCAAATAAAGCAAATCTTTATTAAAATTCTATTGTTTTATAAAAATATTCATAAAAAATTTGATTTTGTAAAAATAATAGTCTGTTTATAATTTAATAAATAAACTTTAATCGACATTCTTTTATACACATAATTTTTCCATTTATTTTTTTGCAAAATAAACAAATAATACATTAACACCACATATATAATTATTATAATTCTAAATTTTATTATAACACAACAACATACATAATAATATACATCAACGTCAAAAAGTCTTTATAAACATTGAAACAATCTTTCTAACAAACTTAATTCTTCTATCTCGTAGTTTTAACGGTTTTTATTGGAAGGAAAGCTTGGTTCAAATGACTCGGTTGAATTTTCCATATTACGCGCGTAAAATAAAAAGCGAGTTTCTCGAGAATTTTTCACTCGTGTCAAAACATAGTTTCTTTTCGGGTTTGCACTAAAAATCACTTTCCTGGAAAAAGTTTTCAGCCATCGAGCTTTGAGGAGAGCTCTTTTGCAAATTTTCACCCAGATGCGGTAAAAAAATTATAATCCTGAAAGTAGAGAGCTCTCTCTGAAGCAAAAAGCTTCCCATCAGTCCAGCTGGCACCTATAACTTTTCGAATTTTTGTTACAATCGGTGGTTCTCAACTTGCGAGTCCAAAAAAAAAAGATTGCTGCCATTTTTATGATAATTTTTAATTATTTTAATTACATTTTTCATGTTTCGGATAAAAAATTCTCTCATTCTCATTAATTAAAAAACAATGCCAATTAAATTTGTTTAATCCTCCATAACTGATGATCATACTTCTTCGAATTCAGTCGATAACTTAGTTGACAAAGTCTCTAGAGCTTTCTTTCGGTGTCATCTAGTTTTCGTCGCCTCATTGAAAATTAATGTTATACCGACAATCGATCGGTATAATGCTCGTTTACTACGCCACCGGGTAGATTACCAATCGAGTAACATAAAAAATGCATAATAAAAAAAGAAAAAGAAAAAGAAAAAAGAAAAATAGAATAATAAAATAATGTAGAAAATGAGCATCGTACCAATCGATAATCGATTAACATTCATTTTCACTTAGACGATGTAATAAAACTAAACAAAATTTTTTATTTTTCAAATTTATTCTATATTTTTTATTATTCTAGTAAATTTTGGAAAAATTTGAAGAAAATTCTGAAATACTTATTTCAACAAAAAATTATAGAAATAATCGTTAAACAAAACTTTTTCTTCAGAATAATATAATTTCATATAGGTTATATCAGCGATTCGAGTTCCCTCTGGTGGATTTAAAAAAAATTTTGTCTTAATTTATATACACGTGGGATGATCAAGCGTCAAATTATTCGAATATTGTAAAATGGTAGCAGCTGAAAAAAAGTTGGAAAACACTGGTCAACGTAGATCCAATTCCGAGCCTTCGACTTCCGTTTTATTTCATTTAATTCGTTAAGCCAGTGAATTGTTGGCGATTAGGCGAGAGCACACCGACGAATCATGCAGAAGCGAGAGATGAAAAGAGACACACACAGAGAGAGGGAAACGAGAGAAATGCACGTCGAGGGAGAAGGCAGACGTCATCATGCAAAATAACTCGCTGCTTTATTGTCGCACAGAAAAGTTTTGAGGAAAATGGGATCCATCGGCGAATATTTCGCAGGCAAATGTCATATTGCAGAGAAAATTCGGTTATTTTTTAGAAATTCTAAATATTCATCAGGGTAAAATTTTTTAATTTATTAATACAGCTTGCTGTTGAAAAATTAAAATTAAAAATATATAAATTTTATATTCGAATAATTTTTCCAATAGAATGTATTAAAAATTAAATAATGATAATTTTGGTTTTTTAACCTATCAATAATCTTAATTTTAATTAATGATCTTTCTTAACCTAAAAATCTATGATTTCTTGGAAAAACTATATTTTTTCAAAACTCGACTATTTATAAATTAATATTTATTATAAAATTAATATAAATACGCGAAATAAAGATCATCAAATAGAATTTCTCTCGTAAAATTATTATTAATTAATTTATGATTATATTAATCTTGAAAAACCACGACATTAAAATCACACGTTCATTTTACCTCTCATTATCGAAATTTATTCTCTACATTAATCCAAAATTCTCTACATTCCTTACCCAAATATTTAATTCCATTCTCGAATAATAACCTTAAAATTAGTACACATGAGTTATTTTTTGCTGCACAATTATCTGCAAATATCTTCATTATTTTAAAAAACAAGGAAAACATATCATCAGTCGGTAAAAAATCAGTTATAGCGAGTCTTAACCTAATTCATTCGTATCATATATATTTATTTAAAATATAACTATATGATTTATATAATATTTTTTCTATTATATCATATAATCTATTTTTTATATTGTTTATTTATATAATCGTAGCTAAAAATGTTTGTCATATTATATATACAATAATATCACGATAAAGTTTAATTTGTACTAGTCGTTACATAACGCGCGAAATTTAAATTTTTTTTGAATTTCTGTGCGGCAATGGCGAAACGAGATATTTTCGAATAACAGTTATCGAATATCACATACGAATAAACGATCTATAAACGAAAGGATGCGTACCTTGTAACCCAGATAAGCGAGTAGCAGCGCTTCCGTAAGAGACACTATCGCCAGGATCACCTGAACGACCCACAGTTCCAAAGGTCTTCTCACCCATAAGATCGCGTCCCAATTGATGGTTGGATGTTCTTGGAACTCTTCTTCCGTTAGATTCTGTGACGCGAGGAACTCGGTCTTGTTGCCTGGTATGCAACCGTAACTGAAATAAAAAAAAATAAAATAAAATAAAATAAAAATAAATATCTCCTATTTTTAATTTTAATAAATTATCCTAATCTGTAGATATTCATGATACAAAATAAAATTTGTATCAACATGATTAAAGAAATGGAATTTAATCTGTAATTTATCTTATTGTTAAAATATTATAACAAGTATTATATTTTGAATATTTTATGCTTTTCATTATATATATACATTTTTTATACTTTTAAATTTTATATAAATGAATAAACATTCACATTATAAATTATAATAATAATAATTTAATTTTCTTTTAAAAACTAATAAGAAACAATCCTTTTTAATTGGAATATTCCAAACGATAATAACTTATAATAATTTATGGGTGATCTGATAAAAGTTGATAAAGTTCTGGAAATTAAAGCAAATTTTTTAAAAGCATATGCGCTATTATTTCAATTCTAAGTGGAATTTTTACTAAAAAAATTTGTAGTGATAAAAGATGATTAAAGGATGCATATATGAATTATATTGATATGTATTATTATATATTATATTATATTACTATATATATATATAAATTGTAACTTTGAGAAATTGAAAATTAGATATAAATGAAATTTTGATTGTATGCATAAGATAGACTGAATTTAATTTCATAAGATTTTTAACATAGGTAATACTAATTTAAAAATGATGGAAACATGGAGAAATGTTTCATGTTCTATTATTATGTTCTATTATGCTGAATCAAGATGCATATTTATTGGAAACAAAACATGAAAAATAAAAAAAAATGAAATATTCTATTATTATTTGTTATAAATTGTTCATCATATGACATAAAGAAAAATTTTGATTGCAAAATAATTATTTAATAGAAATTTATAATTGAAATATGATTGAAAAATATATATATATATATATATATATATGAAAAAGAGAAAAATAAAGAAACAATAATTATAAAGAAAATTACAATACTGAAAAAAGAAGAAAAAAAAATAAAAGGAAGCATAGAAATACATTGTGCATGAAAAAACATAAAAGATACAAAATAACATGGAGGAAGAATCCATAGGGAGAGAATAGCTTCAGAGGAAATCCCAAAGGAGTAGACTGTTAGAGGATCCTGATAGCAAAATGAGATATAGTTTCAGCCAGCAAATTCTTATCTCTTCGTTTTATTCTTAACCATAATACTCGTTCTACGAAATGTTATAATTTTTCCTGAATTTAAAATAGTTTTCTTAAAGTCTGATTCAACGTAGAAATTTTTCTGTGAATAGTAAAAAGAAAAGAAAATTTTTTTTCTTAAATATTATTTTTTTTCTCTTTTGATAAAAATAGGAAATGTTATCTATATATAAATTTCTTTTCTCTTACCATGCTGCGTAAGTTGGATCGTTGTCGGTGATGACTCTGAATATGTATAAGAAGCATGTTAGTAACTTGAAGAATAGATTAGCCAATCGTATCCTCAAACCTGAAACACAAAATATCGTAACAAAAATTATTAGAAAAATTTTCAATTATACAATATATAAAAAAAAAAATTATTTGGTCATATTACATTTAAATATATTTTAAAAAAATTGTACATTATATTTAAAAAATTCGATATCAACTTTGATATTATATACTTTCATTTCATTCTACCATAATCTAAATGTTTAAAAAAAATAGAATGCTGACTAAGTACTACGTTATACAAATAAAAAATTTACTCTATTAAAATTCTACAAATTACGAATATTATTATTAGTTTCATATATATTTTATCTTACAAAACCATTAAAAATAAATTTTCCACCATAAAAAATTTTCTCACGAAAATATTTTATTTTAATTCTTAAACTAGTGCAATTTATTCGATTCTTGTTATCAGAGAACGTCAACACCAATAGATAGATAGCGTAATAGTTACGAAAACATCGATAGAATGAATTTGTCACAGAGTGAAGAATGTCCTGGGTTGAAAATTTATCGATATTCACGATTTACAAAGAGCCATTTTTAATCGTTCCCTCGAAACGAAACATGGCAAAGTATCGATCTCTTGCCAGCACACATTGATAGATGCAAATAATCGATATCTGTAATCGAGTTTTCATGGTATCGACACGATAGCATTGGCTACAAAAGATTACATGTCTCGCCGGTAGACGTCTCCCTTCCCGAAATTACATTTCTGATGTACAAAGAGCAATGTGTTCTCGAGAAGAAATTCTAGAATTCTTTTTCGCGACCAAAAGCTCGAGTAGATCTTTGTAATTAATATTATTGTGATATTAAATGAAAGTTCACACTATCGAATATTTATCCAATATCATGAGTAATACCAGAGATATCGTCATTTGAAGGAGTTTTCAAATTCATCAAAATAAAAGCATAACATAGATCTTGTGTTCGATAAAGATAATTTGAAAATTTTTGCAAAACAGCAAATATATTTTTTTTATTAAGAAATAATATATATTTATTTCTTTAAGCAAATTATTATTCAAAATAAATCTGTAGATTTAATATTTTAATATTTGAAACTTATGTGAAATAAAATAAAATATTTCGAACAGAGAAACAATGGTGAAAAAAGAATGATGAAACAGAATTATTTTTTAAACTACTTTGAGAAAAGCGAGTTCATGATCGATCATGAATCGTGCAAAATTTGATTACATAGAAAAGTCTATTTAAAATTGCAATAATGATCTTTGCGAATGACAGCATAATATATTGCGTAGTATTTATACGAAATGATATTTGTATCGATATACCTGAATATGAATTTATAAATAATCTAAATCAACATGAACAATATTTTATTAAATTTAATATTCATTTCTACAATTTGATTTAGGTATAATAATATTCTGACTAATTTCTATTCATGATTTCGAAAGAACATTGTAGAAATAAATCAAAATTGTGTTTCAATGCATTTAATATGAAAATTATTCGATGTACTTACTCGAACGTTGATTTTTGATGAAATACAACTGAAGTCTTTCCTTGAATGTATTTTCGTTCACGTAATATTCGACACGAACTCTGCAAAAGAAAAAAAAATTGAAATTATTATCTGATGTTTCATAGGTTTCATAGGTTAAGTAATCTTAATTATCGAAAACAAATCCAATATTATGTACAGTATCGAGATTGAAAAATTTTCAATTTCCTATATGTTTGATGTTATATGTTATAGGTACAAGCCTGGTAAATTTCACCTTCACGTGCCACAAATTTGTATTTGTATTTGTTAATTTAAACGCGAATATTTTATTATATTCATACACAATATCACAACCATAGAATTTTTCAAATGTGACAAATTTAATTAATATAAATTTAAATTAAATAACAAAACTGAATAGAAAAGAAAATATCAAAAGTAATATTCATAACGATAGAATAAAATGACATTTATACATCGAGTTCAAGAATATTATTTTAGTAGTTTTCATAAGCAAATAAGAATTAATATTACGTATATACTTAATAATTATATTATACCTAATATTAATGATTCCTTCGAGAATAACAACTTTTCCTATTTAACTTTCACCTTTATTCTATTATTAATCACGAGTCGAAATATCGTCAATGCTTAACCTCCAACAATCACAATTGAAAACATTTCCTTGGAGTGCATTCATTTCGAAAGCTCCCACGAGGTGGCGTGGCGATTATTTTCATTATTAAGTAACAAGACTATTACATTTGTTACATTAGAGACTAGCTTTACCATACAAAAAATTTGCATTGTAACTTTTTTTTTAACCTGTAACCGATTTAAATTGAAAAATTAAACGTAAATCGGATTATTAGACCACGATTAAAATTTTAAAACTGATTCTTTTTTTCAGAAAATAATAAATAATATACATAATACCTGAATTTATACAAAACTTCATCTCTGTGTCGTGTTTCTAAGAATAATTAAATTTAATTCAACGATTGATTCTTTTATTCTGATTTATTCAGAATATTCAATTCAATATATAAACGATTAAACAATATTCCTGTGAGTAATTTCTACATAAAAATTTAGAAATTCACCGACTATGTTTAGACACAAAGTTGAAAAGAGATCATGTGTAAATTTTTAATTATCTCTATTAAAATTTTATAAACACACCGTGTATGCAATTGTTTCGTGTTGTTGAACTGGTTCTTTAACCTAGATTCGTCACGATAGGCACGATTAGGTCGAAGGATGATTATTCGCGCGGAATCGATTCTTATCGATTGCTGATCGTATTTGATCGTTTCTTACGTATGAGATCAAGGGATATAACAGAGAGAGACAGAGATATGGTCGATTGACGAAAAAACCTTTGTATCTGAGGAGCGTGGTTGCGCTTTCGAGCTTGATCGAGTGAGCAATGACGTGAAAAGAACTCGATATTCTCGAACGTATATTCTTTCCTTTTATCTTAAAAATGTTTTGTTTTCGATTTTTAAAAGTATCATTGCACAAGTTGTACGTGTTTAATCTTTCGAGAAAAAAAGAGAGAATAATTATTTTTTATCTTTCAATTAAAACGAAAAATGTGAAATCGAAATTGTATTTATTTTTATTATCAAAATAATTTTTGTTATATATTTTTAAAAATATAATTCGTTCGTGTATATGTGTTTTACAAGATTTCAAAGAAGGTTTCGTATCTCTTAGTGAATTTTTCGTCATGAGGAATAATATTATCATGAATGTGTTCGTTATGTTATCATTATAATTTTTTCATATTATAGGAGGATAATAATTTTTATAATATAACATAGAATTTTATATAAATAGATATTTTTAATTAATTAATTTACAATATAAAAATAAAGTTATCATGAAGTTTGATTATATGGATAGATTCATCAAACTTAATTTTAATATATGCTTCAAGAGATTCAATTTCATCCAACATCCATCGGATTCTCAGATCCGATACCAATATTCTAGTTATGCACGTTATCAAAATTTGAATAATTCATTAGATATCTATGTCAAAACAGCTTCACTCATCACTTACAGAATTATGCAAATATGTTTCATTCGGTGTTCCATTTCCAATGTTCTTATCTTATCATCGATCATGATATATACATTGATAGATATTGTATCGAGGCAAATTTACTCGACTCGAGTGATCAAGGAAATTTAAATATTTTAATATTTTATTTCAAACAATCATCGTGTTCAAAAATAAAAACTTGAATTTTTTATATAAATCGAAATCAAGAAGTTAAAAATTTTATCATTAAAATCTATTCAGAACATAGAGAAAATTATGCCATTGAAATTAATTTTTCATTAATTTTGATATCTCAATCGGAGATATAAAGATTTAAACATAGCGGATCATGAATGAGCAAACGATCCAAATTCTATTTTATTCTGGAAGTGGGTATTACGTTTCTTGCAGCAATCTGTCACTTGTCTACAATTCGGGATAAGTCAGTGAGATGAGTGCGAGCGAGAGATCCGAACAGATGATAAAGAAGAATAAAGATGATAAAAAATTACCTTTTTCTTTACACAAGGATATCTCAGGAAGCGGAAATTATATCGGAATAAATAAAAATACATTTTGAAGTACAAAATATCGCGCTTCTAACGATCTCTCATTTATCGATCGATAGTAATTATCTTCGGAGTTACAGCGGTTTAAACTTTTTTTAATTTTAATTTAAAGTTTAGTTGACTTTAAAGATAAATGATTAAAAATTACTTTCTCTTCTTAGGGTGATATCTCGAGAACCGGAAGTTGTATAGGGATAAATAAAAATGCGTTTTAAACAACAAGATTCCGCGTTCGCAATCTTCTCTCATTTATTGACTGAAGGTAACTGTCTTCGAAGTTATAGCGGTTTAAAATCTTTTTAATTTTAATTAGGTTTAATTGAATTTGCATTCTATATACATTACATAATAATCTTAGAAAAATATATATATATTAAGATTCCTTTTAAGAAATTATCTAATTTTTCTAATTATCATTAGTCGGTATTGATTACTGTTGTTCATTAGCTGACCATCTACAGTTATGTTATGATGTTATTTCAAGCCATCTACCATAATGTATGTGTAATGTAACGTTCTGTTTCTAATTAGTGGTTATCTATTCAAATATTAACTGTGCTTAACTTTACCGATCAAACAAGAACTAATGAATATATTTATCTACATCAAGAAAATTGATAATTAATCTTTTTTCCATATACTTTAATTTTTAAAAATATTTTTTTCTTTTTTTTTTTTTTCGAATTTCAAGAATACATCGAACATAGAAACGGAACCAAATCGGGATGAGAAATGAGGGAAAAAAATTTGATCTAAAGTTGTCAGTGGCCATTCGTTCATTTTTTCCAAGCATCCAGGCGCATTTTTCGTCGACATCTCGTTTTTCTTGATTTATCGACCGGTCAACGACGACTTTTTTTGTCGTTGGATAAGGAACTTGACAGAACGACGAAGATAACGTTTTCAAGGATGACAGCGTGAAAATGCGAATAAATCGTCCTTTATATCGCTTTTTTTTTTATACTTACTTTCTTTCTTTTTTTTTTTTTTTTGTTTTTTTTGTAGCATGGCGAATCGATGAATACTTTGATAGCAATCGATCTCGAGAGGCATTTGCGTGTAAGAATTGAGTTATTTATCTTCACGAGGCGAGGATTTTTTTAATATTTTAAAGTTAGATCTGCCTATTTATGCCGTTTACACGTCGAGTTAAGTGGAAATTCGAGATCTTATTTTTCATTTTATATTTCGCACGTATACATTTTTATATTAACATAAATTTCAGATGAATAATAAATACATTCATAAATCCTGTGAAATAATCCTTTAATCTTTGTGAGGGAAAAAAAAAAAGTTTTGAAAAATATTTTCTCTGAAAATATATAATTCAATTTTTAGATTCCATGGAATATGATGATCAATTTGGATTCAACGATAATTAAAATTTCGAGTTACTTAGTATTTTTCCTAAATAATTAAAACTATCGATTAATTTAAATTTTACGTAGCAAAAAAAAAAAAAAAGAATCTAACAATTACAATTTAATTTAATACGTCTAAATTTTATACATAATCGGGAATTTGCAAATTAAACTGTTTATACAGTTTCACCGGCTAATGGCACGTCACTTTTTGATGATGGCAACATTGGTAAACTATGAATTAACCATCGAAATGCGTTCCGCTCGGCCAAAGTCAACCTGTCGATATTTAATTAAAATGTGGCTCGAGAATTTAGATCGTTGACATTTCCAGTATAATTGGGGGAGGAAGGGAGAAAGAGAAAGAGGGGGAAGGGAGAGAGAGAGAGAAAGAGAGAGTCCAAAATTGATCCGATACGGGCAATTTGTACGTGCGAGCGAATTCTCAGATTGGATGCAATCGTAAAATCGATCTCTTTGATCTCGGCTCGAAATAATCAGAGACCACTTTCTTCAATACTTAAAATACGTTTCTTATCAGGATTATTTCCAATCTTCAGTCGAGTAAATTTTTTTCCTTCCTGCGATCAAAAAATTGTTGATTATTAATTTAATTTAAAATTTAATCTCTCTATTGAATTCTTATTTTTAATAAAAAAAAAAAAAAAAAAGGATCTCGTCGAAGAAATAAAATTAGGATTCTTCAACAATTCTTTTTTTTTTATCGAGAATTAGAATTAATACTCGATATTAAATTATAATTCGAACGCAAAGGATAAAATATTTCCACAATTCTCGCAAAACAAATTTATTATATAATAATATCTTCCGATAGTTTGATTATTTTGAAAAGAAAAATTTCAGAAGAATATACTTATATCTATACAATGCGATTCAAGAGATAGAAAATATTTCCATTTTCGACAAATTTACGAATGAATATCTCCCACGATAATTCCCCGATCGCGAACAGATATAGCGAGATAAAATTGCTCGTGCAAGAGGAGGGGAGAACGGTGGGGGAAGTGGAGGGAGAGCGGATAGAGCGGCGCGCGCAGAATCGCAGTGATGAAAGGAAAGGGGAAACTTTTCCGTTTTAACGAAATTAATGACTGCGCTCTACTCCTGTTTCGGCTGGCAGAAGGTCAATTCCTTTGGTAACGAGTTCCGGAAACTCTTTTTTCTTTTATCCGAGGGCTGCATGCCCCCCCCCTCCCCCTGCGCGAAATAGGATTTCCACCGCATCAAATAAATTAATTCGAATCCTTTTTACCGACTGTTTAACCACTAATTGCACGCGATTGTGCATTCGTCAAACTATAGAGAAATGAAAGTAAAAGTTGAATCAAGAGGATTAAGGTATAATTGTTCTTTTTTTTTCCATTACTTTATTATTCTTGTTAAAGTAAATTAAATTCAAAGAGTACAATTTTTGCAATTGTGTTATTTAAATTTTATCGAGATTCTTCAAAAAAATTTTTTTTTTAGGTTATGTTATTTATCTTATGTAATGTTATTAGAATATGAAGAAGTAGGATATATGGAATGAAGATTCGATTCATGTTTTTTTGAAATAAAATAAGGATTGTTGATTGTTGAATTTTTTGTAAAAAAGCGAACATCAGCAATTTCGTTGTAATTATATGGAATAATAGAAATGTATGATCAAACGAATGAATTCAACAGGAGAAATAATACGAGATCAAAAAATTTTCATTTCTAACAAATTACGGTATACCATGAAATAAACTGGTAATAAATTTTGTCTTTCCACCATAATGTTATTTCTCTTGGTAATAAACGTCACGTTGCAACATTAAACCGCACTTCGATTCATCTTTTAAAATAAATTTCGTCCAATATGGAGATATACGGTGTTATTCCTTTTTTTTTTTTTTTTCACTTATTCTTGCATGCAAAATTTACCATGATTTCGAAGACATTCTATGTATTATTAAAAAAAAATTATTATTAAAAACAATAAATAAATTTTTTTTTATATTTTTCATCTTAATCTTTGATCATTTTGGTAAAGCACATTCGAGGAAAAATTTTTAATTTCAAACTCATCAATCTATTCATCTCAGAGAATAAAAAAATATAAATAAATTCGCAAAGGATTAGAAATATACAATATTCTTTCAATATAAGAATTCTCATTTAATATAATATTAATAATTAATAAATAATTTATCAAGAAACAGGAATATTAATTTACATTTACATGTAAAAATAAACATTTGATAAATACATTATTATTAAATAATAATAATATACTTTATTACTGATATAATAATTATAAACTTTTACCTTTAAATATAAGTTAAATTTCCTGTATTTATTGTACATTATTATTTATATATATATAGTTTGTTATTTAATAACAACACAATACAGTGGAATTATTATTAAATAATAAAATGATAAAATAAAGTTAAGCTTCCTGTTCCTGTTTTATATTATACGCATAATTCATCAGCATCAAGATAATCAGATAACGCCTATACACGTCCACGTGTCGTCCACTTTCCTTTCGGCCGGATCCGCGTAATGGATTTTCCACTCGAGGAAGGAAATACTCGTCCGGCCACGGAATTGTACCTCGTTACTCGAACCCGAAACGCCACTCGGACCAATCTGTATAAATTGAGGGGAACGCTCTCTCTCTTTCTCTCTCTTCCCCCTCTTCCTGCTGCTGCTCCTCCTCCCCCCTCCACACCAACCAATCCCCACCCGATCCCTCGAAACTATCGAAAACTTTCCAAATCAAGGATTGAATTTCTCAGATTTCAGGTTGGAAGAAAGTTTTCAGTTATCGATGTGTGTTGTTTATATACGTCACGGAATATTGTAAATTTTCGAAACTTATTCGAAACTTTGGAAAATACGAATTATCGGGAAAAAGTTTTCGATATATATATCGAATATTATTCGAAGGAATTTTTGATTCGAAATCTATCGAACTTTCGAATTCGGAAACGTTAAATTTCGAAGAAAATAGTTTTGAATGTTATGAATTTTTTCGTGTAACGTGTTCGAGATTAATCTTTTTTTTCTTTTTCGTTAATGTGATCCGAGTGTGTTAATGTGAATTCATAACACACTTATAATTCACTTATAAAGAGAGAATATATAAGTCGAAAAGTGATCAGTGGGATTTCATTTTTTTGAAAATTTTATTTTTGAAAACGAAGAGAAATTTTTCAGAATTTGGAGAATTTTTTATTATTCGTTATAATAAAATTAACGTAAAATTTTTTCCATTCCATATTGATATGTTTTTAGAATTGTTAATAGTTATTTAATGATATAATTGAATTGTTTCCACAGCACGATAATCGAAAATTAAAAGTTATATGAAAAAATTCACGTTGATTCTTTTATATTTGATTACATTATCGTTCTGGCAGTGATCCGAGTCAATGATTTCTGAAGCGAAATTAAACGTTCTGGTTACACTTTTATTCCGATTTAAATGAAAATATTTGAAATATTGAATTGATATTCTCGTTTTGTTGAAAGAGTGTCTTTATGATTTTTATGTAATAAAATATTTAATATGTAACACAAAAGAATTTTTAACAAGAAATTTTCTTGTTTTGTTTCCCAAAAGAATAAAAATGATTAAATAAGGATCCAATTCATAAAGCATATAAAACTTTCTCAAATTCTTGAAAAGAACCGTATCTGTTTCAAAACATGAGAATAATAAAATTACACGATACATCGAAAAATACATCGTAAGCTTAAAAATGTCGCATTCTGGGTCACTGCAATACCGATCGATGGTAATGCAGGTAGAGGCGATCGTTTAAACGAGACAGATTGCATAATTCATAAGTCAGTCCGATGCTCCACGGAATCACGCTTGGCTCGAATTTCCTCCAGATGTATAAAAGCATTCGTCAGGTGGCTCGTAAATATCGTGCATGACGCATCGTCCATCGGCTGCGCCCTACCGATCACGAGTTATCGGGGAATCGTTGCTTGATAGAATGGAAAAGACGATCGATATTCGAATTGAATGGAGTTTGTTAATATGCCCCGTCTGCGATTGATCTCATGATTGGTGATTGGTAATTTCTTTTTTTTTTTTGGAGATAGTGATGAAGATATGTATAACATTGATAGACTTTGAATAGAAATGAAGATTTAATCAAGTGATTTTAATTTTATGTAGATAAATTATAGGTGTATACTTGTATGATTACAGACCAGAAATTAGATTCATTATTACTAAGTTTGTTATAGTGACATAATAATTGACATTATAAAATTAAAAGAGCATGCAGAAAAACAATTGAAATGGCTTTGTGTCCCTGGCCTCTAATATCTATTTAGAGCAAAGAATCTATTTATATCTTAAAATCGATCGTTAGAATTGGAAATAGAAATTGATCATTAATTTCCTAGAAAAATGTATGATTATGATCATCTAGAAACTAAAAAAGAAAAAGCTATTAAAATTATAGTAACCACAAATGATAATAAATAAAATTTAAATTTCCACTAATAACTGCAACAATTCTCACAAAATATTACTTATTGACTGAATACAATCTTAAAACAATCAAAAAAGAAAAAAAAAGCTGAATAATCACGTTGAATAACTATATTCTCTTTCCAATAACAAGATTTCACAGTTTACATCATTCATACTCGAAACGAGAACAATGAGACTACCAAACATACCTACCACTCGACTGTCCGCAACTCCACTCCAGATCGCAACATTCTCGACCAGCATCGGTTTAAACGCTCATAATTGCGTCTACGTCTGTTTCGGACAAGCGTTTAATTCCTATCGTCTCGCTAACTATCGTGCGCAAACCATTCTGATTCATTCGAGATATTAAACATGATACATCGATTTATACACATTTATAATACATTTGTGTGATATAATAACTAAAAGAATTTACTTTAAAATTCATGTAAATTAAATTTAAATCTTCGTTTATTTCGTTTATTTTTATTTTGGAAATAATAAACAATAAATTGATTAAAGAATGATTTAAAGATAAATTCAAATTTTTTATTTAAATTTTTTAGTTAGTGAAATTTTGTTTATATGAACGAAAATCCATAATAATTACGTAATACGTGATTTTAATTACGTAATTCGAATAATACGTGATTATTCGAATTTACACATCTATTATTCCGAACGTCATTCCACTTCTATGAACGTTTCCGAATGGCAAAAGCTCGGGTGAGTTCGGTTAACATCGGATAGTCTCGGGCAACGAAGGTCCAATACTGTAGTAGAGGTTCAATCTGAAACCTTCACTCTACTAATTTCGCAGGTTCCGATATTGTTCTCAGTATTATTTAGGCAGCCAAGAACATTAGTCGAACAGGTCCAATTGGATTAAAATTTGAAATCTTCACTTCAATAATTTCATAGGTTTCAACTTTGTAGTAGATCTAATAGGACATAAAGTCTCAAGTCTCCACTAGTTTCAGAGATCCAAGCTTCGCTTTCAACCTTATCTATAAGCAATCAAGTTTTGTTCTCAACATTGAACTAGACAATAGGATTTAATTATAAATCTCCACTTTACGATTTTCACAATTCCTAGCTTTGTTTTCAATAATATTTACAAACAATTGAAAGTACTAGTCAATCCAGTAACTTCAATATAACCTAAAATTTACAACTTTCATTCTATTATTAATTTCGTCCTAATTTTTTTTTAATGATAATTGATAATAACAGATTCAAAACTTAACAAATTTGAATTCAATATTAAAATAACACTTTATAATATCTATGCAAATTTAACTTTTAATCTTCCATTTAACGTGTCTCTTCTAAACCTTCATTCTTTCAAAACAAAGTACACTCCTGCGTATCGCACAATTCTCTTCTCGTGATCCGGATTCCAACGTGTCGTCCGTAACTGATTAATCCACGACGCGAATGCGAATCGGAAGCAGTGCTTTCAAGACAAGACGAACACGAAGTTTCGACTTGTGACGTCCCATCTATCCACTGATGGCGTGGCTTATGCACCGGTTCGCGTGATGTCGTTTCGTATACATCGTTCCTTTACCTCGAGGGCATTAGCAATCGTTAGTACGACGGGTTTACGGCCCGTTACGTGCAACGTTGGAGAAAGCTGGGCTATTACCGCAACGTTGCACGAAACCTTTTTTCCTTTGTTATGGCTCGTTCCTTGCCCTCGCAAAAACAGAGAATAAAAACAATGCGAAACGATAAGTCGAAAAATCAAGAATCATTGTAAATTATTTTTGGAAAAAAAAAAATTGGGCAATGATTTTTAAGATTTTTAAGCGTTTTTAATAAGATTTGGAGAATTGAAGGTAATTTAATTGGAGATTTCATTAACCTTTCATCGATAATTTTTTAATTGAAAAATTGAGCAATGATTTTTGATAAGATTTGGAAAGCTGAAGAAAATCTTCAATCTAGCATCATTTCTTATTGTTTAGAAATTTAAAAAAGTATAAAGGAAAAATTTTGAGATACTTAATATTTTTTTATTAGTTTCCAATTTAATGTAAAAATGATATTTCAGTTTCAAATATCATGTTCAAATCTTTTTGTAATAAAAAAATATTGAAATATGGATATACAAAGAAAACACATAATAATTAATATATATAAATATATATAATAATAATAATTAATAAATATTATCATTAAATGAAATTGAGAATTTTGTGTGATTCTAATTTTTTAAACAAGATAATTTTTTTGTAAAAAATATAATTCAGAATTAATTTTATGATATATTTGTTAATAAATATCTGAATATACTTAAATATCAGTATTTTATTCTTATTGTGTTTCATTATTCTTATTATTAAAATTCTGTTTACTTCTAAAACTGCAAATTCCATGTATGTATATTTTATAAATATCTGTATTCATTATTTAACCATTTTAAATAAAGCAACAGGTGGTTTATTACAAATTAATACGTATGAAATATCGATATCATTTTCTTGAAGACGCATAAATATTATTAATTAAAAGATTAAAAAAAAATTAAAATTAAATTGGAATATCTATATCTATTAATAAATGAGAATCATATTAATATATGCTATATTATATACTTTTTCAGAGATTAATAATAGTAGATATTAATGAAATATCTATTTTATTGTCAATTAATATCTCATTATTTTGAAATCCTCCAAGAATTTCAATCTATTTTATTGGATTCGCTTCGACAATTCATCGATGTGCTGTCACCTATAAACAAATATTTCTTATTATCGTCTCTTTTTTTAATTAAAATATTTATCAAACTATGAATAATAATATGTATATATTAATAAAACTGGTAAATTTAATTTTTAAAATTAAGCTAAATTGAAAAAAATTCCACTAGCAAACAATTTTTCGAAATTATGAAATTCTAACCTAACTTTTCGCCAAAACTCATTAATCTTTAAAACAAAATATCTAATCCAAATATTTAACCAATAAAACGAGAATTCGCAAAAAATTTAAAAACATGAAAAAAACAATTTTCAAATATTCGTAAAAATATTTATCCATAAATATTTATTCAAAAATATTTATGCCTTGATTTCGTGCAAATAGAGATAAATGAACTGTTATCCGGTTGAAATCACCGAATACACATGACAGAATATCCAGTTAACCAATTAAAAACGGTCAACGCACAAAGAAACGAAAAATATCTGCGTGGTTTTTGATGATTAAATTAAACTGAATTTACTCGTTTCAATCGTTCGCACGATTCGCCGGTTGAAACGCAGCCAGGCGTCAAATTGAGCTCGTCAAAATTTTACACGCGCGAAAGAATCACAAAAATCATACTGGTATTCATATCAAATCATAGTAGAGTAGATAAATATTGGAAATAGTAATAGTTCGAGTTTGGATAGATGTAGACAGATGTGCTAAAAAATGTAGACCTCTGATGGTAATATGGCTCTCTGTGGATAATATAGTCATCTCGTAATTTTAATTAAATTGTAATAAGTAGATTATAATAAAGATATTTAATAAAATTAATAAACTAAAATTTATTATTTATTAAATTTATATGTGGAAATATACAATTGATTATAAATAGATAGTGTTTTATTTTTGCTAATAAGACGTTTGACATAACCTCAAAAATGTTTTTTAAAAAAAAATTTATTTAAATTAGACGAGTTAAAGTTTATGTTATGTTGTAATATATAATGAAAGATATGTATATTTATTGATAAAAATTTTTAATCGTTAATATTTTTTAAAATTTTCGTCCGTATGTACTGAAACATTTCATAATAAAGAGAAATATGTCTCTCGATGGAAAAAAAAATTAAAAATTCTCAAAAAAAAAGAAGAGAGAGAAAGAAATAAATAAAAATTTCATACATTATATAAAAGTAAATTAAAGTAATTTTAACTTTTTTAAATATTTGATATATTAAAAAAGAATTTTATAAAAAAATGAAAGTTGTAAGCAATATCAAAGAGAAATATTTTGTTAAAATAAATTCTAAAATAAATGGATAATAACACAAAATTGCATACGTAAAATATGCAAAATATGATAAAATTAAATATAAACACAGACTACATGGCAGAAAGCTAGAGAGAACAGTAAACACTTTTAAAAATATTACAGCATTAAAAGAATTATATTCCAATAGAAAAATTTTATATGTTACAATTTTAATTAATAAAATCAAGTATTCAAGTGGAGATCATTCCAGAATGACAATTCGCCAACAACAATAACAACAATAATAATAATAATAATAATATTTTATATTTGAGTTATTTCTTATAGAATTAAAATATTTTACTTTCTATATATAAATATATATGTATATAATTTAATCAAAATTAACCATCTTAAATGATTCGACAATTGCTAACTGTCATTGAATATTTGACACACAGATATATACTTCATTTATAATCTACAGCAAAAAGCGTAACAGAACGAAAAGCGACACGAGTCGACATATAGGAACTCGCACGTTTAATTTTTTAATATGTGATTATTTTCTTTCACGTATGCTTATTCATAACCTGTCTCGTACGAGTTAATTATATATCGTGTGTCTTCGAATTCTATGAATAGAATCTATAGCATAGACATTATCGATATAGATAAATAAAACTCGGCAACCTTGCACCGCATTGACCGATTTGTAATTTCACCACGAACTTTGGTCGCGCTCTCTTTTGCCACGTTCTCTTCTATTCTTAGAATCTCTATTACGTTTCAATAAGAAACGGATAATTTACTCTGTCGTGTCGTTTCATACCGCGAACTCATTTTTACGTGGCATTAGCCTATTCGATAAGAAGCGAATTTAATATCTATTCCGAGAAAAAAAGCACAACGTACATGCCTTAATCGAATAATGCGAAAGCAACGTCGAATTTCATTAAAATTTGAAGAAGTTTAAATTGCTCTAATTCCGAAGATAATAATTTTCGATCAACGAATGAGAGATCATTAGAAGCGCAGAATCTTATCCTTCAAAATGTATTTTCATTTATCTCGATATTATTTCCAGTTCTTAAGATATCACCCTGTAAAAAGAAAAGTAATTTTTGATCATTCGCTTTCTCTTTAGAAGTCAACTAAACTCTATTAAAATTAGAAAAAGTTTAAACAACTATAACTCCGAGGATAGTTATTTCCCATCAATGAGCGAGAGATTGTTATAAGCAGGAAATCTTGCTCTTCAAAACGCATTTTCATTTATCCCAATACGATTTCTAGTTCTCCAGATATCGTCGCGTAAACGAAAAGGTAATTTTCAATCGCTTATTATCTCCGTCCTTGTTATTTATTCGGATTTCTCGCTCATACTTATTCCATTAACCTATACAAAACAAATGAGAGACGTAATTTCTGGAAGAACGTAATATTCATTTCTAGGATAAAACGGAGAATTAAATTCACTGTGTTTATTGAAACTAAAATTAATTGTATTTTTAAATCAGGTATCGAGAAAAATTAATAGAAAAATTAATAGAATATGCAAAATTTTAAACTTCGTACTTAAAGATAAATAAATAACTCTTTTCTTGATAATTTCATTATATAATATTCTAAATAATTAATAAATTATTATTCAAATCAATTGTTGATAGTCTGATTAAAAAAATACAATTCTGCCTGGAATTTTTACAGTTTTATTAAATTGTATTCGTTAAATTCAATTTAATAAATTTTCCATTTGTATGGTAAACGATTATTTTTATAAAAAAAATTTTCTTCAATTAAAAACTTTACCTGAATAAATTATACTGGAATTATGTATATTTAAGAAGTCAATCTCTCACTCTTATTCGATTTCAATAAAGAAACGAAATGAGGAAATTTTTCTCTGTATTTATTAATTGAAGTTAACAGAGTTAAATAACGTGATAAAGGGGAACGAGGATTCGATGGACCAATTTTATTCAAAAGATTATTCTTATTCCTATCTCGAAACTCTGACCCAGTATTCAAATGTCAAGGGTTTTTCGATATTGCAATACGTGTAACGATAGTATTCACCATCTTTTTTTTTTGTTGGTTTTGATTTTGTGATCTAATATTTGAGATAATACAGTATTGAATTCGATCCTGTATGAAGAGATAAAAATTGTTAAGTATGAATGTTGCCAACTTTTAAAAATTAAAATAAAATATTACCGAAAAATTTATTCACTTTCAACAACAATCAATTGTTTTATTAAAAATTAAAAATCCTTAGAAGCCTTAAATCCTATAATAATAATTCATAAAACATTCCACAACGTTTAATTCTTACAAAAGTTGGAAATCCTTTAATATCACGGCAATCACAATTAAAATTTGGTAAATTTCCAAACGATTCTCCTTAAAATCCATTTTCAATCACAATATTTAATGTAATAAAATATAACAAAAATTATAATCAATTCAATTTAGAATCCTTTTTTCAATTTTTCAATTTTGCACATTTTTTTTCCACTTTTTTCCGTCACACGTGTTACAACACTGGCTCGTGTCGCCATTTCCCCACGAAACAACTAGAAAAATAACAGCGCGTTATCTTGATTGTGGCATCTGCGCGATCATTGCACGAAGAAGGGTGGAAAAATGCAGAGCATTGGCTGGTTGGATGGATGCGTGCGATGGCATTGGCTGGCTGGATGTGATCCGTGCGATGGCATTGGCTCGTGAGCAAATAATTAGATGGTGAGTGAATGTGTTATGTCGAAAGTGTTACACAACGCCTCGTTGTAATTAAGATAATACATTTTCTGTGTTATTGCAAAATATTTACACGTATGTACATACCTAATCCTTAAATGAAATGCATCGAGAAACGATAGAGGAGGTATTACAGGGTTGATGATGATGAATAATTTATGGAGATCAATGTTGATAATGGAAGTTTCAATAATTCTTTTGCACAAAATTTGAACTTTGGTATTTGAACTTTGGTATTTCTGGAGATGTTAATGTGGATTTTTATTATTTAAGAAATAAATTGTTTCGCAAAGATTTTCGAGAGAACTTAATAATTTCTTTCTGAAATTATTAAACTTTATGAAGAAGCCAATATTAATATCTTATTATTTTCGAAATAATTATTTTACAAAGATTTTTGGAATTTAATATTTTCCAAAACCAAATTTCTTTTTTATATTTATATTTTACAATTTATTGCAGGCTCAAATTGTCTTGAAGAAAATTTGAATGAAACGAAAGAGAGAAGAAGACATTTGAAAAAATGTGACGAATCAACTTAATCAATTTAAAAGTGGATAAATAGCCATGAGGAATTTCATATAAAAATGAAGGAAATGGAATACTTTGTCAACGTAACTGGCAGATATTTATTTTAAATGAGCTGCTGAGATAATCTGTAAATTTTTTATTACGTTTTAAAAAATCCCTTCGAATATGATTTCTTTTTATTTTTTTTTCATCAATTATATTACAATTATGTTATGAATTTAATATCTTGTCTCTAAATTTCAATTATTTTTTATACGAAAAATAAATTCTTTCCAATAATTATACCATTCTCTATACTATCACTACTATCATTTATATTTATATTATTATTATATTATTTACATATTTACTATATTTATTTTATCATACTATCTCTTACTATTATTATTCGTCAATTTTTATCCTTATCCTTCCTTGTCGGCGAAAAATGATCGATATCGAAATATTCCAATACAGTGACATTCCATAGAAATGCACCATTTGAATGATCGAAGCTTTCACATCTCGAAAATATGTGTACACCGCACGAAAATATCGTAAGCGAGGCAAAAAAATGTTTTTTTGCCTCTTTGATCGATCACACATGCTAGACTTTATACCTTTCTGTGCCGATATCGAGATAGGATACATATACGTGTGTGCAACATTGAAAATGTTTTGTGAGCAGAGACTAACGTGACAAACGTGACGTTTGAATAATACAGGTTATGTACGCTTGACGATAATCGAATAGTTCTTTGAAAGATATTAAAATTAAAATGAGCGTTGAAAGAGAAGGAACTTTCGAAGATAAGAATTAATTATTTATTTATTTATTTTTTTAGTTTATTTATTTTACAATCAAAAAAGTTACTAGCAATTTAAAATGTTTTAAAGCGAGTTTGCAACGTGATCGACGATTGATTGTTCCGTTTTTATTTTTTATTTTATTTCGATTGTTGACGGCGATATAACTGTGGTAAAAACAATCATTCTATAAAATGTATATGAAAATATTTCCTGAAAATCTTTTAGTTAAATTCTTTCTTTTTTTTTTTTTAAATTCCATCCAGATTTTTTTTGTAATGTTAAATATTTGTATATAAATTATGTTTTAATTAACATATTATCTACTTACTAGTTGTTTCTTTTTTCTTTTTCTATGTTTTTAATATAACTATTTGCGCTTGCAATTTTATTTTTAATACTGAATTAAAATTCCGAATTATTTATTAATATTATTTCCTACAATTATTTATTTTCATAATTTTCTAATGATATCTCGATTAAATTTACATTTTACTTACTTCAAAACCACCAGGTAAATATTCTTAATACAATTTCACGTGCGATATATCTTTTTTAGTCCATGTCTCAAGCGAATTCACGTAACCCCGGATGATTATATTAAAATTAATTGCACGCGACTGTCTTTCGAACAAATAGTATACACATAGTATACACAGTGTACATTATGATCTGGAGATTTCAATTTTCAAGAGAATTCAAGCTTAGTTTACCAGTCAATAGTCTTTTGAATCGATAAAATTGTATGTACATATCATCCACTATGTATTGAAATTAAGAGTCTTCGATCGACTAGGTTAGGTTATTTCGTATGCGTGCATTTATACAAAATTTTCATTTAAAAAAAAAAAATGAATAAATCGGTTTCTTCAATTCTATTTTTGTTATTTGTTGATTTTTGTCGAATTTTTTTTATAATTCTTTGACGAGATATTTGTGAATTGAAATCGAAATTATTTTTTTTTTTTATATCAATGATTTTATATCTATATTAAAAATGTATAATTAAATTATAATAAAAAATATATAATAAATAATAATAAATATAAATAAATATATAATTATTGTGGATAAATGTTGATGAAGCGTTAAGTTGTACAGGAAAAGGAATTATTAAATCTCGTCTCGGTCGAATTTGTAAATTACACGATGGATTAAATCCTTAATAAATCCGCTTTATAAATTTTACAGACAATCATTTATTCGAAATTCTTTTTCCAAATAATTGAATAATTCAAACTTTTCGAACATTAATTTCCGAAGGAATCTTCAGTTAAGTTAAAAATTTTCCCGATTTTTCAAATTAAAATAAAAGTGTAGATTAATTATATACATTTTCATACTTACGTTTTCCAAATAGCTCGATTAAATTTCGAAATACAAATCAATCATGTAACATGATTAAATTTCAATCACCTATTAAAATCGAATTAATTAAATTTCAATTTCTCGTGCTTGTAGAGTAAAGGAGCATGAGAAATATTGTCGAAAGGTCAAATATAAGATTATTTCAATATATACACGTAAGAGGATAAACGTAAGAACAAATGTAATTAAAATGATTATTAAAGTTTTATGAAACCAGTGATAACACGCGTGGGAGTAACACGTTTATCATTCGTCAAACCGATATTTCACTTTAACACCAATTGTAAAATTTACGAGGCTATCCATTTATTCGTGAATCTCATGTTGTTCAAATGAATGCAAACAAAGAATGATTTCGATCCGACATGTCTGTAAAAAGATACGAGGTGAACAAAATTAGAATAATTTTGAAAAATGAAGTGTCATCTTTTCTAATAGACAGATCAAGATACATAACCTGGACTTATTCAATATTTTTATTTAAAATTGTAAAAGGCATGTATATTATAATTTTGACAATCATATTTTTTTTTAATAGAAAAAATTTGTTTAAAAAGTTTTTGTCTATTAAATAAATATAAGAATAAATACTTTAATATTTATATCAAATTTAATTTCATTTTAATTAAATTTATAAATAAATTTTCCAATTTTCAGATTAGAATTTCTAACCTCAATCTAACCTTTCAAGGAATGACTGAAAGATAGAGCAGAGTTAGAAAAATCTGAAAAAAAAAAACACTCATAAAAATTTATAACGCCGCTTTTCTAGTACTTTTATCGATAAAAAGAACTTGAATGTCCATTGAGGAGAATAAAGATGCCGAGGATGAGAATTAGACTCGAACTGCATGGACGACATTTACATCGATTGCAGAAGTTGGAAGGTGTGACGAGGTAACTAGGAGCGTTTAACTTAGTTATCAAGCGGTGTGTGTAGCTTCAGTTTCCCTCTATCATTCGTTTCCTCTTTGTTAGTGGCCATTCGTGACCAGTGTATCACCGTCCTGCGGTTACGAATCAATATTGTCGACCTCCACCGCGTTGACACCACGTGTCTTCGCAATCGGTTGCTCGAATACTGACCGCATTCACATCTATGCAACAACTTCATCGCGCGTCGTATCTGGGCTATTGAAGCGACCTCTTGCGATTATGTGTAACATGAATCGGTTATTATTTCGTTGCGTCGATAATTGTCTCGCGTTCGGTGAAAATAACGCTAAATAGAAATGAAATTGTAAAGTCGATTGTAAAAAGTCGATTATAGAAATTTACAAAAGTGGAATTGATCAGAATAATAAAATAAAATTTATGTAGAAATTTTTTTTTTTTTTTTTTTTAATTTTTCTATTAAATCTTATGAACACGTATCATTAGAATGAAACAAATCGACGATTGCGAGATAAAATGTTAATTTGAGGTCACTTGTACATGCTTGTTTTATGGTCACAGGGACTCAACTGAAACTGGCGAGGTCTATTCTAAAATTAGACATAGTCGCCTCATCTTTTGTAATGACTCTCATCATGTTGAGAGCTCTTTAGCTGTACAAATATATATAGAACTAGGATTTTCTCCATATCTCTACATGTACGAATATCATATGTTTCTAAGATTTTTAATTCCTGGAAATACTCGTTAAATTATTAGATTATTCAAAAAAAAAAAAAAAAAATCGAAAAAAAAAAGAATTGAAATACAATAGAATAAAATTAATCACGATATATAATTTTGGTTTTCTATATTAATGAATTTTTTAATAGGTTTTTTTTATTATCGCATATAAATTTTCATGAATGTGATGAGATTACAAATTTAACATTTTTTAAATTTTTATCACAATTGAATAAAAATTTATAGATATAGATATTTATATAATATATAAAAAATTTCTAATGTTCAGATAATAGAACTATAGAGATTTCTGCTGCACTATAATTATATACTTTTTAATTTTGTATTTTAATTACACCCTGGAATAATTCCAATACATTCTTAATATATGTTATCATTCATATTATAATATAAAACTCTCTCTTTAAACAAATATAAAAAAATAAAAAATCATTATCAGAAATATTTTGGACATGAATTCTAGAAAAAGTTAGTTGGGAAAACATAGATTCAATTCTATTTTGCTGAGAGTAGTAAAGAAAGAATAAGAATTGGTTTTAAATTTTCAGAGCCAATATTCTGACGTCATACAGATTTGGAGGTGGAGAGAGGAGAAACTAACTATGGAGACACAGATCTAATCGACAATCCCCACTTAGCCTGACTTTTCCCCTCTACTATTCCTAAATCAGAGTGTGACGTCAGACTCTAAAAGTCTGGAATCTCCGTCGATAATCCTGCATGCAAGATAAAATAAAATACAAGAGGCAACAAACTTACGAATTCTGTGTGGATCGAGCAAGTAAGAAAGAAACGTTTTCTCGACTGGATGCACCACCTCACACTCCTGAGAATTACTTTTCTAACAGATTAATTGCGTTTCAGTTACCACGGGTCCCGTAAAGTCAACGTGATCGACTTCCGCCAAGTAGTGGTTCGTTCCCATGGCGAAGATTCCTACCAAGCTTTTGTTCGCGCGGAGAAAGAAAAAAAAAGATATATGATGGAAAGAGATCGTAGATATACAAAGTGATATGGTGATCGTTTCAGAGATGATTTAAATAAGAATAAAAAATGATTGTAAATGCATTACATAAATATATTTCATATGTGACACAAAAAAAAAGCATAAAAATAAAAATGTTCAAAAATTTAAATGTGTGAATGTATTGCGTGTATATTTGAAAAGTGATGTAATTTATAAAAGTGTTTTAAAGAAAATTAAGAATTGTTTGTAAGCTTATAAAAATGAAAATATAGTAAAACTTTGAACTTTTTTTTCATTGTTTAAATTTAAAAATTATCCTACTATTAGATCTTTTCTAAAGAAAAAGAAAGATAAACAAATAGAGATAATAAAAGAAAAAATATGCTTATGCATTTTTTATGCTTTATATATATATAAATTTTAATGTTTCATTAAAATCAGAATTTTTCAATTATCTAAATTTTTCTATAAAAATTTTTTCCATAAAAAAACTTGTTCAAATACTTTCATGAGTCTCTATAAGCTTATACCGATTTTTTTTTTGTATAAACCATCTTAAACCATTCTCGAAACTTCTTACATGTAACAGGATATCCTATATAACCAGACTAAAGAAAAAGAAAGACAGAGATAGATAGATAGGAGGTGGTAAGAGAGAAAGATGGCTTCGGTAATTTACTGAAGGAATTTAGACGTCACATGTCACTAGCACGAAGCCAACCGGTAAAGTTGCTCTCCTTGTAGCTGGTGGGCACGTCGAAAGGACGTTTGATCGCTCGAGTGGCTGTCGAGATTCTTGTTTCCCTTGTATCGACGTTGATCCAACGAGCAAATAACTTCCGGGCTAGAGACAAGCGTTGCCCTCTCCTCTCGTTCATATTTATACGATATTCCATGGAATTTCATTGTGCTTTGATACGTAGCAGATATATTTAGATTTTTCTGTCTTCTTTTGTATGTTTTTGATTAAAGACGCCCTTAACCTCTTTGATGGAAAATCACTTTTGTGTGTGATATTACTTAAAAAAATGTTATTCGATTTATGGTGTTTAACAATTGAGAGATAAAGAAAAATAAATAGAAAATTCTGAAATACTTAGTATTTTATTAAATTAATTATAAATTATGAATGGTGGATTTTTATACACGTTTTTTGAAGAAGAATTTGATAAATTCATTTGATTTTTTTATTTTACTTTATACGATATTTAAAAAATAATATTTTGATAGTTTTAACTTGGATAAAAAATTATAATATCAAAAACAGAGTTTGCAAAACGTGAATTTCGATTTAGAATTGAAATAAATTTTATCGATATTCCTTGATATACATTCGAAAGTGAAATGATATAAAAGTGAATACTCTTCCACCTCTTTTAAATTTATATTCACGATTTCCATTTATATTCAATTCTCGTTTAAAAACCATTTCGAAGATAATTCAAAAAGCCTCTTAATATTTCCAATTGTTTCGACCATTTGTTCCGACACTGATTCGCGTATTATCCTCGTTAGAATAAAATTCACAAGATGAACGATTGAGAAAACGAAGAAAAAATTCTGCGACTTAATTTCGCATCCCGAACGCCCTCTTTTCGAGAAAGAAAATGAACTTACCGGCTGTATTCTGGAAACAAAGGAAACCAGGCTCATCTAGAGATCCAACCGTTTTATCGTACACGTTGCACTTGACGTTTATGCGTTCCCTGTCATCGTATAAATTTTTATGAAAATGCATTTCCTTCCCTTCCTTGTGAAACTTTATTGTGCGCAATCTTCGCTTAAATCTTCTCCTTATTGTTATTGCTCTCTGTTTTTTTCTTAAATAAAAGTAAATAGTCCGACCAAATACCGAAGTTTCCTAACGATTAGGTTAGAAAACTTTTATAGTGAGATTTTAAATTTTACTTGTATTTTTACATAATTCAAGAATAAAATTTTGTCGAAAAAGATAATATAAAATTTTTGAATTTGTTTATATTGAGATACGACGAAAAAAAATGTGAATTTAAATTCGTAAGCACGGTTACTCGCAAAACTGTATGAAGAAAAGAGCAACCATTTAAGATCATAAATTCTGATATTTTCAGTTCAAGAATTTTATCTCCGATATCGAATTTTAATTTAATTCTTGAAAATATTTTTTCTTGTATTTTTTATAAATATAAAATTTTGATTTTTTTAAATATTCCTAATCTATTTTATTCCTCCTAAATTAATTTTCGTACGAAATTAATAAATATTTTTTTACAAATCAAAATATGTCTCAATTTTTTAAAACTGTTTTCAATCGAATAAAAATTAATTTATTATAAAACACAATCTATTTTAACCTCTTACATATAATTTGATATCGTATATATTTCTCCATTTAGAAGGATATCGATATATGTATCCGATCCAATCGCGTGTATTTCTAAAAGGAAATAAAATTGCCGATAAATAGAAATTCCGAACGAACAATTTGACCGAGAGTGTCAATTGTCTGTTAGGGTTTGCAATAGTTGGGACCAGTTTGCGATCAGACAGCCGATGTATGATCGGTCAAAACTTATTTCCCTCGGGTGCCATGATTCGATTCGACTCGACTCGATTCGACTCGAAGAGAAGAGATGGCACTGTTTCGCTCGCCTTACTTCAGTACTCTTTATGTGTTTCTCTGTCTCGTTCCTTTACACGGAGGCATCAATCTGGAAAAATCCTGCGTGTCTCGCGAGATCGAACTTTCGGAAAAATATATCGACTCTCGATTATTTCTTCGATATTGTGCTTAAAAATTAATTTTAAGCGAGTTATTTTAAAATTACAATTTTTAACGATTATATTATTTTTTTTATTTCTTTTTATAATTAAAATAGGATAAATAAAAAAATTCAGAAATAGGATAAATTTTAATAAATTATTAAAATTAATAAATAAATTCATTTTAATAAATTACATTAATTTATTAGTTACATGATAATTATATTTGAATGAAAAAAATTATTAACAACGAAATTGTTAATTTTTCAGAAAAATTCAACTGCCATCATAATTTAATTCAATTTTACAGTAATATATATCTAAATATGTCGCAATTAAAAAATAAAATAAAATTACACAGTTTATATATTTTTCTTTTCAATTTCAATTGTGACAGAATATCATCAAAAAATACTTACTCAAAACAAAATTTTTTAAATTTCCATTTTCAATGACAAACGTAATTCGCGTTTCAAGCCTTTACCCAAAAAATCGAATTTCACCAGCTTCGAAGACAACATCAAATTCAAGGAAGAGCACCAGCTAAACGCATTAAAGTTTACAAAATTATTAAAATTTCCATCCTACAACGACGCATCCTGAGCACTCGCATATGGGCGATTTTCGCGAAGTAACCAAGGAAGGGGATGAAAACTAAATTTGTTACAGCTGAAAAGCGAATTTCCCCGAGATTTTCCGGAAACTGTGTTCACCCGTTTCCGGACGTGATCGCGAAATGGCTCGATATCGTGAAAATATTTCCAGCATTAAAAATCTCGAGAATGAACTTCTGAAATTTTAGAATTCTTTTATAATTTTTTTCAATTTTTTTTTTTATGGATTTATCTACGCGCGGTGATTTGTCGGGCGATTGTTTCGGGATAAAAATTTTTTTTAAATAAAAAAAGATAACGAGCGATTTTTCGAAGATTGTGTTGTGGAGGAAATAATACTTCATCGATAGTTATTGTTTTTGGGAAGGATTTAAATTTTTTGATTGCTTCCGGTTTTCGGGAATAATCGATGGAATTTCTGTGGTTTTATCATTAATTGAAATATAATGAATATATGATAGTATAGTATTAATTTATTTAATTTATGAATTGTATAATTTATTAAATATTTTATATTTAATGTACAATAGTAATTAATGAAATTTGGTAATTAATCATTTATAGATATCATATATTTAATTGTAGAATTCGTTATTTATTCTTCAATAATTTATATCATTTATAATTTCAAAAGTAGAAATATTTATAAGATTTATATTTACCTCGCTGAATTTTAATATTATTTCTGATATTAAAAATAATTTAATAATCCAAATAAAATAACATCAACAAGAAGTTAAATATTTTCATTTAATTCGGAAGTATTCAAACTAATGCGAAATTATTTCTTTTCAAATAATCTTAAGATCTTTTGAAACGAAGTCTTTCACGTTTATGGAATACGCTTGAATCTCCATCCTTAACGATTCCAAGCCAAGAATATAGATTCTTTAAACGAATCTGTCGATTCGTAACGGTTTTTAAAACCCTTAGACGGAGTCAATCCGAACTTTAGAGTTCAAAATTAAATTGCAGGCTTAACGGATCCCAACGAACGATTCCATCGCGTCTCATTCATAAATTTTCCTCCTGTCCTTCGTGAGACGCTTTGAAAAATCAACTGATAAAATTTAATCGAATATCGTCCATAGAATTCCATATAATCACGGAGAAAAATAGTTTCTAATCATTACTTAATAATAAAAACACGTAGGAATATATCGAATATTGATTTAAACTTAAAAAAATACAATATTAATAATATTAATTCGTTTTCAATTTGAAAAATAAAAGATTTGAAATATATTATTTCATTAGCTTTAATCGGTTTCCCTGTCAGAAAATAGCGAGAAATGTTCGAGTAATTTCGGCTGAGATCGGATAGTTTCGGCTAATCTCGTTAAGTGTCGGTCAACATCGGTTAACTTCGAGTCAAGCACTATAGGCTGAAAAATTAATTAATCAAAATTTCGAATAAAAATATTTTTTCTAACACTTTTATTTAAAATAATATTTATATAATAATATATTTCGAGTATTAAATATATAACCTTTGTGAAATTTTGACGCGATAGTTAACTATGATTATTCGATGTTTTGAATAATAAAATTACTTACCGAGATAACTTTATTCTTAACTTTAACTGTTAAAATTTTACCCATATCTGACTTCGGACAAGGCTAATAGGCCCAGTAGAACTTGAAATCTGAAGTTTCCTAACTTTGATTTCAGCAATGCCTACGGATAATTGCAGTAAAGTTCAAACTCTACATCAACTAATTTCGTAAGCTCTACCTTTGTTCTCAACATTTTCTAAGTAACTTCCAAATAGCACTAACCTAAAGCTTTCACTCTGTTAATTTTGCAATCTTTAATTTTAATTTGTCAGTATTGTTTGTAATTAATTGTGGACAATAGATAATATAGTACAACTAGTAGATTAAAATCTTCATTCTATTCATTTAGATTCTAACAAATTCTTAATTTTATTCTCAGTATTGCTATAGACAATAAATAATATAAGATAAAATTTTCTATCATTTAATTAACTCATAATTTTGTTCTCAATTACGATTATTTAAAAAGATTGCAAACTAATTTTTGAATTTTTCACTTTATTTAATGTGAAAAATCATATCTTACCTCTATCCATACATTCTCTATCCATTCGAAACAAAATATTTTTTTAAACAATTTCTCGTTCTATCCTCTAATTAATGAACTCCGTTACGGGCCAAAGACAACAAAAAAGTATTTCTGGGGCACGGTTAGAGCTCGTAAGGAGCAGAGGTAACACTCGAGCGAATCTCTCAAAAGGAAATGGCTCGACAAACAACAAGTGCAATGGCTTTGTTCGCCTAACGAAGTCCATGAATCAAGCTACATTCCCAGTGTTGTGCGATCTGCGTCCTAGTCTTACAACACTCGTGTACCATTTTATAATATATATATATATATATATGGTAATTTGCCTTACAACAATATTTAAACGCATATTTCAAAAAATATAATTCGAGTAAAATTAGAAAATTTAAAATTGGATATTATTTTCACTCGCGTGGCTGCAACAGGTGAGCTGAATTTTATCGAAGGAAAAATGAATCGCTTTGTCGTTCCTTTGATAAATCATTCTTACTTCATTATCGGAAAGAGAATAAATTGAGTTTATCGAGTTTATCGGAATCGATGAAACTTAATGCGAATAAATCGTATTTAACCAGACAGATTGCATAAATTTTATCGATACGACCAATCCATATAATTTTCAATAATATTTATTATATTGAAATTGATCGAAATAATTCTCAACGATAAATTGCATTCATTTGAAATAATGTAATTCAATCGACTAATGAATCCATATATTTGATGGATTCTTTATTTTTGTGACTCTGTCTATTTCTGATATAAATTTAAAAAAAAAAAATATTTTTAATCCCATAATGATAAGCACGATTCAATAATAAATAATCCAACCTAACCTAACCTAATTTTGTAAGATCGACAAGAATACGAAGAACGAAAAAATATTCTTTACTTTTCTAAATTATTCAAAATATAATAAAAAAAAAAAAATACTTCAAAGAAATATCATACCTGAGCCAATAAAATTGAAGCGATAAGTAAAACGCATTTAATTAGACCCATCCAATCCTTGTCAGAAGAATAAAACCCTTCGTAGCTTCGAACGTAACAAAAAGAGAAAGGAAAGAAAGGAAAGAGATGAAAATTCGTTTCAGGCACTGACGGTGTAATAAATGAACGAGTTTTTATAAATTTTTTTGCTCGATGAAGAGTGGAGGAGAGGCTATAAACGCTTATAGCCCATCCGGCCGTTAAATATCCACCGAAACCGATGTGGGTCGCAAGATAATTTGCTTGGCAGGAAATACACTATGACACGGAATAAGGTTACGCGGCGAAAATGCGTACGAAGTTCATATTTCTTTTTCTTAATGGATTCGCTCTTTTCACGCGATTCTTGGGTATGAAAAAGTTGATGTTACGTTAATGGTGAAACGTCAAAACGAGTAAAAAATATGGGAATTAAATTTTTCTAAAATATATATTTTTTTATAAGCGAGAAAAGAATTCTGTTAAATTACAATAATAGTTGTAAGATCTATGATTGTCTTTAAAGCGAAAGATTCTTTAAAAATAATATTCATAGATGATTATTGGATAGATTTCTTTCAGAATTTCGTGAATAAAACGGCGGAAATGAACGTGAATCGGATTAAAAGTCGGATGAAATTCATAATAACCGAAGCGAATAAAAATCCAGGGAGATGGCGCTGCCTGTACTGTTTCTAACCATTCTTCTCTCACTCTCTGTCCTTTTCCACGTTTCCTAAAGACGACAACAAAAATATATTCCGTTCTCATATCCACGTTCCCGTGTCTGTATACAAGTTAAAATAATCTATATTTACTTTCTTTCTCAAAATCATCACAATCACATCTCTATTCGATTAAAAACCAATTCAAACGAACAAAATTTTTAAAAATTTAAAATGAAAAATAAACACGTGTCTCTTGAAACGTATCATAATTAAACCACTAATTTTAATTTTTAATAAGAGAAATGTGCAGAAATGTTCGCACAAATTATTCCTATCATAAATCAACCGAAAAAAAAAAAAAGGAGAATTTTCCTGCACGACACAGGCAAATTACAGGAAAATGAATCATTTAACCAAACATTTCCGCAATTTTCGACTTGGAAGTTTTATCGGGGTCGCCAACCAACTTAACAACGAACGAGCAATTCGTGCCCTCTTAATCGCGATTGCTCCTCCCTTCGCCCGTGAAAAGATATGCCACGACAATTAACTTGATCGATAGCAGGTTTTTCTCCCAGGTGGAACAAAACATCGTGGCTATCGCCTACCTATATTTTTCCTTCCAAGGATCCAACTAAGAAGAGAGAAAGGGAGGATGGGCCGAGAAAATTCGTTTGTAAGTTTGGAGGGAAAGTAATTGTCGGATATAACTTGGTGTGCTCGTTATCGATGATAACGAGGAGATAAATCATGGAACAGGATCGATTCGCCATTTAATTTTTTTTCTTGGAAAATGGAGGATACAAAAAGAAAAAAAATTTTTCTCGTTCATTGAAATAGCGATTTTTGATTTTTGAGGATGGTAAAAAATTTTTCAGAATCAAAATTTAATAATCTATCGAATGATTAAACAATTTAAAACAATGTTGAACAGCCTCCTCGAATTTCAATACTCCGAGGATTCAACTGAAAATTCGAATCTGTAATAAACATCAAATACGTTAATACTTGAAGGGTTCAAATTTCAAATCACCACGTATTACCTTGCTTCAAAGCGTTAATCGATCCCCCCAATGCCTCGTGTTCGATAAAATAAAAGCACAAAATAAAAATCGTCAAAGAATTCTTTTTTCTTTCGATAAATAATTTTTCACAATCTTCGATTTTCAAAAACAAAACTCGCAAAAAACTTTTATGCAAAAAATTCCGTTCCGTTTTTTTAAAAGAATCAATCAATTTATTTCTCTGAAACAGAAACGATTTGGATTTTTTTTTTTTTTTTTTTTTTTTTTGAATAAAATGAACAAATGATAATTAAATCTACAGATTGGAACAGAACCTGTATATATATGTACTTTTCCACGAGAGAGAGAGAGAGAGAGAGAGAGAGCGAGAGAGAGAGAGAGAGAGAGAGAGAGAGAGAGAGGGAAAGAGTTTCGGTCACGTGACAATTAACGGAAGAAGATTGGAAATTCGCACAGTATGGCGGCGACGTGTCGATTACGTGTATAAACATACGCATAATATCTCGTATTGGAAAATGATTTGTGCTCGTTTCACGCCGATAACCCTGTTCCAAACGTTTTGAACGACTGTTTTTCCAAACTGTTTGTATTTACCGTTTGCTCGATCAAAGTTTCGATTCCGTTTCATCATCTCTTCTCCCTTTCCTTTTCTCCTTTTGATCCTCGTACTCTCGTCACGCCATTTGCCTCCACGTTCGAACGGACAATTTTATATGCAAACGAAAGCTATTTCGAATGTTATACGCGATATATTTCTTTTTTTTAAACAAAATTTTTAAAGTGTACGTACGTTTCGAATATTTTTCTTAACATTTAATTTTATTAAATTTTGATCTGTCGTTAATTTATATATATTTTTATCCAAGAATTTAGGTAAGGAATTTATATGTGTCCATTTTTGAACTCGTCAATTATGCTTATATGAAATAAAAATTAATTGGAATTGTTTTAAAAATTGATCGAATAACAGATTTGCATCGTCAAAAATAAATCTCGTTAAAATATCTTTTTTTTTTTTTTTATCTTTTAATTCAATTACAAGCGTAACGCAATATATATATATACGCATTTATGAAATTTATGCTAATCGTGCAATTTCGAGAATAATTTATAAAATAATCGGATTCCTCCTCGTTTTCGAATTTCAATCAAAAATATTTCATCGTATCTCTCGTTTAATATTGATTTCGCACGAATTAGCAAGTACGAATGCTTCTTCCATAAAACGCATGAACCGAGTATTTTAACGTTAAATAATCGAGTAAATTGACGAGAGCAATATGGAAGAGGTGTTGAAGCATTATTATTGATAAGAAAAAAAGAAAAAAACGAAATTTTATTCGCGCATAAAAATTATTAATACGTACGTAGATTTATTATATTTTTTATTATCACCGATTCCTCGTCGAAAGATAATTCTTCTGTTATTTATTATAAATGAATATAAAGCATCGTATTAATGCAAATTTTTTTAAAAAAAAAAAGATCATATAAAAAGTAATATTTTTTTATTTTATCCAATTCTTATTTTCAAAGTGTACAGAACGAATGAAAATTTAAAAAATTTTTCCTTTTTGTTCTTTTAAGAACAATATGAGAAAGAAAATAAAATTCACTTTATTTCATACCTAAGAATTTCAAACAAAATTAACCAATAAATAATTTAAAACGATCCATTTAAAAATAAATTTACATGAAAATTTTCAAATTTTTACTATTTTTTCTCTTTAATTTTATTATAGAAATATGTAAATGTAAAGAATCATGATGTTAAAATTTTAATTATATATATATTCAATTGCAAATATTCGATATGGAACGAACTCGATAATATCTTGTACGTATATAAAAATATAATTTGTAAATATAATTGTTCGCGACAAAAGGATGAAAAAAGAGAAATAATTCACGAGAAATCCGGGAGAAAAGTTTAAGAGTGGGAAGCACTCACGCTCCATCTAAATTTACGTCTGCTTGGAGGAGATCCACGTTATCCAATAAGCAACCGAAACAGGCTGAAAGCCACTTGTCTTTGAAATAATGTCAATACGAGCTCGTATAAAGCTTTGTGAGAAACTATGAGTACGAATCTTTCATCAAAATTCCCTCCCATCTTTAATAAATCCTGTGTTCTTTGGCAGATAAAACGTTAAAAATAATATGTATATATATATATATTTTTGAAATAATTGATAAAAGTAGGTATACGTGTACATGAAAGAATCTTTAAAAATTTCATGAAAATTATTTGTAATATTTTTCAAAATATTAATATAAATTTTTCATCAAAATTTCTTTTTTTACTTGAAGATTGAATTTTTCAAAATTTTAAGGACTGTATAAAATGTCAAGAAAATAAATGATACCTTATCAATGAACTTTCACCAAAAAATAATTTGTCACTTTTCTTTTTTACCACTTTATAAAATCATTAATCAATCCACCAGTGTTATTGGCAAATCTATTATCAATCTTTCAAATCTGACATAATCCATTTCTGTATCAAAACATCAAAATACATAATCTCTTTCTTTTTCTTCTTCAAATTTTCTTTTTTCTTATTTAAAGTCTTTTAATCAATTCACCAATGCCATTTGCAAATTTATTATCCAAAATCTTAATTTTTCATACCAACCAATTTCTATATCTTTCTTCAATAAAAATACAATATTTTTATTAAAATCTTCAAAAACGAATATTTCACTGAAATTTTCTTTTTTATAATTTAATCAATTCACAAGTGTTATTGGTAAGTTATCAATCACTCAAAGTTTAAAAAATATTGGCCCATTTCTGTAAATGCAAAATGTCAAAGGAGCAAAATATTATACGTTCAACATGAAAAACAAATTTTTCACCAAAATTTTCTTTTCAAAATTTTAATTCAAAGTTTTTGGTCAATTCACCAGCACAAAGCACACGATACTCTCATAGAAAGTTTAACATAACCAAAAAACATAAATTTTTTCACTAAAATTCTCCAAGAATCGCTGCTACCAATCTCATCGCCTCGAAATGCCAAAAGTGCACGCGTTTCATTGGTCGCGTTGCAAAATTCTCTAGGCAAAGGTCAAATGACGAAGAAACCAATCACAATGCCTCTAGCAATCTCTATATCGTTGAAACGTATCCACCGAATCCTATCGAATTAAACGAACTCACAATAAGATTTACGAGAATATACCAATAAATATACGATGCAATCAAATATTTGATCTGTGATAAATTTTGTTAAAAAAAACTCAATACGTTTTGGATTTAAAAATTGAAGTTCAAAATAAAATTGATTAAAAAATTTTTAGAAATTTAGAAATGAATGGTAGAAATAAACCTTTAAATATTGAATCATAAAAATAAGATTGCCAGAAAAATTCTGATGAGAAGAAATAGAAACAGAATAATGGTGGGAATAGAAAATTAGAAATAAATAAATTTGTCAAGTTATTTCAGATTATGCTGAAGCTTCATTTTCAAAGTTGAAAATAGTTTAAAAAAATTTTAACTATTGAGAAAGTGGAAAAAAATAGAATTTATGAATGAATCTTAATTATTTCATATTTTAACTTTTTCATGATGATGAAACTAGCTATCAATATGCCATTAATGAAATATATATGCCACTAATGAAGCATTTAGTGAAAGAATTATTTGAATAGAAAACTCAGAAATAATCTTGGTTCAAAAATTTAAAATTCTAACCTCTTCTTTTTTCTAATATAAAACAATAAAATTTTCCCTAGTTTGTAAATCAATCCTAATAATCCTAAAATATATTTTTTTAATCTCACTGTTTTCAATATTGTTCAATAAAAATTCCAACGAATATTTGAAAATTTTTATCTTAAAGCGTCCGCACCGCTTCTATAGTAACGTTGGGTCAACAACGACAACCCAGGCTTGATCGCCGTCGCTTTTACAATCGATTTACCATTCCGCTCGGCGAGTCAACGCTCGACATTCGGCCTCTGTTTCATTAGCTACGCGCCGGAAGCGTTTGGGCATCGACTTCCGCCGGGGTGCAGGTATTCCAAGGGAACAAGGTATTTCGATCAGTGCCAGTCCTTCAACGTCAACTACGACTTCTGCCACGGGCAGATCCCCGTGTTTCGCAACCGAATTCGATCCATCCCCTATTGCTTCATCCCCTATCAATTCGATTAACCGTGCTTTGTCCGATGCTGGTTTGATTAAGCATAGACAGAAATTGTATTTTCGATAAACTTCGTGTGACCATTGATAATTGATACGAATTCAATTTGTAATTCGAGAATTGTGAATTTGATAATTAATATCGTCTGATCGATTCATGGAGAATGAGAGAAAAATATTTCTTATGGATGAGATAAAAATTATATTTGTATTTTGAAATTCAAGTTCTAGAAATTGGTTAGAGACAATCAAGTTGCAATTATGATATTGGTGAGTAATTTATGCATCAGAAAATTTATGCATATTAAGAATAAAAATAAAGATCTGCAATTTATAGATGAATTTGAATTTTGAATGAAAAAAACCTTGTGCATTATATTGTGGAAAAAAGCTTTCTTGAAATTCATGTGTAAATTTTTTATATTATACCTACAAATATATCTTAAGTGTGAGAAAATAATAAATTCTAGAAAGAGGTGTAATATCTATATAATGGATTAATTAAAATTTTATTGAGTTACCTTATAATTTAAATCCTGTATTTTTACATTTATCTTCTCTTATAAAATTATGATTACTTGCAAAATTATTTTTAAATTTATAATATTTAAAAAATTATGCATTTTTCAAAGAAAATATTGGAAAAATTTCCTTTTCATCTCACTGTGAATTTCCATCAATTGGAAAACTTAAAAAATTATAATTAATGGTGGAATCCTATTAAATGTATTTAATTTCCTGACAGATTCATATAAAATTCTACAATATATCAAATTATTATTTTTATTCTTACAAATTATATTCAATCAATTTCATTAAGCAACGATATTTAAAAATTCCATATTATTCATAATTTATTTTTCTAACCTAACCTATCTATTATTTTTTTCTAGTTCGCAAGTATCTTCGATTTGATCGCTACGAATTTCCGTCAATGGTCGAATCGTAACTTTCTTAACTATATTACGTCTTGTTCGAGCTAACAGATTCGAACACCGAGATGCACTCACCGGTGTTGAGAGATTCAATCGAGATTCTATTAACTGGAAAGATTGTTTGCACTCTTCATCAAAGAATTATGAACGACAAAAAAATATTCTTAAAACGTGATTCGACAAGCCAGATTCAATAGCCAGTATCCTCGTTTTAATTATTCATCTTTACGAGAACTGTTTTATCGATCTCTTCTGAATTACTTCGATTATTTTAAGATTAATTAGGAAAGGTTAATCGAATAATTAAGCGCGAGAACCTCGTTCCAAAGCTTTAACGAGTAGCATGGATAATACGGTTCACTTGTTTACTGTTAATAAGAGCACAGCCAATTATAACATTATTAATTACCTCTGGATGGTAGATTATTATTACTATTTGTTAGATGTCGTTGGCTGCAAGACGTGAACTCGCCCGATACCAGCAACGTTTAATGTGAAGCATATTAATACGCTGTCTCTGGTTGGAAATTAATGTAATGCTTGGCACGAGATGTAATAGAGGTAATAAACGATTCACGGATAATTTATAAATGAAATGGCAAGTGTGATGTTAGTTATAACTTTAATAATAAAACAAATGTAATATACACAAAGTACAAATGCACGCACTAAAAAAGAAGAAAGAAAACTCACTAGAGGGCCTCAGAGTCGGACATAAGGCGCTTTTGCAACACATTTTATACAAGGCGCGTTTACAGTACCAATAGAGAATTTTATTTTGAATTATATATAATTACAATTATATTTAAAGTTTTATATTATTTGTGATTGTTCTCCTAATTTATTTTATTTATATAATGTATTCCTAATCAATTCTGAATTTATTTTTTCTGACTTTAATCTATGTGAAATATGACGTCAAAAATATCGTATGAATTCTAAAGAAAAATGTCATGCCAAAAATAACCTCAACAAGTGCAAAAGATTAATTTTTGTTTTATAAAAATTAATCATTTTTCAGTGTTAATTTTAACGTAAATTCTAGTTCTAAATATTTCTTAGTTCTAAATATTTTGAAAAATAATAGTAAGTGTATTTATAAATAGTATGTTTTTTCTGTTATTAGCTTAGTATCTTTTTAATTTAATTTATTATAATAAAGAAATTAATCGAAATACTTTCGATCGATTTGTAATTAACCGTAGATTGTAATCGAGATTAATTTTCAATCGAATTTACATAGGATTCCAACATGATTAGTAATAGTTTCTGTCGAATGACATCGAATATACGATTGAACAGGCTAATAAATAGAATATCATCATGGATACATAATATTGCATCCATAGTTCGGATTATACGCGAATCGTATAGATGAGAAGAATGAAGATGAATGTTGGAATTTATTATCTTTCTTGATCTATTTTATTTCCATTGTTTTGTTTCGTATCTTCCATCTCCATTTTGAAATAAACATAATAACAATAACAGCGTTGAGTTTTCCATTATCTAACGAAATGGCAGAATCGTAAATAATCTCCAAACCAACATTACTCGTGAATTTACAATATCCATTATCTCCATTTGTTAATTAAAATTAGAGTATATTGTGAAAACTAATACTTTAAATTTTAATAGCTCGTAAATGTCAAACATTTATCTCTTAACTTTAATTTCGATATAAAGATAAACGTATCTGTGTATTAGTAATAAAACAGATTTCACAATAATAATTCTTTCAATATTATCTATATTATAAAATATTTTTTTTATATCTCTAATATCTCTAACTTTGGCTTTATTTTTTTTATTCTAAAAGTCGAATGTACATCCAATTAAAAAATTTTGTAAACAGATTTAGATATTAATTTATTAATATAGATTAGCCAATGAGTATATAAGTTACTTCTCTCTTCTAACTTTTATTCTTTAAAGCAGATATAAAAGATAATATTATGACTCACAATTTTGTATCTCTTCTTAGAATAAACTTCTTGAACTTTATAATTTAAACTACTCTAAAGTTTTGCATAAAGTGTAGGTAAACTATTGAGGTTATGTTGGAAGCAAAGAAATGAAAAGTATGGAAACAAGAGAAAAACGATATAATTTGCATTAAATGCATTATATTTTTATCTGGAAGTGAAAACTTTTCAAAGATTTTTACATCACTTTTGTTTTTTCACAATGTTATAACAAAACATATATAATCTAAATAAATTAAAACTCAGGAGATAAAAATTATAAATATATTTTTTATACAAATTTTCTTCAATTTTTTTAATACATTTTAAATACATACATTTTTCATTTTTAATAAATTTAATATATTATAACAATTATTTAACGATTATTAATTTCGAAAAATGATAAATAACTAAAAAGATAAATTTAACAAAAAAAATAAATAAAAATAATAAGTTCGAAAGGATACAAATTTGATGTTTAATAAAAGATTAATTAATAAGTAAATAGTAATTAAATAATCCAGATTCTAAATAACCAAGACTTCAGATATATAGAGATCCTCAATGACTAAAATCTTGAAATAATTGAATCCGGATAATAAGAAATTCGATTAATCGAGATTCCATTGTACTTTCAAGAATAAAACTTAGATAATAGAAGCTGGAAAAATAACATTTAAGTTCGTAACGAGTTCAATTTATAGCATGAAAATACAATGCGAGATTAATTACATTACCGCGTTCTCATTGCTTTTTCAAATCCTCTTCTTCATATTCCTCTCCATTCATATTTATTCCTTAGCTTGTAATCCGTGTAAAATATTTAATCTATTTTTGATTACGCTTCGAAGCGAGAACGAAACGAAAAGCTTCTCATTCTTCTCAATTTCGTGAAATCATTCATTCAATTAACGTTTCCAACGTGGAAATAGGTAACAAGGGCTTTGAATAAATTTCTATTCATCAATTTATATATCAATTGAAAAGTCGTTAAGGGTCGTCAGAGTTGGTTTCATACATAACACAAAACTTAGCTCTTTGCACGAATAAATGCGCCAACGAGGAGGTTATGGTTTATAGGCGTGTGTAGATGTCGCTATTGTTTCATTCCTTGCGAAATGCTCGCACAAAATGCTCGATATTACTGGACACCGATTAACAGATTTGGGTCATCGACTGGTATTTTCTGAAAAATTCCAAAATAAAGGAAACGGTGAAGCGTTAAAAAATTTCAAGAATTTATTCACCTAGCTTACAATTTTCTACGTGTTAATTACATTTTTAGCTCATCGATTGACCGACAGAGTCTCATATTTTTTACACACACATACACACACGATATACGTGGGCATCGTGTAATTAGTGATACAATCTTAATGTGAATAGTAATTCGTATCCAAACGAGAAATAATCAAATTTAATTATACATTTATTTATTTTTTACTAAATACTCTGTATATGTTAAAATTTTTTATTAAAGTTATAAAAATACTTCTTATACGATAATATTAGTCAATTATTGTTAGTTATTATTATTTTAAGTCTCATTTCATCATATTCTACGATGTAATTTAATTGTTATCGATTTTGAAACGCCATTGAAAACTCGTCTGAATATTATTTCATTAATTTGATTTTAAAGATCCATTTCCCATAATTACGAAATATTTGTCCAAGTGAAAAAAATCGAAATACAAATCTTAATAACGCTAAACAATTATTTCTCGGATTGATTCAACGCATTTCTTAAGCTTCGAGATTTGCAGTTAATTACAAGTCACCTTCACAGGACAGATGTTTACTCGTGTTAAATTCGAAACGATCCGAAGCACAGTACGTGTCAATGTATTTAGCATCGAGTGGCATATATACACAAGTTAGGTTGAAACCGCAAATTCAGAATTTAGGATTGCGCGATCAAATATTTACCACCCACGATTGTCCAAATGAGCGTGAAAATTTCAACTTTGTATACAACGTTATAACGATGGATGATTATTTCCAAAGAATTTTGATTAATCGAATTAACAAATTTAACGAAATATTTTTCAGGAAAACATGCTTGACGACTCAACGATACGTAAATAAACAAAAATATAAATTTTAATTCAATAGAGATAAAAATAAAGAAATATTATATTTTTGATCGATCTATGATATAAATAAATAAATTTTCATAAATTTTTGTAAGATATAAATTAATAAAAGTTCATCGTAACAATCTCACGAAGATTAGAACGATTGGGCTAAGAGAACGTGACTAAATACCCTTCTCGAATGGCGGAAGATTGTTGTGTTTAGAGTGTTTAGAGTGAGACAGAAAGAACGGTAATAAAGAGACTGAAAAGGGACGAACGCACGAGTGCGAGAGTGAGATAGCACGAAGAGAGACACTGCGAAATTGATAAAAATTTATCCAGTCATTTCACTCCTCGCGTGAAATTTACTTCAAATAATCCTATTAAATTATTTTACGTAATGCAAAAATATTTGAAATTTAACGAAAAGTGGATATATATATAACATTTGAATAACATTCGAGCCATCGACATTGTCGGTAACACAACGTATGATGGAGAAAATAAATGGTCTAAATTGATGGACGATGCACCATCGATCAAAAGGGCAGAATAGTAATTTGATTTGGTAACGGTGTTTATCGAGCCAAATTATTAACCTTCGCGACAATTAACCTTTGTTTGGATTGAAAATGACCATCTGGCAGCAACTCAATTATAATAATGCAGCATCGGTGTAGATCGCTGCAATTATCGACTGTCGCGCGCTGTTGCCACGTGATTTCGATTCGCATGATTTTTTTCAAACGTTACATCGAATAAAAATTTTCAAAGTAATAATCAATAATATTCCTTTCGAATAAACATGATACGAATTAGTTCTGGATACCGTATGAAAGAAACAAATGGCGTACATGCACAGATCTGAATCGCGCAATTTCCGTTTCCTGCAAGAAATATTACCTTCATTTTCAAAGATTTATGACACACCGTATCATGCGTTTCGAAGCTTTACGATGACTCTTTGTTGTTAATAAAATCCTAACCTCAACGAAATTATTAGTTAATTATGCTCGAGGAAATAATTTTTGTCAAATTGTGTGGTTTTCTTTCAAAATGATAATTTAAATAATCCATGAAATGAACTTTAATATATATATATTATTATTAAAATATTATATGATTAATAATTAATTTTTGAAGTAAATGTATGAAGATTTTTAGAAATATGTAAAAAATTTTTCAAGTAAATTGATCTTATCGACGTTATAAAAAAATTCATGAAAGAAAAAGTACAGGAATAATTGAATTTGAAAATTACGCGGCAGAAAATGAAATGAGACTTGTCGATAAAAAAGGAAACGTCGATAATTAAATTTGTCATCGATCGAATGATCGAACGAATAGTGAAATTCACAATTATTAAAACACATCAGACAATATTTCGTGCGTATCATATGCGTAAATGAATACGTTGTGATTACAAATATTGAATTTTTATGATATTACGAAAGAAAAATCGTCTTTTTTCGTCTTCCGTGTTCAATAATTTGAGGTTAGGCCGACAAAAAAGATTCCGTTTCTGATGGGGCGTTGGGATTGATTAATTGTTTTGTAGCAAACAAATTGTTTTGAATTCAATTTATGTTCGAGACAATAAAATGGGGTTGTATAATCAATCGTTTTAGATCGATTCTTTAAAATTGATTTACGATCGAGATATGAGAAATGAAATATTAATAGTATCGATATTTTCCAATTTATAATAATAATATTTTAGTAACATTTATAATATAATTAATTTTATAAATATATTCTTCATTCAAAAATTTAAAGATTCATTTATTTTAATATATTATTTCAATGAATGAATCATTAATCAGAAATATAATTCATATTTTTGTAGTTCAAAAAGTTCATTAATTAAACGTAAAAAAAAAAAATTCAGAAATGAATATTTCTTAAAAAAATTATTTTTAATTTTAATTTAATTACTATTAAAAGTTCAATTTGTTTGTATTTATAATTTTAAATAATCGTGAAGACATAAAAATGATTTTAGGTTATTTTAACATACACGTATATTCATTTCTAACGATAATTTATTGTTCTTTTAATTCATACTTTTTTTAATAATATGCAAAGCAAAACTGTAATTTTCCATTAGTCGCATTATTAAATGAATGACGCGAAGAAAAAGGGAAAAAAAAAAATGAATCGTTCTTACTTAAAAACGAAAGAAATATTCGCAACACGCACTTCAATTATCCTTGTTATCGATTCTTCACAAGAGAAACAGATTATTTTGTAATTGGATTATCATTTTTCTCTTGTAAAAAGTAATCCTGCGCGTTGAATACGAGCGTGCAACAAATAAAAACCGTGAATGCCTGTGAAAATTTACGAGCAAATTCTTTGTTTCGAAAGATTAAAGAAATATCTCAGCCAATCGTATAATAAACGAGAAATCTTAATGCGTTACAAGAGAAAAATTTTTAGACAAACGTACGTTTTTGCATGAAATGAAATTAAAATTTTTTATTTTAATTAAATTTCTTATTTTTGACGATTAAATCTCTCGGATAAGCCATTTCTATTTGATATTTAGCGCATCTACAATTCGAATACGGGTCAAAAGTAACCCGAGGCGGCTACTCTTTAATTGGCGATTCGAGAGTTAATTAATGAGTCAATCGATTTTGAAAATAGATTTAATTTTTGTTTTAATTTCCGCAACTGGTGATTATTTTATGCAAAAAAATTTATCGATTTCGAAGATAATTAAAAATATATAAAAATTTCGATACTTTTTAGAATAAAATTTTTTATTTTATTTTAAACTACATTTTTATCTCATTTTAATATTTCTTGAATTACAAATTATACTATTAAAAACAGAGATCAAAATTTTCTCTATTTATAAAACAAATTTTTTTGTTATCTTGTCACGATCGAAATATATATTAAATATTAACTAGGAATAGCATCGATGAAAATAACTCGACCCGGATTGGACGAGATTAAATCACTAAACATCAAACATCTCGTCTCAATAATTTCTTGATAATCCGCAAGAAACATCCAAAATAGAATACTACTACTATTTTAATCCAAAATAGAATACTACTTTCTGAATTATCTAACTTTTTTAAAACTATTAGCTACGTAAAACGTATTGATATTCCATAATTAAAAATCTCGTATTCTCTATGAAAAATACCTTGGTATCCTGTCATAGCTGTCCCAGCTGGTAAGACAGTTGTAACTGCTGTATCTACTGGAAGTCGTCATAGCTAATATTTCTCTTGCATCGTCGATATCTTCTATCAATTCTCATCTCCCTCTACGGATCTACAATAGACACTTTTTAACTCACCAATGTTACTTTTTTTTTTTTTTTTTTTTTTACATTTTTCACACTCGTAAGAAATTTAATCCGGAATCACCATTTTTTTTTTTTAAACTGAAATAAAATTATTTCAGTCACCACTCTTTTTTTTTTTTCTTTCTTTCTTTCTTTTTATTTCATCAAATTAAAATAATCAAGTTGTTCGTGAAAAACACGATCGTTTCTTTACAAGATATACGAACGACACTTGTTCATGGATAACAATATACACTTAATAGGTACATAATTCTATCGTGATCTACGAGACGTTTCACTCGACTCGAAACTCGAATGAAATAATCGTAGAAAATATTGATCGATCTACCACACGAAGATCTACGAGAACAACGATTTCACTTGAACGAACGATAAAAGCTAAATCACTAGTTGGACCACGACGTTGAAATATCGTTTTTCCTATTTAAAGTTGGACCACGGTTTCGTCTTTCCCTTGCCTCTTTTCTTCGGATAAAACGGATTAAACGGTAAACGTCGATTAAATTCTACAACTTAATTACCAGCCACCTGGACACGGCACGCACGCGTACATATAACGCATACCACGCGCCTGTCTTTGTGTGTGATGTATTAAAAATACTTCTACGTTTTTGGACCCGCCAACCAGCGTGCTCGATAATATCGTAATTATGAAAGAAACGGCACGGCCGCTTTTATTTTCGCCTCAGGACATGCAATTGGTTCCGTCGTCTTCACAGGAATATCTTTCGAGAAAACGAAGACGTCTCTAACCTCACCACCAGAATCGATGATACGCTTACTTTATTAGGTTAAGTTGATTTAACGGATAGACAAACTCGTCGTCATCTCCAATTTCGTCTTTCTTCTTTTCCCTCTTCTTTTTTTTCCGTTCTAACCTCTCTTCACTCGATTTTTCTTCTTTTCTTTTTCCTCGCTTGTTTACTGTTTTCTCTAATAAAATCTTCAGTTAGTATGCCCGAGGGGATGATTGTAATGGATTGTAATTGAAGTCAGAAGGGGCTACGAAAGATGACACGTTCCTGGAGAGAAGACGTCAGTCGAGGCATAGGCATGAAAAAAAAAGTAGCTCTTCTTTCTTTCATGCTCCCATTACAAGGCCACGAATTATTAAGAGGGAAAAACGTCTTTCGAGGATCTTTCAAAAAACTCGGCTTGAGAATTTAAGAGGATTTAAGAAATTTTTCTTAAACGGTCAATCTTTGCTACTTGATATGTTGGTTCTGCGTGAAACTGAACACGAATGACGAAGATCGAACGAGATTCGATCTCGTCGATTTCTTTGTGACGATTAACGGCACTGCTTCGTCAAATCAGGATTCAAACGCGTCATCTGGTTCTATTGGTCCCGCCACAAGCTCGTCAATCATAATCCAGGTTCACGACCGATGTCGACTTTTCATCTGAACGACACTGTTTGTTACACCTTATTATCTTCTCTTCGTTCAACAAAAATAAACAAGAATAACAATTTAACAAACTAACTAGGAACTTGGTTCACACAACTAAAAAAGAACGATCAACTTTGACAACGTTGGTTCGACGATAACAACGATAAACGATAAATAATTTCAACAGGCTTTTGAATGGCTCTTTGATCTTTCTTATTTAAAAATATTTTTTTTCGTAAATCTTTTCGATTCGAGTAACGACGGACAGATGATTCGACGATGATCACGGCCGTTGGTTGTCACGATGCTTCTTCATCTCTTCGAGGCAACGGCATTTTCTCTTGAGGTACCGCATCTTTTGGAACGTTTAGCGTGTCGCGAGTCTGCGGCCAGTTTCAAACGGAAACGCGGCACTCTCGAGATTTCATTAGCCCGCCGCAGAGGCATCGAGAGAGATTGCCGCGCCGAAAGCTCTTCTCACCAACCTCTACAAGGCGCTTCGCGTGGCGTGGCCCAGCGCCGACTAGCGGGTTCAGCCTTAAGCTTCTCGTTTCGTTCGTTGACTACCGAGTTTCTGCGCAAGCTCGCGAAATTCCCCCACCACTTCACCATTCTGCTCTCTCGCTCAGCATTGCTCGTGTTTTTTCATCCTTCTTACGATCAGAAGTTAAGCTTATGTCACTCCTGCTCTCTCAATAATAAAGAAGGAAGAGGATAAAAAAGACGGTTGGAAAAGCAGTTGAAAAATAATAAATCGGTTGATCAACATCTAGCATGCGTTCACTGATTCGTTTTCCGCCTCAATATATCCTCTCTGACTTATTCGTGTCGACAAATTAAACTATTCCTTTCGTTCTTGTCTCGGTATATTGCAAAAAAGAGTGAAGATGAATGTTGGGCGAATTGTTGAATCGTCTGATTAGCGCGAACTTTACTATTATTTTCCTCCCATTGTATCTCGTTACCATATCATGTTTTTCCGTGTTTCGAATGAATTGAACGAAACGGAATTAGATTAGCTAGGATGTGAAAGACTTTTTCGATACAGATCGGATTAAAATTAGTATAAATTAGTAGAACGAAATTTTTATATTTTTTAAATTCAAATTCGTTTAATTCCTCTCCCATCCATATTCAGTAGTACGCGTTGAAAATTAAACATACAAGATATATTTTTTACTTCAAACGATTCGTCAGATATTTCATTTGAAGCATCGCAAAACTACGTCATGAAATGCATCACGTTTATGGAAATGAAGATGTATTTATACGCAATTTATTACGTCATATTCACGTTTTTCTTCAACAATCGTATCGTGGAAACATGATATAGAAATGCGAAAGCGAATATAAAAGTCTCTTTCTTCAGGCCATCCCCCATTAGAAGAGCTAAAAACGTAACGTGAGAATCAAAATTATTTGGGACGTTGGATATCTCGATGTCGTGACTGGATTTTGTTACCGTTAAATTGTTCCCTCAATCCACCTCTATTTTATCGACATGACTGCTTCTGTATAATGTTACCATTTCCATGTTACCGTGCCTCATTTCGACAGCATAAGTTTATTTTTCGTCTACCTTCCTGTTATACACGAATGAAACGATATACGCAAAAATATATACATATAATATAATTTCAACTTTGATAAAGTAGAATTATTATTTTTTCAATTTTTTCAATAAGAATTAATAAAATTCACAATCGATTTAGTTTTAAATAAATAAAATTTTAAGCAGAAACTTAATTATTAAAAAATGAAAAATGAAAATGAATTGTGCAATAAAATATTTTTGACAATAATAGATTTTTCAATGAATATCAAATAAAGAATTTTCTTGTTGATAAAAATGTGATCGATATTGAAGGTTCCACTATATTTTCAGAACTTTCTGTAAAGTAAACTTAAAAATAATCTTTAATTCCTTTACATATGCTTTATAATTTTTTCTTACGGCAATTTTTATTAAATTAATACTACACAAACTAATAATTATACATAAAATATTTTTCTTATAAAATTTTCATATGATCAAAAATTTTTCTTATAAATACAAAATTATTTCTCTTTATTTAAATTTATATAATTTATTTTACTATTAATTTATATAAACTTCATAATATTAATTTTACTTCGAAATATGTGATATATTTGCAAATATTTTGTAAATATACATTCGATGCCAAATCTAACCTAATATAATCACTCTTCGCATATTTTCTATATACATGTGACTGTCTATATACATATGAATCGAAGATTGTGCCCTCTATCGTTTTCTTTCAAATATTAATCGGTTATACATTCTTCCTCCACTTTGAATACAATTTCTTATATCTTATAAATTTTATGTCTTGTAATTTTCTTTAATTATCTATAATTATCTCTAATTTTTGTATCCAATTTTATATCTTTTTTAATTTTTATTTTTAAATAATCTTTTTGTAATTTTTATTCTTAAATATATAAATATATTACAAATAAATTTTATAAGTTTTTTCATATCTTTATAATAAATAATTTATCTTATAAATTTATGAAATCTTCGTGAGGCGCATCATAAAATCATCCTTCTATATCTGGAAATCTTCATTCCTAATTCAAACTGGCTCGCCTCGTAATTAAATCGACTGAGTCTTGGGCAGTAAGAAAACGCGGCCGATTGAAAAACATCGACCCAGAATTCCGACCGCAACAATTTCTTCCTTCGTTGTGCAATATTTGCATCCGTATATGAATTATCCCCAAGAGTTCGAGGTATCGTGTTCATCTCTAAATACGATTGGCACTTAGAGGGATGGAAAAGAATATTGCAACTGGAAGAAATCATTGAAGATCATCGTATTTTATTTTTTCCCATTTTTTTATGTTGCAAATAAAATTTTTTTTTTTAATTGTAGATGTGATTTATAATGAAATGGATTTTTGAATTTGATGTTATACTAATGACATTTAATATTTTTAAAAAACTGTTCACTAACTAAAATTAAAAGATTTCAATGTTACAATGATAAATCATGTAAAATAATTTTTTTTTTCTTTTATAAAATTATTCTTGTATTTTTTTAGCATGGACAAATTTTTAATATATTTACGTTCAGTTCATTTTTCCATTTCAATTTGAAAATGGAATTATTTAAAAATCGCTGTGTTATATATTTGATACTATTCGAAATAATTTTTAAATATTTCGAACTTTTTAAATTTTAAAATAAATAATAAATAATTTTGGGATAAATTTGGGATATATTTATACTGATAAATAATATTGTGGTATTTTTAAATAATTTATGTAATTTTTAAGAGATAATAAAATAAAAAATAATCATAATGGTTAAATCGAGAATAGATTTCTAATTTAAGAAATAGAAGGATGTGGTCAAGGTAGAATATAATATTTATTTCAACATTAGAAGGTTTGTTTCTGAGAAGAAGGAATTTCTGGAAGTCAGAAATTTTATGATTTTTCAATTTTACGATTTCACGATCAAAGGGAAAGAAGTGTTATCAAAAGATGAATCGTTTTGACGATTTACGAGGGAAGTTTCTTTTTTCCATAAAAGAGTGGCTCTTGTCATAAACCTTTGGAACGATATGATACCGACTGATGATAAAGAGATTTCGATTCAGACTTGCTATTGTTTGATTGTACTTCGCGAAAAAATAGGTGAGAAAACGTAGAGTGAAACGTAACGATACAACAAATTGGCATCTTTTTTATTTCGAAACATTAGATATAAAAAAATTTAAGAAATTATTTGTAAGTTACTTGTAATTTATAAAATTCTTCTAAAAAAGAAATTAATGTAAATAATAAAAGTTAACTTTTCCCGTTTAATATTCTATTTATTATATTTTAATTTAATTCGTCAAATTCTTCAATATCTTACAATATTTGTTTCAAACATTTTTTCGTATATTCATATTTTTTGTTTTATTTATTTTTTTTCGAGTTACTTTTATATTTGATTAAATAAAAATATATAAATTAATAAAATTCGATATAATTTCTTGAAGGAAAATTTAATCTTATACATTTTTCTTTATTAATTTTTGAAGAATTTATTTCAATTAGAAATAAATTAAATACAATTTTAAAAGTTGTATTATCGATAGAGTTCTTTGATTCATAAATAAATATTGTATATATATATATATATATGTATAAAAAAATATAAAAAAGTTAATATAAAATTCAAAAATTTCAATTTCTTAAAAAAAATTTATCATCACATATTTTTTTTTTCATTATCAATTTTTTAAAATTATCGAAGAAATATTTATTTCGATTAAAAATAAATCGAATCATTTAAAAATTTATATTATCGATAGAATTCTAAAAATTATAAATAAAGTTACTTCCTTTTTTTAAAGGATATCATATAATACGAAAACAATCGATGCAGTACATTATCTTGATTGAATAAAAAATCTGATGCATATTTTTCGAACATAAAATTGAAATTGTCGATTCTTTTATTTTTCTTCATTAATAATTGATCGTGTAAGTTTCTGATGAATAAAAACTTTCCTACTTTAAAAAGAACTTTTGTCATTTCGGTATATGTAATTCGATCTTATTCAATTATTTCTATGTATGAGATATACAAGATCTCTTTTGTGTGTACGCAATTTAAGAGAATTGGAATGAAATTCGATGAGATACCTTTGACATTCAATATTTTTTTTCGCTTTATACTTTGTAATTTATTAATCGATAATTGGAATTAAAGATGTATATAATTAATTGGATTAAAGATATAAATAATTTTTATTCGATTTGTTTTATCGATCGAGTTCGTAAAAATAAAGAGAATATTTTAGCGAACATTGGAAAAAATTATGATGATAATATAGAAATCTATAATGTACCATTTTAAAATTAATGATATATATTTTAAATAGTTTTTTAATCGATTTGTCTCATTGATAACAATAGAAAATATTTTAATGATCATTGCGAAAAATTACAATCACGATATTCATCTAGTATAGTAAAATCTATAATGCAATCTTTTATTATAATTAAAAATGCATAAATAATTTTTCTATTCGATTTATTTTCACAAAAAATTGTAAATAAAGAAATATTTTAATGATTATTAACAATTCGATAATAACGAATTAAAGATCATAAATATAAAGGGAAATCGATCATTTTATGTAATTTGAATTTAATTTTAAATAAAAATAAAAAATAATAATAAAAAATAATTCAATAATAATTCACAAATAATAAATGTTTTATATAAAATTTTAATTATAATAATACCAAAAATTTTAATTGCATAATCAAATTCAACTCGATGTGTATTATTTAATTCTGTTTTGAAAAATCTAAAAAATATATATTTTACATTTTTATATATATATATATATATAGATTATAGATACATTTAAAATATAAATTGTAAGTTTCAAAAATTCTCTTCCTCTTTTTATCTTCCATCGATGAATTTTCATGAATTTTAGAATCTTCTTACGTTCATACACGTGGAGCCTGTTTGATCATTAATATTCGATGTACACGCAGAACTTTGCAAACATTCAGTTCGAAAGAGGTATTAAGACGACGTTGCTCCAGGAAATACATATTAATTTCGTGTAACATAGAACATAATGTAATGTAAAAATTTAGACGATCAAAATTTTTCCACAATAAAACTAAGAAAAGAAATTTTTTGATTTTGTAAATAATTTTTTTCCGAGTTTCACGGTCTAAATTTACGAGAATATTGTATAGAAATATTGAATACCAAAATTATTGACTTATTTTAATGTAAAATTGTTCTTTGCAAACAGTTTTTAAAATATAAAATTCTTTTTTTTTTTTTGATTTCTCGGATTTTCTTTTAATTCATAATTTTTAATTTCAAAACATTGATTTTATGTTAATACAAAATTTAGTAACGAGATAAAATGAAATAGAATTTTCAAATCATTTTTCTTAAAATTCTTAAAATCATTATTTATTTAAATTCATTTCTTTGTCTAAATACATTAAATCCATAAATTCAAAATATTTTTACTTATAATTTTATAAAATAAAATTTGAAATTGAAAAGAAGAAAAAAATTTCAAAGAAATAAAAAATTTATATTTTTATTATATTCTATATTTTACAAAATGAAAGATTGGAAGGAAATGAAGTTAAATAGGTATAACCTAACCAAGATCATACGATCATTCGAATCCATTAAATTCATAGCATTAGTGTTCACTGTGCATAGCTGTGCAATTCTATTAAAACTTGGATACATTTTATCTTATCAAAACAATTATCTACTCAATATATTGAATATATCTATCAATATATAAATATATAAATATGATCTATTAATTTATTAATATAAATATGACAGATTATATACATATATTCTATATAAATTTATTTTACATAGTAAATTTCTAATGAATTTATATTTACTGTGTTATATGAGTTATTGGATTTAAAATTGATTTATTATCCTTTTGTTTAATTTAAACTACTTAGAATATTAACATCGTATTTTAATTTCCATTGATTAAATATTAATCAGTTATTTTATTCTGTTTGATAGTAGCAAGTCCATAATGTTTGGCTTTATTCACTGACAATGAAATTATATATATATATTGATCTTTTGCGTAAATGACAATATATAATAGAAAATATTTATGAGATATTTAAAAATAATGTATATTTTTAAATTTATAATTAATATCTCATTCCTAGCATTAAATATTTCAATATAATTATGTGTTATACATTTTATTTTGATTATATATTCTATTTATATATATTTTAATTAAATATTTACAATTATATATTTTATATAAAAATTTTCACAATTTTTACATCATCACTTTACAATCTTTCATATCTCAAAATTTCAAAATCTTTCACAAATTATATCACAATAATTTCAAATATCTCATAATATCTCAAATATCTTAAATTTTGAATTCAATATTTTTCACAAATTAATCACAATAATTTCATAACAATCAAATAATTATTTAAAACATCTGTAAGAATTTTCACAATCTTTACATCATACTTTAAAATCATATTTAACATTTTAAAATTAAAATCTTTCAAAAAATATACATTATAACAACAACTTTATAAAGCTGAAACAAGTCATTTAAAATCTACAAACTATCTAATCTGTAACAGCTCAATTCATCATTCCAGAAAAATCCAATCTTTCTAATCCAAGAAAACATTATAACACATTAATAACAATTTAACACGACAACGTCACCCATATAGAGCAATCTATCTCAATCCACCATCACAACTTGCAAATTTTTAATCACCATTCGTGCTGACACATTTGTTTAAAGGAACTATTCAATGTGAACAACAAACATGTGTCTCCAACAATTTATTATCAAGATCCTTTTCCTTTTTGAGAGAAATCCACGAAGAAGAAGATTAGAAGATGGGATAAGAACGATAGAATGGAGGAAGAAGGTGATTGTAAACCGAGAGGATTGAAGCCGAAATTACGGTGCAGCGATGTGCAAAGCGGAACGTCGATGTGATTAGAAGTAATATGGTTGAAAGTCTACTTCCGGTGCATTAGCTTCAGAAGCGAGCAAGAGTGAAGAGGAGGAAGGGGGGGGGGGAGAGAGAGAGAGAAGCTTTCATTTAACATGAAGGCGTTAAAGAATCTTTTGTTCTTTTTTAATTTTATTTATTTTTTTCCCTCTTTTTTTTGTCGATTTTTCTGGTGGATAGCCTTTTCAACATTTCTACGAGATTTTTTTTTTCGTGATATTTTATAATATGATCATTTTTTTCGTAAAAAAAAATATAAAATGTGATATTTTTTTAGAAAATTATAGTATTTTTAAATGAATATTCATATCCAAATTTTATTTTTTTTGGATATGAATATTGGATATGAATGGATTTTTTTATTGAATATTCTTTCCTTTAAAATTTTTTCGTTTAATAAAGAAAATATAAAATGTATATATTTTTAAGAAGAAACAGTGATGAATGTTTGGATATGTTTTTGAAAACTTATTATATTAAAAACTTGAAATCTAAATTTTATTAAATCTCTTAAATATAGATTTTTGATGAATGTTTGGATATGTTTCTGAAATGTTTATTTATCTTAAAAATATAACAAATATTTGAATATGACAAATGTTTGAATGAGATATTCATCTAGTTTTCATCTATTTGCTTTGATGGAGATGTGGAAGGCGGATGAATAACGAACAATTGCCTGCCATTACAAGCATTTGCGAGAGTTCAAGAGGGCAATGTCGGCACATCAAACAATTCATTTGTGTTACATATGTTCGGTGGAAATAAACAAATATATATATTTTTTATAAATTGATGTCAAATACTTGCAAATACTCCTTTTATAATAATTATATAATCCTTATAATTATATTATAAGATTGATAAATTTTATATTAACAATTTTAGTAAGAAAAATTTTAGAATTTTTTGGTTTATAATTATTCAATAAATTTTTATTATTTAAAATCATCTAAAAATATCTACTAAAATTATTATTAAATACTTAATATTTCCAAGTAATATTTACTAGAAACTTCTTTAAATAGCTATCAAAACTATAAATTGGAAAATAAGAAATCAAATTTTCATATTTTTTTTAATAAATACAATTAATACTGTCACTATAATAAATAAATAAAATTTATTGAATTATAAATAAAAAAATTGAAAAAATAATTAAGTAAATTGTTAAAAAAAATTATAAAATAAAAAGTCGAATCTTTCTATTTTTTATTTCATAATTATCGAATAAATTTCTATCTGAAAATCTAAATAACTAAATTATTTTTAAGCATCTTCTAAAAAAAACTTTTTAAATAATTACTTATTAAATAAATTATTCAAAAAACAAAATCAAATATCCAATATTTTTAAAAATATAATCTTTAAAAATAGACTTTAGTTCCACAAATGAACGTTGTTGCTTGAGGCAGCACCGTACGTTTCACAGTAGTAAACTTGGCAACAGCTGCCCCCTACACGGTCAAATCGACAAATAACTACGCGCCGACCTCTGATCAGACACAGTTCTTATTCCACTTGAGAGGTATAGTATGTCAAACTATTTATGTTTATTCGAAAAGTTAGAAAGTTTTTCATATAGTTTCTCAATATCAAAACTAAAAATTTAGATGTTTATTTTTAATAAAAGAAAAATATTAATATTATTTGCTTGGAATGTCAGAAAAATATATTGCAATATTTCGTTACTTTTCAAAATAAACATGGTAAGTATATTTCTCAGTTAATGATTTTCAGAACACTTGATTGTCACAACGTTCTTATGCGATAAAACTTTCGAAATAAAAAAAGCAATATTTTTATATTATTTATTAATTTCTTTAATAATTTTCTCTCATTTCTCTAAAATATTTTTATATCATTAATTTATTAATTTAATATTAACGATTGTAATATACATAATTTTGAACGATTTTTCGGATAAATATTTATTAAAGATTATTTATTTTATTTTGATATATATTTTTTATTTTTATTCAAAACTTGTTACGTATTTGAATCGAAATGTAAATTATATGAAGAGTCTTTTTACAATTATAGATTTGCACGAACAAGTCTCATTCGCGAAGGTTATTCGATCTTAAAACATCGATAAACGAAGGCGTGGCTCGATTGTTTGAAGTAGACAAAGTAAAGTAACACGAATCGAAGTGAATGGGATGTTGGATGTTGTAATTTAAGTATGTATTCTATATACTTCTCGTGTATTCTACATTTTTCCATTTCAAGTATTATCCTGTTTACCATCTTTGATTATTATAATTACCATTTTTTATTTAATTGCAACCATCTGTTATTTAATTGCAGAACAAAAAAATGTTTGCAATTCGAGCAAATCAATCTGATTTTCATCGAGAAAATGTAAAAGGACGAAAGAAAAACTAATCGAAGATTGGAAAAGAGATTGGATATAACAGAATGGTCAAACAAGTTTCCAGTTTTAATCGGTTGAGTGTATACCGTTCTAAACAAAATTGACAGCTGTTCCATTAAATCATGATTGGTATGGGATGAAAAAAAATATAATCGAATTAACGACCATTCGAGATAATTATCGATACTTCTTCGATCGAGACATGTTGAAACGAATCGATACTTTGAAGATAAATTAAAATGGAGACAAATAATTACTCTTTAACCTCAAAACAATTTTTCTAATTTTTTCAATTAGATTAATCATCACGATAATCGAAACGAATCGATATATTTCGATATATAAATCAAAATGGAGGCAAATAATTACGTTTTGTTTTGCTACATATAGAATATAATTTTTTTCGGATTTTTTAACGATTCTCGAAACGAATCGATATATCTCGATAGTTTGAAAATAAATCAAAAGAGAGGCAAATAATATACTTTGCTTTACCAAAACAATTTTTCTCGGATTTTTAATTATTAATTGATGAAAATTTTTTGCAAACTTTTTATTGCAAAAAAAAAAATGTAATCAAAACGTTTCCAACGAATTTTTATACTTTCCACGATAAAAATGATCTTAATGAATTTTTCTTTATCATCTGCCTTTTGTATTTGCGAAACAAAGCGCAAGGTTTTCCAATGAAATTTTATTTTTCTCTTTTACGGCATGATACTGATGAAATCGCGATGAAAATATACTTTGATCGAGATTTCTGATTTACCTCGAGATATTTTCATTTACGATGTTATTTTCTTTTGAAATTTCAGAATTTCCAGATTCACATATTAATTATTATTCCGTAATATTGCACTGGGTCGAGGTCGGTTCTTTGAAAATATTTTCTCTTCTGTGAACAAGTTAACAGTTCGATTAAATTTCGTCCCGATGATTCAAAAATCACTTTTACGAAATAATTATTTTGAAATTACCTTGTCACAGATATTTCACTTTTGTAACAATTTTTTTTTTTCGAGGTAAAATGTAAAAAGGGAAAAAGAAAAGAATAAAGAATTGAAGAAATTTTATCCACATTTCGATTTTCTTAATTTTTCATTTTTTCTTCTTCTTCATTTTTTAGGTATTATTATAGCAAATTATAGCAAGAAACATTATTCATTGAAAATTGATAAAAGTAATAATAAATATATAATTATAATAATTTTCTCTAATATATTATAAGTCTAATAAAAATTTTTATATTTAAAATTATTTTTTAACAAGAAAGATTATTTTTATTAAAAACTACTTTGAACTATTCTTAAAAATTGAATAAAAATTTTAAAGTGATATGTAAAAATTTAGAAATATTAAAATAATTTAATATTATCATATATTAATAATAATTATTAATATCATTAATTTTATTATTATTGAAATTCATTATCAAATCTCTAATCTTAAATATTATCATAAAAGGTAACATCCAATCGTCATTACGATATTAATTCAATTATAATTAATAAATAATAAAAAATAATTCTGTTCTTTCGCTTCCTTTCATTCTTATCCCAATAAACAAAATAATTAATTAAAAAGAAAACGTACAAAATTCTTTGGACTCTAATAGACAGAAAAATTAATTAAATAAAACAATCAATTTTATACTCAAATACACAGAAGAATAAATTAAATAAAATAAAAGAAAACAAGACGAAACACCTTGGATAAATCCATTCAATAAAGAAAAGAATTAATAATAAATAAAAAAAAAAAGAAAAAGAATAACACTTTCGATTCCGATACAACAGAAGAGCTAATTAAATAAAAGGACTTCAACACACACACACAAGAATAAATTGAATAAAACGAAAAAAGAAAAAAAGGAAGGAGAATTCGTCAGAAGAACCAATAACCAATCGCATAAATTTCGTTTCCTTAATTGGACCCAATAAGCAATAAAAAAAAAAAAATCCCTGCACTCGATATAAATCTTGAACGAAATTCTATCTACCATCTCCAATATTTGGAGAGCCAAGGGTGAGCCAATAAGGTGTGATAAGTGATCGAGTTCACTGCTACAACTAAATCCAGCCTCGTGTTTTAGAAAGCAAAAAATTCGAATCCCTCCATCTTCCTCCATTTTGTCAATACCAGTATTTTGCATCCTGTCATAATACATCGCGAGTGAACCACGCGAATACGCAAACATTGTATAAACATCATAGAACCGTGACTCTGTCGAGAATCACACTCGTAAACATTTCCTCTCTGACTTTCCTGTTCGACTGGCAATGGCGGTCCATCGATTTATGCGCCCTCTCTGAAGTGACTTAGGAACGAGAAGTGGAATTTTCGCTCTCTCGATTCTCACAAGTTATTGCTCTGGGAAAGCGCGCGGGAGAGAGAGATAGAGAGAGAGATGGATGGATTTGATACGGTATTTCTGTGTGTGAAGTTTGATTGGAGTTTGATTTGGAGATATTAGGTGCAGAGAGAGGTGCGGATAAGAGGATTTAATTTGTTCGATGGTTTTTCGAATAAGAAATGTTTTGCGTGATTATTCGTATTAAGCTTTGTTTGGGTTAGTTTTGATTCCGTATCTATCGATTGCGGCTGCGAGTCGAAAGTGATCAGTTTCTGAACGGTGATTTGAAGGTTATAGTTTCAGACTTGAAAAGTTTATTAGAAAGTTACTAGAAAAATTTTTGTAATTATTTGTAATTATTTAAGTGTTTGTTGGATAATAAAGCAGAAATGTTGGTAAGGTGACCATTAAATAATAGTTTTAAGAATCATTTTTTTCAAGATTTATGTCTAAATATTTATATAAATTATAAATAAATGTCAATAATGGTTGCTCATAATAAGAGGTTAAATTGAAAAGTTATTACAAGTACTTTTTATACATTTGTTATTATTTTTAATAAAATTATTATGGAGATAATATTATTTGAATAAACATTTTGTGAAAATTTTATTAGTATAACGTGTCCAAATATTTACATGTTTACATCAATATGATTGGCGGAAACGAGATAAGAAAGAACTTTAATAATAGTGGATCGAAAATAAAAACACGATCTCTGTCAATTTGTGTGATCAAACAAATAAATTATATTGAATGTTTCGATCTTACTTTACCATAAATCTAAAATGAATTTTATATCACAAAAGATTTACATAAATTATAGAATTTATTACATCATATCAAAGAATAATATTTTCACAATTGCATTAAATAAGTGTTTAAGAAATAAATCCCTTCATTATATTCAATACCACCTTATCAAACCTTTAAAATAAAATTTCAAATCATGAATGAATTCAAAATGAATAATACAAGTATGAATTATTAAATGTGATCAATAATAATAAGTGTAATTCATCACATACCTCAAAAAAATTTTTTTTCTATAACAGATAATGGAAGAATTTATTATTTAAATGTCTCCATAAGTGTTATCGATTATAATGTCAAGTATAAAATCTCTTTGTCAAAGAGGCGTGTGATAAATATATATTATACTAGGGTGTTAAACATTTATCGTTACACTCTTCGCCTTTTTTTTTATTTTCACTACCCTCATTTGAACATATTAAAGCACCAATTATCGAAAAACGTTATCCAAACATCGTTCAAGACACGAGCGCGCAAATATTTGATAGCTCAACTTCCATTAGGCGAATGTATTTCCCATTTTGAAAAAAATGTTAGGTTAGGACAACTTTTGACCTTTTGCTGGAGAGATGGAACAATTCTAATAACTATACTTACGTGTTTTTGATAATCTTTTTTTTTTTCGCTCTTTCTTCCCTTATCGTTCATTAATTAATTTTTTTTTCATCAAACTGGTGAAAAATTATTGATAATATAATTTTATAATTTATCTTACGTATTATATTCGTATAAAGAAAAATATATTGCTCAAATATATTGGAAATATAAAAAATTTATTTAAAAAAATTAATTGACAATGATACAAACATACAAAATTGTATAAAAAAGTTATAAAAATAATATAATACATTATTCCTCTAAAATTAATATTGCGTATATATTTTATAAACATATTTTTATCGATATTCAATTAAATGAATAATAATTTTAAAAAATTCATACGTTCGATGATAATAATACACCATCTTCTGAAAATTAATATTGTTAAAAATGGTAATGATACAAAATAATATGAAATTATAGGTAATTATATTATCGACAATAATAATGATAAAAAATTGAAATATCTCTATAAAAAGAATTCGATTAAAAAAAAAAAAAAAAAAAAAATAGGAAGTAACGATACCATCGAACCAAGTCCAATATTCCCTTTATCCCTTTTATTCCTTTCAACAATATTCGTTTCACCTCTATTCTCAACATTAAAGGATATCACAATACTCTCTTTCCCTATCTGCATTCGTAACAACTTCTTTAATTAGAACGGTCCTCGAAATCACCGAGGCGCGATTATAGTCGAACGACACTATAGTCAATTTCAATATAGTTAAAGGGACTATAATTGACGACGAGACTAGACTTGATTGTATATTCGATATAATAATTATCAATTATTAGTCGATGATTAATTATTAACATCAAAATAATGAAAAATAATTTTATTCAAATTAAAATTAATTTTTTTAATTTCTCAAATATTTGAATGCAAAAATATACAAAATAATTTGACACAATAAATGTTAAAATAGTTTGTAGTTTTACTTTCGTAGTTTTTATGCATCTATTCTTAATATGTATATGCTTAAAATGTTATATAAAAATTTATATTTTAATCGAGAATGATGGAATTTAAGAGTATTTGAAATTTTATTTGAAAAATTGTTTCGAAATTGTCAGATGAAAAATAAAATGGAAAAATTATTAATATACGATATTACGATTATTTCAAATCACCAGATAAGACGATGAAATATTGTTTTTCGAATAATTTATTTGAAAATCGTCGAGCGAAATATCATAGATTTTCAATATCAGAGATATTGTGAACAGATAAAAATAGTAGTTAATCGTAGAATAAGAAAAATTTATAATCGAAAATTGTACATCTGGGTAAGTGGTGTTTACATATAAACGTGAATAATATTTTTCATGATACGAATAATAGAATATTACGTGATATTTGAATAATACTTCACCGTGTTATAAAGGAGAAAAGAGATAAGCAGCTTATTCGATCGAACATCGATATTTGTCTTCGTATAGTAATCTGGCGTTGAAAATGGCGAGTCGAGTCGTCGAAACGAACAAATATGGCGGAATTTTTATAAGAAGTTTAAGATAATAATGTCCGGGTATAAAAATATACAAGGTGTCTTGGAAATCGTGCAATATTTTTTTCGTTTAAATTCTCGTTTTAATAATAAATAAATCATAGTTTGAATACAATTTTTCAAATACAAATGAAATTAATTACCTCTAATATAACATGAAAAAATATAGGATTAAAATTTATCTTTATCTTTGAGAAAATTGAATATTTAAATTTTCAAATTCAATTTTCTCGAAAATTATTAATGAAAAATATTTATTCTACAATTTTTTGCTTACTTTTACACGCAGAATTATCTACTGTCGATAATTTATTCCTATCTAACAATCAATTTCATATTTAAAAATTTTTCAAATTCGAAAACTTAAAATATTATTCTTTTTTCTAGATTTATTTTTATATTTATTTTGTGTATTTGTAGAATCATTTGTACCATGTGGAGACATCCTATATATGAAACTTTTCTGACATATTGAAAATTTAAAATGGCAAGGACAAAACAAATTGTAGAAAATTTATTTATATCTTTTCTTTTTCGTTGAATTCATTCAAAACTTTTTTGAAAGTATAGATTTATACGTCCTACGCATGTTAAATCAGCCATTGAACCAAAATATTAAAATTTTGAAGGATGAAACGTTCAAAGGGGCGACCCACGTCTGCAATTGTAAATTTAACGAAACCTTTGTTCTTTTTTGGGGGGTTACAGTTCCCCTTTTTGCAATACCAAATATCTCTGCCTCCATTGAGCAATGAAAATTTGAAAAAAAAAAAAAAAAATAATGTATTCCTCTAAAAAAATGCTTGTCAACTTTTTAAAAAATCTCTTTGGGAATGAACCAGTGAATAATCAGAAAAAAATGCAAAAAGAGTTTTGGTGACAGTTTTTTTGCCATTGCAGAAGTCACAGAAAATAGTTTTTTCTATTTTTCTATGTGAATTATAATTTTGTTAGGGCATCTGGTGAAAAAAATTCACAAAGAGCACTTCTCGAGTTAGATGACTAAAAACATTAATATTAATTGAAAATGTCATGATTGAAGTTTTAAAAAGCAACCTTTTTCATAAAATGTAACGTCCATCAATTAATGAATTTTTAATTTATTCCTTCCTTTTTCGAATCAAATCTCTTTTTGTAATATTTTAAATAACTTTCATTTCTTTCTATCCATGTAAAATAAGAAAAATACTAAAAAATAATACATTCAACAGTTTGAAAATTATTGGCGCAATCAAAAGTTACAGCTTTTACAAATTTTTATCTTCATTCGTAAAAAAATTCCAAATTCGAACGACTAAAAACACAATTCAACATTAATTCTTTACAATCTTATAATTCATCATTTTTTATTCCAAAACAAAGTATTTTTCAACAAGTATAAAAAGTGATCATTTAAAAATTAATTGGAAAAAAAATAGAAAATAATACAATATTCAATAATTAAATACACAATGAGAGTAATGAATTACTGCTACTAAATTGGAATGAAAAAATTTCAATTAAAATGTCTCAAGTATCATAGATCGTAAAAGATTGATGCTAACCTCCTTAGAAACATTCAACGACACTAAGTTGAGAACCACTGCTTTATATCTTCTTCCGAATCCATAGCACAACCGATCCCCACGAAAGCTTGTGCACTTCGAGTTGCTTCATCTCGACCTCTGACCCTTCCACTCTGTCCCTATTGGCTACGACACTTAAACTTTCTCATCTAACATGAGACAGGGGAGATCAAATCTGGAATGGGTTAGATCCGACCCGTGAAACCACTAGAGGCCGAAGAATTGCATCGACCATCATACACACACGGTGTCCTCGAAAATTTTCTTGCGTTCAGTGATTCGAAGAGAGGAAAAATAACATTTGTAACAATTGTAATAATGAGTGGAGAGAGATGATACGTCCATTAATTGGCTGAGCATCTGATGAGAAAAATGGCTGCCTCTTTATTTATGTGGCTCGCTCAAATATGGCCGATAGATGGCGTTTGAATGTGACTCGTGTATACAACGTGTTCATTTGAGATTCTTATAATTTGTACGCGAATATTAATTTTTTTACGGAAAGATAAAAATAAGTTGAGAATAGTAAGTAGGAATTTCTTCAATATTGATATATATATATGTGTATATGTTTAATTTTTTTAAAATTAAAATTATTTAAAAAAGAAAAATTAAAATTTATTGAAGTATTCTTCATTGCAAAATTTTTTAAACAAAACAATAAAAACTAAACAATAATGGTATTTTAATTTACTTGATAATTATTGCTTTGAAAATGTTATAATTTTGGTGTCTTTGATAATTTTCTAGTGTTTCTAAAAGAGGTTAAAATATTTGATATATATGAATATGTACATTTGGAAAATGTAAAAAGAGATGTTGGAAATTTTGGAATTTTGTTTGCTGTTGGAATATTAGATTTGAATTAGACGATTGATGGAATGTGCCTTAAATATTTGAGATAAGGAAAGATTAAGAAATATAAAAATTACTAACAAAAATTCATACATCAATTAATCTTTTCTCTAATATGATTCAAGAAAATTTATGGATAATTAACTTTTAACTTTTATTGAATAAATTATTCATATTTTTCATCCTCAAATAAATGGAATTGAAAATAAGATAAGTAGACAACATAGATCATATATTATTGGGTAATAAATAAAGATAAAAATTATAAAGAAATTTTTATAATATGAAAAAGAATATAAAGAACATAAAAAAAGTTCTAATCTATTCATATCGGAGAATGAGAAATATAAATATATTTGCAAAGGATTAGGTAAGTTTGTTTCTTCACTTTTATTAATAATGTAATATGTAAATTAAGGAGAAATTTTATTTAAATGTAATTATTGTAAAATAATTTAAGTAATTTTTTTTTATAATTTTTGATAATAGTTTTAAATAATTTTTTCTGTTATGACTGATATTTCCATTTTATAGACTTTCTATTAATATATATTTTAAGATTAACTTTGAGAAAAGTTATAATCAAAAATATTTCTACACAATACATATATATTTATAATTAATATATTAATTATACTCTATTTAACGTATACTTCAAAGCTTTGAAAAGTTCAAAACAATTTCTAAACTAAAAATATTTCCATCTGATATATATTTATTTCCACACAATAAGTTTTCTCTAATTTCAAGACTAATTTCAAAAATATTCCTTCATACATTTGTCACTGTGATACATATCAATAATTTTTCACTATCACCTTACAACAGATCCTGCTAAAAATAATAAAAACGACAATCCACAGATTCAAGATACGATTTGAGGAACGTTACCTTGGTATCTGAAAAGCGATTTCATCGAGGGAATCGCTGGGCTGCAACGGAGCACGCTCAAAGAGCCTGCTCGGGCCCCTGTGCACCTTGTTGCAGCAGTGCATGGATCCGGCTGTTGGTTGAGATTGGTCCGTATTGGTCCCACGTTGCCCGCTTTGGCTCGGTTTTCCTTTCTGCCGCTTTTTCCGTACCTCCTCCGCCTGACGGCGCAGGTTGTGCAACCGGAAGAAGTACATTGACATCTCTGTTCCGGAGAGGACGAGTACACACGGTCAGAGAGCTGATTCGAGGGAGGGGGGAGGGGAAGAAACGTGCATCCACTATTTTTCTTTTTTTTTTTTTTTCGTGCGAACGAATATTTTCTTTTTCTTTTTTTTTCTTTCTGTTCAAACATGGTAAATTCGAATTTTTATACCGCGAGTGAATTTTTATTTCAAACATTTGAAGCGAAAAAGTTAGATTTTGGAAAAAAAAGTTTTTTAAATATTTGATTTGAAAATTCCTTCTTTTTTTTTTTAGATGACAATTGCGAATTTTTACTACTTTTTCAAACGAAAATTAAATTTGGAAGAATTCTGATGTAAAAGTTTCTTTGAAGAATATGATATAAATTTTTTATCATTTTTGTATCATTGTAACTTTTTGCCATTTATGTGATTCAAAACTGAAGTGAAAAATAATTTAAATAATTGTACAATTTGGCTAATTAATTGTTTGAAGAAATTATTAAAGAAAATAGAAAATATTTACTATTTTATAATATGATCTTTGTTATTTGAATACTTTTTTTGAAATTGTAGAATCATAATATCTTTAATAATTTATTGTTATTTCAAAATCATCAATTATTCCATTATTCTAAAACTATATCTCATATTATTTTCAAAAAAATATTTTATTACAAAATCAAGATATGATTATATCAAGATACAAAAATAAGAAATTATCCAAAAATCATGTTTAAAATATTTTTTTTTAAAAAAAAGAAAAGAAAATATAATTTCACACAATATAAAAATTTTTCCTGGAAAAGATTCGTTCGCATCGATCATGCAGCGGATATAACGAAGAAAATGATGGCACACGATAACGAGCGATAAAAAAACACGAAAAAAAATTTTAAAATGATAAACGATAAACGATTGGCGATAAATAATTAGCCTTTAAACAGATAAGCGGCTCGTGCGTGAAAAAATATTAACATGCTAATTAAGAAAATACATGGCGTATATACGCACAAATTTTGTCATGTAATAGAAGAACTTGACATTTCAATCCGTCCTCGTGTCGTTGAATTTCGAAAACTTACTGTAAATAATATGTAACATTCTCTAGGAAACATGCTGTCATGCATTCAATGTACGACACCACGGTTCACCAAAAATTGAATTTAAAGATATGATAATTGCACTTTTGTTTCATGTCGTGATAAATTTTAATGAAATACATTCAGAATTTTATGTGCAAAGCGCGTCCTTCAGGAACTTTCGAAATAAAAATTTTTGTTTCAGTTTAAAAAATTTTTATTACGAAAGTTTTTAACATTCTAAAAATTTCAATATTCAATTTCAATTAATTAAAATTCTGATTAAAATTTCAATTTTAACATTTTAAGAAATTTATTTTCAAAAATTTCTATTTCAAAAGTTTTAATTTTTGAGAGAACAAGAATCGTGGCTTACTTCATCAGAGATCAAAAGATGTCCTAATAATAGTGTGCCTTTAATGTGATCCATTCAATCTACTTGCTCGTGTTTCCATTGAATGCTCACCAATCAGGTGTTCTTTATTGGTCATCTGATCAATTGATGAATGATGCTGTGCTGTGAAAGCCTTAAATCTCTAATTAGAAACACAGACAATTTGTTTCAGAATTGAGAACGTTCAATATAGTCAGATTACACTGTCTTCGGAAAACAAAGTGGTCGAGAGTACGAAACAAACACGAAGAATAAATTTCAGAAAGTGTGCAAAGATCTATAGACTGTGTTTATAAATAAAGATAAAAAGGAAATTAAAATGGAGACAAATTAACTTCTTCATTTTGAAAAACATACCATTGAGACTATTTTATTTTATTTCTTTCATTTTATTTCTATGAAATTTAAAATATATCATAAAGATTTTTTATATATTGCATATTTTTTAATAATTATTCTTTTATTGATTCATTTTTTATTATTATAATAATATAGTGTATGTTTTAATGTAATTTTATATATTTTTATATAGGTTAGGTTATGTATTTCTTTTTTTTTTTTGCTACAAATGCAAGGATTTTAATTTATTGACATTTTCTGAATGTTTGAATTATTCTGATTAAACTTTCAATGTAATAACAATGTAATAATTTTTTCTTTGTTTTGTCATTTTGTTTAATGAAATGAGACTTGATATATATCATTTGCAATTGTGATACACGAAATCAAGAACGATATGTACAACATTGTCATGTGGAAATATTTGATTTACTATATTAATATTATAATAATATTTACTCGCTACGATTGGATCAATTTAATGCTCGAGAATCTTTCCGCAAAGTTCTTCAAGCACATAGTTAAAGTTTCCCCTAGAGCTTCAAGGCTTTTTCCTCTTCTTTTATTCTGCTCAATCGATATCCTTTCAAATTAATCTCGAAATGAGATGACATTTATCTTTCGAGTAATCGTCATTACGTATCTTCTTTTTAACACGTTGACAAATATTTGTATTCTCTTCTATTTCTTTCTTTTCTTTTTATTTCTTTATTTAAATATGAAAAGGTTAATAAATTCTGAAGTTTATTTAAAATAAATTAAACAAATTAAAGAATAAAGTAAATATCAAGTAAAAATAAAGTAAATAAAGAATAAAGTCAACAGATAAAAGTCCAAAAAAAAGTTTAAATTTGTTCTTTTATATAAAAAAATTAATCTGAAACTTTTATGATCCATTTAATTAAGATATTAAAAAGAAATTATACATAAACTATATTATAATTATAAAAAAAAGTACAAGATATGAAAATTGTTTTTTATTTTATAAAATTTTTGATGATAAAGATTAACTTCTTGCTGTAATGACGTCACAAGTTTGTAATGAAATTAGAAGATGTTATATAATTCTGAAGATTATTTATTATTATATTCTATTGATAATTTTGAATATTTTTATATTTTTAGAATTTTACTTTTAATTTTGATCGATAAATTTGATGAAAAAATTTTAAATGAGTTTTAATTTTAAAAAGCATTTTTCGATTAAACTGTAAGGTAAGAGGTTAATGTTCAGAAACCAATTCGTTCATAAAACTGTTGAAACCTCGATCGATAAATTTTCTCCAATGTAAAGTACCCTTGACTTTATGCATCTCTTTATAACCTCTCCATTGAAAAACAGCGATTCAGCTTTTAAGTAATGAGTCGCGTGACAAAGAAAGATTTTGCTAACAATGATAAGAGTAAAAACGAGATCCATTCGAAGGAAAGATCCCTAAAAGTATCCCTTACGCAGCTTTCGTCCTTTATTTTCTTCGATATCTCGTGCGCCTTTATATTACACCGCGTGCACTGCCATAAATTGAGCATCCCCCCTACATCTCTAGAAACTCTCCTTCATTTCTGTCCATCGTCTCGATAATAAAAGTTGAGCACGATAGATCGACTGTTAGATATATCGTAAAACTACTGCAATCATATATCGTTTATATCATATAAGATCAAAAATTTGAAATCATTGTTCTATATTATGTTGTGTAGAATCTTTTATTAATTTTTTATTAATTGAAAATTATATATAAGTATTCGTATTTGCATTTCTCGTATATCGATAGATTTCTCGTAAAAGATTTTTTGAGGTTAGAAAATTCTAACGTTCGATTAAGTGAATTTTTAATATAATAGTACTTTTATTAGTAATAATTTAGCATAAATAAAATTTTTGTGAAAGGATTCTTTGAGGTTAGAAAATTTTAATCTAATTTTTGATCAAGTTTGTGAATTCTTCAAACGATTTAGTGATTGTAAAATTGTTCTATTATTTTGTAGAAAGTATGTATAAATCTTGCAAAATTTTGCAAACAATATCCTGTTATTAAATATTATGCAAGTATTAATTTTTCTAATATTTTATAGAAAACATATAAAATCTCTCAACTAAATATTTTATCTAGATATCCATATTAATAAAATTTTACAAGGAGGAATTTTCTGTTGTTATATTTATTTTAAATTTCTTCAGCGAATTCTCATTCTTTGAAAAAGAAGACTTGCTTCTCTTAAATTTTGCAAGAGCAAATAAAGCGGAATCTCGACAACATAAGGTAGACGATACGAAAATAAAAATTTCAACAAGATTAAAACTCGACTTTCATTTTTAAAATATTAGCTCCAGATTGGACTTGGTAATCACCGGTAGTTTAAAAATCTTGAGAAAGTAACAAAAAAAAGGATCGTTACATCTGCATTTGCAAGGTGATTTAAGATGCATTCAAAAGAAAAATATTCTGATTTCATTGTTCCACAAAAAAAGAATGACTTTTTGCCTGGAGAACAAGAATAAACCCGTTCTCATTCTTTTGTTTTAAATCCAGTACATGTTAAATTCTTTTATTTTTATATCCTTCACCTGTTTGCTTCTTAAATAATGCATATTTTTGTTAAAGTTCATGCATTGTTTGGTGCGCTATCTATAACACAGTTGAATAATTCAAGAAATAATTTAAAATAGAACAGTAAACAAGGTAATATTTCAGTTTATAATTCATGTAATTCTATTATTAATTTTAATATATAATTTTAATATATATTATTAATTTTAATGTATAATTTAATTCACTATTTAATTCATTCAATATTAATATGTATCTTTTATCATGAAGTTTTTTCTGAATTTGTTTTAGAACCGCCATCTTGAATCGTGCTGATAGGATTCGAATAATAAATAAAAATTAAATTGATAATTATTTGAATTTAAAGTTGTATAAATTCAAGTAAAAGAAACAAAAGTTGCAATATTTTTATTCTTCTATAATGAATAATATATGATCATAAAAATGAGTCATTTTATTAAATTGTTTGAATCAGTAAGTAAATAAAAATGGAAGTTACAATATTCCGATTTCTCGTAGTTAATCCTTTTAAAATGTACAATAATCTTGTATAGAATAATGTGATTTCATTTACAAGAATTACAGAGAATTACAGAGTTGTTATAATTTATTTAATAATATTGAAAAAAAAAAAATACAAGATCCTAATAGAAAGGAAATTATGTATTCCATTTTGAAAATTAATCCCTTATATTGTAATATTTGTTTTGAAAAGATTAATCTTTCTCAAGTAATAATATTGCAATAGCAATTTATATTAAAACATTCAAAATTTAGTAATATTTTCTCTTCAAATTTTGTGAGATACAAAAATAATGACAGTCAGAGATGTCATATTTAATTCCACAGAAAAAGAATTACATTTATACATGTTTATTCATTTTTATGCTAATTTGTTCTTATATTTTTCAAAACTACTTTATTATTATTTTATGAAAATGTAATATTGATAAATCTCAAGTGATAAAATAGAAGAAGAAATATTTTGAATCGAATAAAATAAATAGATTTAGTCAAGTAAAATAATTGGTAAAAAGGTTTCATATTGCTTGACTTGTTCTACTAATCTTGCATCTGCTAAACATCTTATAATCATCTATAAATGATTTGATTAATCTACACAAGAAGCTTTAACACAAATACTCAAACATAAAAATATTTTCTTCAAATTTGATAAAAAATTGTCAATTTTTTTGCCATTTATTGCAGTCTATTATTAATTTAAGTTTTAAATTTTTTAAAATTTTCTTTCCTTTCTAAAAAGTAGAGAAGAAAAGATACGTTCAAGATGAAAAAAGAAGAAAGTTGATTATCAGAAATTTCTTTAATTTCAGATATAAATACGTAACTGGCATCTAGCCAAGTCAAAGAAAAATAAGGTAAATAATGGCCACCAATATTTATAAACTTCCATACTTGAGTAACTGGTTTTTGATCTGTGAAATAGTATCTCAAACAGCTGCTTGTTTATAATACATTCGTCGACATTACAATTCATGATCCAAACAGATATCTCGAGAAATATTCAGTTGGCTCGTTTGTATTCCAAGAAAATGATAATTTGCGCAAAATAAAACGTGTTCTCTTTGGTGCAAAGTAAATTTCATCGAGTAAATTTGCGGGTAACCGAAATAACCGTGGAAGAAAATTTGAACACTCGTCTTCTTATTGAAATTTTAACAAGATTTTTTAAATTTTTGAAAAAATTCATGAAATTTATGGAGAAATAAAATATATTTAACTACTTAACCAATCATTAATTATGAATTTAATTTTAATTATATTTTTAATTAATTATATTTAAATTAATTCTATGATATAATTTATATGGTGCTATGAACGATATATCTCATGAATTTGAAATATTTAAATCATCAATCATTTCGAAAATAAAATTTTTGAGAATATTATTCTACAATGGATATTTGCTCTATATCAAAAATAATAAACAAATTCACAAACTATTCTCGACCATGATATCGTACGAACTATATTATGTCACGAAATATATTTTGCTACGAAATATTTCGTCCATGGCATCGTATAAACTATATTACATCGTAAAATATTTTTATAGTGTTATAGCACAAAGAAAATATTTTATCTATAGTGTGATACGAACGGAATATTTCGTCTATGGTTTGGCACGAACGGAATATCTCGTCTATGATGTCACATGAACGGAATATTTCATTTTTGATGCGAAAAATATTGCATCACGGAATACCTGGTACATAGAGTCGCACGAAGGATATTGCACTATGGAATATTTTGTCCATAAAGTCGCACGAAGAATATTGCATTACGGAATATTTTGTTGATAGAGCTGTATGAAGGATATTGTATTACGGAATATATCGTTCATAGAGTCGTACGAAGAATATTGCACTACGGAATATTTCGTCCATAGAATTGCACGAAGAATATTACACCGCGAAATATTTCGTCTATAGAGTCGCACGAAAGATATTGCATTATGGAATATATTGATAGTGCTGTACGAAGAATATTATATTGCGAAATATTTTATTCATAAAGCACAACAGAATTATATCACATAGCGGAATATGTCGTCTTCTATAGCGTTGCACGAACGAAATATTTCGTCTATGAAAATCATTCCATGAACAAAATATCTTGTTCGCGATGTTACACGAAAAATATCATTGCAAATATATCGCAGCATATTTCCGTATAAATTATTATATTCCGGAATATTTCGTCCATAGAATTGCATATTATATTATAGAATATTTCATATTCATAAAATGATGAATATAAAAATTTTCAACTTAGCTATAACTTTTCCTAGACTGCTACGATTATCAAAACCTCGAGAATCGAATCTTGACAATCGATATTTCATCTCCTTTAAGGATCAAATATAAAATCTACGGATGATCCTACTTAAAACCCTATTACGTTCAAAGAAGTGTTACACAGACATCTTATAAAGATTTCACCGCATCATGTAATCCATAGATATCCATGATCCATAAATATACATTCACACGTCAAAATTTCTTTCACAGTTTCTCGCGACAAAAGTAGATTTCTGATGAGAGCACGTGAAGTTGAGCAACATGATCGACGTGATGGCGCCACATGGCAAACCTTTCATGAGCCAAGATGGCTGATGACAATTACCAACTCATTCTCGCATTATGCAATTTTTAATTAAATCATCTTAGACGAGATAGATGTCTCGAAAACTCGACTCGACTATATTGTAACAATAACAATTTCTTGAGTTATATTCAATTCGAGCCGATTCGAAATACAATAAGTTGGATACAATATTGAATACCACTCGAGACGATTTTTGGTGGAAAGTTTGACGATATTTCGAATGATTCGAAGACTTCAAGCATCGTATAAATCTGCACTTGAAATAGTGCACTGAGTGGTCGATATTTGGTTTGTAATTGTAGAAAAAAAAATTGACTTTTATATTGAATATGAATGTCCTTATTTTTTTATAGTTTTGTGAATTATTGAATGATTAATTAAATAATTTGAAATTTTTACATATTATATTTTATATTATTAATTGTGGAATTAAAGTTCTTTTAGATATCCTAGAACTCGTTATCTGCTACTAGCTATTAGCTAATATTTTTAGTAGGAAATATTTTTAAATATCAAGTATCTAATACAAGTAGTATTATATATATATTATATAAAATAATATTATATATTTTTATTAGTATATAAATTAAATTAAATTTTCTAGCTGTATCTTTTGTTATTATAAAAATTATAATGCAATTATTAGATTAATGGGATTTAATTTCAAAGTTAGGAAATTTTATGTTTGAACTTCTGTGATAAGTTACAAGTACTTAGACATTAATTGTTATTATAATCACTAGATAGCTAATATTATTACATAAATAACCAATATTAGGTCAATATTATCTTAGAGATCATTATTATTATAATAAATTATCAAATACCTAATATTAGCATTAATATTAAACTAATACATTTTTGATATAATAATGATATAAAGAAAATATATATTATTATTTTATATTTTTTACCTTGTATAAGTACTCAAATTATTTTTAATAAATTTTTTTAATTGACATACATATTACAATATATTGTAAATTTTTTTTGCATAAAATTAAACTCGAAATTTGAAATAAATATTTCAAATTTTATTATATTTAAATAATATTAAATATATAATTCTATATCAATATTCAAATTACTTATTTAAATCTTCAAAAGAAAATTTTAAATTTATCTTACTAAAAATTTTTCTGGCAATTTCAATTTCAATAAAAATGATTAAAAAAAAGATAAAAAAAAAAAAAAGGTAATAGGATATTGAAACCATTACTCTTCTTCTCACATGAGAACCTGCTAACAAGCTGCAACCGATATTCCCCAAAGAGTTCTGCAACAAAATAAGTTGCAAAAAAAAAATTGATACACTTTGCGCTTTGAAAAGTAATGGTCTCTTCAGAACACACTTCTCTTGTAAATCCATTGCGGGTTATTCCATATAGAATAAACGGATCCCCAAAGAATTCTAGAGAAGATAGAATGCAATAGCCAAGAGAGTCTTTTGTACATTTTCTGATCTCTATATCATTTCACTACTATTGAGGTTCAATTTCTAATCAAGTTTGTTCTCGTTAAATCTGGTGATAACTCTCACTGGAACATTTCTGTATTGTTACGAAAAAGTACACGATACTCATTATATAGTATCGATAATTTTCTGAATATTGAAAGAAATAATGAGAATATGAATAATAAAGATAAACATAAATTATTTATTTTATGAAGAATAAATTAAAGAAAATAAATTAAAAAAAAAATTCTTCATTTATATCTATCATTTATTGAATAATAATAATTTAATATTCTTAAAGAATAACAATGTCTTCCTGCATTATCAATTGTTTTAATAATTAAGTTCAATTCATTATGGGAACACGTGACAATTTAAGCTACTCGATTTTCGTTTTGTATTTAATATTAATAAGCTGTTTTATTCAATAAATATTTTACTGAATTACTGTATGATATATAAAAAAATATTAAATAAAAATATAATAATAATTGAAAAATTTTCTATATTACTTTTTATATTTTTAAAATTGCCTAGTAAATTAACATACTTAAATTTAAAATTAAAATAAAAATAAAAAAATAATTATATATGGTTGCATACATTGTTCATGTGTTTACTATAATAATAACATTGTTAAATATTTTTTTTTTTAATATAGAAAAAGTTTTTTGTATAAATTCAAGAGGATTAAAATTAACTTTGTCTTAGGTTATGTTATTGTTCATGTGTAATAAATGTTTCACTGTCCTCTTTCTCGATGTACAGAAAGTTCTCTCAGAAGTTGACTCGGTGCATAAATAAGTTGGTGCATACAATGTCATATTATGGAATAAAACTTAAACAAGTTTTCTTTGAAATATCATACATTTAAGTCGAATAATTTTAGCATGTTTTAAATATGAATTTCAGTAATTAACTCATTAGTTCAAATTTTAATAGGATTAATAAATTTTTTAATTAAAAAAGTATTTTTGAACGTGGAAGAATAAATATCAATGAATATAAAATCATAGAATATTTTTATGTATTTTTTTCTTTTTCTAATGCAATTAATTACAATTAAATTTGTTAACAAAGTCAATGAAATTGAATTAAATTGAAGAAAAGAGATAATTATGAATTTCGATTAATATAAGTAAAGTACAGTATAAAATATAGTTAACGTTCACGCGTTAACGATTTAAATTAAACACTCTTTTATATTCAAATAACATAGTAGATTGTGTCTTTATTGCGTGAAGATTAAATTTCATTTCAGAATAAATAATTTATTGATATATTCTTTTCGCAGAGTCGTGGAACATTTTCTCTTTCTGTAAGATTTCATTGTTAAATAAATCACATAAATTGATGCAAAAGTAAAATAAATTGCAAATCGTATATATTCGAAAATGAAACATTTATTTTCAAACCAAGTGAATTAAGAAAGAAGATTTAAATAATTAATGAATTGTTGTGAATAATCGTAAATATTACAAATAAATTTCTTCTTATTTTCATATATATTTTTCCATACTTCAATAAATTCTTCATAAATGTATAAATTTTTATATTCCAATTATATATCATATAATCAATATATAAATATATCATATAATCAATAGTATGTAACTCTTAACAACTTATTAAAAATTCCTATAAATCATAAAATAGAATATTCACAATTTTTTTTTATCGTGTTATTTTTAATAAATTTTGATAAATTTGTATTCTTTATAAATGGACAAATATCTATACTTCAATTATCATAAAAGTAACAATTTTTAATGATTCACCAAAATTTCTAAAAGTAATATGCTTTAAAATAAATGTCTATATCTAAGAAGATTCTATATCTATCGCTTCAATATATATATTTTGTATATTTTTCCGTAAATTTTTATTTTTCACATATAGATAATATACTTTAATTATCATAAATCAGCAATATAATTTTCAATGATTCATTAAAACTATTATAAATAGTAAATCATAAAATAAAGTTATTCATATTATATTATTATATTATTCATAATATATATTACCATATATTTCTCTTTTTGTAGATACACAACATTCACATTCTAATTATCACATAACAAATAATATATAATCTTTAACAATTCATAAAAAATTCTTATGAAATAAAACATCCACATTATAATATTAATCCACATGATCTACTACTGTACTTTTTCACATTTTCATAAATTTATATTCTTTACAAATGCATAAACATCCACACTACCCTACATAATTTTTAACAATTTTAAGAAATTTTATCTTTAAGAAAAACCTTTACTAAATAATTCACAAAACAAAATTTCCACAGTGATTTATATATATCATTTCGATGTATCACCTTAACCTAAAAATATCAAAACCATAAATTTTAACGATATAAAAGTTCATTTATAGCGAAATGATAAATGACAGATTATGACAATCCATATCAATATATTTCTAAAGAATAAAGTCGTCAACATTACACGTCAAAATTAGATACGATACGAGTTGAATTCGTATCTCGTATGTCCAATTGGGAAAAGAAACAAAAAGTTATTAGAAGTTAGAACGCGACCAGAATACGAGAAAGTAAACACACATGAAAGAAATTTCTTCGTACAACTTTGTACGAGCCACTAGACTGCGCCACTATTTCGTTACTAGCTGACGACTAATGGAGAAAGCGGAACGTAAATTTTAAATTAAGTTTTGAGATAAATAGCAGTTGTCAGATAAAAAAAAAAAAAAACGATTCTGATGGATCAAGAAATTATTGTTCTCAAAGTTACAAATGATTTTTTTTTAATATTGATGATAAGATTTCTATGAGATATAGAATAAAATAAAAATATGAATTTAAAAAAATTAACATTGAATAGAAATTTATTAAATATAGTTATGTGTACTTGTTACTTCTCCAGTTGAGTCATACATAATTTTTTTCAATATTGTTAAGATTAATAAAAATTTTAAATAAAATATTACTAGAATATAATAAAAATATTATTATTAGAATATTAAAGAATATTGTAGAGATTTAAGAAATATAAAATATAATGAAAATACAAAATTCTAAAAAATAGAATTTTTATAAGTTTATAATAATATTACCAACAGTAATAAAATAAATAAAATAAAAAGCCTATTAAGTAGAATCAATTTATCATCAAGGATTTTCCATGTATATGTTAAAAAACAATGGAAATACAAAAAATTGAATGATTTAAAAACAATTGTGAATAATTTGATGATGTTCAAAATAAGACTATAATTTATATTTTAGAATAATCTTGATTTATTTCTTATTTTTTATATTTATTATTGTTTCATAAATCTATAAGCAATTTAATTACTTTAATTATATTCAAATATAATATTCAAATATATATAATAATTTATAATTCATTCAAAAATCTTTTCTAAATATTACATTCTTGTGGATGAATAAATAAATAGAAGTTATTTTAACCTAAATATCTACTTGATCTGATAACTGATGGACGAACACGTAAATAATACTGTCATCCATCAAAGTGACAATATCCTTTTGATTATCCTCTCACGTTTTCACTTCCGGTCAACCTTTATTTTCAATATCATCACGTATACTTCACCGTTGGATTAAATCGACCACGTGCCATTAATGAAATTTATACATGCAAAATTTGATGGATATATTTAACGACATTAACATGACTTAGTTCGTGGATTAATCATGTGACTTTCGTCTTATTATTTTTTATTTTATTTAAAATTAAATTCAAAAAATATTTTTTATCATATATTTTCCAGATATTTAATTTTTATAATAAAAAAAAATAATAATCGTATAAAAATTTTTTATTATTTCAATCTACTATTCATAAATAAATACTTCTTCACACATTCAAAAGAAAAAAAAAAGATTCACATTATTCACAAATAATTCACAAATAAACATTTTTTTACATGTTTAAAAAAATTTCACAATATTAAAAAAAAAAATTTCTTCACATTTTCTTTCTATTATTCCAAATTTTTATTATTCACAAACAAATATTTTTCACACAGTTTCACAATTATATTTTAAAATTTTATTCACATTATACATTCAACGTAAAAATTCACGAGCCAATGACTTTTATGTATAACTATACCTATCCATTTTTTTAAAAAAATTTTCTAAAATCTTTTACACGATGTATCTCGTAAGATGAAGTTGCATATAAAGAATGTGAAATTTATTCAAAGTCTCCTAATTGTGAAACATCCCTAATACATTTATATAAGCAAAAGCCAAGAGCGAAACACGTTTCGGTCGCTAAAATCAGCATGTGTTGCCATGCATTATCTCTGAGTGCATAGTAATAATGCACCTCCCACGCAGTACTATATTGACTCGTCTTCGAGGGGACATGCAATTGTTTATTGTAAAATATTGACTCGATTCGAGATTCCTTGCACGTAACTTCTATGCGTGAATTCAAAGCTTGATTTATGAATGCATTGAACGATGTATTGAAGACAAGAATGACAAATTATCTATTGAGAATCATGTATGTATATTCTATAAATGAATATGAATCTTCCTGAAATTTTTAAGAAAAAATTTTTTTCTTAAAAAAGAAATTTGTAGTATCCGTGGAAATATCGTATCCGAAAGAGATATATATTGAATAAATATTTTTGAAATTTGAATTTTCTGAAAGAAAACTAATCGATCTAATCTAAATTCTAAACCAAACCTTCAAACTCAATTTATTTTCTTTAACTTTCCAACGAAAGAATTCCACGTACAGAAATCCCAAAACTTTTTAACCTCAAAGTGATTTAGAAAAATCACTTTTAAATTTGAAAAAAGATTTTCTACATCTCCATTACAATTCTTGAAAATCGAACTTTTTGAATATAACTTTCCAAAAGAAAATTATCGATTCAAATTCAATCCGTTTATCCAATTTTCTATTACAACTTTCTGAATTCGGATCACTAGAAATTCCAAACTTCTTAACCTCAAACTATCGCAGAATGTCGTTCCTATTCTTAACTATAAACATCGTCAAAATTCCACGTTTCATTTGCACCATTATTTTAACGATAGGAATCGCGAATAGATACAAAGAATTACATTAGTTACATTTATGACAATATATATTTACGAGAATCCATTTGCATTCTATTTTCATATAGGCGCAACGAACGTAAGAAGAATGGAATCAGCGCCATCATAGTGAACATCCGAAAATTTACGAGCGTGGATATTCTCTATGTTTCGGATAAAGTCGGGAAACGAAACAAAGACAAGCGGAAACACGATGAGATACGAGGCAACAAACTCGGTTGTGTGTTTTCCATGCCGCAATGCAGACACCGGTTGTTAAGTTGACTGTTTACTTCGTGGTTCCTGCACGTTAATATACACGCAATATTAACGTTCTCGCGTGCACGAATATTCGCATGATGATTATCAGCGGTCGTTTTTAGAAAATACTCCTTTGAAATTTATAGAGGAACATTGAACCTTGTTTTACGTTTGTTTTACGTGATGTGATGGAGGAAATATTAGATATTTTTAGAGGTTATGGAAATTTAATCTATTGTACATGCGTAATATAAGTTGAAATATGGAAAAAAAAATTTATGTGTAAAAATTTATCCGAAATAGAAATTGTGTTGAATTATGTGCAGAGTTATTATTTATCCAATTATGAGTATTTTTCAAATATATGAAAATTTAACATTTCATATACAATATAGTTTAAAATATGAAAAAAGTAGAGTGAAGATGTTTATACAAATTTCTATTATATAAAATTTCTATTATATTTAGAAATATGAAAAAAATTGAATCAAAACAGATATTTTTGAAGCAAAACAAGATAGTCTCTTCAATTATTAGTATATATGCATTATATAAATTTAAAATAAGTGAAGAGAATAGAATGAGGCTATTTATGCAAATTTGTATTTTTAGAAATATGAAAAAATTGAACTAAAATAGACATCTATCTTGCACATAGATGCCATTTCTTCGATTTTATAGATATTATGTCTTTTCAATATGAAATAACAAATATTTCAAGATATAATTTGACTTCTAAATGAATAACAAACATTTAATTTCATTGATTTTGAGATGAATTTTCTAATTTTTTTAATTTTATAATTTTTCTAATTTTTCGAATTTTCAAAACACTTTCATTTAACACAAAACACTTTAATTAATTCACCAATTCTATTCTTCATACAAAATTACTTAGATTCAGAATATAAATTCCTTTTTAAATTATGTGCTTTTACAGGATTTTACATTAAATATTAAATATAAAATATCCATCATGATATTGTATGAAAATGAAGACAAGAATATTACACATCTAAAAAATAAAAACTAAAATTATAAAAAATCAAAGATTAAATCTACTTCTAATTTTAAAATACTAAATGGAGAAACTACGAAAATTTAATTAATATAAATAAATATAAAATATCCATCATGATATTGTATGAAAATGAAGACAAGAATATTACACATCTAAAAAATAAAAACTAAAATTATAAAAAATCAAAGATTAAATCTACTTCTAATTTTAAAATACTAAATGGAGAAACTACGAAAATTTAATTAACACTAGAAAAGAGATATTTCATTGTTGAACATCTTAAAATTAAAAAATTGAAAAAGTGGATATGATGGATATGTTTTCCTTAAGAAATAATTGAAGAAATCTCAACTTATTTCTAATATATCACAAAGCAAAACTTCGAAAACTTAATTAACAGTAAAGTAAAATTTGACATATTTCATTCTGATAAAAGATTGTATAGAATAATCTTAAAATTGAAAAATTAAAAAAAATGATAATTAAATCGCCTTTCTTAATCTGACCTAACCTCGAAATCTTCAAACTTAATTTTTTATTAATTTAATTTTAACATACTAAGTAGAGAAACTCAATTAACACTAACTGGAAAATTTAATTAACACTAACTTATTGTTAGAGATAGAATCAGAGATACTATAATCTTACTCAAGAGGATTGTACAGAAAGATGATTATAATAGTTTCTGAATTAATAGATCGGATTCATTGATTAATCATTATACTGTCATTCTATTCACCTGATCACCTAAAAGATGACATTACAAATCATATGGACAATATAATAATGCCCAATTATTAGGCAAGCTCGTTCAAACAAAAATGATTAATCAAACTTTGATCATAAAGTGCATAACTTTTGCTGTATAACTACAAATAACATCTACTGTAATTGTACGAATACTTATACGATTAATATATTACATGATGAATAAATATTTCATTAAATGAAAATTTCAAATGATGCTGGAAAATTGACGAGGATTCTTGTTATCAAGTAGCAATCTTTCTTATAATTTTCAAGCAATTTCGCACTTATTGAGGTTAATCAAGATTCATAATGTATCGATAGAATAGCGACCTGAAATCGATAAATATTTATTAGTACATATTATAATATCTAAACTATTATGATAATATCAAAAAAATTATTCGAAATTTTCGAATGGGCATAAGAATTAAATCAAAATCGCATATTATGATTATTATATTGAATTATTGAAAATATTTAACGAATATTCGAATATTTATATTTAGAGAATAAATCGAAAAGAATCGAATTTTAAAGACATGTTTACTAGTATTAAATGTAAGAAACAAGAATATAGAATGAAAATATTACCTTCGAAATATAACAATAGATAAATAAATATTTTGCAAATATGTATCGATTATAAAAATTCGAAACAATTTAATATAAATATCATTTAGTTGCTATATCAAAATTTCTTGTCACTAATAATATTGTAGTTATTGTTTTTATCATTTCTTTAACGTTTAATAAAATAAAATAAAAAATACGTATATAATATTTATATAAGTATTACATCATATTTAAATTTTATCAAAATTGACACTTGTGTTCCTTTATAGAGAATCAATGCTGCTTGAGAAACATCACGTCTTTATATCATTTATTATATTTTTATATATTATATTTATATTTTATATTTATATATTACTTTTTTTTTCATCACTTTCATCGAGATATACATCTTTTCAGACTGTGTATAATTTGTATAATCTGCATTTGTTAACGAGATAAAGTTCGTTCCATTTAACTCGCTTCAGAACCTGAAACTCGGATTTAAAAGGTCTTTAATAAAATTGGAAACACTCGAGAAACAACTTAAATATTCCTAGCTCGAAGAACGAGGAAACTTACGTCTGATAATGTCGCAGAAAGTTAGTTCCTTCCGTGTTGACGCAATTAGCAGAAAGCCAAGAGTTGGATTACGATGGAAGATAGATTTCTGTCGCAGCGAGTTAAGGTTAGAAATCGGAAACGAACGTTTTCTCCTTTCGCTGAATAACAATGCAATTGCATTTTAAAGGAAAATGTGTTTATCAAGGAGGAACAGCGTGATAATGAATAGAGAAAGAACATCTGTCTTCAATTAATTTCAAATTTAGAAATTTTCTAAGAGAATTATTTAGAAATCTTTGAATTGTTTCTTTGAGATGAAATTGTTTTCATTAATTTGCAAAAAAATTATTTTTGAAATTTCCAAAAATATTCATATATAGATTAGTTTTGAATTTTTATACAAATAATTTTTAATATTAATTTTGAAAAATTTAAAAGAAAATATTTAATCTTGTAATTATTATACAAATAGTCTTTTATAATAGATAATAGTTATAATAGATAATAGTTATATAATAGTTCATTCATATGTAATAAAAAAAATTTTTTTTAAGAAATAAATAAATTAAAAATGAAGTCTTACGTGAGAAAGTATTAATTTTTTGCACATAGAATTATTATCCGTTTATACCATGATTTGAAAAATTATAAAAAACAGATTAACACATAAAATGAGTGAAAGAATAAAAAATTTTACTGTATTTAAATGATGAGCGATATTGCACATGTGGCAACAATATAGTACTGCTCGTCTTTATAGTTCATAAACGTGAGGTAATACGAGGACACACGAAAATAAAAATCTAGTAAATGAAACGAAGCGAATACGAGTACTAAATTATAACAATATGCTTAAAATTATTTATGGTTGAATATTTTTAATAATTCGAAAAGTTATTAAATATTCAATTCAATAATCGATTCGATAAGATTTCTATGATTCAGTTGATCATAAAGAAAACTTTATGTTCTTATTAAAGTGTGAACTTCCTCGATATTGAAAGAATATCAATAGCGATAAAATTGAACGATTCAAATTAACCTTGGAGAACCGTGGTCCATTTGCAATAAATAATAAATTTTATCACTGCAAAAGAAAAAAGAAAAAAGAAAATATGGATATTCAATGCGACAGACGTACAATATAACATGCAGAAGCAGGTATACCAACCCTTTCGCGCATAAATTTTTACGTATCTCTATATTTATTACATTAAAACGATGAAAGTTTCAAGAATCTAAATTTTAATGCGAATCGTAATTATTATCCTAACGATAAAAATTATGTAAAGTTTAATGATATGAATTATTTCAAAGAGAGCAATTTATTTCAAAGAAAAAGTTTTAAGATTAAAATTACAAGACATATTAAAGACATCAAAGAATTAAGCGAAAAAGAATTTTTAAAGTGAACTGCGAAAGAGTCAAAATTCTCGGTTTCGATTAGAGATCGTGATTTTGAACGTGTATTAATCATTTTTTTGGATTTATTGTTATTTTCATACTTTATATTCTATACAAAACCAATACAAACAAATTAAAAATTATAAAATAATTAAATAGAATACTAAAACTATAATAAATTAATCTTTAAACAGTATTATAAAATAACAAAATTATTACGAAAATTAATATAAATAATTCACATGAAAAGGATTAAATACACGTGAAACAGAGACCTCTAGTTTCGTGCACGCGAGTAGCATTGTGCTACGGTTAATTCAAGAATACACAAACTTACACTCAAGACATTTCGTGCAACAAGTATTATAACACACACTTTTCGTTCTGAACGTGGCTGTGCACAATACCTGACGATCGTTTCACACTTAACACTTTGATCGTTTCGTTTTTACTTTTTATATGTCATCGACGGTACGAAGCAATGTTCAAGAGAGTCGTCTCGGTGTGTCGCGTTACAACGTTTAACATAACCTTTTCAATACCTCGATAATAAGCTCGCAGATAATGATCTTCAAAATGATCGATGATTGAGTTTGTAAAGATTTAAAAAAATATCAAAATTTTTCGATTATCTTCTTATTCTTCTTATTTCTTCTTTCTTTTCTAATTCTGTTTTCTTTCTCTCTATATTAATTGACTTGTTTCTTCTTTGTAGAATGGCCCCATTGAATGGTTAAAGGTTAGGTACAAATCGAGATCTGGCTTAATAAAAACTATGATTCCTTTCTTTTTTTTTTTCTTTGTTTAAAATAATTGTTCCTCTTCTCATTGGTCCATACGTTATATATCTTTGTAGATTTTGCGGATTGACAAAGGTTCGAAAAAAATTCTTTACTTCTAAATTATATAAATTCTCTTTATCCGAGGTCTTCAGTTAATCTTTATATATGTCTGTATTATTCATCTGTTCCAACTGTAACCGAAATTACATTTTCTCTAAATTATTTAAAAGTTAAAAAATCTATTTAATATTCATTTATTTTAACACGATTAGGTGGAAGGAAGCAGACAGTTTTATTAAAAATTCTCTTTGAAATGTTGTTCTGACAATTTGTTAATTACTTGTGGATGTTTAATACCGATGTTTTAATCATTCTGATGGTTAATTGTACAAAAGCATTAAAATTGGACGCATGCAGTGACTATGTACACGTATGTATTGTGGTACCATGAATAAGAGAACATTCTGTGGAGAATAGTAAAGCACAGGTCAAGCTGAGTACATATTACAATGCGATCGTAAAGAGATGTCGAACATGCCTCTGCTCAACAAGGCACAGCACGTTTTCGAAATACAAGTGATCGCAATTGATCAGATTTCGTATAAATTTAAGTATTTTAGGATTTTTAAAATATTTATTTCCTATTTGGTTTTTTTGCAAATAATATAATTTTTTTATACTTTTATAATGAAAGATTGATTTATTTTTTAGGTAAATTTATACTTTTAACTTTTAAACTTTTAACACATCCAATGCTTCACTAAAAATTGAAAAGACTCAAAATAATGGATATCAATTTTTTAATAAGTATAAAAAATAATTGTAAAATGCAACGAAATTTAAAAAATATGTGTAATAGCAAAACTCGTACAGAAAATGAGAAATCTTTATTATTTCTTAAAAAAAAAATTTATAGCTCGAGTATATTAAACTTAATTTTTTTCAGGTTTTAGGCCTTCAACTTTTTATAAAAATTGGAAAAAAATTTTCTTTGAAAAGAATTAATAAAACATTCGATATAAGAAATAACAATTACAATTATTTATGTTTATTGTTATTTAATCAAGCAATTTTCAATGAAATAAAAATATTCAAAGAAGTGAATGATTATTTCTAAATCTCTCAAACGAGAGATCAAAGGATCCAATATGTTAAAAGGGTTATTTGCCTTTCCTGGAAAATTTCATTTGATAACTACCTCGTTTCTCATCGATCTTTACACATCCGGTGAAAAATTCTGCATAAAATATCAGCCAGACGATTCATATTTGTGAAACAAACATGTTTTTTGCTTCGTGTGATTGAAAGTATATTACTCAATCAAATATTTCTCATAAATATATTTCATAAAAAAAATCATTAATAATAAATTTTATATAGTAATATTAGAAATTTAATATATCAATTTTGATATTGTTATAAATAGATAAATGTACTTTAGCAAAAAATTCTTAAAATTTCATTCGCGAATTCTCATTATTTTATTTTCACGTAATCCTTCAAACTATATTTAAAAAAAAAAAAAATTTCGATGAACCAAAATTTTATTTATTTTTATTTTTTGCTTCAAGCTGATGTTTCGTTCTATTTCTATTGAAATACCACTTGTATTTTCCATTATTGAATCATTTTTTCTCGCAAAATACGAGTTTTATTGTTTTCATAGAGAATTGAATTCGAATAAAAATTATAGTTGTTCGTTTTTTTTTTTTTTTCAAAAATTATATATAATTATATTTTTCTATAAAAGAAAATTAAAACGAAATTCATTTCAATAAATGGTTCAATTTGATCATAAACAAAAATTCATGAAAATTTAGAGGAAAAATGCATCTCTCTATACAAATACACATTTTATTGCAAAAATAATGTTTATGGATATTTGGATGATATTTATGAGAAAAAAAAAAGTTTGTTTTATCACATGTTGGAAAAAAAGTAATTATTCGAAATTTTCGCTCGAAATAAAAATTTTCATATAAACAGAGAGAAAAAAAAAAGCATTCGAAAATTCATTTAATCAAAAGATCCACTTTGCTCGAATCAGATCTCATTAAATTCACCTGCCTGCGGTCAATGTTCACAATAAACCAGTGAAATTGCCCTCAGACTCAGGAATCAGGAAGATCCATTTGTTTGTTCCGTGATTCCAACAGATCCCTTTATTTTCACAAATCGTTTCGTCAAATTGCTCGAATTACGAATGATAGTGTTTTATCACTGTGCTTGGAACACAGTGACGCTTCTCTTTATTACATGTAATTAATAAGAAAGAAAAAGTAATTTTAATTGTTGTTGATTTACGAAGACAGATTAAAATGATTGAATAATTTTTCAATTCTGACAATTTTAAATTTTCGTTGGCAAGATTATAACAGCATTTCATATTTATACTAGCTAATAATTAATTTGAAATATCTTTTCTTTTAATTTAAATTACTTATTGTTTTGTGTTTCTTTATTTTTTTTTAAATTTATGATTTTAGAGATTTTTAAAATATTCATTTGAAAAACTCAAAATTTTCTTTTGATACCAAATTGATTCCAAATTTCTGAAATTTTTATATTTCCTTCCTATTCCAGAATTCTAATTTAATTGGCACCCAAGTTTCAAATGTTAAAATCTATAAAACTTTGCTTCTGACTCTATGCTCTGAAATTTAAAGAATCTTCATATGAGATGAACCTTCTTGAGATTATCATCAAACGATTTTGACGAGTTTCTACTTATAATTTTTAAACAAAATCTCGACGACCCTTCACCACGACTTTCAAGTAATCTCCAAACGATCTTTCCATTTTGACTTTCAAATGATTTTAATTCTTCACTTTAGATTTGCAAATAACCTCTTCACTTGTCTTTCATCTTCAAATGATTTAAAATTTTCTTCCTTTATATTAGAATTCTAGAATCCTAAATCCAGATTTCAAATGCAGAACTTAGAATTTCGTTTCCAAATTGATTTCAAATTTCAAAAGTTCAAAAGTTCATCTTGAATCAAACAAAATCCAGAAACTTGTCAGAATCCTGATTTTAAACTCTACAAGAACTTCCCATAAATTAGAAACATTCTCAAATCCAAACGCTAAATCTGAAATCATAGATCGATTCCGATTGCAATCTCCAGTGCAACTTTCTTAAGCTCTTAGAATTCCAAGTAGTATCACTGCATTTACACACTTTTCGAACCGCCATTGTGGAAACTTGGAAATTGCAGAGTTGTTACAAGCAATCTTATCGTTAATTTGCTTCCTCGAGTTTGCATCGATAAATAAAGAAGTTGGAGTAAATTTTATCTATTTTACAATGTTATGTTCTGTGATCAATTTCAATTCCTCGACGAAAGTGGGAAAGTTGATTTTACAACTCGAGTTCCTGCAAATTCTCGACTTCTTGTTTGAACTAAAAATTCTAACTTTCGCGATTCCTCCTCGAATATTTATCCGAAAAGTTAACGTGACGTCAATGATAAAAGAAAGAAACGCCTCGATTGAAAGAACGTTTAATTTACTTGAAAATTTTCCCTCCTCTCGAAAAAGTTCCAACATTTCTTAAAGAAGAACCATTTCGCTAAGCACTTTTGCCAACTTCTCCGCCTTGCCAACTTTCATTTTTTAATCGTGATGAAGCCTGGAATCGCAACTTTGAATTAGTTTATTTTTAAAATTTTTTTAAATTGTATTCAACTATTCGATAGATTTCAGTGATTGGTGACAATTATTCGAATTAATATCTCGAATAATTTAAAATTTAATATAATTTATTCAATAATATATCATATAATTTAAAATATAATATTATATAATTTATAAGATAATACATGACAATAATAATTTTTTTAATGTTACAGATAATGTAAATTTTCATTTGAAATATCACTTTTGCAGTCTGATACAAAACAATTTTGTTGTGCGACGTGTTATGTTAGGTTATGTTAGATTAGACGAAGGGTAAAGACGAGGAAAGTATGAGAATGTCAGGCGAATGTCACTTTGTTTTCATTCACGAAGTGTTATTATTCAGTTCTATTTCTATAAGACATTCACCTTTTCTACGAAAATCAATATTTTTTCATCCACTTTAACGAATTATATTTTCAGATTTATTTAACGTGTTCAACATCCTTTCCACTATTCACGCAAACGTATATATATGATCTTTAACTACTTTAAAATCCACTTATTCAAAATGAAATGCGGAACTTGAGGTTCATGAGAGAGTGAGAGAGAGAGAGCGCTAATCGTGGAATCTAGGTTAAGGGGTTGAGGTACCCGTAATTACGACATTCGATCTGTTTTGCACTTTCCACGGAGGCTGATCGTTCCCTGTAATTATCGTGCATCGTGGTGCACCGCAAACGATGTCCTTCCTAATAATTTCCTGTCGAGCTATACCATTGTCAGAGATGGATAATGAAAGAGAAGAGAAAGAGAGAGAGAGTATCGAATTAATCGTCAAGTTTTTCACCCGACACGTCTCATCCTCTTGAGCTTATCCTCGGAGAACAGGGTGAAAGACGACATGCTCGAGAATTCAAAAGCGTTGGATTAAATTAAAGATCCACTTGGTACGTGTTACAACGTGATAACTTAACGAACCTGCCTTTTCGTACAGCGTGGAGAACGAAAGAGGATGTGAAGGAATAGAGACGAACACTGTTTCTTCATTATCTTGTTAATTTTGTCATTGTATGAAGGATTGTGGAATAGAAGGATTGAAATTGTAATTTCTCTGTTATTATAACAAGATAATTTCAAGTAGAAAAAGAGTAATGTTAAGAATAAAGATTTATTTAAATGTAGAGGATAAAGTTTTTGTTGAATTGATTTGAAAATGAATTGTATTAAATATCTCTATAGGTTATAAAAATAAAGGTAAAAAGAACGAAAAATAATTCGAAGATTTATATTAAAAAAGATGTGATTTGAATTATTAATAATTTGTGGAACGTTAATTATAAATTTAATCGTGAACAAACTTTAAAATTTCAAATGCATTCATCTAATAATAAGTTTTAATTGAAAAACTTTTTTTTGAATGTTGTTATATCAAATTCCACGATATAACAACATACAATATACTAACTTAACGTAACTTAACCTAACTATTATATTATATATTTTAAAACATGAAATAAAATTTGTTATGATACACGAGTTTTAATTGAAAAATTAAAATAATTAAAATGTTATCTAATTGAAGAAATTCTTTTAAATATTATTATATTATTTAAATTTTAAATAATTAACCAATATACAAATATAATTTATATATAAATATATAAAATCTATATATTTAATCTTAATTTAACTATATATGATATACTTCAAATCATAAAATATATTCTTTCATCTAACATTCATACAAGTTTTAATAAAAATTAAAATAATTAATATTAAAAAATTATCAAATAGAAAATATTCTTTTGAAACATTATTGATATACTCGATTAATATCTCGAATAATAGAATTTATAATAATAATATAATAATAATAATCATATATATTTTAAAATATAATAATAATCTAAATCTATTCTATAATACACAAGTTAAAATAAGATTTTCTCAACGTAGCAAACAACATAGCAAATATAAAAAAATTTCTATAAATTCTATCAAGTATTAATTCTTCTTTCCAATTTTTTCAATGAAACCACGCCTTTAATAATCAATTTTAGAAATGGCAACTGCGCTTCAGGGAAAACCAGCTGCAACATGGCGCCAAATTCGATTTCACGGGATAGCCAAAAGGGACTGACCGGTTTTAATTACCAAAGCTACAAAGTGCAATCATGCGGTACGAGTAATACAAGAATCTAAGACTGGCAAATTCGATATCGAAAATTCGATTGACAGAAACTTTTGGAGGGGAAATTAAGAATTATCTCTCGGCCAATTTGCATTATCACTTTATTATCTCGATCGAGGGAATTAATCAACTCCTAAAAATGTTATATCCACCCTATAACTCCCTCGAGGAAGTTAAGATTTAAAATTCATAACTGTGCCTCAACTACACGAGAAAACTTGATTTCCCCTCGATTTCTCTCTTCGTGCAATTATTATTACGCTTTTCTGAAGTGATTCGCCGACTTATTTTAAATTCATTTCCTCGGTGACATTGAAAAATTGCTCTGGAATATGATAAATTGACTGATAAAGATGAATTTAAATGACAATTATTTTGTCGAATTAATATAATTTATATAATTGTTACTTCTAATATTCATTTCTCGAATTTATTATTGTAAACAATAAATATTTGAAGTGTTTCTTGAAATTATTAAGATGAAGTTATCTCAATGAAGTTGTTATTTAATTAAAATGAATAGATTTAATTAAAAAAAAAATAAATTTGTTATATCATGCAAATTTTCTTTCAAATAATTGTTGAAGAATTCTGATTTGTTTTTTAATTGAATTAAATAAAAATATCTTAAAAATTTTGATCTTATTCTTCATACAAAACTGAAAGATTCTTTTATAAAATCACATTTTTATTATTATATTTTTATTATTTATATTTTTTTATTAATAAGAAAGAGAAGAATTTTCAAATGAATTTAAAATTTAAAAATTTTATTTCAACTTCTGAAATCAGAAATTGCGAAAATTTTGATTACAATCCAAGCGTTAAACTATTCTAACGTTAAACAAATTACAATATTCGTAATTCACACGATATACTATAGCACGTTACGCAACTCGTGTTTAATTATCCACCTCTATTAAATACGCGTATTACGCGATTCTAATCTTCAACTCTGTTCAACATCAAATATAAACGAACATGTTGTCAAACGATCACAGTTATCGCTTTCAAGAATAACCATTAATTACGAGGATCTATGAATCGTGATTGCAGAAGATTACGTTAGCATTAATTCATGTTGCACTCGATACTGTTACTTCACAGTATGAATAGAATCTGTAATTTTATAAAAAAAAATTTATGTAACTTACGCACTAGAATATGCACACTTAATTATATTAATTATAAGAAATACTTTGTTGATGTAATTGTTTCATTTATTTAATGAAGAATGATAAAAGAAAAATATATTGTTAAAACTTTACTTAACCTAATTATTATTATTATCTCAATGAATAACTATAATATAAACTGTTAAATTTTAATTGTGAAATTTATAAAAAGAGTAATATAATTTTTAAAAAATCATAAGTAAAATTATAATTAAATAAAAAAAATTATTAATATAAATTAGTATTACATTATAAATATGAATTGAATAATTTCGCAATTAAATTTTGCGAAATTTAAAACAAAGCAAGGAAGAAATAATTTATCTTTATATAATATCTCTATTAAATCTTTATAGGTTATATTAGGTTAAGTCGTTTATAATTTAAATAAATAACTCAATTAATATTTTTATATACCAACTTTTACATTTTGCCTTTTTATCAATCTTTCGAAGATGTTTCACTTGAATATTCAACTTTTAAAAAAAGAACTTACATCAATTTCTTTCTAAACAACCAAACACAAATCATAACCAGACATATTTAAATTGTAACGTATTTCAATATAAAATATAAATAAATTTCTTCAAAGAAAATTTATTAAATATAAATCAAACAGAAATCAATAATAAAAAATTAATCACTCAAAGTTAGAATATCAGGTACGAATCTCAAAATTAAATGTTTAAGTCACATCATGATCGAAACTTTACAAAAACGACGAAGAATTTCGATCTATCAGTCCAGAGGGCGCTTAAATCTACTTTACCACTGAGACAGATCAGTTTATTTAAACGTGCTTCCATTACGAAACCAATCGAAGCGAAAAAGGATTAGAGACGAGGCTTAAACTCTCCAATCAAATGGAAGAAAATTTCTTCTATGCGTAAAAATGCTATCGAAGGATTTCGATTGATCTTTCGAATTAATTCGATCATTGAAAATAAGAGAAGATTTCTGAAGGAAAAAATAAGAAGGAAAGAAACGGTTTGATCAGCTAAAACTATTATAAAACTTGAATTTTAAGCAAGAAATGATAAGTAAAATTTATCAAATTTTATTACTCGAAAGATTTTTTTAATTCTTGATTTTATTGATAAAATTTGTATTATGAAAATATTGCTCTGCAGAGAGTAATTAATGAAATAATTTCTTTTTTATCATTATCTGTTATTCTCTACAGAATAATTTTTTCCAGTGATTAATGTAATTACGATAAAGAGTGAAACGAATTTTTATTCAAGTTCTACTTATAATTCTATCTCTTCTTCTATTTCAAGTCTATCTATATTTAATTTGCAAAAATTAAAATAATTTGTAAAAATGTAATTTACAATTTAATTATCTAATCTAACCTAACTTAACCTAACATTTTAAACACTTCTTTCCTGAAACATGAATATCACAATATAATTAATTAATTTTTCTTCCAAAAATAGATAAAAATATCAATAGAAAATTTAATTTGCAGTTTTAAAAAATCTTAACAGTGGATTTTGACGAATATACAGCATCTTTTTTTCACAAATAGGTATCATATTAAGGAGAATGAGAGACTGTTTATGGAATTAAAATTTGAGATGAAATTCTTTTAACGATTGCAAATGTGCGTCGAGAAAGGGATTTTCGCTTTTATTCTCACGGTAAGTTAAGTTTATTATTCTTGCGCGTACGAACGTGTTGAACGTAAGAAATGAAGAGAAATAGGATTGATAAAATTAACGATCTGGAATATTTTCATTTTTCAGAAGAATTCACAAATTCAAGGGCACGAATTATAATATTTAACATATCAATGATTCGAATCGTTGAAAAACAATAGCTACATGCCATTATCATCACAAAGAAATTGAAACACATGCAATTTAATATTTATAATGAAAAGACATATAAATAAGATCTAATTTCGTGAAAAATATGGAAGGAAAAAATCATATTTATTCCAAGAAAAATGGGGAATGTTTTGTATAAGAGAACTCATTATAATAATAAGACAAAGGAGAACATGAATCTCTCAATAATAGAACTTAGATAAATAGTCAAATTTTCTAAAAATTACTGAAAAGTAGATTATAGATTTTAATGTAGTTATAATGAAGAGAAATATGTAAAAAATACATCATATTATTTAAGATAAAATTAAATTCATAAAATAATTAATTTGAAATATGTTATTTAACAAATATTGTAAATTATGTAAATATAATTTATATTATTCTTAATTAGATATAATACTTTAATATTATATTATATTTTTTTTGTTATGTGGCAAAATATAAATTTTGTGGTACTCAAATATTAAAAATACTCATAAGATACTGATAAGAAATCCTTTAATTTGTTTCTACCTTCATTTCTCTTAACAATTTATAAATTCTATCTCAGATATATTAATATATTTCACAATACAAGAGAAAACGTTATATTAACAAAAATTTATCTTAAAATAAATACAGAGAAAAGTAAGAAATTCATTATGGATAATTTATATTAAAACGTATTATTGTTCCATAAGTTTCATAATAATTTCTTATATGAAGAATATTTTAAATACTTTATTTTGAATTAAAGAACATTTTATTATATTCTCATCTCATTATCTCTATCAATTAATACGATTTTCAAACTTATACTAAGAATATACACAAAATATATTCAATTTTTACTTATTTCGATCGATAAAATGTATTCAATTTTTCTTCTCGATCGGTAACACAAAATGTATTTAATTTTTATTCGTTTCGATCGATAAATCTTTTCAAAGAATATCAGATATATTCCAATATTATTCGAATCGTTATTCGTACATAACCTCGAGAGAAAGAAACATACTCGTAACATTAATTAGATTCTTGAATTGACACGCAGAATATTCATTTACTCGTAAATATCATGGAAAATATACGTAAAGAGCCGTGACACGTTCATCTCTCGGAAGGACGATAAGGTAGAATTGCATAACATTTCGAAATGTTAATTTAATTGTGGCGGTAGCGCCAATTAGCGAAAGTATATCGTCGAAACATTTCTTCGGCCTCGTTTCGATCAATTCATTTTAGATTAAAAAACATTTCAAATCGTGTTAATTTTCAAAGAGACATTTGTAAGCTATTATACAGAATAAATAAATAATTTGAATTGACCGTAACAAATATGATGAAAAAATTAAATTATCGATAAAGAGACAATAAAATAAAAAATCAAATCTGAATAAAATATCTTTATAAAGATGGAATTTAATTCTGAATATTGAAAGAGCAATTTTCTTTGCAGTGAAGAAAGTTACAGTTGATTCTTATATCAATTATATATAAGATATTAATATATTCCTGAAATATTTTTGAAATGTAGATTCTAGAGATAAAAAAAAATGGGAGTCGAGATTTATTTATTAAATTACAACTATAACTATAAAATTGGTTAGATGAAGGAAAAAGGAAATAGAACGAGGCGTAAACGAATGCAATAAAGATAGAACTATCTCATTCTGCTTTCAATTGCTTATAACTTAGTGAATAAACTTTAACTGAGTTTTTTATATACCAAGTTTTATACTTGTTTTGATTTCTGGAATCAAACTTTCAAGAATATTCTACGAATATATTACTGTATATGATTTTGTCAACTAAAATTATTGATAATTATACATTAAACTTATAAAAATAATTATATTTATTGAAAATATTTTATTTTTTATATTATAAATTGCAAATTTTATTTTATTAGTGATAATAATACTTTTCTTTATATAAAATCCAAATTCTTTTCAATAAATAATTATTAATATATAATAAAAATAATATAACGTATAATTAATTTAAAAATATATTGTTACTATCTTTCATTGCAATTACGAATTTTTATAAAAATTTAATAAACTTTAAATAAACAAAAAAATTATATTATAAATTTAAACAATATTCTAAATGCGTATCTCAATAAGCTTTAAATATTTTCTAAAAAAAATAAAACAAAATGAAATATTTAATTATAAATCGTAACTTTTTTATATATTATTAAAAGCATATCCAATAAAAATAGAAATAAAAAAAAGTTCTTTTCAAACATTTTATTAGTTACGAGAAATGAAAATTGTAAAAAATTTCCATATATTTTATATCTAAGAGAATTTAATTAAACCGTTCTCGAGCGATTCGAGTTGTTAATTTGATGCTCCATCAATCATAGGTGTAATTAGTAGTCAAATCTGCGTTTCAAGTAACAAGAAACATCATTTGGCTGACCTATTTAGAATCGTATTGGATTTTCTTTCTTTATTATTGTGTCTTGAATAGAAATTGTACAAATGTTTCTCTTTGATTTATGTATTGTATTTGGAATAATATTGGAGAAAATTTATTTGCACAATGAAACAAAATTGAATAATATAATTGATATTATCGTGTATTAATATAATAAATGATTAATAATTCATTTCGATATTTGATAATGAAAATATTTTCGAAATTTTATTATTAATATTTTTTTTGTGGTTAAATCGAATCCCGATTGTAAAATGTTAATAAATATTGTTTATTATTAACGTTTTTCAGGAATTGAAAAATTGCAATCAATTTTTGTAACTTATTGAAATTGTTTTAAAAAGATTGCAAATATTCGAAAATTATATAAACTATGTTAGGATAAAAATATTTCATAATATAATTTCTTATACGTATAAAATTTAGAATTTTATTATTCAAATAAATTTCAAAGATATTCTGAAATGCAACAAGTCGCGTCAAATATAACCTAACCTCAAATAGCTTGAAATATTCCACTTCAAACATACATTTCATCCTCTCTATCATCAATTGAATTTCATTTTAGAACACTAAAAATTCTTAAAATTTTTTTTTTATTTTTTGTTAATATTTTTGATAATTAAATTTGTTGCTAAAAATAAACTAATTTAATTTAATTTATTTTGTTTCTATTTATTGAATCAAAAAACATGATAAAATTATAGAAAAAAATGATATTTTTATATTAGCTTTATAATACATTAATTTTCAAAAGGAATCTAATTTATATATTTCATTTTTATTTTCATCTTGTAATATTAGAAATTAAGAAAATGATTTTGTATAACAAAATTTAATTTTATAATCTTTTATTCTATTCTATTCTATTTTAAAAATCTTCATATAGGAAAAAAAAAATCTAATTATAAAACAAATTTCATGAAAATTTAATAATCCATAGAATATTATCCATATATTTCAATAAAATTTATTATTTTTTTGACAACATATTCATCGTTTCATAACCTAACCTAATTTAATCCATATATTTTCTATATATTTATACTTCTATTTATTATTCATATCGAGTAGTATTAGAAATTATAGAAAAGACAGTTCACAATTTCATTTCACTTTCTCTAAATTCCAAAAATCTTCACGTAAAATTTAAAATCATAAAATAAATTTCATATAAATTTAATAATTCACATTATTATATACAACATTAAACATCATGTGCACTTAAACACGAATTATCTATTGAGCAATCGAAGAACCAATCCTATGATCAATATTCTGTGAGCAAATCGCTTAATAGTGCGTAATTATTTCAGTGGCCTACTTGATGTCTCATTAGAATCGTCCGCGTGAACGAAATTAATTCCTGTGGCGTGATCCAGCAACATAAACGAATGAATACACTCGCGTATCATTATGAATTAATATAGACTTAATAATTTTCTATTAGTCGAAATTTATTCATATGCGAAGTCTATTATGATGTTACGTCGGTGGCAGGTTAACGAAATTGTATTATACAACGCATTAATCATAAGAGATGGCGCTGTTGCTATTTGCGACATTGCTGCCTTATATAATAGTTTAATGAGATCGTTTTTAATTGGATGTTTAACATAGATTATATATTATGAAATGAACTAGAATTTTTCTTTTGCTTTTTTCTTGAATATTTGAATATTAAAATTTGAGTTAATTTCTATCATTTGATTAATATTTTAATGCGGATTTTCATGTGACTAAAGAATAAGTTCAGATATTCAATCAATATATAAAATATTACTATTTCCATGATATTTAGTAATTTTATTTTTCACAATTTTTTGATAAAGTGCTATTATATAATATTTATTTGAAAAAATTGATTTGAAAAAATTTTTGGAAGAAAGATTTTTATTTATAGATAAACTATTCAAAATTTTTCCAAATATAATTAAAGATAATTTTATATTCCAAATTTTCTTTTCAAAAATATATAAAAAATATTTAAAAATTTTTCCAATGATTTTCTAATTTTCTTTTCTTTTCTTTTTTTCGTTTTTTTTTTTTATCAGAATTATATTTTTATACGTAATAAAAATTAAAAATATCCACTTGAAAATCTTATAGAGTTTAACGGCTTAAACTTTAAATCATGGTTGTCTCTACATGCAGAAGCGTTAATTAACTCGAACTCAATTTTAATTACGAAGTCATATCATGATATTGAAGCTGGGCCTCCGCCACAACCAGATTTAAGAGATTCGATTAATTTCGTGTGAACGTTCGATTGGTTGTTCGTTCCCTCCTGTGCTTGTATTCTAACGTTAATGAAATAATCGTGCTGTAGACAGCGAGATAATTGTTTGTTGCTTGAAGCGTCTTTGAAAAAAAAAAAAATTAAATTTTAATATTTTTCTATTCGATTTGATTTATATAAGAATAAGAAAGAATTAGAAAATATTTAAAATTTTTAAGAATCCATAAATTTCTTGATGATCTTGAAATATTTTTTTAAGGAATAAAAAAATTAAAATATTTGAGATTTTTGAAAAGCTATAGATTTCGATGACTTCAGAATCGGATTACTATTTTGAAAATATTCGAAGTGTATTATTTTTTGACAACACGTATATATTCTATATTTTGAATATTTTCAATATTATTATTTATATTAATATTTTTTATACAAAAGTTGATTAAAAATTGAATACGCATTTAAATGTAAAAAAAATATAAGAGTAAAATAATATAAGAATATAAATATAGAATTATCAGATTCTTATTACTCATCGTATTAGAAATCGAATGAATTTGATTAAAATCAACTATCCATTTTAACTCTGTTCATGATTTCCACCGATAAGAAATTTTTACTTAAAATATCTCCATTTAAATCTCCGCAAGTTAATATACATGTACATATAATGTACATAGAAATATGTCATGAGTTACAAGGCGGAAAGAATTCAGAATAACAAGATCAACAGGTTAATAACGATTAATATCGGAAGTATACGCCTATTCGTTTGTGTAGAAGCGAAATTCGTGTGCATAATGGCCATTTAAAGCAACACCTGAAATTAATATAAATTATTGCAGGTTAAATTAGTTCATATATAAATAACTATAAATAAAATTTATCGTTTATTACACAGAAATATTTCAACCGACTTATCTTTTGAAAAATATTTTTATTTAATCTCACATATAATTTGACACTCTTTTGTCTTTCATAATGAATATTACTTGTTAATTTTCACGAAATTTATTCATAGATTATTCAACATTGAATTATTTTACATTTACATTTTATATCTTTTTCATGTTTATATAAAATTAATATAATTATAATTATATTTATGTAAAATTAATATAATTAATAAACACTTTTTCCTCTTTAAAACGAAACGTGTTAAAAATAACGTGTCAAACAAAATAGAAGAATTTGCCTCTTTCATCGCCTGGAACGCTCTCTATGTGGTAAAATTGTAGTTACGATCATTGGTTAAGAAAATGGTTGAGGGACAAAGTCTAATATGGTAAATAAACGAATGGTATGTATTTTCATAAGATGAAAAAAACAATTGTTTCGAACAATTGTTTCGAGAACGAAAATTGTACATCTAATCTAATCTACTTTGGATAGAAGTATCCATCCATTTATTAAGAAATTGATCAATTTAATAAATTTTGAAAATTAGGTTATCTTCAACTTTTGGACTGTCAATGAAAATAAGATCATTTGATTTTATTATCTTTTTTTAAGACCTTATACTTCTTATTTTTTATTATTTTTTTTATACATTTTATACTTATAATTTTCATAACTATAATTTGAAAATAATAATACTTCATTTAACTGTAAGCTTTAAATATATATAATTTTATTTCTACAAATTAATTCTAACATTTTTTCTTCTAATATCGTTTTACTTTTACAAATGTTCACTTGCACAAAAGGAAAAGTCTTGGAGAAAAAAAAAACAAAGTAAGAAGATGCTTTTTTATTTTCTTATTTTCCAAAACTACACCAAATTTCAAAATCAACTTTTTTGTATTAAACGAAATCTTCTTAATGAACGATAAACAAACAATGTCAAATCAGGAATTAAAAGGAAAACAATTCCTTTTTCAAATCACGTTCCACTCTTCATTCTCGTTTAATTTTAAAAGATTGATAGCTATGAAAAAATTTCCAATTGGTACGAGTTGGTATTTACTAGAAAGGAGACGAATCACTATTCATGAATCATGATTAATTATCAGAGGATTGATCGATTCTCAATAACGACGTTCCCAATTTGTTCATGATTCATGGCGACGTCTCGACAAAATCGAATTCGCCATTACTTGTTTTTTTAAGCGGAAACAGGAAACCAGAGATCGCGTGTCTACACGCGTCGATTTTCGTTCGATTCTGCGGACGATTGGATGTTGATTGATCGACTTTCATGAGAATCGGATCATAGGTCGTGATAACCAACGCGCATGCTCGACATTGTTCGTCGAATATTTACTACTTTCGTGACGAGATATCGAATGAAATGAAATTTCGACGATATTCGCGTGTGATTTTTTTTTTTTTTTGAAAGTTTTTATAAGCTTAGCCTGATATTGGATGATATTGAAGCGTAATTTTTATTTGAGGGAAAATTTGAAAGTTTTTATATATTTAATCTGAAATTTTATTGAATATTGATTTTTTTTTTAAATATTTTGGAAAATTTAAATGATATTGATATAACTTTTATTTAGAAGAAAATTTTGAAAATTTTTACTAAAATATTGGATATTTGGTATGTTTAATTTTTATTTAAGGGGAAAAGTTTGAAAATTTTTAGTGTGTTTAGTCCGATATAAATACATAAATAATTTTTTTTTTCAACGAAAATTCGTAAATTTTCATTAAAATTTTTCATTTATTTTCGTGATAAAATGTTGAATAATATAAATATACGACTTTTTTTTAAAAGATTTATTTCACTTTCGAAATGATATTTGTGTGTAATTATCTTTTGCTGAAAATTTGAAAATTTTCATAATGAAACGTCTAATGAAATATTAAATAATACTGGTGTAATAATTTTCATTTAAAAAAACAGAATTATTTTAAAATGTCGAACGACACTGTAATCTTCTTCTGAAAATTTTAAAATTTACTTTCGAATTTATTCTCGTAGCAAAATATCAACCGAGATATCAAATAGCGTGTCTTTTAATGAAAATACGAAAAAGTTTTTACTTATTTTAAAAAATGTTAAATATTGGCAATTTTACTTTTTACAAAAATTTTGAAAATTTTCATTCTCGAAGTAACGAAATACCAACTGAAATGTTATGAATAATATTCTTGTATAATTTCCTTTTATCCAGAATTTCAAACACATGCACGAAATTTGATTAAACGTGATTTAGATGTGATTTTCTTTCACTGAGAATTTCAATGAAACGTTTCAGATCTTAAAAAATTACATTTATTTCGAAAAAATATTGAAAAGCATCTTTCAAGGTATTTTTTATTTATTGTTGAAACTTTCGCTATTTTTCGCACAAATTAATATGACAAATAATAAATCAAAAACTAACATTTTTTATAAAAAAAAAATATGTAGATTACAGGATGAATGAAAAAAAAAAATTGAAATTTTATTTACAATATATTTATAAATTATATTTTATATTTTATATTTATATTATATTATATATTATATTATGAATTGATAATATTAAATGTTTGTAATTAATTTAAATAATAAATTCGCATTCGAAATTAAATTGAAATTTGATTTAATACTCTCGTTATTAAATATTGATTTTGCCAAATATTAACGAGAAATCTAAAATGAATTATCTGGTATTTCAAAATTTTTAAACGTATTATCACTTCAATTCTTCTAAAAAAAATTCGAGAAAAATGAAAATTTTTAATCTCTAAAAACTCTAAAAAAATTTTAAATCTTTGAATGCGTTAAAATTCAACTTAAACTGTTGATCATCGTGCAATATGACGAATTTTTCGTAAGAAAGAACATTTTTCTTCGTGAAGGATATCTCCTCATTTTTCACTCTCATTTTAACCTTCCAGCCATCACGAACACAAATTGTAGATTTCAATACGGACGATTTTCGCAAAAAGGCTGTGTTTTTTCAGAGGAAGTGTTCTATTTTTCGAGAGAGATCCTACGAAACGACCCTACTAACAGCTGAAAGTAATGCATTAATCTTGCCAACGAGATTCACACGGGAATCCTAACCTCTTTCACTCTCTTCTTCTCGAAAATATTTTTACAACTTGTTATACAAAACGTTCTTCATACTCTTATATCTATTATAAAATATATCTATATAAAAATTATCTATTATAATATTTATTATAATATCTATTATAATATATCTATTATAAAAATTTATAAAAATTTCTTTATTGTATTATATTATTTCTCTATATTGTATTATTTTTCACACGTCAAAAGGAATTTCCAGTGAATAAATTTCCAGTTTCAAAAAATTAATTTTCGCAATTTTGAATCGTTAGAAATATTTTCATATTTATATTTTTTTATTTTTAATAACAACACATGTATTTAATAAAGAATAATAAATTCGATTTAAAAAGCTGTCGTGAATTTTGGTATACTTCGTTCCACCTGTTGAATTGGTTGATATATTATGTGTACAAATTGTAATCCGAAGACAGAATGTAATACCTTGCAAATCAGATGAAAGGATAATCTAAAACAAAAAAGTCTTCCGTATCGACCGAGTAAAGATGCTCGGTAAAATTCAATTTATGAAAATTAATAAAAAAAAAAAAATTTTCACGCGTGAAGAAATGAAATAATTGAGATAAAACTGGAATCGAATAACGAGATAAAAAATTGTAAAAATAGAATTGAAAATATATCGTGTAGAAGATTCAATAATCGATAATCCGTATAGTTTGTTGTTTTGACGAGAAGAGGTTAGAATCATGTTTCATTTAAAAAGTCGATAAAATTCTGTACACTTTGAAAATTTATTATTTATATACAAAAATAACAAATCAAAATTTGTCCTGGCAAATATTCCGCACGATTAAAAATTTGAATGCGAAAAGATAAATTCCACGTGTATTTGCAACATTTTGCAATAATTAAAATACTTTTGCATAATGATTTGCTAATAAGATAAGTTGACGAATTACAAAAATCTGTCTTAAACAATTTAACAATTTAAGTCTTATTTCGACTAATAACCAAGTTATAATTTCCTAACCTCTAAATTTCTTCACAAATAATCTGTTTATACGAACCAATATAATCACTATTGATATTCAGCACGAATTTTTAATTAACAAAAAAAAAATTCCACTTTTAACACTAATAATATTGATCAGAATTATACAAGAGGACCAAGAGAATCGAGTAAAAAATAAACTGATCAAAGGAACGAAAATTGCAAAAGGAGCGGAAATTTCGTAAGTGAAATTAGATATCCACTCTATTATCAGCTTTCATATCTTGATATTCGATTAATTCGCGATCAAATTAACGTTAATTAGAGAATAATAGGATCAGGTCCACGTTTAGGGTTGACGACTCGTTTTTCGTTTGTTGCGCGTGAAACGCATGCGAGTCGAGTATCCGTTGATTGCTTAGGGGACCATGGCCGATTTCCCCGGCCAATTCGAATGAAATGAAATTCATAATCCGATTCTCAAAGTTGAGAGCAGAAAAAATTTATCGATCGCTTTTCAAACGTCTCGGGTGTGTTCGTTACCTTTGAAAATTAGAGAAATAACGGTAGCCTTTTTTTTTTTTCACGTAAGTAAATACAGAGTTCAGAGTGTTTTCTAATTTCGTGGAATTTTTTCGTTTTTGGAAGATTGCGTTGGATTTGGAAGATTGCGTTGGATGTGAAAGCTTTCGTACGTTAAATAAATTAATTAAGATCATTTTATCTGTGCTGAACATTTTTTGTAGCTGTAAATTGAAATATATTTCTTATAAGCATTATAAAGAATTTTGAGATTTTTTGTTTAATGAATTGAACAATTTTTTAAATCAACTTTTCTCTTTCGTAAAAAAAATTATCAATCTTATTGAAAGAAAACTGTATTTCTAACCTATAAATATAACGATTCTTATTGTGAACAAAAAATAAAATATATATATGCATCTATTACTTACTTTATTTTTTTTTCTTAAAAAATAATTTTTATTTATTATTAATAATTAATTGAAGTTAAATATTGCATAAAAAAATTTATCGCCAAGCATTTCTTCTATACGAACATGTATACGAACAATGTGATTTGTAGTTAGCAAATCTGCTTTGTAACGGTTAATATCTTTGCGCATGCGTGAATCGTCGAGCGGAATATTTGCCAAGAACTGGATCGAAAATTTTTTCACGTTATTTTTATTAATCTATATCTTCAATATCTAAAAGATTAGATCAAAAATAAATTTCGAAGAGTTAAAAATGTATCATATCGTTGGGAATGCTAAAAATCTAAAAAGTATTCCGATAAATATTTTCCCGAAAAATTTTTATCGTATCATTACGAAACATGATATAAAAATTTAAATGAAATTTATAAAAATTCGATATTTTAAAATACAGTCGAATCTTTGTAATTTGAACTTTTAGAGAATATATATAATCTTAGAATTTCATTAATTTTTTTTTATTGTAAAAACTTCTAGACGAAATCCACGAATCGAAATATAAATTTATTTTAAATGTTATTTATTTTTTCAAATATTAAAATTGCATATCAAAAGCGAAAGATGACATTTTTCTTTTTTTTTTTTTAATTAAAAAAATATGCAAAGTTTTCGTAAATCAAAATTTTATTTATTAAATTTCTTTGCTCGAAAATTATCTAATTTTCATGGTTCAAGTAAGATTCGACCATATTTTGTTTAGAATTTATATCTCATAATAATATCTCATCTATTTACAGAACATAATTTCAAACAGAATATCACAAATGGTTCTTGTTTATCGTCTAAACAATATGAATTAATTACCATATGAAACAGCTATTAAATCAGCTTCTTCTTGGATAGATGCATTCATAATTAGGCACTATAGTGTAGCCAATGGCGTTGTCATATAACAGCAAGACGAATCATCGTAGACGATGTGTTCTATTCACCGTTTCAAAATCAATCATAATATATCCTGATTAATTTATCAATTTAGGTCTCTCTACGACCTTTTCTCCTTTTCAGGATTACTACTTTTAATTAAAGCTTTACTACCATAAGCATTTTCAAGGAGGTGATCTTATAACACCTTCCTCGTCTTACGTATATAATTACAACTAACGACTATCTACCTAAACATAAATAATATATATAAAACTATACTTCTATATATTATATCAAATTATGTTCATATACGCGTATGTGCTTTAGAGATTCATAGGCGCACAAACACGCGTTACAATAAACGTCGGATTGTATTGGATTTTATTTCCCAAGGGATCGTCCATCCATTTCACTTGCGTATTACATTGTCACATTCCAATGTAGTCAATTAGTCGTTCAATTAGAATAAATAAATTAAAGCTTGCCATTCGTATATCGAAGAACGCGTTGACGTGGCTCGAAATATTATATCGATTTTATTCACTCGATTCTTCGATTCTTCGATTCTTTGATTCTTGAATATTGTACGAATATATACGAAGCTCGTTTTTTCCGCCACGATCCAGATTGAAATGTCGTCGTTCCTTCGGAAAAGAATCGCGGACGAATCCTGAGGCTATGCCTTCACAGAGTGGCTACACGTATACAATGATGTACATAGAGGTTATATGTATAGCGCGGGATAGATGGCATCAGATTCGCTCATGCAACGAACTCAAAATAACTGATTGCACGAATACAATCCTTTCTTTCTTTCTTTCTTCTCGTTAGATTTTCCCGCGTGAATCCTAATTTTCGTGTGATCAAGGAACCCGTGTCACGATCGAGGACATTTTTGGGTGTCAAGATAAATTGGTCTAACTGACGTCGAGGATTTTAAATCAACATCGATGTCACGAACAACCGAGCACGGTACTGATCTCGATGGATTTGCTCTCGTAGGTTATTTTTTATCCGTTATTCTAATTCCTCGGAATACCTTGGAGCCAATGACGACCGAATCGGAAGAGGCCCCCAGTAAACATGGAAAACATCTGATCGGACGAGTTTACGGCCATTAGATCGATTTTTTTTCTCTCTTTCTTCGAGAATCAACACACAACACCGAGGAGACTCTCCAGAAACTTGAATTCACTGTGAAAATAATTACACCCGTTACGAAATTATTCGACGAAAAACAATCGGTTCACGTGCGCGATTTATATTTTCACGCGATCGCAAATGTGATTTCGAATAGGTAAAATGGAGAATCAAGAAATAAAGGATTGATGGAAGCTTGAGGTGACGATGGACGATCGAGGAGAGATAAAAAATACACGAGGTTACGATGATACGGAGAACATTCAAGAGAACATTAACTCACATCTCAACCGCGCGGCGGCTCGGAATCGACTGGCATCTCGAAGGCTTAAACGCCTCCTGTTGGTCGGTTCTCTCTCGCACCACCAGGCGCAGACGCCCCAAAACAATCGCCAGCCACGATCTGTTATTCTTGCTTCACCTTGCTTATGAGTTATGTTTCCTTTATGCTTTCTTTTTTTTTTTTTCTTTTTGTTTCTTCGTCAAATTTTATGTGACCAATAGCAGATCATTTTGCGGTTTTCTTACAACGTATTAAAATCTTTTATTTTTGGAGTACATTTTAGATACTTTATGCTTATTTTCTTCTCGCTTTATTCTTCTATCTGCGATCTTTCGTTGCGAATAATTGGTTATGTGTATGGTAAATATAGGTTAAGTATATTTTAACAGTATGGTGTAAATATACGTATGAAATATTTCAGATTAAATATTGAGATGATTTTAATACGAAAAAAAAAAGGAACATCGAAAATGGAATAGAATTTTACGATTCAAACAATTCATTTCAAATATGACGACGAACGCAATAACATTATGATATATGTATATATCTCGTATACATACGTATATATACCTCTAGGACAATCGCTCTATTAATCTAGAGATTCGAAGAAAAGCACTCGGCTGGTTGGCTACATTTGTTGGCTACATTCAAAGAGCATTAAAATGACAATGGATAATATATTGGAAAAAAGGAAATAAATTTTCGATGATAATAATAATAAAATAAAATGTTATCAAATTCCACATCTCTAAGGTGTTGAAAAATATTAATTTATTAAAAATTTATTTTATTCCACAATTATTTTGTTGATATCAAATAAAAATATAATTATACATTAGATGAAAAGATTATATATAAAAACAAAAAATTTATATGTAAATATTAAAAAAGGATATTTTTATAATCATTTGTCTTTTTATACATAACCTTCTTTATAGATGTACATGTTCAATATTGAATATGAATGATGCAAAATTTCATTACAAAATAATGAAAATTTCAATACAAATTGTATTATAACCATCATATCTATTTGTTACATATAAATCATAGTTTGCAAAAAATGACAAATATTTTAATACAATCTTTTTGATTTAATTTGTTGTTTTTCAATTTAAATTTGACAGGTAATTTATTTCATCAGTTATAGAAATACAAATGAAATTGAATAACGAATAATGTATAATGGATATGTCATTGTGAATATGTTTACGAATGAAAAGATAATTTTAACGATATTTAAATTCGAATATTTCGTTCTCCTAGTTAAACTAATACATTAAAATTGTTGACATAATATGTAAGCACTGATGACATATACTTATCTTAGGAAGAATTAGTGAATAACGAGAAATTAACTCTTTGTACATATTAACTGTTTTTAATTAAATTATTCATAATTTTTATAGTTTCAGTTAAATATAATTGCATTTTAATATTTAAACATTTTAATTTATTATATTATTAAATACAACAACATGATAATAATTATTAGCAATTTTGTTTAATTTCTCAAAAAATTAATTCTCAAAGTATATTAGAAATTGTTTTTTATAAATAAATAATTTCAAATTCTATTTCAATAATAGAAAAAAATTCAAAAACTCGAAAATTTCGAATTTGAATTTTAGGAATTTTTTTAAATTATATTAACATTAGAATAATCTAAATTATAATAAAATTCTAAAATTAAAATATCCAAAAACTGAATAATATTATTTTCTCTACTACTAGATATTTTTCTGAATTAATTTTGAATTTTAACGAAAATGAATCCTCCAAGATAATCAACGATTATCAAATTAAAAAGAATCCCTTTCAATCACGAATGAAACACTATTCATCTTTCTATTTTTTCGTTTTCTGAAAAATTTGTACACATTGTGTCACGTTACTTGAAAAAGCGTTTTGGCGTCGCCTCTGACAATAAGTACACCAACTCCTTCTTTGAATTTCCTTCCACTTTATTAATTTTTTAGTCCATACTCGTCCTCTTTTTCCGTTTCAAATACTCGTATAACTGTACATCCACGAGCATCCACACGCCATCTGTTTCATTTTTCAACTTCTTTCGCCATATTTGTATTCTTTCTCGTCTCAAATTTACATTTTCCAGTTGGTTGATTCGTATTTACATGTACATACGAGATGGTAGACAAAAAAATCCGAGATTTAAAAGATTTATAATTAAGTATTATTTTGTTTGAAATGAAAAATATTTTATTATTTTTGAACGGTTGGTTCTAAAGATAAAAATGATTATTTAGAATAAAAGATTATTTGTCAAGTTGAAAGCAAAGTGAGAAAGTTCTTGTTTCTTATTTTTCTTATTTTATTTATTCATAAGAAACATTTGAAAATGAAATTTATCATGCAACAATACAATATTTTTTGTTTTAAAGTAAATTTCAAAGCTTGTAGATTATGTAAAATTTCAAATATTTTTCTTTTATCTCACAGTTTTCTCTCATGCGTTTTTTCCTTCTTTAGATTTCATTAAATTATTTATAAAATATACAATAAATGTTTTTTTAAAAACATAATGTAATATCCTATGCCAAAGGAATTTTGATTTAAAAATTAATTAGATACTTTTTATAAAGTAGATACTTTTTAATAAGTAATTTTTCCTTCAATATTCTAACTGAATTTTAAAAAACTCATGTATAATCATTAATGTTAGTTAAAAATATTTATTTCTCTAATTTCTCGCTGTGTAACTTCATCAAAATTGCATCAAAAGTTTATATGATTTCACTATTAGATTTTATTTCAGTTAAAAAAAAAATTCATTAAATTAAATAAAAGTTTAATTATTAAATCATAACTCTTGGATATAAAGAATACGTTGAAGATTAAATTAGTTAGATATTAAAATATTAAATTTTTGAAAAAAAAAAATAAAATGAAAATTATTTTCAACAATGCAAGTTTTCTACAGATACTCGATACGTTCGCCATTTTTGTAGAAGTTTATTGTCCCCAAATTAGCAAATTTTCATTTTTATTTTCATTTTCATTATAATTTTTAAAAGAGAAATTTAACACTGTTAAAATTAAGAAAATATTTGATATTAAATTTATTCTCAACATTATTCATAATGTTATTTTCATTATGCATCATCATATATCATCATATGTCATCACATTATTCATAATAGTTAATTATTATTTATAATTCTTAAAATTTCTTCATAGTAAAATTTGTCATTTTTAGAAAAGAGATTAAATATTATTAAAATTAGAAAAATACCTAATAAAATTTATTTTTAATATTAATAGTGTTATAATATGTAATCAATTGTTTTATAATTATATGTCAAAGCAGTTCTTTTTATAAAATTATACACTTTTAAAAATAAGTCGTTGTATTTTTCCATCCATTGTGAAGGATGAAAAGAATTGAAAAGAATTCTATGTAGATACAGACCATCTTTGAATTCTATTCCTAGCTGAAAAATACAGTTCAATATCCGATCAAACGCGTTTATGTGTATATTAAATTTTATTCTATGTGATATCAATTTGTTAAACTTTTCAAATAGATATCGTATTTATATTATATTTTAGTAAATAAAATTATGAAAAGTTTCAAAGTGCTTTTATTGAAATAAATCATATTCTACGATCTTCTACAATGAAGTTAATCTCTTAATGAATAAAATAATGATAAAACAATCATTAAACATTTTCTTTACGCCATTTTTCCATTAAAATTTAATAAAACTTTATTTCAATAAAAGTGAAGTTCTTTTTAATTTACTCAAAGCCTTTCATTTATTGGTTTCTAAGAATTTGAATTTCTTTCTGTTTTACAATAAATTTATATCGAGTTTCGTATATGAAAATGTTTTATTTTATTTTTAAAAATAAACACAAATTTTGTAATAATTGATCATTTTTATTTTCTACCTATATATATTTTTATTCTTGTCTTTCTATTTTTATTTCAATTTTATGTTTTAAATTTTATGGTCAACATTTTTGTCATTTTTATAGAATTTTTCAAAACTTCGAATTTTCAATGGCAAATCCAGTACAATACTATGTATCCAGTTATTCAACACGAAGAAAAATTCAGCCCAGCGTTGTTATGGAAAACTATTCGTAACCTGAGAATAATCAGAAAGAATTGAAATACAGAGAAAACATTTTGTTTTATTATTGTTCGATATTATTGCAAAATATATTTTTATTTTTAACTAAAAAAAATTTATAAAAATAATTTCGATTTTATTAACTCAATTCTAATAAATCTTATCTTTTAAAAAATTCAAAAAATCACAATTCATTCTACGAAAAAGATTTTCTCACGAAGAATATTTAATACTACCTTCCTATCTTTTTCAAGTTTCCAACTACTACCTTCTGTAATATTCACATAAGCCTTATAACTCTCTCATATAAAGTACGATTTCTTTCAAGATTACTTTTTCACAAGTAGACATTTTTTTGAAAGTAACTAGAAAATTATAACAACTCTTTCGACTTTTTTTTTTTTTAAATGTTTTATGTCTTCTGAATTAACCAGAGATAAGAGCAATCATTAAACAATATTGCAATTAGTCCTCAAATATTTAACTCATTAGTCTTATACATATCATTTAGCTGTAAATATCATTTATATCGTTAGAAACATGAGTGAAAAATATAATTATCTTAATACAGGTTAAGTCTTACAACCTAACCTAACTTAACCTACAACGCTATCAATTGATATAATAATTAATTAAAATATAAATATTTTATATATATATATATATATATATATATATATATATATATATATACATTAGATTTCAAATTATAGCAATAATATATATAGTAAATGTACTTAATAAATAACGTTAAATGTAATTCTTATAATTATAAAATATAGATAAATACATATATATTTCATTATACGAACCAGTATTGTTGTCATATTGCACAATTGCCATTCTCACTATCTTTTGAAACTTCATATAGTACTATCGATTGATATAATAATTATTCAATATATAAATTATATATTTTATATAATAAACATTTCAAATTACAGCAGCAATATTCTCGTATTTAATAAATATTGGAAAAACATAATATCATAAGACATCTAAAGATAAATAAATAATGAAATTCTTTACAAATTATATTAAATTATATTAAAATTTTACTTAATATTTCAGCACAAGCACTCATATCCATCATATCACAATTTACTTATATAATTAGTAGAAGGCACTAAAAATTTCATTACTTTTTAATAAATAGTTTTAAGTTTTAGATGTAATTTTATATAGTTATAATATTATAAAAAAATTAAGTGTTTCCATTATCTGAATCTATATGTCATGATACAGTTCCGATTGACGTAGCAATTCAATGTATAAATTATATATTTTATATGATACACGTTACACTTCAAATTATAACAGTAGTACTTTTGTATTTAATAAATGTTGGAGAGATATAATATCGTGAAATGATTTAAGAATATTTTTTTATATGATGGAATTCTTTACAATTATATTAATGAATTTTATTATTACTTCACTCGCTCTCATATCCATTATATTATAACTCACTCGTACGTCACGAGAGGTCACTGAAAATCTGATTAGACATTTGGCGGCTAATTTGAAAGTTCTTTTTCACATTAAACAATTTACATAAGTATAATTCTTACCTTTCTAAACTATTCTAATTGTAAAACTCCAATCTCCAATTTTTCAATGTTTTTATCAACCGATTAAATTTTTAAAAAGAAAAGTAAAATAGAAATGATAAGTAAAAGTTAAAGATTTTTAAAACGAATTCAAACTTTTTTTAAATATACACAATAGAACTAATAAGTTTTAAAGAAACTTTTCTAATCCATCTTCGAATTATATTCTTTTTTTTAGAATAACGGGACAGTGCATATTTATAGATGGATGTGTTTCCATCCGTCATATCTTTCATATTTCACATTTGCCAGTTCTCAATTGGAGATTCGTTTTAGAAATACACGTATTAACTTTCACAGTAGATGAACGATATCTGTAGAAGAAAGAGAAGAGAAACGCGCTCATTAATTATTTATTCAATTATTCATAATTATTTATCCAAAGCTTTGTATTATAAGAAATATGTACATTAATGCAGATTTTGTTGTTCCAAGTATATTTTATGTTTCGACGTAAATTTTAAATTATTATTTTAGAAAAGTTATAATAATTATAAAGTATTCTTTATTTAAATAATTGATAATATGACATAAAATCCATTGGAAAAAAATCTTATTATATATTTAATAAACGAGATTCTACTTTTACATTTTATTCCAATTAACTTCGTATTTAAATATTTAAATAACATAGATGCATTTTATTTTAATTAATTCAATTACAATTTTATGATAATCTTCTTTAGATAGTGAAGAGTATAAGTGTATATTCGACGAAAAATGTTAAAAATTCATTCTACCATTTTCATTTCACTTTTTTTACAAAAAATTTTAAAAATTCGATTGACTGTAAAAACAAATGATGAAAAATTGGAAATTAAAATTAAATTTATTATTTAGTTATTTTTGACTCTATTCAAAGTTCAATAATTTAAAAAAAAAAATCATCAAAAGATAATTATAAAGAGAAGATATTCAATATTTGGATTTATTCATAAATTTGTGAAAAAATTTTTTTTTCAATATCTTCACATTCGATTAAATTTTTTTTCGATTAAATAAAAATATTTTTTATTTTTCCATTTTTATAATATAAAAACATCTTTAGAAAAAGATAAACTTAACAAAATTAAAACATTTCAAAATAAGTAATTATCTTTAATAATTATTTAATTATCTTTTTTTATATTAATGACAAATTAAAAATACAATAATATTATATTTTGTATAATTATATTGTAAAATAAATATATGAAATCTTTCACTCGAGAAAATAAAGAATATTTATTCCCATCCATCAATTTCAAAAATCCATTTTCCTTCTACTCTTGATTAAGCAATATCAGCTATCTTTCTCTTTCCATAACAAAGTAATTCGTCAACACGATGCATATCACGTGATAACGATTACAAAGAAGCAATTTGCGATTTCGAAGCCACATATTTCCGAGATAAAATGTGATGTAACGTTTCAGTTCCTTTTCTATTCGTTTCTTTTTTAAACCTGCTCGCTCGATATGTATGCGCCCTCTTTGCCAGCTTTGGACTATGTTGAATATTTCAAGTTGCGCTCTTACGTTTATCACGATGAAGTTCACGATATCGTTTAAATAACATGGATTGTCGATCTTTGAATACTTTGAAAAAATGAAAATAGTGTGTATTGTAATTTTAAGACAAGTACTTGTTTCGATTGGATTTATATATCTGGTTACTGTGAACGAAAGATACTTAACCTATATTCGTGCGTCATTCATTTATAATTTTGTAGTTTTGATGATGATTGATATTGTGAGTAGTTATGCTTTAGATTCTAAAAATTAATTGACAAGTGGAATTAATATATAGAGAATGAGATTTTGTTTTGATCGTACTCGAAATTTCAATTTCGAAAACTAGTGAATAGATGATAATACAGTGAATTGGAATTAAAACTTCGAAAAATGAAGAGAAAATTCTTCAAAGTTAAAAGTTGTTTATTATAATTTTTTTCATAAAAATTTATTATAAATTTATTGTAAAAATTTATTGTATAAATTTAAAATAAAGTCTAGGAATGAAATGGAAGAATTTTTCGAATCTAAAAATTATAATTATTTTTCTATTATAAATAATTCTATAATTATAATTAACAAAAAACAAATATTTATATATTTATAATTTTAGAATATTTAAAAATTTTTTAAAATCCAGAAATTAAGAAATTAAAAATTAGAATTATTTTTCTCTTGACAAAAATTCTTAAAAATTTATTTACTATAACCTTACGATTTCGAAGAAAAAGAATTTTTCAAATTCAATTAAAAAATTGAAAATCAAAATTATTTTCTTTTGTAAAATAATTCTTTTTAATCTTGGAACAATTGTTACATCTTCAAATTAGTGTGTCCTTTAGAATCCTTAGAGGCTTTTGTAATTTCACAGTGCAGATAATAGAGAGGAAACACATTATGTGCCTTTCAATAGTCTTGTCTTCACAATATCAGTAGCTCGAGGAGTATAAAGTACAATTAAAGCCAAACCAAGTGAACACGAGTTAAGACAAACATTCCACGAAAGCTTTGTTCTAGATCTCTATTTAATGTTATTGAAAATTTGTTTTCTGGTTTAATCATCGAATTAGCAAAGATCAAAATATACACCGTGCAAATTAATGTCTTTAGATTGTTTTAAGACATCAAGGCAATGATACAAAGATTATGATATTTGTATTGTTTTATTTATTTTCGAAGTTTTCTCAGTTATTATCGAGTAAATATAAAATTATATACTTATATATTTTTATTGTATTTTTATTGATGAAAGATTTTAATTTTTAAAATTTGGATAAAAATAAATGAATAAATGTCGATAATTTTAAGAGGTTAGGTATACGTAAGGCAATTATTATATTCGTATTGATTATTCAAATCACGAAATAAAAATTTGAAACTGAGAAATTATAAAAAAAAAAATAGATTTAGATCAAAAAAAATTTTACCTCTTTTTATAATTCGATTAATATTAAAACTGCCATATATATATTTTGATGAATTTTAGTTTTTTTATTTTTATAGCTGAAAATGCAGTTGTAATGTAAGAAACTTTTGTCATTTTTGACAAAATAATTCAATGATAACTTGATGATAAGATTACTAATATATATTGGCTGAATTATATTATGAGAAGGTAAAGTAGACAAGCCACTTCAAAGACAGTGCATATCTGATCATAAATGAAATTCTCAAATTGAATCTAAGATTTAATGCTTCCATATATTATATATAATTATAATTATTTATAATCAATAATTTTTTTTCACTATATTTATTCATATTAATCCTAATATGAATATTTTAAAAATAAATTTATAAATAAACACTTTTTTATCTAATTATTGAAAATATTTTTCTGCACATCTTATATAAAATATAATAAATAAAAATAACAAAAAAATGACTTTTTTATTTTCCCCAATTAAATTATTCAAAAATTATAACGAACATTACAAAAAAAAAGTTTTTTTAATTTTTCTCGAATAAATTCTTTATATAATTTCAAATAATTCCTGTGTAATTACGAATGCAAAAATTCCAATTGAAACCATAAAAGAAACCAATCTTTCTTCTAAAATCTTTCGTTTAATCTTTTTCTTTCACTATTAACGAGCCATAAAAATAACATTTCCAATACTTCCACATAAATAATTTCGAAAACAGGAAATAAAACTTTTCCAATATCGTTCCTTCGTTCCCATATCTATGAGAACCGATCCAGATGGCGTGTAAAGCGATCTAAAAGGAAGAACGGAGGAGCCATCTTCCGTTTCATCTTGGCACAAAGAGCAACATGGATTCTGCCTCTCATTTCCCTAGTCATATCCGGCAAGGCTTAGAGGAACAACTGTGAGTGATTCAAAATGTATTTTTGTTTGATAGACAGTGTTTCCAATCGCTATTCGAAAAAATTACTTTATCAGGATGGAAAATTTTTCTTATCACGATTTCTGACAAATTCAGAAATTTGAACGATTGAGAAACGAAAAAGGTAAAGTGAACGATACTTTAATATATAATTAAATAATAATTATCTATCGATAGTGTGTATTATTTAATTTACTTTTTTAATTAATCAATCGATTGATTAATAAAAAGATTGATTAAATATAATATTCAAATTACTTTTTAGTATTCAACTTTGAAATATAATTCGTGAAAATTAAAAGTATATTGCAAACATTGTGAAAATTTTATAATACAAATGTTGCAATATTTGTATGAAATAAATGTAATATAAACGTAATGATATTGAACAAATTTGCATACGTATATAAATGCAAATATTGATAAAAATTTCATATTCAATTGTATATAAATTTTGTAATAAATACATGTGTTAATTATAATCGGTAAGTAAAAAAATAATCGGTCAATAAAAATGAATTAAATTTTATTTAAAAAAATTATTCTATTTTTGATTTCCATTCTTTTGTGAATGTAAATGTATTTTGCATAATTTTCAAATTTTTAGTCGTACAATTTTTTCAACGGATCTGCACAAAAAAAAGCACATGTTAACAAAAATAAATTGAACTTAGTTTAGAAAAATTATTTGATCTTCATCTTCTTCTTGAAGATCTTCTTCTACACTGATATCTGGATCCAATCATTTATATCATTTATGTCATGAATGTATTCTGAAAATCTTTAAAAAATATCTTTTGTTATTCAACTCGAATCTTTCTCGAAAGGAAATGGCGCGAATATTTTTCAAAGTGACAACTAACCAATCATTTTTTATTATAATAAATTACATGAAAAATCACTCGTAAAGCTACAGAAAGATGAGTTAAAAATATTAAATATACAATTCTTTTGAAAAATTTAATTTAATTTATCAAAATTAAAATTAGATTAAATTAAATTAGGTTAATTAAATTCATCAGTATGTATATTAAAGCATGTATATAAAAATAATCAAATAATTTACAAGATTAAATTTATTTATTGTTTAAAGAGAAAATATAAATTCAATATCGATTTGTAAAATAAAAGTTATGACAGACTGCCATTAATAACAAAGTAAATTGACAGATGGAACTTGTTTCGAATGGATAAAGAATTGAAATTAATAATTCCAACATTCTCGTTTGATACTTTGGTCTATTTCTTCTTATTTAATTGTAATACTTAATATCAGTTTCCAATATTGTCAATAAAAAAAAAAAATACAAAAAGATAAAAAATTTCATAAATACAAGATAAAATTATATAAAATGATTTATTTGTAATTGCCCAATGTTTTTTGTCAAATTCGTTAAATAAAGCTGAAACGAAATTTTTTGTAAAAAAAAATATTGTTTGAAAGTTAAGAATCTTTATTTTTAATCTATATTTTTAAAACACCTTGTATATTATTTCTGTCTTTCTTGAAAAGAAAAAGAAAATTTAAAAAAAAATTCATTTTATTTTCTAAACATGTTATTACTCTGCCAACTTTCCAACGTTTCCAAGATGAAGATAAATTAGAAGCAAAGTCACTTTTGATGAAAACGAGGTGCGATATTACCTGGAAAATTCATTTAACCATGAGAAATATTGTTAAATGTACGAGTTGTAATTAGTAAAGAAAAAAAAAAATAAACAAAAATAAAAATAAAAAAGTAATAAAAGTCTGAATTTTTCTATCAATTTATATTTTTTTTTCTTCCCTCAGTAATTAATATAAATGAAATTAATATGCTTCGATTAATCAAATTATTTTAATATGATTCTTTATTATCTATCTTAATTGCTGGAAATAAAATTTATTCGGTTAATTGATATCAAGTTTCTCAATAATTTTTATAAAATTTAATTAATTATTTAATTAAATCATACAATTTATGATTTATGAATTTCCACATCGAAGAATTTCATTTGAAAAAAAATTTACATTTATATTGAAGTTTCATTTTGTAAAATTAAAATTCAAAATGAAAAAAAATTTCTCTCAATCAACATATATATATATCACTAACGTATAATTAAATAATAAAAATATTTCGTTTAATTTATCAGAATAATAAATAACTTAACAGAATAAATACAAAAATAAAAATAAAAAATAAACAACAAAAAAGATACGATAAATAATTAATTTCAATCTGTCTTATAAATAAAATGAAAATTAATTATGTTTATTTAATAGGAGGAAAAATTATCAAAAGTAACTCTTAATCTCTACATCTTTTAGCTTTCAACGAAATGAGATCGTGAGACGACCAATGTCATCGTACTTCATCCTTATTACTAAGGATCTTAGTGAAGTGAACATTCAAGATTTTCATAATCTCTCTCCAAGATAAGTAGGGTTTCTACTACGTTGAGAGCTCTACTTCATTGGAATGGAGGGATAAGAAAGTTAGAACTAGATACAGAGTGAAGAACCATCATCGTGATACTTAAAGAGGTACCATACAACCGCAGATAACAATCTTATTGAGATATATTGTATCTAAAAATAACCTGATAATCTTAATAATTTGTCACTTGTTATTCTCCAACTGTTTTTCAAACAAAGGAGATTAAACGCAGATTAAAATTAAATGAAAGATTTAATATTAAAAATATATTTGACTATACTTCTTATTTTTTTCTATGATTATTTTATTTTTTTCAATTCGTTTATATGTTTATAAATTCATAATATTTTTTTTTTTTTTTTGAAATTTTGTAAATGAAAAAAGCTTAGATAATACTATTTTACTTATTTTATGTGATTGTTAAATTTTAAATATTATTCAAAAAATATCAATGAATTTTTTTTATTAAGTATTTATTGGCCATTTACTTTCCAAGATTAAATGCTCCAAGCGGCCGGAAGTTGACTTTCAACGAGCTCGAAAGCTACTGGTAAGCTAGAATGTTGGAAAGTCGTCTTTGGATATCTGGAACAGCTTTCAGATATCTACTTTACCTACAGCGATAAAACAACATTCTTCTTGCAAAATACCAGAACTCTCGAAGAAATAAACAAGAAAGAAGCTCTTTTCCAACGGTTGATAAATCACTTCGGATTATTAAAAAAAAAGAGAGAAGAATCACATTTTTTCTTCTGTATCGTGAAACAAAAGGAGTCATTACTATTCAAGAACAATACCAGAAAAATAACAAAGATATATATATACATTGTTCTAAAGAAAGATGATTGATGAATGAAAAACCACAAGTTTCTTCAACGTGTCATCTTTGAAAAACGAAAACTGTTAATTAGCCTCTTCTGCAACCACGATCAATACTCTCTTCCACGCTTTTTTTAACAGAGATTTTTCTGGGTCGTGTACTTCTTTGTAATGGAGAAAAGCATCGTTGTTGAGAACACGTGCATTCCTAAGAGCAATCGACTATGTATGAACACCTGTTACGGCTGAATCATAACTGATCGAGTGTAAAAAGTAAACTACTGCATCTTAAATGTAATTTATCTATATATATTTAATTCTATTATTATTTCTTAAAGAATTTTCTTTCATCTATTAATAAATTAAGTAAGTTATGAATAAAAAAATATGCAAAAATTTTTTAATTTTTCAAATAAGAATTTATCTTGATAAATATAATAAAATAATCAAATAATTCTAAAGAAATTAAATTTTAAAAAAATTAAAATTAGCAGAAAAAAAATATCGGACAATTTCTTGAAAAAAGAAAAATTTACATTTGAACATTTTACACAAATATAATTTCCTAACCTATTTTTCCTTCCGTTGTAATTTTATAATATTACTCAATATTGCAAAAACAAAATATTCGATATTTACCATTTTTCGTGTACAGGAATAAAAGACAATTTGTTCTGTAAATCGATTCTATCGATTCCCAAACCGTGCACGACATTACTATCACCATTTGACACGGGCAATCTCTCAACTTTGACAGACACTGCAATGAACTTCACTCGTTCCAACTGAAATCTCGTTCCATCCGTGAAAGCTGATTTCTCTGTATAATTCAATCCTCTAACGTATCTGGTTCGGTCATTTTAGAAATCAAAATTAGATACCAAATTATTGATGCAATAATTTACTAATAAATATTAAATCAGATTCCGCTAAATAATACTACTAATTAGAATTAATTCTATCGTAAATAATTCTAATTAACCTATAATTCGTATTGAAAGTATTTCAGAAAATTTACTCGATATATCGAGAGATTTTGATTTTAAATTGAATTAATTACAAAGATAAATTTTAATTATTAAATCGTGATAATTAATTACATTAGAATAAATTAAATAAATTTAAATGAATTATGAAAATAAACTTACTGAATTCGTGTTTAGAAATATATTATTTCGAGAATTTTCTTTCAAAAGTATTTTTTCTAAAAAAATTATATTTATTTTATACATCACTGAAATCTTTAAAATAAGATCGCAAGATGGCAGTAAGAAAAATGTCACTAACGCAATGAAAGAACTTTAGTATTCTGATAGGTTAACCGAAATTATGAGGTTACATAGTGGTTGTATACGATGTTACCTCGAATAAAAAGCAGTGTAATAAAACCTTATAAACTGAGAGTTATAACAGATGATATAACTTTCAGTGCATCTATTAAATCTGTTTTCTCAAAGTTTATTTGCTTTTTCAGTATCATTTACAAAAACAGTACAATCAAATTAATTTTCCTTAAATTCGCTGTAAAATAAATAATTAAAAATATTAAAAGATTATGTAATGAATGAAAATAATAATAATTATATAAAAAAAGTTTAAATTCTCTTTCAAATGCAATTTTTATAATATAAATTTTAGATTACAAAAATTGTTTAAATTTGTCTCTTAATTTAACATTAATATTAAATTTGAACGTTTATATTTTAATTTAATTTTATTTCAAAGGGAGATAATTTTCTAAAGAAAACTTTTGAGCGAGAAAAAAATGAGAAATTTAAATTTAAAACAACTGCTCACTATTTTTCATTTAACAAGGAAAATTAAATTTTTAAAATTTACATTCACAGACTTTGGAATAAATGATTATCAAATCAATCACTCATTTACATTTTCCTATATATTAGCTCGTAATTCATTTGGATTCCAACTGGCTAGGTAATTGCTTTTACCTTCACATTGCACTTTTTCATAAAGATTATATCTCCCACAATTTACATATCAAATTATTCATAATTCTCTGATAAATCTTCATGAAATAGAATATTTAGTCACTTACATAAAAGAAATACATAGTCTTCGCATGAATCCTCACTTACCTGAAACAAAAAATTAAATAATAAATTAGTATAAATATAGATTTTCTTTTTTTTATAAATTTTTCAAAGTATTTTATCTTAAATCTTAAATTAAGATTTAAATTTTTCGTAAAAATTTAATTTAGAATTTTAATCCATTAATATAAACACATTCTAAAAATCTTATCTTTCGAAATTATATTCGGTGGAATTTCATCAAGTTCTCAATATGAGAAGACTTAACCTACAAAAACCCATTATCGGCAGTTTTCAGCTAACCGTAATGTCGCACAATGATAACTAAATTGAAGAAGAATAAAAGAAATATCGGCTTTAGGAACAGCATAACACATATAGCACGCACGAAGTGAAAATTCTAGGTCAACTATTTATAAAAAATATTAAATCATTTCTTCACAATAGTAAAGAAAAAAATATCTAATCTTCCTTGGTTACATTAAAAAATCATTTGTAATTTTTTAAATAACAAATCAATAATCAGCACTCAAAATGAAAAAAAAAATATAATATAAAGCAAATAATTAATTCTGTAAAAATTCATAAAAATAATTCAATGTCATTTTCTCATATCTTTACAACAGCAAATAATCTATCTTTAATCTTCTTTATAAAAATGATTTATTATCCTATCCAAATAATAAATTAAAATCTATAAACGACATTCGATATAAAAAAATTATATAATAAATAATAAATAAAAAATAATACATAGAAATCTAACCTATATAATAAACAAAATAAAATAATTTTCTGAATATAATGCTCAATATAATACTTATGAATTTATGAAATTAATTTGATATTTTTTTTTTTATAATTGTTTCTCTGCAATAGCATTATTTTTTCATTATAATAAATCAAAATCAATGTTTAATAATCAAAATAAAAAGTATGTATACATAAAACCAAATAATAAAATAATTTCATACCATTTCTTCGTTTGGTCGTTTCAAGTCACTTCAAAATGTCAGCAATGTCAACACTGCTCTTGTAGATACGCGAGAAGCAGTGAAATAATGAGTTCGAATAAATGAATGGAGTCATTAATCGTTAATAGCAGTGCATTGAAGTCCAGAATGGGATATAAAAAGAAAATGAGAATTCAGTGAAGGAAGGATCGAGGATTAACATGAAAAGATAGGGATAAAACGTGGTTTTGATTCTTTTAACTTCTATACAAATGAGGACCAATCACCAAGCTTTTCCGCAAGACCTTGTATTTAACTAAAAAAAAAAAATAAATAAATAAATAAAAAATATATGCTACAATATCAATCCAAAATAAGTTTGCTTTTAATATTTTTATTAATTTTAAATTATTTTATACACGAAGATAAAGTTTTGATTAACTTTTATTGAATTTTGTATAAATTATGTATCGATATATGTGTAATTTGTAGTTGGAACGAAAGTTAGGTTAAGTCTTATCAGTGCTTATATGATATATGAGTTGGAAGATTAAAATGCAAATCCATTGTCAAATGGAAAATGATAAACGATGAGAGAGAATTAATAATTCGTTAATTTGTTATGTTTTACGAAAAGAAAATTGAAAACATTAAAAATTCTTTTAATATAGTCCTATAATCTTTAATCTCAATTTGAAAGTAAAAAACTCTTATAAACTCTTATAAAATTAGTTTTTCTCGAAAATTATTTTTCGTAAACAAAAATGAAAATTATTCGCAATATAATATTTATTTGTAAAAGATATCTTCAAGAACAATTCTCTATTATTCATCAAATAGATTCGTACGGATAGAAATCTGTAATACAATTTATCTTGGATTGCACGACATTGGAGAAAAGCCATTAGACAAATATAGATGAAATACAATTACCGCTGAACAAAGATATAAATCTTCTAGTATTATTTTCAATGTCTAGATCTTGTAACAACAGTCTTATTCTTAAAAAAATTATTAAGAAAACGTAAATATAAAGAAAACAGTATAAAAACAAATAAACAGCTGAGATATACGTAAAAAAATTAGACGATGCAATAATAAATAAAATATAAGAAGAGATACAAATAAAAATACAACACACGTCATTTGACTGCTCAAGTACGACTGACGAGTTTGGGGATTCAAGACAATGCAAATCTCAAATTTCGTCACCAGATGGCAATATTGCACACAAAACGAATTATATCGTATATTTTACGATATATAAATTATTATAAAAAAAATATCAAAATATCAATTTCTGAAATTTCAGAATCTTGTATCAATTATCCAAAAAAAAATCTGGAAAAAGGAATTTTGAAATATTGTTAAGAAAATTTATTTATTTGAGAAAAGTGACGAGACATCGATTCTATTTCTCAGATAATTTATGATTCGTCTCTGAAATGATGTAAATTTACTTGTGTGCATGAATTTCTTTTGGTGACAAATGTAATGATAATAAATGGTAAGTATGGCGACGCAATGGGACTTCCACAACTTTCAAATGCTTCAATACATTCTACGTATTATATTAACATGAAATTTCCATTATCATGGAAAATATCTACATTTTTTTCTGGTGTAATTTTTTTTAAATTATTTAAAGTTAATGAAATTATTTTAATTTTTATAATTTAGATTATTGTTGAAATAATGATTATATATAATTAACGTAACCTCAAATAGTTATTCGACTGGAATATTTTTTAAATGCCATGAAAATGTTGTAAACATTCATAAAGTTTCGTTAAAGAAAAATCTTCTCAAATATATTTCATATTTAACGTATTAAAATTAAGTAATTTTTCAGAAAGAAATTTTAAATATGCAATTAGTTTTCCATACTTCCTGATGAAAACATATTATATCCAGTGATAAATTAGAACATTCAGGATTTTATACTTGTCCCAACGATAAATTGAACTCTCCTGTTGAATTCGTTCAACTATGCACACGTGAAATAGGCTAGCTTCAAAGTAAATATGACCTTTACAGATGAATACCTTCATGTTTCAAAGAAGATAGAATAGCATGATTATTGAAAATGAGAACGATCTTGTCCGTTGGAATTAATTTTTATATTTTTTTTTTTTTTAATATAACGGATAAAATTTTAAAAAAAAATTTATTTTGAAATTTTGTAAAGAAAAATGTGAATAAAATATGAATAAAATATGAAAAGAAATTCTTCTAATATATATTTTTAATTACAAAAAATTAAATTTTCATATTTATAAAAAAAATAATTTTAATTCTATATTTTTATATTTCAGTATTTTGAGAATTCGTCATTTTTTAAATTTCATTACGTATTACATTTCCACACGTTATCATAATTTAAATTTTTTTTTACTATTCTGATTAAAACAAATTTAATTACAATAATAAAATCTGATTCAAAATTACGTACAATTAACCATGTGCTAATAACAAAGATTTATAGAAATAACAAGCCCGGAAAACTGAGATAATCTATTTCAAATCTGCTTTATAATACAATTTCTATACCACGCTCTCTAATTATGTTATTTCGTATCACAGTAAATACAAGAATCCTTAATACGTCTAACGTATAATCTTTGACTTTATGTATCATTAAAATTACAATGAAAATTTTATTTTAACATATTTTTCTTGATACCTCTTATCAACATTTTATTACAGCCTCTATAAAGAAAACTCATGTCATGACCTATACCGATAACAGTATCTATAATTACAACGTCCCCCTGACTCGCTCGTAAAGTATAATTACTCATAAATCGCCATTTTCCTCGAGTCGATATCATGTTATATACGCAACATTGGATACAAGATTAAAGAAGGAAAGTTGCAGTCGTCCGCGTGAAAATGGAACTTGGCATTTTATGTCGAAAAGCACTTAGTAAAAAGAGGAAAAAAAGAAAGAAAGAAAGATATATCATATTATTAGTGATCGTTATCGACGTTGCAGCAATTTCGTAGAGAACGAGAAACAAAATAGGGAATCAGGTTATTTGAATAAAGATGTAGTTTTATTGCGCAAAATGTAACAAATTGCATTTTCACGATATACGTTTTACGAACGAAATGCAAAGTTAAATGTGAAAAATATCATAGACTTCGCATATAAAAAGTTTGAAAGGAATAAGAAAGTTAATCCTTTCATTTTGAGAAAATTCTCTTAAGTTAAGCTCTTTAGAACATAACCTAGAACTCGTGAGCAGAATAAGGAAAATTAATTTTGAAATGATGAAATTACCATTTGGAGAATGAAATGAGAAAATTGTAGGTAAACCTACAAACAATAAAATAATTAACATTATGCGAATATTATATTTGATATATATTTTGAATAACACAATATTTGTTAGTTGAATTTCTGCTGCATAAAAATCTATATTCTACTCGTATAGCATAATATAACTTTGTACGTTGTAATTAAACATAAAATTCTAAGCAACAGATATATAAAAAAATAATTGGATTATTTTTACACATTCACTTATACTAAAATAAGTTTTCTCATTAAAAAATTCTTTTACATAAAATACATGAAAATATTATAACTAAATATAAAGTTTAAAACAATAGATATTTAAAAGAACAATTAAAATCTTTATATTCACATTCATGTATATTAAACTACTATTTTTTTTCAACAAGAATTTTATATTTTATATAACATGTATCAGCATCACAAATTTTATAATTAAATATAAAATTTAAAGCAATAAAACAAATCACAATATTTAAAAAAACAATTGTTATTTTTACACGTTCACATTTATTTATATTAAAACCTTACTTCGTTTAATATTTTCTTTCGTCTATTTAAGATAACCTTCCAAACGAATATCACTAGCAACTAAATTATACACTGACACTCAATAATTCCCTAAAAATTTCCTAAAAAGAATTCTATATTTATATATTTTCTTGCAATGAATAAGAGGTTATAATAAGAATAAATGAAGATTGTATATATGTAGAAAACTATTAAATAAATTCTCGTTAAAATTGAAGATATTTTTTTTTTTTTAGTGGAAGAAATTTTTTTACTAGTGAAAACGAAAAATTACTGTCTCAACTTCAACGTAAATAATAATAATAATAATAGTAATAATAATAATAATAAATTAAATTAATAATATTGAGAAACAACATCGAATCACAATACGATAAATCATTCTTGAAAATTCCATTATATATGTATAATGCTTTTTATATATACGCATAATAAAATCTTCGAATCTCTAATTATAACTCGTATATTATTGAATTGATATTGGTTTTCGATAAAATTCAATATTATATTTTGTTTTTAACTATAGTGACCTAATAATTAAAGATCAAAGCTTATCAAGTGTAATATTATATGCCTAAAATTATTTTATGAAATATTGATTGGTTTATATTTAGACAGTCAACCACTGTTTTCATCCGTGGAATGTAAAAATATCTGAAGATTCCAAATGAAAATAAAAATATTTAACATAAATATCTAAAAATCCAATTGAAAATCAAAATATTTAAAATGAAGGTATAAAGAATTACTATTATTACTTTTTCAGAAATTTATAATAAACATTGTAAATTCCTTTCTAAGTCGAATGTCAGAGAATATAAATAATACAGAAACAATATTAAATTAAGTGCACTTATTTCACTTGTATTATTATTTATATATTTAATTATTTGTATATTTATTTATATAATAAGGAAAGAAAAAAAAAACGTAAAAATTGTAAGAACTCGCACAAATATATAACACATAACCTAAATTATGGAAAATTGAACGAAACACGTGTTACGGTTTTAAACAAATTAATTTTTCTTTTCTATGCATTTTATACATATTTTCCACGTCATTATTTTTATTATTTTTTATTTCACTTAAATTTTTATTTATGAAAAATAAAGTTTTGTAACATCAATTAGCATGATAAAACAGGTAACATAACATTAAATATTTTGGTATACTATATTGTTTACAAACATATGTTAACAAATTACGAAAAAATTTTATTTTATTAACCATAAATTCATAAATAAATATGTTTCCATATGTTGTTATGTGTATATATATATATCCAAAAATTATTTGCTTTAGGTTATGTTTTATTTTTTATATTTTATCTTTTATATAGATAAGAAATATTCTATTGTAAATAAATTTTTTTTAACTATCACTAGTCCATCTTGATATAACAATATTAATATATCTTATACGCAATTTATTTATTAAACTGGGTTAAACAGGAATAACTTATTTCAATAGATAATTTTCACACATGAATGAGCATGATGATCTACATTTATCTTTGTTTTACATTCTTCTTATTTTTACTCATATAAATATTGATTTATAATTAAAATAAAATAGTTTTTAACATTTATGTATAGTATATTAACACAATACACAATTATTTATATAATGAATATATATGAAATGTATATAATATTATATATTTTATAATGGATAAATATATATTGATTTTTGAATATGTAATTATTCTTAATATTCAAATTTATTTATTTATTTTGCTAAATTTTCTTTAAGATCTTTTTTTTTATTAAATTTATTTTTAATATTTTATTTAATTCTTTATTAAATAGAGATATAATACAAATTTTTATTAATTATTTATGTTAAATTTAGAAAATAAATTAAATTATTATTTTTTATTAAATAATTAAATAGCTGTGTATTTATTCTATAATTTATAATAGAATTGAAAAAACATCAAAATATCAATAAATTGAAAAATAAATATTGAAAAATAGAAATTTCATTCATTTCTAATTTAAAAATATTTTTAAAAGTGCGAAGCAACAGAAGAGATATCGAATATCGAAATTTTCAACTTTTCATTATCGATATACGATACGAAACTATGATTTATTTTGTCCATTCAGAATATTCTGTGATATTCAGAAACTGTATATTTTAAAGTACTTGTTAGATTTTGTTTGCACAAGAAAATTTTAAATATATTTCCTTTTAGTTTTTAAGAATCGAATAAATTGAGGATAAAAGTTGTATATTTTACGTTTATGACTTGCTGAACTTTTTATGTGTTAACCGGAAAATTCTTGAAAGAATATTAAGAGAACAATATGGTTGAATATATGGTTATGGTTGAATATATGGTTATATGTATGGTTATAGTTTATTCTGCAATTATTATATATGAGAAATATAAAAGATTGATTAAAAGATGAAATTCTAATTTAGGAGATTTTATAGTTACATTTTTTATTCCAAATTTGAATCAAATATATTTTTAATCAAATTTTATTAAATCATATTAAATCTTATACATTTTGTAAATTGTATTATGCTTCTTTAAGATCTTTTTTCCTCTAAACATTAGTTTCATTTTTAATCTCAAGAAAAAAAAAAATTCTATTTTATATTTCATTCCTTTGTGATTTTACATGCTTTTATTTATACGTATAATGCACAATTCGAAATTTAACACCTATTGAAACATCACAATATTTATATCAATACAAAATATCTTTGACGAAAGCACATTTCCTAAATAAAAAAAAATTACAGTCTAAATAAAAAAAACTAAAAATATCCTTTACAAAGATTTTCAATCGTTCCACCAACCTCGAGGTTAGTGACGAGTTTAAACCGACTTTGAACTATTTCAAATCAAATCGCACATCGATCATCATAGATACGTGTAAACTAACTTTTCACTCGAGCTCGAACTTTGGAGGAAATCGTTTCAAGTTCAGAAATCTTCATGCTTCTGCCGCTATTGAAAACTCCAACTGTTATACAATCCACGTTTCCATGCTCTTTCAAAAAATACACTTTCGATCTAAATAAAAAAAAAAAAGAAATCTTTTCATCGGTGTTTCCAAAGCATTTCTCGCTAGCGATGGGTTTAAACCAACTGTCGAATCAAACTATCGACACAAACTCACCTTTCATCGAGCTTGAACGAGGATCTGGACAAATCGCCCCAAGCGCTCATGCTTCTGCTTCGCCTCCTGTACGAGGATTGCGGCGCGAGTAGCCTCGAGCTGCTCCGCCTCCTCGGCGCCAAATTCTCCGCGTGGAAATACACTTTCGGCGCCTTCTGCTGTGCGTTCGGCGGCGTCGAGCTCGGCGTGACCGCCGTCGACGTGACGAGTTCCGGCAGTGCCTCGTAGTCCCATGCTCTGGCGCCCATTTCGAGCAGGGGGACCGACGAGGCAGCGTTCTGGCCTCGTTCCCGAGGCTTACGCTGGTGAAACAGGGCGAACAGGTGACGGAACGTCGACTCGTTCGCCCGATTCTCCCTCCTCCCCGCTCGAAGCTTCACTTTCTTCGACTTAATGTCTACGATTTAATACATCCGTCGACCACCAGGTGGCTTCTCCATCACTGTCACTGTCATCGCGGGTTAGGTGGGGGGGACACGAGGGTGCGTCCAAACGTCGTATTTAGACGCGTCGCGGATCACTTTGAAATTGTTGTAACGGTTGCACGACTTTTGATGCTTCGCCATTTTGGATTTTTTTATTCTTGGATTATTCTTTTATTATTGTTAAGATTAATCACGATGCCACAATTTTCTTTACGTTTCTCTTTTAATTTTAACAATCGAAAGTGAATTAATAGAATTTTTGAATTATTTTAAAAATTTGCATTATACGATCATTTTGATTATTAATTTTTTAATTTTTCTTTTTTATTTGGTTTATAATTGATAAGATTTTTTTTTATTTCGATCAAAAATGGATAGACGGAATTTTTTAAATATACAATCGCTCGATCTTCTTGAGATTTCTAGTATTTTTTTTTTTTTCTAATTTCGATATAAATCGAAAATTTTTATAATTTTATTTGACGATATATAATTTCGATTCGCTTCTTTCCTTTTAAAATAATCTTTAAAATCGATTTGTGGTATTTTGGGTTGATAGAATTTTTAGAATTTTATTCGAACATCCGATCGTTTGATCTTTGACTCTCCTTTTATTTTATTTCCTCTTTTTCCCCACTTAAAATGGCACGTACGTGTGTAGAATTGAAAAATCTTAACGTTTGATTCTTTGCTCCTCCTCTTCCATTTCTATTTTTTTTAAAATCCTATAATCCTATATGTAATCGATATCTATATTTATTCTGAAAGAAGTATCGACAAAAAATTTATTATTCTTTCGTGCCATCTTTTCGTTCTTTTCCTCTTCCTCTTCTCTTTTCATTTTTACTTTTATTATTATTTTTTATTTCCTTTTTTTCCAAAATAATTTATGTTCGATTCCTCTTCCAATTTTTGATTTTTCCTTTTCTTAAAATGATATATCGATTTTAGTAGAATAATATTTTCATTCTAGATGAATCGACAGAATTTTGTTATTTTTCGAAATCTTCTTCCATTTTTATTTTTAATATGCAATCGATTTATTATCCTTTTTCATTAAATAATAATTTTCGCGTGATCTACAGATTTAATAAAATCCGAACGATTGAAAATTTTCTTCCCTCCTCCATAAATCGATGAGAATCGTGTAGAAACGCGCGATCCTTTCCTTAAAATTATATTATTCGATATAAGCCATGAATATTACGTTGCCAACAAGTAGCAACGACCACTGCGATAAGGTTAACCAAACCAAGGTTCGAGAGCAATTTGTACTTGGTAGTTTGAGGTATCGGAATAATTTCTAATCGATAACTCGATGTATCAAACTTGATGCATCGCCTCGCCTTTGTACGTATCACGTCCTTAGATATATATATATATTCAAATTGGTTAACGAGGATCTAATTTGTTTTTATTCAAAATGGAACGAAATAGATTTTTGATTCGTTCGAAAATCTCTATTTAATCTCTATTATTATTAATCAATTTAGTCGATCAGAGTAACGAAGAAATGCAAAATGCAGGATTAAAGTATACACTTTGAATCTTGAATTTCTATTCGAATTGGAAAATTGCAAATCGTCCTCTATTGGGCTTTTCTTTTTTGTAAATTCCTTAGGTGAGCCCGGTAACAAGTGCGATAACTCTTATTTCCGTTCCAAAATGCATCGATAACGTTCACTCGTGTATATATCGCAATATCGAGGTAAGAAGAAAATTATCTAAAAATTACGATAACATTGAACAATCTAACGTGGTTATATATCAAATGTGAACAATAGCATCAACAATAATCTCAAAATTAATTTCTAAGTAAATTTTATATATATGTATATAGTCTATATATGTATGTATATATATTTAACAATAAATCTGGAAAAAATTTCACAAGACTTGCAAAAGTTCTTTTTTTTTTTTTTTGTTTAAAAATTTTCACTGTCTTATATATTATATATCTTCTATTATACGTAACAATCAAATAACAATCAATCTCATGTAAATATGATCATAATCGCGCTCCATTAGCCATCGATGTAACGAACTTGTGTACTCGGCTTGATAAATACGTTCTCATTGTTCCCAGGAAATTCGACTGCAACCGAACAATCATTGTTTCTCTCCTCCTCTGTATTCTCGTTATTTCTGACAATATCTTTTCAAGCGAAAACACGTATATACACACCAAGAATCATTTTTCATATCGGATAAAAAAAACACGAATGTGTCGTAAATATACAATTGAAATGGAGTTACTTTTATATATAGAAGATTTAATTAATTGATCGATTTTAACGACCGGCTTTTCGATTGACAATAATTCAAAATAGCTTCTTGTCACAACGCGATAGAATTCTAATTGATATAAATGAAATCGTATAATGGTCGGAATCGAAGATCATGATCTTTTAAAAATTCCACTCGAGTTATATTTCGATCGATCTGTGTAGAGAATCGAAAATCAATATAATATTTTTTGTTAAAAGTATACTTGATTGTTATCTTGATTGATTTAAATAAAATCAGGATTATGATTACAAAATTAATATTTCCTCGATACTAATATTTTTTTCTTAATATTCCACGATTGGTTGAATCGTACTACTATAAACATTTTGTTAAAAATATTGCGACAAATTGCGAAGCGATCAATGTATTCTGTTACTTTAATATCGCCACTTTATATTTCCAGACCAAAAGATATCATTAAGGCTTATTATTTAATGTGCGTGTTTCGAGGTTATGTTCGATTTTACTTCCAGATTTCAGACCGGTAATAAAAATCTCCTAACGTACGTCACCTCAAACACGTCAGATTCCTCGCGGATAAACAAAGATTATATCACTTGAAACTGCACGATATTATTATTATTTCTTTTTAAACAAATAACAACAATCGTCAACTCGATAAACATTTATCGAAATATCATTGTCTATTTCGTCATCATCGGTCTCGGTATTCATCATTCCAAGAACGGACCTAGTATTGTTTGACTTGATCGATACGGAGTCATAAGTGAAAGAAAAAAATATTTTACGAAACCTTCTTCAAATATCTTATTCAATCGTCGATCCAACGAAATTTGTCTTCGTAATGTGAATGATCATTTGCACAATATTCAGAAGTTCGGTAATCAGCTGATTTCTTCGAAAGGGAAATCTCACAAGATATTTAACAGCTGACAGATATGGTTACGCTCGATATAATGACAACCGAAATCTTCAGAATCCAGGCACAAGTGTCAAAGATCGAAACACAGCGATTCAAGCAGCGAAACATATCGACGTATTACATACTGCATCGGCCTTGACATAACACCAGTGTCACAGCATTCGTTTTAATTTTCTCAATATTGTCATCACACGCAATGAAAATATTCTTTCTGAATAATTTCTCTGTTTTAAGACATAACTAATCGTTGTCCTTGAGCCGACATTACGTTCAAAACCGTAACAAAAACTCGTGCTTGAAGAAAAAAAACGAGAGCACGAGGATTTCGGTGAATGGAAATGGCGGATCGGTAACCACCTATACAAGACTGATCACGGTCCCGATAATATACACTTTGGCCTGTGTCGCTCTCTCAGTCCACTGAATTTTCACTGTCGAGGAGCCAGCTCGCAGCTCACCACTCCGTACTGCGGTACATTGTAGCAGTTTTCTCTCGTGCTCGACCACCCCTTACTCTCTCTCTCCGATCACTCGACTCCCCACTCCTGCGTCCCTCGCTTTGTCTCTTTCACTCACTCTTGCTTTCCGCATCTCTCTTTAACCTCATAGAATAAGATTTTGGTAAATTCGTAGGAAATATTTGGAAAATCGTTTATAGGAATAAAAATAAAGTATAAAAATTTTGGTCGAAGCTTATTCATTATGATGTTTATTGAAATTGACATTAGATGAATCGAGAAGCAAATAGAGTGAGACTACGTTGTCTCTGTTATGCTTCTGTACGCTTCTATCTCCGTCTCACTTTATCTGATGCAAACTTCAATCGTTCATAACTTAACAAATAAGTCTCAACCGAAATTTTTGTATTTGTTTCGATCTTTAGAATCGATTCTCTAAAAGACACATGACATATTAACGTTATTTATATGTTATAGATTTCTTTGTCTGACTTGAATCACGCTTTGCCACTAGTTCCTTTCTCTTCCATCTCACTTTAGATTGAAATGGCGCACACATGCACGTGGCGCCGCCGTTGTCAAGGCGATTGCGCTACCCGGGATGTATCGTTATTTTTATATCTTCTCATCATCTGTTAAATCCTTTCTGTCAATTTCGAAATCGCTGGTGATAAATAATCATTCGGTTAAAGCTAAACAATTCTGACATGGATCAATGTTGATTATCGATGATAAATGATGCATGTATTATATTTGAGAATAAATTCGTATTACAAGAGAGTATATAGTTTGAAATTTGTTCGAAAATTATAAAAATGCTGTTTTATATATGATTATTTTATACCGTCTTAATATGATACATGGATTGAAGATGATTCTTATTATAACTTTTGGACTTTTCTTATTAATATAGGAAGAATACTTTTCTCCATTATGAATAAGTGATGAAAGTACTTAGAAAAAGTTTCTTATGGATTAAAGAAAATTAGGTTTTTTTTTATAGATGATTTTTTTGGAGAATTTTTTAAGAATATTTTTAAGAAAAAAATTATATTTCAATGATGAAATTTAGTTTAGACAATCGACGTTGAATTTTTTTGAAACATCGAAAGATATCATAAAATGAAAAAAAATTTCAGAATTACGGGATGAGATGAATGGGAGTACAGCATCGATTCGCAATACGTCGAGGAAACTTGCGTAGCGAGCTTGCGCCTTAGTGATAAATGTAGCGCGAACTTCAATAAGCCACGTGGTTCATCGTTTGCAATGCAGATCTACCGTGTGTCTCAAAATAAAATTAGACAAGTATGCAAGTATGCAAGTATTCGTATGAAATTTATTTAATAGCAAAAAAAAATTATTTTATTAAAAAAGAAGAACAATTTTTACGATTTGTAATTTTCTATCTATATTAATTTATAAAATTTATTTATGAAATTTTATTTGTTTTATAACATAAGTTATTCCTAGATAAGAATATTTATTAATATTGTTAAAAGTTCATTATTAATGTTAGTTAAATTGTCATACTAAGAGAGACCAAGTAGTATAACTCAAAGATAAGTCTGTCACTCTAAAGATTGATCCATAATAAAATAATATAGATAAAATATGACATTCGAGTTCAATTACAAAATTATAAAAATGAAATTATAAATGAAACATTGATTAATAAACTAAGTAATTTGCTAAATATTATTCAATTATTTTTTTACCTATGTAAAATATTTGTTATCAAGCAAAAAATTGAAGAGTTACCAATATCTTTATCTTGTAAGAATTCCAGCAATATCCAGTAGCGCTCTCTAGAACGACAGAAACATAGAACATTAAAGCTCGAAGCTTTAAAAACACAAGTGAAGCGGTCGATAAAACAGAGAGATATCAATTTCCTCTCAAGAGTTTCATTCTCAATTATATCTCATTGACCTATATAAAGAACTTTTTGAAGAAACAATATTCAGGAAAACACAGAGAATAACTTTGGTAAATAAATTACAAATTGCCTCGAAACAAAAGATAAAATATACATCTCGAAAAAAAATAAAGAAAATATAATTTTAGTAGAAAAATTTAACAAATGTTGTAGAGAATATAAATTCATTTTCTACTTTATCTACATCAGAATAAATTTCGCAGGAATCTTCGATAAATTCCAAAGATTAAAAAAATATTTTTATTAAAATGGAAAATTTATTAATAATTAATAAGAAATTAAACGATAAGTAGGAATTCAATGTGAATAATTAAATTAATTGCATTATATTTGTAATTCAAATTCCATAATAATGTTTCAATAGTCTGTCAATAACATAATAGCCGTTTGCTTAACTTATTCGCTAGCTATTCAAAATCCACTAATTGCACTTACTTTCAAGTATACTCTCACAATTATTATCATTAACAAAACATTCCATAATTATTCGTATTATTCGACGATTCGGTTGAAGGATTTGGATTATACGTATTTAAATGAATCACTATAAAATATTAGACGTAAAATATCATCATGTAACAATTGAACATTAAATTACCGTTTATCTCATATAGATAAATACGATTTTTTATTTTATCATTGGAACTTGAAAATTTTTTTAAAAAATTTTCATTTGTAAACTTTAATTACTTTAACACGATTAAGTTGAGAATGAGATTAAAAACAAATTAAATTTTGTTAATTAATCCTTTGTCTCGACTTTAATCATTCTTATTAGTAATTATGTTATATGTAACAAAAGACAGGATATTTTTTTTTGATCTTTTGTCCGCATCATCTATTCAAAAATTCTTAATTAATTTTTTAAATTGTTTAAATTAAAATGGAAAAATTGAATTTGTAATAATATAATTACATTTTTATCGTAATTAATTCCGTAAATAAAAACTCCATGTTATGAAAATAATATTATTATTAAAAATGATACAATGATTAAAAATATTTCACCATTTTTATTTCATTTTTAACTCGTCTCTTGGTATTTACAACTTTATAGAGGGATTCTATATACAGCCTCGAGACTAAAAGCAAGTTTTGTTTAATAAGAAGAGAAAAATGAAGGTAAAACACATTCTCGTAGGGAAAATAACCGTGGAAAGGAAAACTTGGCTTAATTTAGATGACAACAGAACTCAAAATGGCAATATGCTACTATGCACAGTATACAATCATGTAAATTGTTAATTTACACGACCCAATTCCTTGTAAATTTTCTGCTATTCTTATATTGTGGCATTTTGATGAATATGAAATATAATATCAAGTACTTCTTTATTATATTAATATTTCAAACTTTGATAAAATTGTATTGTTAGATGAAAAAAGTTGCTTCAATCGTTTTTCTCTACATTTATCTAAGATTTTTCTACAACATTGACTTATAAAACATATCCTGGCTATACATAAGGATATTTACAAAAAAAAATTTAAAATTTAATTAAATATTTTATTAAAAAAGAACATGAGGCTTTTTTTGCACTCAACAATTTTATCAAAGTTGAAACATTAATAGAAATATTCCATATTATTCCACAAATGGATTCATATAGCAAAAATAGCAAAAGATTTGTTTAAAAAAAATAATTAAATCATAATAATTGATAATATGATTATTCTCTCATTTTCCTCTATTTTTATACTGTTAGAAGAATACGTTGTATGCTTTCATTTTAAGCTTTTATCACAAAGAAAAATTATGATGTTTCTGTAAGAAGTAGTCAAGATCGATATATGATGCAGCATGCCGTTCGACATATTTTACTCATTACTACTTTTCTGTTCTCTAATAAATATTTTATTTAAATTTTTTAAAATAAATGTACATGTTATATACATATTTATAAAAATATTATTAATATATTTATAAAAATATCAAATTTTAATTTTTATTATAATTTTCCCTAACAATTTTATTATTCATTTTAATTACATATAAAAAATTTGTATTACATTTTTATCTAATCTTTTACATATATTCTTTTCATACTAATTAATAGATTGTGGATTTATATGCAAATACATGTCTCTTATATTATATATATTTTGCATATTTTATATGAATGAATGAGAGTTGGAAGTATTCTGAATACTTTATCCATAGAGGCAAAAGAATATGACATTTTTTTCAATTCAATTTTTTCAGTAATTTATCAAAAAATTGTAAGAAAACTTCTACATAATATTAAATATAATTTTATTATATTAAATATAATTATATTTACATAAAATAAAATTATTAACATTTTGCAAATATTATATTTGACATGTATCTTGAATTGAACACATTTTACACAATTAATTGAGTTTATTTTAGGTACATAAAAATCTACAATCTACAAATTAGTAACACAAAAAAACTTTTTCAATAAAAAAAAAAAAGAAAGAAAGAAAAATACTCACATTCATAAAAGAAAAAAATACTTAAAAAATTATTTTTCAAAGAATATTCACAAATTGTAAAATCCATAAATTCCATTTCTTTTATAATCAACTATAACCTAACCTATAACCAGATTCTATCAAATGGTGAAAGTACAAATAGATCATCTTTTTCCATCTTATTTGAATGCACTCAGCGGATGAAATGCGCTTAAAGAGGTAACCAAGTTATTCAACAGATGCATCTCTTTGCATCTGTCGTTCAATCTAGTCTTATAGAAAGAATTGCAAACAGAACATTCCATTGCAAGGAATGGCGATCTAAACTGGCCGATTTTTTGGTTCGTTGCATTCGATTCGACACGTGGCTTCGAGAGGGCGCGTTTTAATTTCCTGCCAGGCGGAGATGCGAAGGCGATTTGCAAAGCGTTGATCGTTTAAGCGGGTTTCCATCGTTTCTAGCCATCTTCTTTAATCGCGAGTCTACATTGCACGAACAATAGGGAAATTAAAAAGCACGTCGGTAATAAAGAGCTCGTTTTTTGATAAAACGTGTAATTTTAAAAAACATATGTACTTTCAAATAAATTGTGTCTTCTTTCTCGTGAAATCACAAAAAAGAAATAAGAGTATTTTATGTTTTTTTTTCTATAATGATCAAAAAATTGAAGTGGAATAACAGTCGAGATATCCAATTAAAAGGTATAGGGCAAGAACTTAGCATTAAGAATTAAAACTTTCAATAGTTTAAAAGTTTTCAATAGAAATTTGAAAGATTTAAAAATTAGAATTAAAAGTAAATTTAAAATAGAATTTTAAAAGTTTTAATAGAAATTGCAATTTTTTAACATTATTAACACGAGCATCTGAGAAAATATTTTTCATTTTATTTTTTATATGTTTAAATATAAAATAATTGAAGTATAGATTAAATTATATGAGGAAATTTTGAATTTTATTTCTTGAATTTTATAAATAATAATGATGTAAAATTCAATTATTTTCATGTTTGTATTTTTTTTCTGTGGTTTCATTATTCAGAAAATTTTTTTTAATCTAACGATATGAGGTTATAATAAAAATAGTTTGCTTCTAAAATTGATTTATTGGTTTAGTACATTTTATTTAGAATTTTATATGATGAAAAAGATGAAATTTTCCAATTCTTTAAATATCTTGCACAATTACGTTTTAATTTCAATTTTTATTAAATTTCATTTTAAACAAAATTTATTAATTTGAATAACTTCATCGTTAATTTTAGAAACGTTAAAATTTGAAGAATTTTTTCTAAATTTAAATCCACAAAATTAAAAAATCTAAAAAACGAAAAAAAAAAATTAAATTTCAATTCTCAATAAAATAAAACAATCTTGATTTTAATTATCTTTAAAATTGGAAACTATTCACGAAATTTACAGCTCCAAAGAATAATGTTAATAATTTTTCTCAGTTGTAATTAAGATCGATTTTTTTATTCCATTATAAATATCCTAGAAATGCGATCTTACTTCTATGTAAATTTTTAAAACCATTTTGCACTTTCCTTATGTTAATAATTGCAACAAGATAATACAAGCCATAGAACAGATATTAAAAAAAAAAAAAACTAGGAAATTATGCTTGACACGATACAGGCTGCGACGAAAAAGTAGAAAACGTGGAAAGGCGGATACAGCCATTTTTATTTCGGTCAAGCAGTCTTAAAGATGATGTAATCATTTGACCACGAATGATGTCTCAAACAAGACATTAAAACAAACATACAATTCTTCAATTACTGTCAATCCTGTTTTTTTATATAATTTTTATTCATAACTTGAATTTTCTTTATTCTAAATTCCATTAATTTGTGTAGAGATTATTTATAAACCTACAAACACGTAACAATAATTTAATATTCTACAAAGAGAAGAAGAAAAAATGGATTTTAGTGTATACGTACTGTAACAACATTCTATAACTAGTTTAACACAAATCCCTCCATAAAGCTAATTGCTAATGATATTATTCCATTAGCACATTACTTGCTTGATATAATTGTTATTAATAATTTTAACATTTTCATCCGTGATGTATAATCTGAGATAAATTGTATGCTGTAAAAAATAAAAATAAAAATTGTATATTATAATATTTTTCACTGGGAAGAACGCATAAGATTATATTAAAATATCAAATTGAAACTCATAATTTAAAATATAAAAAACAATAACTTTAAATTATTTAAAAATTGTAAGATTTTAGTTGTAATAAATAAGTGATATGAAAATTCTAAGAAAAAAATTTAATAAGTTATAATAAATCGGTTAATTGTCGCATGTACAATTAAATATTTACCTGTACTACTTACGAATTCTGTAGAGGATATTAGTATGCTTCGACTACGTTCCATACTTTGAAATACTAATTGCTTGACTATTGCAACATTTTTTCTAGAGATTTCTTAAAATAATGGATTCTAAGGTAAATATATTCAAAATTTTCAAAATTTAAAATATATATTCTAAAACATTAAAACTTTGACTAATTACAATATTATTCAATTAATTATCACATTTTCTAAAATAATATCACAAAAATATTCTTATATAAATTTCTAGAGTTGAAATTTTAATTTCTGAGGCATGCATAAAAATTTAAAATTTATATTTTAAAAAAAATTTTGGTAAATTAGTAATCTTTAGTTCTATAAATTTTTAAAATTGAAATTCCAATTTTAAAAACTTAAAAAAGACAAATAATTTTTGGAATCTCATTCATAGGAAATATTTATTTTTCATTTTCCATGAAATAGTGAAGAGAAGTGATCGACAATTTTCAGAATCTAGCTCCAAATAATTGGCACGTTCTGCTCATGCAAAAGTTAAGTGTGCCCACTTAAGTGGCAGTGTTGTACTTTCCAATTGCTGTTTTAGAAAAATTTGAAAATTAAAATTATCTTTACTTTTTCAACATGAATACATTGGAAATCCTTTCCATTTTCTCAGGTGAATATAAAATATAGAAAGTGATAAAAGTATGGATTTATTATCAAATTTCTCTGCTAAAAAAATATTAAAGTATTCATAAATTTACATGAAAATTCACAAGCTTTGTCAAACTTTTTCAAGAAATTTCACTTTGTGCGATTCTTGGTCTCGTGGCAAGATTTCCACAGAGGATTCTAAATCATAAAGTTCTGCCCTTTATGGAAAAAAAGATCCGAGGACTTTCATTTTCGTATTCGTTTCTTTCTATTGATTATCAGTTTGAAATTTAATTTCAATCTTACATCAAATAATTTCAATCTTCAAAGAATTTGTTTCCTCCTAATGGAACTTAAGATAAAAGTTAATATTAATATTTTTTAAGATCAGAACCGATTTTATAATAATTAGATTTGAATTTAATTAAAATATTAATATAATATCTGTTTATAGTTTTATATTAATATAATCTGTTTATAGTTTTCTTTTCATTTTTAAAAATATTATATATTTTTTATTTGTTTAATTTATAGTAGTGACAATTAAAAAGTTATATTTATTATATTTATTAATTATTAATGTAAAAATAATTTTTATTTTTTAGAAATATTACTGATAAAATTTTATAAATGTATTTTCAATTTAAAATTTTAACATGATATTTTTATAAAATATTTGAATTTCTATAAATCTTTCATCTTTTAATCTTTATATCAGTAATTAAAATTTTCGACATTATTCAATTTCTGAATATTTTCTATTTATTAATTTTTTGGAAAGAAAATTTTAAATTTGGAATATAAATCAAAAAAAGTATGTTAAGTAACAAATTTGAAATTTTTTAAACGAAATATAATAAATTTTTAATTTTACATCATTTTGAAAAATATCTATATACTTAAATATTAATATATTAACATTAAATAAATTTAAATTGTTTTCACGCTTACTAATTTTTAATCAAACAAATGCTAAATAGAATAATTCAATTCAATTTTCTAATCTTAATTTTCCATTTCATTATTATTATAGCATTAAGTGAACTGCATAAAAAAAAAATTCGAGAATTTGTTAGATCTTGATTCGAATATGTACCAAATGAGAGACGACATAAAAGGAAACACAACAAAAATAGAAAGGCCGATCGATATTAATTGTGTCGAGTGTGCCTCTCAACTTCACCAGACATTACCTCGAAATAAGACAATATCTTTCTTTACGTCGATCTTCAAATCCAAAAAGGCTTCGACATCTATTAGACAATTAGACATTTAGTTGCATTATTCGTCACGAATTCTGTAGGGAGGTGCTAATAACACTTTCACTTTGATGTACAATTGTACGGAAACTATTATGTTAAAAAGAAAAATTTTATTTATTTATTTGATATTATCCAATTATGTCAAAGTTTTATTATATGTCGAATAAATAATATCCAAGTTATTAATAAAAAGTGAGAAATAGAAAAATGTTACATTTTCACAATCTAACCTAACTCTGGATTAGTTGTAATTAATAATTTTAATATTAAAAAATTAAAATTATCGAGCCAAATTATAATAATAAACAAAATTAAAAGTAATAAATTATTTAGATATGAAAAAGCTTAAAAAAAAAATTAAAAAAATAAAGAAATTATGACACCGAAGAAAAATTATTTAAAATTAAAATTATATAAAATTATTTAATTATTCAACAATTATAATCATTTTTCATGTGCTTAAATTTCTTAATAAACTTCTTGTTCTTAATAAATTTTTTATCTTATAAAAAGATAAAAAAGATAATAGTATTCTTTATTACAATTCTCTCCAATACTTTCAAATTTAAAATATAAGTAATTTTGAAAATTTCGATTTAACAAAACAAATAAAACTGCCAATTGACTATCAGTATTATTTTAAAAAATAAACTAAATCATTAATTTAAAAAATAGACTCGATATTTAAAATGATTAGTCGAAAAGGAAAAAATATTTATATTATATTATAATTCAAAGAAAAAAGTTAGGTTAGGTTATATTTCCTAATATAATATATGTATATGAATTTATCCTAAATATCACTTTTCATTCTACATTCATTTATATTGATATTTATTAATACATTTTTATATATTTAATATTGTCACCTGCACTCCTCGTTTTACTATTTGCTTCGAAATCAACTTTGAGGGAGGAAGATACTCCTGATCTCGCATATATTTGCATCGATGAATATTTGAAACCGGCTTAACTGCGGCTCCATGGTTAACTGAAAAGCACAGAAGCGAAAATGCGGTGTCACGGAACTGTGAGGAACCTCCTTTACAAGTTGTCATCTCGGATGTATTGCGGTATGTATGAAGAGTCTTTATCTTGAATGGTTCGAGAAAAATTTGAAAGTGAAAACCAAGCAAAATTGTTGATTTCTTTTAAAAAAAGAAAGTTTAAAATTTTACCTAAATAATGTTTTGTATAGAACTCTGCAATTTTTCATAAATTAATGAATAATAAATTCATTGAATTTTCTTAAAAGAATTATTTTTATTGATAAAATTTTTGAATCTAAAAAAATAAAAAAAATATTAATGAAACAGTCATCGAAGTTAAAATTATCAATGGAAGATATGAAAAATGTATTTATATATGAAGATTATTAATTAATATACAAAATATTAATATATTTGTATGACACTAATAAAAACAATATATAAAAACAATATAAAAATCGACAAAAATCTCAGTTAAAATTTGATAAAGAAATTTTCGACAGAAATTTTTATATATTAATTTTTGCATGTAGAATCTTCCAAAAAAATTTCACAAAAATATTAAAATACTGTAAATAATGTAATAGATACACAATAATACATAGAGAAAAACAAAGGAAACTTTCAAGAAACGAACAAATTTACGTAATACGGAGAAAAATGTACAGAAAAATATGGAAATGAATAGAATGAGAAAAAGGGAGGAAAAAATTTTATCATTCAACACATGTGCCGTTCCACGTTTAAAGTTATACAAGATAACCTCTTTGTTGAATTCAATTCGGTCATCGTAAAATTCGACCAATATCTCTTTTTTTTCTTTTTTTTTTTATTTCACACGCGTTTCTGACCGACTTTCTTCTTCAAAGAACGTGAAGTGTATTGGAGCGTGAAAAATTAGGCTCTTCTAGTTTAAAAGAGCGATTCAACGGTATTTCAATTGCAAAGTTTCAAGAAAATTTTTGTACTTTTTAGTTAAAAATAACAAATGCTTGATAAACCTCAAAGAGATTTATATTTTGAATGTAATTTTTTTTTCTCAGAACTGGATTAAAAAGTTAGTCTCGGAGAGATTTCGCTCGAATTATACCTTTTAACTTTACACTCTGTCACTTTTAACACAGTTTGCTAGTACACGCCATTTTTCACTCGTCTAGTAACATTAGTGGCGTTAGTGGCGCATAATCAAATTAATTTCTTTTTCGAATTTTATCGATTTGACAGAATTTAATTTTATAAATAAAAAAAATTATATGTAAATTTATTTATTTAAATTTATTTATTTATATATTTTTTAAAAATAAAAAACCTTTCTTTTATTTAAAACTATAAAATGTTAAAAGAAATTACTTTCATAATATATTTGATACAATGTTATATTCATTTTGATATATTATAATATTCATTCATTTCTGACAAATACACGAGATTGTCTAAATAGTAAAGGATTGAAGACACGTGACCCAGAAGCATGACATACCATAAAGTGTGAAATAATTACTCTTATGAATCGATCCTGACACTCCTAGTGTCACTACTATCGATCGAGTTACTAGTCGATAACAAATTTTATCGACATCAATTCGAATCGAGATTTTTCTTTTTTTTTTCCTCTTCTGAGCCTTTCATTTCGGATGTTTTTAAATTCAATCGATTCCAATAAAAATTTGTAAGAAAAATATAAGTTTAAAAATAACAAGTAATCGAAATCATAATTTCTTCCATCTTTCTTCTTTTTAACGTATCGGACATTTTTCTTTTTATTGTGAAAGAATTTAAAAAATTAACAATAAAATTCTGAATAGATGGGAAATAATGCGTTGCACCAAGATTGAACTTTTTACAACTTTTTTATTCTCTCATCTCTCTCCTTCGAGAAAAGAAAATAACCGATTAGGATGAAGGTAACAGGAAAAATGGACGAGAAATAAATTATTTAGAGAAGATCTTGAGAAGATCTCCTATCCACAGAAATAAACCCACGTGTCGATCTCTATTTATTTTCTCATAGTAATCGTACTCATAACAACGTTGAAACGTGTTATGGAAGAATATACAATCGGTTATCCGAATTTTTAGTTATCCAATAACCAAATATCGGAAAATGGACGGAAAAATAAATTATTTGAGAGGAGATTTTAAGAATTTTTTTTTATATATAAAAATAAATAAACTCGTCAATGTCTATACTTTTTTCCATTTATCGTGATAATAATTCGATGAAAAAATATACGTACGATAGAATTCGTCGATTATCCGAATTTTGTTCGTCCAAATGGACGAGAAATAAATTTATACGAACAAGATTTTAAGAATATTTTCTATATATAGAAAATAAATTTGTCAGAAAAAAAATTTTCACTTATCGACACTTTTTTTTATAAAAATAATAAATATTCTTAATAAAAAAATATATATTCACATACACACATATATTAATATATTTGCCACTCGATGTACAATTTTCTAATTTTTATTACGATTAATTCACGAATTATATGTTAATAATAATTTGCACATTGCCTAAAATTTTTCCCATTGGACCTACAATTTTCATTACAATTATTATTAATTTACGAATTACTATATATAACAATTTGACGTACAATTATTTAATTTTCAATACGATTAATTATATTGGTATTAAGAATTCGTTGGATATCCACCTTAAATTCGATACTATAATTTTCGTCCTTCGAATCTCTCTCTCCACGAATCGAAATTCCAAATGGCAACAATGGGCGTTCAATTCGATTCACGACATAAGAATCTGAATTATCGAGGCATTCGTTCCGATTCGAAGAAACTGGAATTAAATTAAAAAAAATATCATACTCGTATTCCCTTCAAAGGGAAATACGGATCGATACGAAAGATAACACGTCGCGTGTTGTCTCGAATTGAAGAGAGTTACTTTTCCAACAAAAAGAAAAATAATAATAATAATAAATTTCACACGAAAGCACTCGAAACTCTAACGATTAATTATTAAAAGATTAAAATACTACGTAAATAAGCAACATACAATACGAAATATTTCAATATTTCAACGTTTTAATATTTTATGCTTCACCTGGATAAATACGATGGTAAAACAAACGAATTATTCGTTCCTCCCAATATTGGATAAAGAGAATTCAAGACAAGATTTTAATAAAATCACCACGCTTCTCGAGTATCTAAAAATTTATATAAAAAAAAGGTTGCAATTAATAATCCAAAATTTAATAAAATTTTCACAAGAAAGAAAAAAGAATCCTATTACACGGGAAAAATTTTTCGATCGAATACAATCGAGTCCTCTTTTAACGATGCAAAAATAACACGATGCAAAAATTGCAAAAGATTTCACGTAATACGCGCGATTTAATAAACTTATGATTATTAAACGACTCTCGTTTACAGCAAATGTTTTCATCGGCCCAGTTTTACACTTTTGATTTGAAACGTTTCTAGGTTATAACGCACGAGTGGATGGATTAACCTCTCTTCGAAGACTGACTGACTGACTGACCGACTGATGGACGCGTATTAATTTTCGTTCGAATTAAAAAATCTATCGAGCGACACCTTGCAGAATTTTTTTTAATGATTAAAAACAAGAAAAAAAAAAAAACTCCAAGCACGATATTAGCGATATTTTATTTTACTGCTTTGAAAGAATCGCATTGCCTTTGATGTCCCAGAGGAGGGTAATCGTTTTATGGAAGGATCGATCGTGTATTTTTATTCCCAAAGAAGAAAAATCTCAAAACTAAAAAAAATATCTAGAACAAAACCAGGCTTATCTATAATTTCTAAATACCTTATAATTCTTATATATACGATTAATAATTGATTTTGTTAAAAATATTTTCAATAATAATCGTAAAAAAAAAGGAAAAAAATAAATTTATTTTAACCTCTTGTTAAATAAATGATAAAATTTAAATGACGAACTCACCGTTCCCCATCGTCGTTGAAAGCGTAATCCCCGAGTATGAGATCACGAAGCCTGTATCTAGGTGGTAGAATCAATGGTAGACAAGGATCTGGTTCGTTCATCGTGTAAAACGTATTCTCAAACCGCGACAATTCTTCCAACGTTGCCTTCTTATATCTCTCGAGGATCGCGCAGAGAAGGAGATTGTTGATGGCTGCCACTTTGACTGTTGAAAACTGCCTAATTGCACGATCACCGAATCATTGTCTGAAAAAAAAAATAAATAAAAAAATGAAGTAGAATAAAGGGTATAGAGATCGATTCGTTGAAATTATTTTGAGCTTTGGGATGAATTTTTCAAAAATTATTCTACAGATATTAATATTATAAGATATGAGATAAAATAAAATGTATATATTTAGAAAGATATTTCGAAATTATTTTTTTACCGTTTTCGTATGTTTTGAACATTGGAATCGATTTAAGAGTTATTTCATTGGATAAAATAAAATATAAAATGTATAGAGATGGAATTTATTATTTCCTATTTTTGTATCTTTTTGATTTTGAAATGGATGTTTAAAATATAAAATGTATAGAGGTTTGAAAATTATTTGTTATCCAATTTATTTTCTTATATATTTGCATTTATTTTTTTCCACGAATATATTAATAGTCTATATAATAATTATTATAGACATTTAAGAAGCAATATTGATCAATTCCAAAATAAAGAAACTAAATAATGATAAAATTAATTAAATAATTCATTTTTTTTATCCATGAAAATAAATTATTTTTGAAAAATTGACACGATAATCTTAAGAAAAATTGAAGAATATAATTTTAATAATAATATATCCAATAAATCGTATATTTAACTAATAAAATTTGATTAGATAAATTTATTAAGTAAAAATGATAATTAGTATTATTTTTAAAATGCTCAAACATTTTCAATGCAAGAAAAGAAATGAATAAAAATTAAATATTTCTCACTTCCGTATAAATGTATATTTTCTTACGAATAAATTACATTGCAAGCAACACGTATCTATTATACATATATACGCGTCATCCATCTTCTTATTTTACATCGATGACCACGAGTAAATAGAAGCCTCTAATTATTTGATTAGATATGGATGTTGGATACACGATATAAGCAAATATGATTCACGTGGGCGGTAATGTTGACGCGTGCCAAAACAATGTGCTTCATTTGCACGTAGAAAAAATATTCATTAACAAAGATGATCAATTAACAAGTGTAAATTTGCAAACTCGAAAGAAGAATTGTTCTAATCTCTCGTAAATAATTCGTTGATGAAAATTTGCACTTAACGACTAATCGATTAACCTTTCGAAAATTTACATTGTTAAAATTACTTTTCAAGAAATATTTCCTTCTTAGTATATTATTTTCCTCATTTTTTTTCTCTCTTGATAGTAGTTTGAAAAATTAAAAAGAAGGAAGGAATGGAAATTAAATTTACATCAATGTTAGCTTGTAATAATTTATATAATGGTGAAGTTATGACAATGTATTAAATGATATAATATATTATATATCAATTATATTATATTATATTATATTTTCAAACATATAATTCCAACAAATGAAAAGTGATTGTCTCTCCAAATATGTCTTTATTTATTTCATTGCTTTATTTTTATTATTACATATTTTATACACTTGCATTTTGAATTTTATCCCACACAGTATATTAATTGTTGCAAAATACAAATATAATATAATATATTCCATTACAAACAAGGAAATAAAATTTTTTAGATAAATACATACATATATATATATTAAAAATAAATATATTAAATTATTAATATAAATGAATAAATATATTAATATTCTATATACAAGTAATAAATGTAATATATTATTACATTTGCATGAATGAGTCACAACTAAAATATGTAAATGTAATATGTAAAGATATGTAAAAGATATATAAAAATATGAATTTTTTGCTCGTTGACAAAGTAAGGTTAGATTAGATTCAACGTGGATCACACGACACATGTAAAATTTTTATAAAATGAAAAAGAATTTTTTGTTTGGCATACGTTATATGAATTGCCATTAATATGCCATTAATAAATATTTTTGGATCTCATTGCATTTTTCAATATCCAAAAATTCTTTTCAATTTTTAACCAAATATGTTCAAAATATGACATATATTTTCATTGAAATTAAAATTGTTTAAGTTTTTAATTTAACGAAATTCATTAAAATAGCGATAATTTATTTATATTAATTCGATTGAACAAAAATTCGATTGAATCACTTAACAATTGAAATTATCACAATACTATCACAATATATCACATCAAGAAAATTAATTTAAGAGACTCGGAAAACTGCGAGTGACAGAATTTTTAATATTAGTGTTGGTAGACGTGAAGATGGCTTTTAACGTCAGTTATATTGAAGGACTGCCAACAAGACGAATATATCAACGATAATTGACCTCAAATTAACAAATATTGTAACACTTCGAATAATATTAAAATTCAACTGACATACGAAAAACATACCATCGATCGAATATATTACTTTAAAAATATGAGTGTGTGTGGTATGTGTGTTCATAGATCTTTAGTTATTTTTCTATTCTTATCGGATAAATGTCGATTTGGTGGTCCAATGGCACGTGTCTACTTCAATGTAACTATATAGTAACTATAGCGAACTGTGCTGAGAATAAATAAGAAACGAAATGGGAAATGTATGAATGAAAATTGTACTAATTAGTAGTTTTCGAGATGAAATGGTTCACATATTGTATTTTAATTGAACATTAGTTAAATACAAGATTTCTATATATATATAGAATATTATGTATAGTACATGTAACGATATAGATTAATGTAACAGTAATAAAATGTTAGATACATTTATTTTTTTTTCAAAAATCAGATATTGTTATTATTAAATTATATTATTTTATTTTTTAACAAAATTGAAAATTTTCTATATTAAATGTAAGAAGAAAAATAAAATGTGTAGTAATGGAATACGAATTTCTTCTAAGCCAAATTTTTTTTAAAAATATGATTAAACACAAAAATAAAAATAATTGAATTGAAATAATGATGGAATTGTGAAATTTTTAAAAAAATTTAAAGTTAAATACAAAAATAAAAATAATTAAATTACAAATAATATAGTATAAAATCTTTTATGTAATTTTTTATCTATATATATTCACTTTTCTTCTTTCCAGTTAAATTTTTTAAAATTATAAAAACAAGAACTGGAATTCATTAAATCTAAATCCGATTAAAAATTTTCTCTGCAACTTTTATATTAGAAACTATTTATTTCAAGATATTCAATTTTTTTCAAAATCAAAAAATTCTTAAAAATAAAAATTTGAAAAAAAATTAATAATTTATTTAAATAACTGAAAAAAATTATATACTCACACAATTCAAATTCCACTTCGTAGATAGATATTCCATTGTTCTAAATCGAATCGAAATCACAAATTTATGTGTACACCGATATCATTCTTCCGATTTCACGATTTTTCTTCACCGATCGTTAAAATCAACATTGTTTGTGTCGGTTACCATGCCATAACGTTAAACAATTCAAGAAAATCCTATCACTCGATATCGATCGGTTACGAGAAGTACTTTTAACGAGGACCATCGCTTGGACGAGTATCAACACTTTTATGTGAATGTCTTTAATCAATATATTAATCAAATTCGAAAATTTTCCATGATTTGCAAATTCAATTCTATTCGATTCGTTTATTTTGAAAAGTAAGGGAAGATGTTTGCTAAAGTCATTACTTCAAATTGTAAACTCAAATTTGTCACTGTTAATAAGCATTCACTGTGGCCATACGTTTTGATATTAGCATAATAACTTTGTACTCGACTATCGACTGACACGATGCAGCAGAAATGTGCTTAGCTTCGAGAAACTTTCAATTGTTCTTCCATTAAAAAGTTATAAATAGGTAATAGGTAAGAGATTGAGATATCAAGTTTCGATTAATTATTAAAGTGACTCATTGAAAATCGAAAGAAATGAAATTGTTAAAAATTTACATCGACTAACATTATTGAAAGAAGAAAATTTACATTCTCAGTTGAAAAGCATTTGTACAATGTACAATAATGCATTTTAAAAATTTAATAATCTTGTTTTGTTTCAATATATATTAAAAACTAATTTAATTTTTAATTATTGTATTGAAACTATTATATGAATTAATAGATAATTTACAAAATTCACGTTTAAATTATTTGTCGAAATGGAACAAATAACAATAAAAATTAAATCAGATTTTAAATATTAGTAATGCTATAGCAAAAAATCTCAATTTTAAATTATTATCACGTTGAAACATTTTCCCATATAGAATGAATTGCGATAAAAATTAAATCAAAAATGAAGATTTTTTTTCATTAAAATATTATTTATATAAATATTATTAATTTTTTAAATATCAATTTTAATGTCAATTTTAAATAATAATCACAAATATTATTTACTAAGAGAGAACAAAAACTAAGAGAAAAACAAAACTTCATATACAATTCGCACAGCGGGACGTCAATTTGATGAACGAATTCGAATCACGCGAGTGACAACCGTCACATCGAACATGGCGGACGCCGCGAGACACGTGTTTGCGATCACGCTTCGAGGGTGAAATGGCAGACGAATTATTCGAAACGCGCGCGACGCTCACTCGACCACGTCTCACGCTTCAATGGTGACGCATTCTCGCGACCACGACGTCGACGCTTCTGACGACGCCCACCGACCGCCTAACCGACCGTCCTACACCTGCTCGGATAAAAAGGGGGACGAAAATCTTAGGATTCGATCCTATGTCCGAAAAAAAAAAACAAGACTTTGATATATGGAGCTTTTTTTCTTGGAAACTTTCGGCAACGGAAAATATATTATGGTATTATGGATTAACGATTTATAATTTTAGTATTATTTTGTTATTTTACTATTTTTTTATATTATGGAAATTATATGTACATTGTATATCGTATTTGAATGTTATGTAAAAATCGTATATACATTGCAAAATATATATAGATATTTGGATGTATAGAAATCATGTATACATATATTAATGTATAATGTGCATATGTATTTGAATACTGTGTGAAAATTGTATATATATTGTATAGTATGGTGGATTTATAGAATATAAATTTTATGAATAATAAATAAAATTAATATTTTCTTGAAAATTATTTACTAATGAATTTGTTAATGATATTTATTTTCGACATAAATATAAAAAAAAAATATGAATGATGTAACATTACTGAAAATATGTCGATCGTGATGTCATTTCAGACAGAATACGAACACATTCTTAGTAACAATGACCCAGTTTACAGGGAGGAATTACATAGTCAAGTTTCAATCATGTGAAATTATCTTTGATTAGAGATGCAGAAATATCTAAACAATAGTTCTGCACGTATTGATTGTAAAGTGTATTTTCAATATTTTTATAAAAGATGAATAAATAATTGTCAATTATGACGTTAAATTCTGATAAATCCTAGAAATTCTTAAGATATATATTTCACCATAATTGATTGTTGATAATATATATTGTTTGAGAAATAATTTTAGTATTAAATATGTAACTATCAAATATTTTTTCCTTTTCATATAATTTAAATTTTTCCAGATTTTAACCATTAATTTTTTATTTTTTCTTAATACTTAATACTTTACATATTTATATGTTTATCTAAACTTTTAAATCATCATCCATGATTATAATATATATTAAAAGTATTAAATTCGTAAATAATTTCACTAATTACATTAATTTAAGCAACAAGAATTTCTAATGTTTAGAAATTTCAGCGAATATATTTACCATGAAAATTTCTCTAGATGATAATAATGAAAAGCGAGTATTCTCAGAATCGCCTCGAGCAATGAATATAAACAAAAATTCTCGTGAATTGCAATATATTAAAGAATTAAAATTAAATAAGATTAAATTGAAATAATAACAAAGATCAAATAATTAACATCGAAAAATTTTAAAACATTAAAAAAAAATTATAAAATAATCAATCTAAATTATGGAATAAAAAAATAAGTATTAACATTCACTGTTCATTATATATGTAAAAACCATAACAATTTCATCAATACAAAAAAAATATAAGACTTACCATTTATAGATAACACCAAAGCATTTAGTAATCCAATAACTTCAGCCATCTTGAGAATGAAATACCGGCATTTACGAACGCGCGAAACTATCACACTCACAAATAAAATATGAAAAATCACAAATAATAAAAATAAAAAAGTATTTCACTTGTGAATAAATGTATATACTTTGCGTGAATAAACGTATTTTAAAGTTATACAAATAAGACACAAATTCTATAAACACTCGCGAATAAATACATATTAAAAAATCGGAAATAATATGTCAAATATTTGCAAATAAAACATACGTAATTCAAATTCGCAAATAAATATGCGAATTAAAAACACTCGCGAATAAAACAGGAATATTTAAAATATTTATGATTAAAAAATAAATATTTTAAATTCGTGCACAATTTGAAATTATATAGGAAATGAAATGCGCATAGCTCCAATGCGTCTAAACGGTATGGCAGTCGAAGCGTAACTGCCTCTCCCCACCCAACGATCGTAACTCTGCGGGCAAAGTCGTGCGTATTGATATCGATAATGGCACAAATATTATAAATTTCGAACGAATATTTTAATATGAAATATTTAAATTTTATAATTTTTATTTTATTAATAATTTATTGATACAATATAATGATATATAATGTCATAATTCTCAATGTTACCAATTTTTATTTATTTTTATTATAGAATAAGATTACAACGTTAATAATGATTGAAATTTAAATTAAATTTTAATATAAAATTATATTATAAATAAAAAATAAAACAAATATTCTAGTACAAAATATTTTGTAGGTAAATATAAAATATTTCTAGTATCAATATATTTATATTGTATATTAAAATATACTATATTTAATATAAGTTATTATCCTGCACATTCTTCGATTGAGAATATAATATTTGTATTTTTTTATATTAAAAATTAAATTTTCAAAAACAAATATTGAAAATATATTCAATTGATATTTTGTATTTCCTGTACAATTATACGTTAAAACTCATAAAGAAAAATTAACAAATATTAGAAGGATATCGATAAGAGAGATAGATGTAAAAATTAAATATCTAGAAAAAAATAATTCGTGAGAATTATAAGATTATCTTTAGCACTTAAAAGATGGCGTCTATAGCGAATTTTATCCTATTTGTTTTTTTCTTACAAGTTATTTCTGTTATTCTTTTTCTGTCTTTACGAGTTTGATTTGCGACACTCTAGAGATGGCGCTGATTTCAATATTTGTATCTTACCTCTATCCTTTTTACTACTTGCTCTTGTTCATCGTTTGCGAAATGTATGCGCTGAAAAAAAACTCTGATATCCGATTGACTTTCAAGATATCTTTTAAACAAAATATTTTGAAAAAATAAAAAAATGACTTTTCCGTGAATTTTTTTATTTTATTTTATAAAAAAAACTTACACAAATTACTTCGCTCAGTTTCTTAATCTGTGAGTTTTCTTCTTTGTATAATACATCATCAATATTATTAAATATGTTAGACATGTTACAAAAATATTTTTCCGACATATACAATGATCATATTAATATTTAAATTAATATCAAAAATATACGCGATTATTATAATTTAAAAAATATACTCGAGAACGGTTTTACTCATTCATAAATATTTATATACGTTGTTCATTGTCATGTTTTTTTTCGCATCGTACCGATTTATTTCATTCATTGCATTGTTAGAATTTAAATTTTTGCTATGAAAATTTTTCGTTCCCAGTGAACGTAAAATGTTTATCTTGTCCATTTCTTTTCGAGGAGTAAACTTTTTCTGTTCCGCATCATCCTGTATACTCGGTGTCGAATATTTGTTATAAGTATATTTTTCGAATTGATCCAATACTTTCTCATCTAACGACATAATACCCCTACTTTTACTCAACTCTATCGATTTTTTCAAATCTGCACTTAACCCTTTTAAATATCTCGGTGTGGCAATTGCACGCGCCCGTTCAATTTTATTAACAGAATCGACCGATTTCGCGGTAAGAGGTTCAGATTTTTCCGACAATCGATCGAGAGAAGCTTTAGCGTGGCCGCTCTTCGGCGCCCTCGGATGATCCGACATCTTTCGACTGATCTCTTGCGCGAGAGTGTCGCCCCCACAAGATTTCGGCTTATCAATGCAACTAAAGTTGTAATCGAATATACTTCTAGGGCTACGAATACTTTTCAAGCTTGCCTCGATCAAATCAGCCAGATCAAAGCTATCGTCCTTTATGGCAGAATTATCGATTAACAGATCCGAGGTTGTGCTCAAAATTGTGGATTTGCTTTGTCCGATTTTTTTCGTTTTCCCTTTCGATTTAAGTTTCGGTGTCACTGATTTCTCATTAGTTTTGATCTTCGGTGCAGGCGTACTTTTTGGCTTTGTATTATTAACCTTATCATCCATCATTTTGATACTCACGTTGCTAGTCTTAGTGTCGATTTTCTTTGCTTTATTCTGAAATTTATTCATTTTTATCTCGCTAGTTTTATTACTAATCGGATCTTTGTTGTCCGTTTCACGTTTATTAGACTCGATTTTATTAATTATCGACTGATCTCTTAGAATTTTTATATTCTTCTGGCCGATAGTCTGTAAAGACTTGAGGATAGGCGTTTTCTTTTCCGAAGTCACTTTTTCCTTTTCGATCGTAGGCTCATTGAGATAATTATCGGACAATTTTCTCGAAAGAGTATTGATATTCTTTTTACGATTAGTATCCTTCTTCGTAATCTGATTTTCCGACGGAGCAAACTTTGACGTTATTTTCGTATTCGAAGTGGAAACTTTTACAGAGTTTTCTATTTTTCCTGTGTTTGTTTTCGCCAAATTTTCTATTTTTGGATTTCCTTTCACAGTAGTTTCGATTTTTGAATTAACCAACTTCTGTCTCGTTGTTGTACGAGGTCGATTCATCTGAAAGGGTCGATGCTTGCGTCAATGTGTGATAGATAAATGAAATTATTCTCATTATCATAGTGAAATTACTTTTTGCTCGAAAATTTCTACTTGCTCTAACTGAAACAATTGTTTCCAATTGCACGGAATATATAAGTTTTCGTACTTGTATTTTTTTAATGGATTGTACTTCTTGTACAATGTTTCCCACACGAAATTATCATCAAAGATCTAAGTATTATAAAGAAGAAGTGAAAAAAGTGGATAAAATGAATTTAGATATTAAATTAATGTTTTTACCTCTTTAGAGATGTGCGAAAGTGATGTTAATTTGATGATATCTTTTACAGTGAGATATTTAATTAATTTATTGATCAGACACTTTGGCAAGGTTAGTAACGTATTCCTTCCAGAAGCGATATTTCTCACGTGTTTTAAAAAATATTCACCTACGGGAATTGTAATGATTTATAAAAACATGATTTATAAAATTAGATTTAAAAATTTGCAAAAATATTTTACGCTGAAATTAATTTGATAATTTTTAATTTAACGATATTTCACAGTTCGAGTAAGTAAGTAATTCGACAAGCATTGAAAATATCGTATGAAAAATGATAGATGATGGAAAGAAACAGTCAAAATAATTTCTGTACTGAAAAAAAAAAAAATAAAAGACGATTGACGAAAACGTTATTAAATATCAATGAAGAAACGTGTGAAATAGCGAATAATTAAAAAAAAACATCGAATAAACGTTATCGTGGGTTTTAGTAATATATCGTAAGTATCGCAAGAGAGGTTATTGAAAATCGATTTTCTACCGAAGATACGTTGTATCTCGTCCTGCAGCTGATGATCTTGCTTGAAATCTGCGAAACAGGAGGTTTGTACAATCGGTGTTTTATGGGGACCGTGCGAGATTCGCCAAAGATAGAGTATCACCTGTAAAAGTAACGAAGTTACGAGGCAGAATCGCGAGGGCGCGATCTATTCGTCAGCACCTGATCATCGAACACTTTCAAACCGTAATAATCTCTGCTGGGAGAAGGTGCTACCGAATACTTTTCCAGGTATTCGAGCTTACCGCTCATACTCGATGTATGATCCAAATCCGTGAAACCTCCGCATTCCACCTGAACTTGCACCGTAATCGATGTATGGTGCAACTTCGCGATTACCAATCGCGAATAAAATCGAAATCTAACCAATCTAGTTTTTTTTTTTTTTTTAGTTTTTTAATTTGTATAAATATACGTTTACATTTGCAGTGTGACAGAATGTATAAAGAATATAGAAAATAAATAGTTATTTTTATTTATATAAATATATATATATATATATATGTATAAAAATAAAAAATGGTGCGATCAAAATAATGACCATTCACATTGATGCAGTAATCTTTTCGGGAATATATATATATTTATATACGTAAACAATGTATCAAAATAACATATACGAAAAATTAAGAAAGTAAATTTTTTATTCACATACGTCATAATAAAATGATTGTGATCGGAATGATGACCATTCACACTGATGCATAATTAAATTTCTTCGGAGATATACGAGAGTATGTATAAAAATTGAAGAATATACGAAGAATATACAAAAAATAAATAGACATTACTTACAAACACCAAAATGAAATGTTAATAATATGCGATATAATAACCATTTGCATTAACGCAATATTTAATAGCTTTCTTCAGGAATTATGTATTTCTATTTTTTATTTCCGGCTGAATTATCGGTACATATGCTGCAATCATTACGTCATTTTATTCTCTCGTGTTGTGTCAAGATGAACAATATCTTTAAATTTTTTTTCCACAGATAAAAATCCAATCGATTGAAATTTGAGAAACGTCTGAAACCTGACTGACAAACTTTTTCTTATTCTTTCAAAGAAAATATAAAAAAGGAAATTTTTAATGATCAAATCTTATTAACGAGAAACGGAGTGAGGCCAAGATAGAACGAAGTGCAAAATGTTGTTTGGTTTCATTGATATTTTTATTACAATAATTCCATATGAAGAGATGAAGATAAATATAGAAATGTCGAAGTAAAAATGGAAAGTTGCGTGACATTACATACTATTTTGTAATATTATGTAATAACAATATACAATAGGTAGGCTATACGGTAATATCACAATGCATGATTCACAACTTCGTAAAAGTCTAGAGAAGAGAATATAAATTTTAAAGATACCAGGGACACGTATCATCACCATGCCCCTATTTATTTCTCTCGAAGACAAAACGTTATTATTATTATTATTATCATTATATCAATTAGAAAACGTACGATGAAAAAAAGTGTAGTGTTTCTTTCCCTCACATTCCTCTTCCTTATCATACTTTTTACACACATACTTTGAGAGAATTGGATATACGTATGTGTAATACGTACGACAAAATGTATGCTCGTGTTTGAATAAATTCCAATTCGTGATCAATTTGTCGTTTTATCGCCTTCAATATAATTACAATAGAATATCGACGAATGCTAAAAGCTAATAGTGGTGTACTCACTTTTATAGTTAATAATTATTCTTCTTAATTTTTAATAATAATTAGAATAATCATAATAGTAATAATAGTGATTCACGATAACAATAATAATGATCAATTATATATCATGGACAACAGACGCGTATGGTTCTTTTCTTTCCTCCCTTTTTTTTTTCTTTTTCGTTTCTTTTATTTTCATCTATCCTCCTCTAATTTTTTTTTCACTCTTTATAACGTTTGATTGCATGATTGATATGACGTTCCCTAGCTCTTCTGACATGATCGTTATGTATCTTTCGAATGATCGTTTAAAAAATCGCATGAAAATAAATTACTATACGCTACCGTAGTCGAGAAGTCTTATGAGCGACGGAATAAACTTAAAGGCTCGTATTCATAACACTGTATTATCACTAAACGATACACCTTTTGTTTCACGAGCGTTTGAAAACGACGTTTTCTTTCTTTTTTTTTTTTTTTTCCTTTTTTTTCCTTTAAATTAATAGCAAATATAATTTTTTTTTTTCCTTTTTTGCAATATATTCCTTCTCGATTAACGACACGAATAATTTCAGTTTGGACGCAAATTTTACGATTTTACTCGGTGAGTATAGATTATGATTATCAACGTTAGATCGCTAATTTTGATTAAGAATTAGTTATCAATTCTCTCAACGATTGCTTATAATTATCATTTTTTTTTTCTTTTTTTTTTTTTTCCTCTCTCCTTAGAATTTAAAACATTCTCCGACAGATTTTATAAATATAAATTATCATTTATGTTGAACATCGACGATATTTAAAGAAGAAATATAGTCATAATAAGAATTTCAATATTGTTGTTGTTATTATTATTATAAAGATCGTTTTATATGGAAAGTAAAGGAGTATAGTTTGTTCTACTAGAGCGTTTTGAATACAGGCCAGATAGTATAAAAAATTGAGTTTCGTGCCACCATCAACACCTTTTTTTTTTTCTTTTTTTCTTTTTTTCTTTTTTTCTTTTTTTTTCCGTAAACTGGTCGTTGTTGTAAATTTCTCTCCAACAATTTATGGCTCGTTACGAGAAGCTGAGTGAAAATAGAACGTTCCACGTTTAAATTTCTCGTTTCTTCGAATTATAACGTTTCCTAGATCTAACTCAATCGCTATATTTATCGATCTATGTCGGTACATTCCATGGGATATTGTAAAATTGTTCCAAAAAATGTGAATACAAGACAAGAAGTATAAGTTCAATCAAATATAAATTACATTGTCTGCAAATGATTTATGACAATTCAAGAATTCTTTTATAGTTTAAATTGACAAATTAATTAAGTTACAATACTTAATATCTATTGAAATTACTTAATTAACTTGTCAACATTTTCAAAAAATGTAATTTATATACTGATCTAGCTTCATTTAACATTTCAAAAGTGACAAGATATTACATTTATAAATTAATCCTTAAAAATTTTGAATTTGAATCTCAAGAATCAATTACAATTTTTCAATGGATAAAAGAAAATCGAAACACAATCGTATACAATTTTCATATCCCAAATTATGGAATCTCGAATGATCTAAAACTGGTTCCACAAATCTAAATACGTGCGTTTTTCTCTAATTCGCGTGTTACACAAAGTTTTGTACTCAGCACACCCACGACGAATTATTACCATACAGATTAAGTCTCGTTCCTCGTTCTAATTAATTGTACCATCGTTATGAGTATATATCCGCGTGATTTGTATCGAAGATAAAAAGTTTCTCTCGTCGGGTACGAACAACATAAGCGTAAACGACGACGACGACGACGACGATGCGTACCTCTGATTGCAACGTATAATATGCTCATATACGTGTGTATACATAAATGTGTATACATATAGATACATATATATATATATATATATATAATATTATCTGGAAGAACAGATTTGCATATTGCAACAGCGCGAATAATACCGTCACGCCTTACCGAGGTAAACGATATCCGCATTTTTACATTTCTTCCTCTTCGATATGTTGCTCTATCGTTTACTTCTTTTGGTCGATTAATCGGATTTCGTAACATCAGTAAACGTAAAAAATATTTTTCCAATATAAAACGTACATTTGACAATCGATCGATTTATATTGAGTTAATCTTGTAACAAGTATAATATTATTATATGTTACAATTCGTTCTAAAAATCGTTTTCTTTTAGATTCATTAATGTTTGGTTATAATTTTCAATGATAAATTTCGAATATAAAATATATATTTGATATAAATATATATATTAATTTTACAATACGAATAAATATTGCTATATCGTTATAGTTCATTCGAAATCAATTTTGTTCAATTTCTTTTGATTTTTGAAACAAATCTCTCCATTTTTTTTTTTGAATATAAAACGATCGATCTGCTAATTAATTTCGTAACGATAACATATATTGCTGCATGTAATATAATTCGCTTGGAATCAACTCGACGCTCGAAAAATCATTAAATGCTAATCGCATGCATTCATCATCGTTCCGTCAATAAGGCGATCGGGTTTGGTAAAAGTTTAACGAGTACCAATAAAGAGAGAAATAGAGATTCGGTACTCGAGTTAAAACGTAACTAACGGGAGTTAAATATGGATGAACCTGAAGGGCTACAAGTAATCCCTCGCCTCACTTTCGGATATAATTGCGTTTTATATTAAATATCGAGTAAAAAGTAGTCAATGTAAGCTATTCTTCTCCAAGTACTTTGTACATCGAATGAAATCCCCTATCGAAACGCCATCTCGAAATGAATTCTAAGACTATTGTATTATCCTCTTCCTTCTTCGTTTCTTCTTTTCCAAGAATTACTGGACCAACGACACCGTGGTGTCCGTTAAACCACCCTCGTCACGGCATATGCTGGAGGAAGTGGTCGTTTCCTCGGAAGTGGCAGGGGCCACCGTCAATTGCCTCTGCTCCATGTGATCCAGAGTCTTCTCGATGGCTCTTAATCTCTTCTCTAAGCTGGTTGTGCCCACAATTCCCACTTGCAACTGCGGGCCAAGCGGCAATATAGCCAATAACCACCATGTCCACGACGGGCCATCCGGTAAACGTGGCCAATCCTCCTCCGTGTCTGGCATTCGACCGAATACTCGCTGGATTTCCAATTGCTGGGACAACGATACCGTGTCCCACCATCTTCTGCCTTTCGTCCTCACCTGGGAATAGTAATTTTTATCGTGTATTTGGAAAAGAAATAATATATGAAAAATTATGAAATATAAAATTTATAGTCGAGCATCGAACGAATAAATGATGGTAAAAAGATTTAAGAAAAAGAGAATCCTTACTTGGAAATAGTAATATTCGTCTGAAATTTGTGTAATTAATCGATGGTAAATTAAAAAAAGATGTGAGAAAAATTGTAAAATTTACTCAAGTATGATGAAGATCGTTAATTTGTTAATAAACATTATAATTTAACATTGATAGTAACACAAATAACGATTAATTAAAAGTTTGATCACAAACGACGAAATATCTTGCAATGCAATATTTCCAAACATTTTCAATTTATAATAAACGTATGTATATTTTTAATAATTAAATCACCATTTCACAGAAAAATATAGATTTGTTTTTGAAAGTATAACACACTTTAAATTATCATTAATAAAATTCAAAAATTATACAAATTTATCAAGATCTCATTTTCTAACCTCTTCGGTACGAAACTCGTCTGCTGCGTGCGCAGGTATACCAAACATTGCATGCTGAAGTCGATTAATCATAAAGTCGATCGATCGAAAAATCGAGTATGTATATTGCACGATGTGTATTCATTCGATAGCTATCGAGTAAAATATGGACGATCGTATAAATAATATTGTGCCATTATGTATTTTATATTCAAAGCATCATACAAATAAGAGTGCGTCGTTGTATCTCTCGTCGAAATATTTTATCAATGCATAATGTGCGATATCTACTTAAATATCATTGACATCTTACCTTGTCGTGCAATTCTAGAAGATTCAACAGTTGATCATCCTGAACCATCGTATCCCTGAGGAATTCTACTTGAGCTGTATCGTAACCATCCCTTTCCCCTCCAGAGAGAACTCTGAATCTTCTTCCACCAACTGTACTCAAAATGCTGCAGCCATCTTTCAACAACACTCTATCTCGAATCTCAAGCATGGTTCCATATTCCGCATATCTGGTATAAACAAAAATATTAAATAATTTTATTTTTATTTTTCTCCTTTCCTTAACAATATCTTTTTTTTTTTTTTTTTTAATTTAAACGACTGTTCTAGAAATCGTTACTAAAACTGAAGTTTTTAACATTTAGGAATGTGGAAAGATATTTCGAGAGCATTAGCGATCGTTTTAATTTATTGTCTTCGTACGAAATACACAGACGATGATTCACGATCGAGTAGTTTCAACATCTTCGTTAATGAAAACATAAATTTTGAATTGTTTCGAACGAAAAACAAATTTTTTTTTTTTATTTTTAAGAAGAAATATTTATTTGCGTGATATAATATTACGGTAACAGAATATTTTATAACATAGTCTGCAAATGATGATTTATCATTAAGAATAATATTTTAGAATTAAATATCCAGGATGAAATATATAATCTATTAGAATTTTAAATATTTTTTTCAATTTTATTTTAATTTCAAATATACTATTTTAGATACAATATATTATTGATGAATTTCATTATAATTAAAAATATAAATATCCATGAATAAAATATATGGAAATATCGAAAGTCAAAAAAAAAAAAAACATTTGAAGATTTCACAACAATCAGGCTAATATTACATCGACTAGCATATTTCATAATCACAATTTCATTTGCTGAAATTTTCATCAATATCCAATTATGCAAACTTTATGAATAAAATAAATTAACATATTACACAATTTAAAAAAATTATTTAAATATATAATTCTAATTATTTATACAAAAAAAAACTAAAAAAAATCAAAGGATTCCTATTATATGAATCTTATCAAATGACCTCTTCAATTCTTAATAGATTTATATAAATGAAGCTTTACAAATTCAATCAAAGGGAGATGTACATCTATAAAGATTAAAACATCAACTAATTTAACTTAATTTTGTCACAAATTATTTATGTAAGTCTATGTAAATGAAATTATAAATATTCCATTAAGAGGGATATATACTTAAAATATTAATTCTATATTTTGTTTGAAAAAGTATAATTATTATTGTATCTAACGTTTTACAAATTTATCTATAATAAATAATTTCCTTACATATAAATATTATCATACAATCCACTTATATAAATAAGTTTTACAAGTTTTTATTTGAATATAAAAACAAAATTAACTTTTAAATGAATTTTTTCAAAGATGATTGTGGCAATTATTCAAAAAACTATTGAATCAATTTACTAAAAAAAATCTGGCACTATTTCCTATACAAATAATACATTTTTCAATTATATTTATTAATCTGTCAAATTGTATATCCCCCCATAAATAAACTTGAAACTAAAAAATTTTAAAAACAAAAATCACCTTCTGGTTCCCGTAGCCTCTCGGTTGATACATGCAGCGATACCAAACTGGCGGACACCGCTCTCCACGCATCTCCTCACCATCAACCTGTATCTCGGCTCGTACACAAACAACGGGCATGCGACACATGGAAATGCCGTAGTGCAAACGAAAACAGCGATCTGCTCACTACCCAGAAGGCCAAGTCCTTGGACGAGCTCTAGTCGGTGGCTGGCTGCCCTCGAGGCGTATTCCACGGGTGCAACCGTTTTCAAAGCCCTCTCTATGAAATCCGTCACTGTCTTCTGGCTGCTGGCCAAATACTGGAAAGAAAAAAAAGGAAAAAAAACGATATTTCGCTAAACCGAGCAGAAGCTTCGTCGTCCTTCTCGAGGAGATTCCCTTCTACTTGCCAAGGATCCGTGACATTTTCACAATTTCTTGCAAAATTCTACGATTGAATTCTTTTCGAAACTATCTATTTTGAGAATCGTCGTTAGTAATGTAATTGAATGTTTTAAGAGAATAGGTAATAATTGAGAGAATAGTTGTGTTGTGTATGATTGAATTAAAATTTAGAATTGTTGGAAATATGCTTGTGTTTGAGAATATGTAAAAGGTTGGGAATTAATATTAGTATTGCGGTTGAAAGTTGAAAGGAAATATATGTAATGTATAAGTGATTGAAGTAAATATGAAATTGTTGAAGACATTGTTTTTGCCTGCGTTTAAGAATATATAAGAGATTAGATCGTCGTTAGTAACGCAATCAAATTACTTCAAAGAAGTCTTATATAAGAGTGTGTTCGAATTTGTATATAATTAAAGTTTGAGGAAACATTTGACGTATCTGTGTTTGAAAATATATAAAAGATTATATCTTATAATGCAATTGAAAATTGAAAAGAAATGTAGTATGGAAATATGTTTGGTTTTGTAATTGGTTGAAATAAGGAGTTTGATGTTGGAAACATGTTGGTGTATTTATATTTGAAAATATATAAAAAATTATATTATCATTATGTAATGTAATTAAACGTTTTAAATTATGCATAGAAATATGTTTAATTATTTATTATAATCAGTTAAAATAAATTTGAAATTGTTAATAACATTATTATTCTTATGTATGAATATATATAAGAAATTTATTATTAATAACAAATAATAAATTTATCTCTACAAAAAAGCATTGTATTCTACGCTTAACGTATATCTCTAAAAAAAACCATAATTCGTTAAAAAAAATTATAGATGTCCAATAAAGAGGCACAATATATTTATTGTCTATAACAATAATATTATATATTGAAAATTAAGACACGTAATTGTTTTTTTTCTAAAATTAATAAAAATAGATGAAATTAATAAAAATTGTTTAAAATTTCCTCCTTGAAAAGGAATGAAATTTATCAATTTTTAACTACAGATGGTAAAGACGAAAGAAAGATTAAAAGGAAGGAAAAAGAGAAAAACAGGATTGCATGAGAGTAACGGTCACAAAGCGTTGCATAATAATGTAACACGATACGAGAAGGGACGGTTACGTGAAAGATACGGGATTGCAAGCCGCAAAATTTATTTAACGTGATTAACGATGATGCTCGCAGAGACAATTGGTAATGACAAAGCACGAATGCGGAAGCTCCTAACGGAGCAGCCATGGCGACCGCAAACAATAATCATTTCAATCTGCTGCATCATTAACCGCTAAGAAACATTATATCTCATTTATGGGCAGGTGTTCTTTTCTCTTCTTCCACGAAATATTGTAGTTTAAAATTAACTTCTCGTCTTATTAACCGATTACATGTATATATTAGAATTAACTATTTTATCATGATAATTAGAAATTTCATTATGCAGAAATATATTTTTTGTTCGATTATTTTATCTACTAATATTTTTTATTATATAATCTTTATTCAATTTTTATTTTATTCGATATTATAATTAAATCTTTGAAAATATGAATATTTGAAATGTGAAAAAGTAAAAACATATTAGAATATTAGTATTTAATAATCACGTTAGTGGCGTTAGTATCGCATCATCAGTCGCCATAGTTGATTTTAAAATAATAATAGCGAATTAATGTTATTAACATTAAAATTGTCCATTCTTCAAGTACAAATTTTTAAAAAATATTTAATTCGTTATTTTCAAAAATATTTAATTCGTTATATATTATTATACTTACATCAGCAAGTGAAGTGACGCACAAAGGACAGGCCGAGGAATAATCCAAGCAGCGATCCAAACACATCCAACAATACGTATGTCCGCATGGAGTTGTTACGGGTTTCCATAGGAGTCGACAACACAAGATGCAGTCCAATTCACCAGCTGTACCACCGGAAAGAGGCGGAAGGAGAATCTCGGCGGATCTTGTTTCGAGTCCTATGAAAAGTAACAATAACAAAGATGACTGCAATGTATATACTGCTATGTACTGCTATGTATGTACAATTCAATAATATTAACTATATTAAATTAATAATTTTAAATTTTAGAATAATATTGAAACAATTTTAGAAACGTGATTTCAAAATAATTGAAACAATTTTATAAATTAAGAAAAATTTAGAAATTAAAAACGAAAGATTTACATAACCTATATTTCACTCATTTCTCTCATTTGATAAATAAAGAAGAGAAATTTAGAAATCAGATGAAAACGAAAGATTTTTATACTAATTAGTTAGAAAAAGTCGAATTCTAAAAATTCGAAAGAATTAATAATAAGATAAATTTTAGAGATAAATGCAGCTTTGAATCTTTAATTGGATAGACACAATAAAAATCAGTTTGATTTATGTAGTGAATAAAAAATTGAAAACGTTATTAATTAGTAAGATCAGCAGAAATTAAATGAAAGAGATTTCTCTCGTGTTGCAAGAGAATATTGAATGAACTTTACTTTTAAGTAGCTTCGTCAATCTGTTTATCAATGGCACGTATTCAGCCTCGCATATCATGGTGCAACGTGGTTATTAATACGAAATGTCAGATAAAATTTAATCGGGTAACCTTTTCAGGTTGGAATTGAATTCTTGTAAGAAATATATTTAAGAAAATACATTTGCAAAAAAAAAAAATTCAAATAACATTTGATTCAATGTAAAATATTATATAATCTATCAAACATTGAGTATATAAATTAATGATAAAAACAATTATAAAATTATTATAAAACTAATATTTAAATCCACTTTATTTGAAATAAATATTATTATATAAATTATATTTTTTAATTATTTTTATTTATATTATTGTATAATATTCGACAAAAATTTTCAAATTTAAATTTATGTTATATCTGTAATACAGATTGCAATTTTTAAATTTTTTCAATTTACTTTTCAGCTTTTCAATGTCTTGGTAGAGATGATCTAGGCCAGCTTGAAGCTTCACGTTGTTTTGTGGGGCTGTGGTTGACAGGAGCCTTCTGCTAACAGTCTGCAATGAATCAACAAGCATAATTGGATTAAACGCGAACTTTAATCTCAAATTATTAGGATTGACACGATTAGAGGGATCCTTTCTTTGAAATACAATTCATCTTTATTCGAGACGACCTGAAGTTATTGCGTAACGTTTAATGGATTACCAGTTACGCAACCGTAAAATCTGTTCGAAACCTAATTCTTCGATATTTCGTTTCGCTTCTTTTCCATCTCATCGTTGCAATTACATTGTCGTTCACTTTTGCATCGAAGATCCAGATTGTTATTGTTTAATTGTTCAACTATAATGATATAAAAATTTATATTTTATTATATATTTTTTATAGAAATAATAAATTTTAATTTTCAATTTGGTTTTTCACTTCTATTTAATTTTTTACTATAAATAATGTTAAGTTTTAAATGTAATTTAATGTTTGATATTTTTAATAATTTTTTATTATTTATTCGTATATCGATTTTTAATCATTTTAAGATAAAAATAAAATTAAAAAATTTTCAATATATTGTAAACACAGATGATTTGTAATCATATCATTGGCTAACCTATTTCACTCTTTTAAATATTTACCTATTAAGTAATTATATAACAATATAGAACATATACAACAATGGAAAATAAAATGACTGATAATTAAATATGTCCAATGACTATTAGTTATCTAATCTGACCTAATTCATTTTTCCATTTAATTTTTTTTCATTATTAAATAATTACAAAATGCAAATTCAAGAATATTAAAAAAAAATAATAATAAGAATAAAATTCTATAAAGTTTAGAAATAAGAACAAGAGAAAGCGAGGAAATTCCAGGTTTTCTAAACTATAAAATCGTATAATTAAACATAATGAATAATTCTTGATCACCTAACCTAACCTATTTTATTCTCTTCTATCAAGTCATTATAAAATATACATCCAAACATATTATAGGATAATTAAGATAAAATTCCTTATTATCTAACTTACAGTTATCATCATACCAAATTTAACCTATTTTCATTTCCCTATTAAATAATTACTTGTCCAAAATAATATATAATATCAATCCTGTAATTGTGTAAACATATTAAAAGAGAAATAAAATAAGATAAAATTTCAGTGTCTAAAAATAAAAATAATAGAAAGCAAAAATAGATTTGTAATTAAATATTATTATTGCATATCTAACCTAACTTATTTTATCTTCCATTCAATTCCTCTCTTAAATAATTACAAAATACGTGTCCAAGAGTATTAAAAAAGAAATAAGATAGAGATAGGAGATTAGAAATAAGAACAATAGAAAGCGAGAAAATTCGAGACTTTGTAATTTGTAATTAAACGTGACATGCAATTATTGGTTAACGAACTGGGCTTATTATTCTGGCCGCAAGATTGATAGAGATAATTGAAACGTCGGATTTATATAAGTTCCAGCCAACTAGCCGCTTATTACAGCTTCAATATCCGTATTTCTCATTGATCTATAATAATTGCAAATTGATCTTTAATCACGTGCTTCTCACCGCGCGTATTATACATAGTGCACGTGACTTAGGAACGGGTACAGTAATCTTCTGGAAACAAAAAAGAAAAAAGGTGACTTGATCAGAACACTTGAAGAGTATAATCTGTTCGTGTCGTGTCATTTGAAAGTGAAAAAGAAAATGCGTGTTGAATTAAACAATTGTAATTGTTCTTTTCTGAGATTAAATGGTGATTAAGTACTTCGTTCTTTGATATTTACTTTGTTCGTTCGTGCGATTAAGTTGATTGTTCGCTTGTAATTAATTGGTCGACAATTTAAAATCGCTTTAAATAAAAGAAGAAGGAATTGAATTAAAGATCAAGAATTTTGAGAAATAAATTGAATTATTTGTTGGAAAATTTGAGATTTGGAAAAATTGTGATCCTTTTTTTCTTTTAATTATATCTTATTTGAAAAAATCATTATTGGAAAATTAGAGATGAAGAATTTTGAGTAATTAAATTATCTTTCTTTTTCTTTTTTTTTTTTTTTTTAATTATATCACATTCTTTTGTTTGTCCTCAATGTCCATTGCGAGAAGACAATTGATCAGAATTTTACAAGTGATGAATATACATGTAACAAGAGGAGAATGAAGTGATTTGATAAATTAATTGCAGTAGCATCGAAGTCAGCATGAAATTGTACCTGAATGATGATGTCACTTTTAAAACGGTCATTCAGTTATCACGATGTATAAGTATAACTACTCTGTATTAAAAGGAATGCAATGTCTAAAACATGTTACGTAAACGAACAATCTTTTCGAATGGAGAATAAAATTATTGTGCAATTCGAGTTAATTATCCATTCATATTTTTTTCCTTTTTCATTTTTTCACGGATTTAGATTTCTTGTTTTATTTGAAAAAAATATATAAATCGTATTAACACATATGCAGAACAAAGAAATAAAATAGTAATAATTTTCAAACATTTTTATTATAAGATTATCGATAATTCGAATTAGAATTGCGATTAATTTTTTATTAAATTTGATAATTCATAAATATACTTCGATAATTATCATAATATTACGTCATTTCTTGTATGTAATCACACACTGAGTGTTAATAAAACATCAAATTCTAAATATTCTTTTTGTAAGCAGTTTCTAAAAAATTTCAAACTTTTTTTCAAAATCTCTATTATTATATATTTTTTTATCTATTGTATCACTTGTTTTATTTGTTATATAATTTTTACAAAATCTTCAAAATGTCTATCCATATAGATATTAAAATTTCATATTGGAAATATTGGTCTATTTTACAAGAATATTCATCCCTAACATTGAAAACATTTCTTAGGCTAATTAAATTTATTTAATATTAATTTAGAATTAGAATTAGAATTAGAATTAGAATTTGTCAAAGTTAAAATTCACAATTATTTAACTTGTTTTAAAAAAGAATTATGACTCAAAAAATATAATAATTAAAGAGAATATATCTTACAATCATCCAATAAAATTGATACATTCTCAAAATTAAAAAAATCAAGTATTAATCATTCAAGTATATTCTTACAATTTTAATTTGAAATCTAATATGAATTTAATATATTTTTAACACATTATTAAATCTAAAAATTAATATACAGTATAAGAATTTAAAATTTTTCATATTCTTTTTCTTCAAAATCACAAAATTTTGATTTGATTCCATTGAAATTTATCAATATATATTGAGTTCTATATATATATATATTCTCTACATTTGATTTCCACTATAATTTCTATCACAATATATTTTGAGTCAAATTCCAGTATTAAATTCTCAAAATGAGAAAATTTTTCAATTTTTCAATTCAAGATTCAATTCAAGATTTTATAAATTCTATATTCTCTATATTTTCACTATGATTTCTATATTGAGTATTATATTTTCATTCTTATATTTGCATTCTAAGAATCACAAATAACAAATTCCAATATTATTAAATTCTTATTTGAATTCCACTGATGAGTTCCATCTATGATATTCATATTCAAATTCTCTCTAAATTACAATTTTTTATATTTTCATTTAAAGGATTATATTTTTCATTTCTAACAGGAAGACACATTATCAATTTTCCAAAATCATTTTCCAAAATTTAAGTTTAAAGAATCAAATATAAGTTCACTATACATTTCATATATTCACAAAATAATTCAAAATACCTAAAAAAAAAAAAAGTTCTTACTTGAATGAAAGATTTAAATATGAAGCACCGAATATAAATTCACATAGTAGTATTTCACAGTAAAAAATGAAGAAAGGAAGAAAATTCTTACCTGAGTGAATTCCTCTTCTCCACCGCTGCTGTTGTCTTCGCAATCGGAGGCATTGAACGCCGCCCTCCGGTTTCTTTTAGAATTAATCAACTGGTGGCGACTTCTGGCGCGCGACGCGCCCTCGGTCAGATTGTAAGGGGCACGTGATGGAAGGAGGCTGTATCGACGATGCCCTGACGACAACACTTTGTGCAGCACCTGAAGACAATAGCAAATAATATCAATCTTTTGTAATTGTAATGTGATTTGGAACGGTGAAAACCTCGTTCGTTGTCCAAGGATCATTCGAATTGCACAATAGAGAAATTCTGTTTCTACGATACAAATGGAACTGTCTATTTCGAAGAATTACGCGCCAATGTTAATTGCGTTTTGATTACGAATTCGCGTGGGATAAGTGATTTATATGTATAGGGTGTCCGTTAATAATTTGTAATAATTTTTCATTTATTATATTTGATGATATACGAGAAGAAAAAATCTTTTTTGCTGAAAATTAATTCGTCGAAACTTTTGAGGTTATATTTGAGGTTATATATCATATTGATTAATAATCTAATACATCTAATCTACATAATTTTTTTTTATTTGAAAAGAAATAGTCTTTTTTGATGAAAATTAATTCGTAGACAGTTTCTAGAATGTATATAGGGTGTTTCTTAATAACCCGTATAATTTTTCATATATTTACGATACATTTTAAGAAGAAATAATTTTTTCCGTAAAAATTAATTCGAAACTTTTGATTAATACTCGAAATTTTTTACATTGTAAGGAGGATGTTATATGTGAATAATCTTTGTGATTTTTTTTATATATTCGTGATATTTAAAAAGAAATAATTTTTGATAAGAATTGGAGATATGCCGAAATCTAAAATTTAAATCTGAAGTTTCGAAACTTTCGAAAATACGTTTGTTAATAATTTGCATAACATTCTACGAGAAGCAGTTTTTGATAAAAGATAAAACGGATGGATCGAAATTGAAACTTTAAGCTTTGAAATTTCCAAACATATACATAGAATGTTCGTAATAATCCGTACAAATTTTTATACATCCCTCACATTTTCGTGAAACACTTCTTGAAACTCAGAATTCTTATTTCTCTCCTTTCTTTTTTAGAGAAAAAAAAAAAAATTAGAATAAAATTTTAAAGAATTTTAATCTCGTTAAAAATAACCTATGTAGCCATCATTGGAATGTTATATCACGATAATAATCTATGTTTAATCGTACATTTTATAAATTATAACAATTACTAACAATAAAAGATAAACAGAAATAACAAGATGGTCACGAGTTTTAATTAACAGTTGACAGTTATAAATGTCTTCAAATTCCCCTTCATCGCGCAGATATCGACGAAGAGAAATATTTAATAACGGATCCTGATCGTTATCGTAAAAAAAAAAATTTTATATTCGTTGATCCTCGTTCGTTACTATTTTTTTTTTATCGTTTCGAATTACGTTTAAAACAAATATAATTCTCAATTTTAATCGATTTTATAATAAAATGATAATTTTAATTGATTCGACGATCGTTCAAGAGGCAGCCATTTTTTTTTTTTTTCGGCTAATAACGTAACGCAGGGGATACGATAAATTTTGTTTACACTCGATGTGATAACAGAACGTGAGAATTTTTCGATGTAAATGACAACACTTGGACTTCTAGAATGGCTATTATATAATAACAGTTCTATAATTATCCATGGTAACTTATAGGTACGAACAATGTACATCAATTGCGCAGCAATAACGTATCGAGCGTGATTACCTCTTCATACTTAATTTATAAGGCAGTTAAATGTTATGTATATTTCGTTTTAGCGCAAACTCAAGTTCAAGTACGATGAAACATCAATAATATTTCAAAAATTTAATATTCGTCGCGATTTTTCTTTTTTCTTCTTCTTTTTTTTTTTTTTGGTGGAAAATATTAAATCTCGATATATATCTCGATTTCGTCGAATAAAATTTTGATTTCTTTGAAAGGACAAAAAAATTTTTTTTTTAAATTTTTAACACGATTTCTTCAAATTTTTATTAGAGATTCAATTTGTTCTTCCTCGAAAAATTTCTTATCGCATGATTTCTCTAGAAATACGACTTCTCTAAAAATAAATTTCTGCAAGAATTTTTATTATTCGAGGCTGAGAATCGATTTTTTTTTTTTTTCGTCGATTCTTATATAAAAAGTTGATTTATATACTCGTCCATTAATTATATGTGCAATAATCTATAATTGAAATTAACTATTAATTACGGAGAATATCAAAAGAAGAATTTAGATAAGTTTAATTTTATTCGTGTTCTTTTTTTTTTTACATTATTTAGTGATTTATTACGAATTTAATACAGATTTCAAAAAAATTGAAAATCGTAATTTTCTCAATCAAAGATTTAATGGAAATAATTTATCAATTCTGATTTAAAATTGAGAAATATATTTTTTCTTTCCCTCTAATTTTAAGATTTTTTCATTTAATCTTGACTTTTTTAATAAAATTCAAGGAATTCTTTTTTTTTTTTTTTTTTAAACAACACCATATTTCTTCTTATATTTCGTTATAAGTCATGTTTTCAGAAAAACATGCATAATACCATGGTTGCATAATACCATGCATAAAACTTGTTTCAAAAAAAATTTGCAATCGTTAATTCAGTCCATTAATAACTAACTTTTAATTAAAATAAAAAAAATACATATGGCTTATATAACAGAAAATAATATTGATATACGTAGTCGTAGTTTCAATGATTTTATGAATCAAGTGATCTGCATAAGATAATAAATAAGATAAAAATAATATTAAAAATAAACGTAACGTTCGTTAAAAATTTTAAATTATATCTACATTGATAAATAACAAATTTACAACATTTGCTCTTCGTTATTACAAAAGAGGAAAAAAAAAAGAAAAATAAAAAAAAATATAAAAATACAATGAAATTGATAAAGATTTTGTGCAACTTCATGGAGGTTAAGCCGGATTCGAATACAATGGAGGAACCATTTTCGTTTGAAAAAAATAGTAGAGGGCTTTGCGATATTTGCCCTTAGACTCGAATTCTAGACGCGAGTAGAATAGATATTCAAGTGATTCCTCGAATCTTACATAAGTGTAGCAGTGCAGTTTACGTCAATGATTCTACCAGTCTCCATGTTATATAATGAACATTCGAAATTGAATTCGTCTTTCTTGCTCAATTCGATGGATGATTCCTAACCTATTTCTAATTAAGCGTCTTTTCTGGCAACGTCGTTAATCTCGATTTATTTTTCGATCGATCGATTGTCGGTAGTTTACTGTAGAAGCTCTATATAGGAGATTTTATAATTTTAATTAAAACATTGTTTTCTAATATTTTTTTGAAGTATTGAAGTTTTTTTTTATTTACTATATTAGTAAATGAAGTGTAACGCTTAATTTTAATATTGAAATTTTCAATATATACTAATAAATACATATTTTTTAATATTTTATCTTTTATGTAATTTATAATTATATATATTTGTATATAAAAAATATCTTAATGATCATTAAAAGTTACCTTTTATGTGATCACGAAAGGATTAATAACAAATAATTTTCTTCTCATTTTATCTGAAATATTTTTCGCTACGAATAACATCGAGAAAACCGAAATATCACAATTAGATGAGACACTTTGTACATTTGCAATAAAAACAGGTAATATTCAAAAAAAAATTAATTAAAAAAGAAAATCCAAACAAGAAACAAAAAATATATATATATATATATATATATATATAGAAAAATTTGAAGAATATAAAGAGAAAAACTATAACCACGATTTGTATAACGAATTCGATTCAAATGTATCAAGTTGCACGTGATTACACTGGCCTTGTCTTCAATGTGGACTAGCCTTGGGTCACTCACCTGAAGATAGAGGCTTATTGAAACAAACGATCATCGACTGGTGCGGCATCTGTGAGATCAACAAGGAAATAAATTTGCTTTTCTTTTGTCTTGGATCTTACATTTTTTTTCTTTTCTTTTTTTTTCTTTCTTTGGAATATATAGGACTGGTTCGCGAATTTATTATACAATAAAGAATTGAATTGTACGAACAAGTCTGCCTAATGATTCGAGATATTCATGAATATCAATTTGTTTTAGATATTTAGATTTATTCGTTATTTTTGACATCTATAGTAAACAATTCTTTGGTAAGAAAAAAAGATATTGTTGAAATTCATTAGATAATTATTAAAGTCTAAAAGATAATTATGATAATTTAAATTAGTTGTTGGTTTTTTCTTTTTCTATTTTTTCTAGAAATGTTAAAGCTATTTTTAGTATGTTTACAAATTGTTTAAAATGTTTACAAATTTGTTTAATCGTGATCTATGATATTGGTAAGTATGATTTTTATAAATTAAATTTTAGTAATGATTATATTTATATTTTTACTTCTTATATACAGTTTTCTTAATGTATATTATTTTCTTAATTATATTTAAATCTTATTTTATAATGAAATTAAATAAAAATAAAAAATTCAATATAGATGTATAATTAAATCTTATATAAAGACAAAGACAAAAATAAATAATTAATAATTAATAATTTGTATTTATGTCACTCAAAATAAAACTATTTTTTTCACAAATTTTTTTTTACTTGACAAAATAATAAAATACCTAAAATATTCTTTATTCTCTACAAATTAACAAATATTTAAATTTAATATTGCAATAAAAATACTTTAATTCTGACAAATCCTTACTATTATCGTATCTAAAAGAATTAACAACTGAATTCCCTTATAATCAAATCAAATATTAGCCAATAAAAATTCAATATTTACATCCAAATTAATTATAATTAAATCCTATATAAATATATAACTGTTTAAAATAAATTCTATACAAATTACATAAATATAAAGATAAGATATAAATATTAAAAATTAAAACAATCTAATTACATTTTAAATATTTGTTACTTTATTTTTAACTTTGATTTTCTCATAATCATCATATTTTCAAAAATCAATGATTAGATTCATATATACTTGTCTTACAATTCATAATAAGGTAAATATAAAAATTCACCAGATAATAGAAAATTCAATATATACAAATATCTAAGATTCTATATACAATTTATTTTACACAAGTATTGAATTAAGTATTATATTCATAAGTTACATAAATGCAAAGATAAGTATAAAATATTTAAAACAATTGAATATTTTGACTACATTTCAAATATTCGTTGTTTTATTCCAACTTTGATTACTTTCACGACCATCATCATATTTTCAAGAGTTAACGACTGGATAGACGTGTACAATTCTTTCTTCCACGGAACGAAATCCTCTTTGAGAGGAATCCTAGAGCATTTATTCTCATTTTAATATGGTTGAAATGCACGGTATAGTGAAAGATCAAGATACCAGCGATGGAGTCACGAGAACGTAGTAGGCAGAAAAGAAATGGATGTGTGTGCTTGACAGCATTTCCGGTACGGTCTGAAGTGGTGTAGCTTAATGACTCGGTATATGATAGCCAGGTGAGTGACCCGTCCCCAGGGCAATGATAACTATACCCGCGGGCAGAGCATGCTTGTTTCGCTCTGTTCGTCGCGTGACAATTTCTTTTTCTCCAGGTCTTTTATTTTCGTGCCAACTATTGTAATCGTGCTCATTTTTTTTTTTTTTTTTTTTTTTTTAGGATTATGCATATGAGAAACGCAAAAGATAGGATAATTGAAGAAAAATGTATAATGGAAAATGGATATTATTTAAGGACACCAAGTTTTTATAAAATCATGATTCTATTTTTTTTTTTTTTTTTTTTTGAAGTTTGAGAATGATTGTATATGAAAAACGTGAGAAATAGGATAATTGGAAGAAAATGTGTGTGGAAAATGGATATTATTTAAAAGTACCAAGTTTCTAGAATCATGATTCTCTGTCTTTTTTTATTTTTTTTTTATTTTTTTTTTTTTATTTTTTTATTTTCTTTTAGAGATTTGATAAAGATACAAAGATAATTGGAAAAGAAACATATTTTATTTAAGAACAAATTTTTATGTAAAAATTAATGATATTAATTTATGATATTGTAAATTTTTTAAGCATCTAATTTTTATAATTCTATACATTTATAGTTTTATTAGTCTCACTTTAAAAAACATGAAAAAGATTTAAAGCAAATTTAAATGAAATCTTTGAAAAATTAAAGAAAGAATCTTAAATATAATTTAATATTCAAAATTTTCACTTAAACAAAAGAATAAAATATTAAATTACAACAATCCTATATTTATTTGATATATATATATATGTGTCTTAAAATCATAGATTTTTATAGGAAGGGCAAGGGCAAAGATGAACACTGTTCATAGAACAATAATAAATAACATTTAGATTGACGTAAAAAATCGGCATACCTTGATTAATTCGTGACGCACAGCTTGCGGATTCTTGTCAATAGCGACGCTAATGCAAAGAGCAAACAGTGCCTCCTCGTGTCTTCCTAGCGCGGACAAAGCCACCCCTCGTCTGTAATGACCCTGTTAATATATAAAAGAAATTTTAATAGTTTTGAAGTTCTTTTTATAAATATAAATACATCTATATATATTCTTATATCTTATAAATAAATCATTTGAATGAATCAAAGCTTCAGACAGTCAAAGTTAAATTGAAATAATAAGAAATATATTAATTGTAAATATTATTATAAATACAATTTATTATAGTAATAAATTGTAGGATTTTAATGTTGATTCTCAAAGAAAATTTCTTTTACTCGTCACGTTTCTTTATAAGCTTGTTTTGAATCAGAGATCTGAGCTAACCTATTTAGGTTAGGAAGTAATATGTTACGCGTGGTTTAAGAGGGTTTGGTTTGGGATTGGGTTGGGATGGAGGGACAATACGTCGCCAAACATGTGATCGAACAGTGTGCCAAGTGGGAGAAACACAGGGTGCCTTCCATACGAAAAAATTCAATTGAACGAAATTTTTATGAAAGCAAGATTTTCTATTCCTAATAATTTATATATAACATTCTTAAATATCATTTTTATATTTCTTAATTTTTCATTTATATAAATCATTTTTTTAAATAAATTTTTATACTAACAATATTAAATTAATAATTTATAACTCTCTTCTCTAATTCTGATTATAACTTTTCTATTCCTAATAATTTATATATAACATTCTTAAATATCACTTTTATATTTCTTAATTTTTCATTTATATAAATCATCTTTTTAAATAAATTTTTATACTAACAATATTAAATTAATAATTTATAACTCTCTTCTCTAATTCTGATTATAACTTTTCTATTCCTAATAATTTATATATAACATTCTTAAATATCATTTTTATATTTCTTAATTTTTCATTTATATAAATCATCTTTTTAATAAATTTTTATACTAACAATATTAAATTAATAATTTATAACTCTCTTCTCTAATTCTGATTATAACTTTTAATAATTCGATTTAAAAACGGATTAATGGAAAATATAGAATCTCCATTGTATTAAAAAATGTTGATTAAAAATTGTATAATAAATAAATAAAAAACTTCAAAATTTTAAATCAATTATTATATTCATGCATTAATAAAATAAAATCACAATTATTATTATGTGAAGATAATATTAAAAAAGTTTTTTCACTCCACACACAGTCAAAAAGTAAAATTTATAATAAATAAAAAAATATATTAAATTAAGATTAAGATTAAAATTTGTTCATTCATTCAAAATCAAAACTAAATGTATATGTGTACAACGTGTAAAACTATTTGTATTACTATTCGTATCCTAACGCGATAATATATACAGGAAAAAGGAGTTTCTCACCTTGCCCCAGTCCGGTCGTAGTCTAACAGCATGATCAGCATCCGTGAGGGAGGCTTGAGGTCTATTCAGCAGGAGCAAAACGTGAGCCCTGTTGCTAAGATGGAGTGGGCTGTTTGGCGCTGAAACAGGAGGAAACACGAACATAAAGCATTGCTAGAATATTGACTCCAAAGAGTTGGAGATTGGGAGGTGCTCTTGGCAACAAAATCGCCCCTTTTGTTCCATTGGAAACCTTTTTCCCTTGATTAAATTGTGGAAAAGATTTCACGTGACATGTGTAACAAAAATTATTAGTGTTTTCATACTTTACAAATAGATATTTAATTTTTTTAAAATTTCTAATGAAAAATTTAGAATAATATTTTATATTATTACCTGATAAATATTTATTTGCTTTGTATCTTATAATGAATTTCTTTTGTAACAATGATATTGCCATTTTTTAAAATAAAATTTTGTTTACCATACAGTGCAAATAAACATTGTAATTTAATAAATATATATAATTTATTTTAATATATATATATATTATTTTAATATATATATATATTATTAATAAATATATATATATAATTTAATAATTTAATAAATAATCGATACTATATAAAGAATTTTAAAAGATTCGAAGACAAAAATATCTTCATTTATAATTTTACTCCTGATGAATACAAACATCCATACATCCGAAACTCACTAAATCATTAATTCCTGTTCTTAAATCGTTATTCAATAAACGTCCGTGTCATCGAGATTTCGCGACGAAAATGTTGAACGGGAAGCCACTTTGTTTGAATAATGTATAAAGAAACTAGTAAATTAAGAAATTAGTTGGTCGTCGCGGAATTTTCAATTATTTTGGATCTTTTCTGAAAAGAATAATATGAATTGACAGATTATTTGTTTATCATCGATTATATTGTCGATTGATACATTAATAAAATAAATACAATGACTAACCAATAAACCGATGTTACTTTTATAGGTTATGTTACTCGTCAATCTTTCATAACAAGTTTTAAACCTTTTAAGAAAAGATAAAATTAACAAAGTTTTTATTCGCAAAATTAAAATTGCCAAATTTAACAAAATAGGATAATAATTACCCAATAATATGCAATTCGATGCAATTCGTTTTATAAGTTATGTACGAAGAGGAATGTTGTGTAACACAAGCGTAGGCATATCGCCTCAAATTTATTCCGAAAGCATGCTACGTGTTAAATCATTTTTTTTTTTTTTTTTTTTTTTTCATTGATTTGACCTTCGTCCAGATTTAATCCAAGGAATATACATAATATAATAATTTTTTTAACGAATTATATAAAGACGAAAATCTTGTATTTACAGTGCAAAATATGATAATTTAAATTTGAATTAAACAGTAATTAATTAGATTACAAAAGGCATTAGATTATAAAATTATAGATTATATAATTATATTTTGGTCAAACTTGACAAAATCGATTTGATAAAATCTTTGAATTAATTATATTTGTAATTGCAATCAAATATTTCTTTCTTAAAATTCATGAGAATTATTATTGAAGTATTTAAAATTTTTTTGAAAAAACAGCAAAAAATCTTATGCAAAATTTCAATGTTTATTATAAAGAAACATAATTTAATTTAATATAATTTAGAAGAAAAAAATATTAATTTTTAATTTGTTGTATTAAATATTAATGTTTAATTTGTAATATTCTTCCAAATTTCTAGACATTATTTCTTTGGAATAATGCAAATTGTAATTTAATCAATTAAAATATTCTAATTATTATTTGAAACTTTTAATATCTTTATTTAAAAAAAAATCTAATTTTAAATTTCTAAAAAACACTAAAAAATATTTTTAAAAAAATTTTTAAAATATTAAAAATTAACATAACTTACATAACATAAAAGAACATGAAATATCATCAAATATCAACATATCTCAAGAGATAAAAAGAAAATGTTTTATGAGAAGATTTAATTAAGAACAGAGCATTAACACAAGATTATAATATCAAAAAGTCATTAGATTCATTTTGAATGTAAACAAAAACAGTTTGAGTTATCCCTCTCATGTATTGATCATAGAAATCGATCTATTGCAATGTTTTTATCCTATAACTTATTCAAGGTAAAGTTTACTATGAACGAGACGTTCGTGTATATAAACTAAATGCGAAGACTTACGCTACGGAACATCGTATAACTTTCTCGAAATAGGTTTGTACGCGGTCATGATTTCGATGGCATCCGTTCCTCTAAGTTAAACTGCACGTTCAACTGCAATGTATGAAAACGTTTCATTCTTCACAATTTATTATCATTTTTAATATACCTTTTTTTTTCATTTTATCTTTTCTTTTTTTTTTTCTAATTTTCTAATTAATTTGAAATTGCAGAAAAACTATCTCCTTTTCTTCAATTTCGATGATTTTTAAATATATTATAAAAAACAAGATTCTGAATTATGTTGATGCATACTTTGTCGTATAATATAAGCAGCATTATAACAATATATGTGACAGCAATTCTTTTTTTGCAAATATCTCGAAAACTGGAAAAAAGAAAAAAATTGTTTAAAATTTCATTTTTTATGTATTATAATTCCTTGTCTTATAATTTTTAATCAAAAAATATTGTAGAATCAGAAAATATTTTAATTTCGTTCAAAATTTCGTACGAATTGATCAAAATAAAATTGCAAAGAAATGAAAATACTCAGATTTTTTGCTATTTTTATAAAATAAAATTTACTATTAATTTTAAAATTTATATGACATGCTACACTTCCATTACATACTTAACCTAACTTATTTTCTATAAAAAGCTTATATCTCAAAAATTATAAGGCAAAAAATTAAAAATTATTGACATGGAATATAATAATTCCATTTATAATTATAAAATAAATATATTTTTTTATTAAAGAATTTTCTAAAATAATTATGATATTCTAACCTCTAGCCAAAAAATTAAGAATACTCACAAGTTTCGATATTTTTGTGCTTTAATAAAATCTAATAATAATTTGTATTAATTATTTTTATTAATTATAAAAGATTCGTTAGAAACTTGTATTTTTTAAATATTTAGATTTCATAAAACGCATTAATGAAAAACTTTTATTCAACATTCGTGGAATTATTTCAACAAAACTTCTATTCTATAACAAAGTTACAAGAATTGATCAATGCCAATCGCGTTCGATCGGTAACAAAGGAATCCGGTTAATCGAGTATTCATATTGTCGCGAGAAGCGCGTTTAAAGAAGATTTACGAGAATGCAGTGGCCGCGGTCACCGTTGATAAATGGAACTCGATGAATCGGTTCGACTTGGCATTGGCGGTGATCAAGCGTGGCGGAAATTCGTCCTCGACCAGGCAAGGGTCTCTACTCGACGGAGGCAATGACATTGTGACCAATGCCAGGATGTATCGGCAGATGCCTAAAGCGTACACTCCTCTCTCGTAAGTAAATATTTTTTCCATTGTTATAATGTAGTATTCTTGCTTTATTATACATTTATGAATATAAGTATGTTTAATAATTATTTTTTTCACAAGTGTAATATATATTCGGATCATGATCATGATCATGAGAAAAATACTTTCGAAAGTTCTACTATAAAATATATTTGTAAATATATAACCTAACCTAAGAATAATACTTCTGAGAATTACTTCTTGAAAATTGAACATTGAAATAACAGTAAAAATATGATGTTAATTTTAGCAGATTAATACTTTTGACATATAAGTAAAAGAGAGTCTTGAAAGTTGATTTCGAAAATGTTTTTATAATAATCTAGTGGGTTAATAAATGAAGATGCAAATATATTTGAGAGTATTTACTTGAAATTAATCTTTCGAGAATTGCCTTTGAGAATTAAACTACAGGAAAAATTACTCTATCGAATTATTAACTAAAAATACATTTAAGAGTGAAACTTTTAAAAATTCGAGAGTAGAGTGACTGTCCGATAGTAACGGATAGTAATCATTAGCGAAAAATATCTCTCGAGAGGAACTCTCAAGATTTTTAATCTCAATTGTATCCGCACTTCAAATTTAAATAGCGATGACCAACAATAATGATTTAACATATACATATAATATCAATTTCACAATCGAACAAATTGATCAACGAACACAAACTGAATATAGGTTAGAACAGCGTTTCTTAACCTTTTTTAAATCGATATAAATTGAAATAATTAATAATTCCATTATTATTGATTAAATTCAAAAAAGTTTCATTTTCAAACGATAAAAAAAATTATTTTTTATTTTTAGATCCAATCAAGAAATCAAAGACTACAAGAATAACATTCTAAAATTCCAATGATACTTGCATATGAACCAAGATTCATCCGACCAATTCAACGAAACATCTGGATCTCGTTCTGGACCAATCACGTGTTCTTTAGTCAGACATTCAAGGGAAAGGTTGTTGCATACATCTTTGATTTTATGCGTGTTTCACGGTGAAAGAATGTTCGAACGATATGTCTGAGACTCGCAAGAGGCTATTTATCGACGGAAAAAAAAAGAGAAAAGAACGTGACATACCGGATTCAGTGAAGCAGTTAAGAAGGCTATGGTTTTTCTGCTTCTCTTTAGAAGGCAATCGCGTGGGCAGATCATTACTCGCGTCTGTGTGAAATTGTTGTCGAGCATTGCGGCTGATAACTCGTTCTTGGAATAAATTGATTCCATCGATTGACTACATTATCTTATTCTTCGGTTCAAAACAAATTTCTTTTTATGAAAGAATTTCATATCAGGAGGATAATTGGATATTCTTTTTTTAAGTAAAGAAATTTAACTGCAATAGAACTTTTAATTAAACGTATTGAAAATATTTTTACATCTGAGATTTATTTTTTTTTTTTAGAACTTTAAGATTTTTTGTTTTCATTCTGTCTTCAATATCGAACAACCAAATTGTCATTAGAAGTTTTATATTATTATATTATTATATTATTTATATTATATTATTATTCATTAGAATATTATTACAATTTTGTATTTTATGAGTTTGTTTTTTATTTTTGAGAATTTTGTGATTTTATACTTTTCATCTCTGAATCATATATATTATATATTTTCATCTCTATTCATATATTATTATATTATTTATATTATATTATTATTCATTAGAGTATTATTACAATTTTGTATTTTATGAGTTTATGTTTTTTATTTTTGAGAATTTTGTGATTTTATACTTTTCATCTCTAAATCATATATTATATATTTTCATCTCTTCATGTATTATTATATTATTTATATTATATTATTATTATATTATTATTATATTATTATATATTATTATATTATATCTCTTTCATCTCTTCATATATTATTATATTATTTATATTATATTATTATTCATTAGAGTATTATTACAATTTTGTATTTTATGAGTTTATGTTTTTTATTTTTGAGAATTTTATGATTGTATACTTTTCATCTCTAAATCAATTTCAATTATATACAAAAGTTTATTAAAGTTTTTTTAATTCCAAATTTAACATTTATTAAATGTACTATTTATACGATTCTTTCATTCATTCAATTTTATATGATTACTTTTCAGAATTATTATTTTTTTAAATTTTCATTTTAAAATCAATATATAGTATAAAATGCTATTAAAACTCTTTTAGTTTCAAGTTTATCACTGATTGGAGCATTGTACAATTTTATATTACACGAGATTACGACGCTATATTACTTTTCAGAATTTTATGATTTTTTCATTCCACTTCCAACGCTATTAAAACTTTTTCATTATTCAGTTTTCCAGTTGAAAATAAATGTTCGTGGATTATCGATTTGTACAATATTCGTTTTGCTGCCTTATTATTCTATTTTTTTTCTTTTTTTTTTTTTTACTATTATTATGCACTTTTGATGTCACTTGATTACGTATGTAATCAGCACAGCACAGCATGGAAAACGAACATTACAATGATCGATAATCGACTGACATTCATTTTTAATCAGACGACAAAAAAGAACACAATATGAAAACTTCTCAGTCTTATTTCACTTAACAATAGAGAGAGAGAGAGAGAGAGAGAGAGAGAGAGAGAGAGAGAGAGAGAGAGAGAGAGAGAGAGAGAGAAGTATCTCGTTCCATAATACATTCTTCACAGTTTCTTTATTTATTCGTTTTTATTCCATTTATTTAATAAAAGGAGAAGGGAAAAAATTATTTCATTTAATAATAAAGAGAAGAAAAAAAATATTCAATAATATCCTCTTTATTCTTTCTTCTATTTATTTCATTCAATGATAAAAAGGTTGTCGACATCATTTTCAAGGAAAATTTCACCGAATCATGAGATTCATCTGAACAATTGACAATTAATAAATTTATTCATTAATCCGATCCTATTATGTTACGTCACAATTTCCTGTCCACAAAGTCAAGTGCCAAGACCGAGTATAATCGATTATACACTTATCCCACTTAATCAACTTGATTATGGTTTAAAAGAGGTTGCGTTAACGAGTTTAACAACTGCATGTCTGGTTACTGATTTATCTCTTCTCGGAATAACATGTGTCTAATAATATTATTAAAAAAGGGGTTGCAATCTTTGAATTCATTTAAAAAAAAAATTTTTTTTTTTCCAATCAATAAACAGGATCGATGATAATATTTTTAATTTTATATATTCAATAATAAATATTTTTAATTATTTCGATAATTATTATATTTAATAAAAATTAAAACAATACAATTAATTTAGTGATTAATTATATTTTCATTCGTTATTTTTATTCATCTAAATTCAATTCAACTAAACAATTCCCTAAATAATTAATGAAAATAATTAATGAAAATAGTTATTTTATCATTGTCGAATTAAAAAATAGCGTCTAAAATAAATTAAAAAAAAATTTTTTTCAAGAAAAATCTATTGTTAAAATAATACATATAATTAATAATTAATTTCATATTGGAAAGTATTAGCATCTCGATAAAATATTCTTAAAAACTGCATATTGATAATAATTAATTATATATCAAAATTTAGTGAGAATAATTTATCCTTCAAAGCAATAAATCGTAAAATATATCGGCGAAAAAATGTATTATCATTTTATAATCTAATCTTCATGTCTAATTCATAAAGCATTTTCCTTGATTATACAAGCGAAAATATTTTTAATTTTTATAAAGATAATTTATAAAGATATGTATGTGCGACAAGGTCGACGAGAAAAATTGTCAGTTTCGAAGAGTTGAAATATATTATATCCCTATCATATCCCTATATCCTTATATCCCTATATATATATATATCCCTATATTGTATCCCTAAAAAATTTAAAGAGAATACGGAATATGAGATCTCTGTCAATTTTATTACCAAGTTGAACAATGCGTTATATCTCCAATCGATACACTGAACTACATTAGTCAAGATAAGTAAAATACTGTTCTACTATCTGCAAACACGATTGTTCCAATTTTCACATGCGAGACATTGATTTCACATAACAGATTTATACGTTTTAATTATTTATTTTTCTTTTTCGTGGCGATAAATACTTATTATCTGTGAATAACGAATAATATAAAAATAAAGAATATAATTATGACATGATAAAATTTTCAAAAATTTTGAAAACTGAAAATTAAATAATTTAGGTTAGGTTAATTAATTAATTAGATTTAAAAAAAAACGAATCAATGATTTTCTGTTCTGGTAATTCATTAAATTCTTCAACTAATTCAATATAGTTTTAAAAATTATTGATAATAAAACTTGTATATAGTCGTAAAATTTTTTATGTACAAGAAAAACTCAAATGATAATAGAAACATGAATCGAAAGATAGATCGAATTTCTGCTATTTCTTTTAAAATATTTTTTAATTTTTAGTAACAAGTACAGAACAATATCTCAAAATGTAATTTATTGTATTGAGGTTAAATGCGCCTTCATTTATCATTAGTACGAAGTTCACTGATATTTTGAATCAACTTGTAAATAATTATTTACTTATATTTATTTTATGAAATAATCTATAACAGAATTACAAAGAATGTCCTTTCTTTCATAAAAAAAAAATTCCTTGTCATATCAAAATTATAAATCATTGTCATACAAAATACAAAAGAAAAAAATCACTATAATAATTTCGACACAATTAAAAAACATAAAAAAAGAATAAGAAAAGAAAAAAAAAAATTAAAAGATTCTAAACAGTCATCATCATATAACACAAATCATAAAAACAAAAAAATAACCTATAACAACTATTATGTTATTTCTTCTCACATTAAAATTAAAATATTCTAAAACAACATTTATTCACCAAGAGAAATTATAAAAACAAAGAAATAATTTATAATAACTATTACATTATTCTTCTTCACATTAAAACTAAAACATTCTAAACATTTGTCATGCGACACAAATCGCAAAACAAAGCGATAACCAAAAATCGTATACAATCGTGTAAGAAAAAGAGAAGACAAAGGACTAAGTTAAGGAGCAAACACAGAGAAACAGCAGCAACGACAAGCACGACGATGAAGTACGCGGCCGGGTGACCGACCTTTACGTAACGCTTGGCTGTTTGCGCCGGAACGGGTGACGTCCATTCGATCCAACAGCGATGCGTCGTCCGATGCAGCTGCACTACAGAGAGAGAACACCGAAACACGCTTCCTCCCACCCCGACCCTGACCACCGTTCAAACTGCTGGACGACTACCTGCGACTCGAGCGCCACGATCGAGAGCGCGGAGAACGAGGAGAATCGAAGCAAAGCAATGGAAAGATGCTTTCTTTTGAACGTACGTGTGCTGTGCTTTATTAAGACTAAGTATAATTTTTGGATTTTTTATGTTTAGTAATTCGATAGATAATATTTCTTAATCTATAAACATTGAATCATCACGTACTATGTGATTAAAGATGAAGAGGATAGAAAACTGAAATTTTGATTCGATTGCTTTCTTTTGTATCTGTGATATAATATTTTCTTACGAGTGAGTGATTTGTTGAATATTTTTTTTGAAAATGACGTTTATTAAGCTACGAATTTCAAGTCATTGTATATTATATAATCTTACTTGAAAGAAAAATTTAATTTTAAAATACTTTCTTCATAAATATATGATATATCTTATTATGAATATAATTTTCGAACATTTTGTCAATTAATCTTTAGTAATTAAATAATGTTTCTTAATCTATCTAAACTTTGAATCATCTTTCTACGTTCTTTTTTTAATCAATAATTATCTATTCGGGAATATTAAGATTCTTCTCTAAGCAACGCCAAACTGTCTACTTCTGTGTAATCTATACGACTACGTGTATATACGTAACACAAACAATATCTAAATACTGTTCCATTTCCAATGTAATCTTCCAAGTAAAAATGTTTATATGATACAAAAAGATCGATGTATCACATCGTTCCAAGATTTTCTCGAAATATTATAATTCAAATTCGACGTAGAAGCAGATGTGGCGAATTGGCTAGGTGTGAAAAACATACGCTTCGACGTATCAACAACGTGCACTCTCCATACTTATATTCCCTCCTTCTATTCTGGCAACGATCAATAATGCTCCACGTGTTGGCTGGCGGAACGTGCGCCGGGACGACATCGTCCCTTGACACGCCACTTGCCAAAGTATTCTCGCGTATTTCTTCCCGTGTTGCGCCGGTTTGCATCATCCTTGGAAATCGTGAGGCGCGCATACAACGCGCGTACAACACGTGTCGTTTTGCATACGACATGCTAGCCATTCTCTTCGACTGTTAGCGTTTAAGCCAATTGGATTTAAATATTTCGATTTATTTTTTTTTTTCAAGCATTATGTTTTCAAATATTTTTTTTTGTATATTTTTTTTTGAAGAGATAAACATAAGCTAAGTCTAATAGCTCGTCTCTTATATCGAGTATCTCTTTATTTATCAAGTAGTACGATAAAAAAAATATCTTAATAAAATAAATATATATAAGATTAGCTTTATTTATCGAATAACACGATAATGTACAAAGTATAGAGTAATATAAAAGTTTGAAACGAGGTTCGGATTGTTGATTTTTCATCAACAATATTATCAAATTGATTTCATTTTAATAATAAAAATCATGATATAAATATTCGCATAATCCATTTTCAAATTCATTGTAAAAATTAATCTAATCTAACCAAAATCACAATATGCTTGCACAATATAAAATTTTAAATATGCATAACTATCAATAAATTTTTAAATTCGAAAAAATATATATCAAGCTAATTTATTTCAACTAACTTAATTAAAAATTGAATATTTACTCCAAGAATAATCAAATTTAAAATATATGTATATTAATGAATTTCTTAGATAAGTGATAATATATTTACATTTACATTTCTTATCTTTTGCATATTGAATACTGTCAAAAAAAAAAAAATATGAAAAGGAAAAAGAAGAAGAAGAAAAAGAAAATAAAATTTTAAAAAAGTGAAATGCTACGAAATTTAGTTGGCAAATTTATCGACGTCATTGGTTTCCTCTAGAAGTACATAGAAATGGCAACATTTCCCGGATGCTTTCGCGCGCCAAAATAATTGCAACGATTCGAAAGTCTTGCGTAACGAAAACAGTTGCATATTGGCAACGCGACGAGATTTTATGATAAACGTGGAGAATTTCCTTTGTTCAATAGTATCTTTCATGCATCACACCTTTTATACTTCTTTTTCCAATGTTAAAAAATTATTACTTGATTGTTATAGATAAGATTGGGTTTAATCTCTTGATATTTGAGGTTATGTTTCGTAAAAGATGACTCATTTAACATTGACCACTTTTAAATTGCTTTTTTTTCACAATTGAATCTCGAATGATTAATATTCTCTTCTTTTTTTGATATTTATAAACTCTGGAAAAAACATTTAAGATAACAAGAAAATAATTTTATCTACTTTTTTAAATATGATCTTTTTTAGAAGATTTGTTTTGAATTTTATTACTCAAAATTAAATAGAAAGAATTAATAGTATTTATAACCTTAATAAAAATAGATTGAATATTATGTATATTAAAGTTTATATTTTTAATAATAAATTATACTTTCAAATTTTACATCAAATTATACATACTTATCATAGCTAATTCTATTAAAATCATCTGCCAATTTTAATTCTGTCAATTAATCCTGATAGATTTAATGTTTCTTATTTTTTAATTTTAACAAATGCGATAATTATTAAAAATTCAATAAATTCATATCGAAATTTACGAAGAAGTAAAAAAAGGGAAACATTATGCGTGCTTAATTAGAGAATAAAGGAAAGTGGCGACAATATTGCAAATTAGAATGACCGTGCAATTTCTCGAGACAAAGCATGGAAATCATTGTTTACAACGAAGTGATACGTTTCACCAACGTGTCATGTCGGTTATAAACGGTTTAACATTATGTAACGAACATTTTACAGGTATAATAAGCGATATGGTAACCGGCCATGATTGGATGTCTTCTGATCGTTTTAAAAAATTGAATTCCACTTTACGCTCGTTCTTTTTACCGACCGAGGCAATAATACCAGCTACCGTGTTATATACCATCCGTAATATAAGTGGTGCCATAGAAAATTAACGATAATTTATACAATGTTCTTTGAACAATATATGTCTCGAATTATTTTCGACAAACTTAAATATTTAAATTGTTTCGTTATTGCCAATTTATTTGCGTATGAAAAATAGTTGCTTCTTCTAGAATTAGAGTGATAAAATCAAAGTAAGTCGTGTAAAATGATTTTTAAAATTTTTTAGGGACCAATATATCAAGAATATCCAATTTATCTTCGATTTGTTAAAAAATATCTTGAAATAAAAATGAATTAAAAAATATCTTTCAATATCTTGAAAATCTTATATAGAAAAATTTAATTTCATTTTCTTTATGGAATAAAAATAAAATCAAAATACAACTTTATAAAATTATATTTAAAATAAAGACTAATTTACCAATAAGGGTACTTATTACTTTTAATAATAAATTCTACATAACAATATTATCATAAAAACCAAAATACAATTTTGTAATAATTTGTCAAAAATTAAAATATATATATATTTTATTATAAATTAAAATTTGTCAATAATTTGTCAAAATTAAAATACAATTCTATAAAATTAAGATTTGGTAATGATTAGATTCATAAAAAAAAAAAATATATAAGCTAATCTAACTCGGTTAACTTTAAATAACATCCAATAATATTAAATTTCATACAATTTTCAATTTTTTTCTCAAACGGCACTATACAATAATTTTAATTTAAAATTTTCCAGTTTGCCATTTGACAATACATTTCTATTCTTTGAAATAACGATGGCGATTATTCCCAGGCTCAAGTTAGAAATCGGAGGGACAGAGGAGAGGCAGCAGGCAGCAGGCAGGCAGGCAGCTTTCTCCGCGGCAAGAAAGCGACGATATCCGGTGACCGGCCTCCTCCTGTTTCGGTGTGCACCGACACACTGCCATTTTTCACGGTCAAGTACCGCCGATGCTTTCGTTCGATCGAGTTTCCTCGCTGTCTCTGACCTACTCTTCCCTCGGCCTTCTTCACGCCGGCCACTTCACTTCCAGAGTTCTCCACTTCTCATGAGCGGCTCATAAAAATATGGTGTATAAGTGCAATAAGTCATTGGCCTCGTTCTTACCTCTCTCTTTGATGGGAATATTGAGCAGTGGTTCGGTTTTTCTTTCCAAATTTTTGGACAGTAATTTTAAAAAAATATTCTAATTTGTCTTTCCTCTTCGCTATAATGAATAAAACAATGGGATGGTTAAGATTTTTTGAATTGTATCTATCCATGACTGTTAATTATAGAATAGATTTTGAAAATATATATAATATATGCAATAATTTAATATTAGTGATTATAGAATTAGTTATAGTATTATATAAATATTAATAGTTTTTAGTAACAGTACATATTAATAGAAAAATTATATAATTAATATATTAATATTAGAAATGAAAGTGGAGGCTCTAGTGAAAAGTTAGGTTAGGTACAGCAAATTGACATAAATTACATAATTTCTTAGAAATCCAGATAATCAGTAATAACTTCCTGAAATCTTTTGACAATAGAATTAATTGAATGATTAATTTTTACATAATTTCACTGGTTACTTCGTATTTGATCTTGAAAGTATACAGAAAAAAAAAATAATTTAATTTATTTCATTCATTTCACTCAACTTTGAAAGCATTTACAAAACTAAAGTTCAATATTCATCATCGTGAAAAATAAAAATAATTACAATCCATATATATATTATTGTACAAATATTTTTTAAATAATTAAAAAAAATTTTCGAGACAACGTGAATGAAATAATTCTATCCATTGCGTCTATTCAAAGGATCATAAATATTACTGCAAACATCCTCCTTCATTAAAAAAAAAAAATTCTAGACAATCTAACACAACAATTCTACCAATTACGCCCACTCAATAAATTTCACTTCTACATCCTCCCTCGATGCTCGATAGGCTCGAAACTGCGGCCAATGTCGATGGTGTTCCGGGGCCTCGAGAGCATGCACATATCCGCCGCTCTAAGATCAAACCGATTAATTTGGCTTTGCCGAGTACACCGTTTATGCGTAGCTGCTGCTCGTCCTTACATAACGGTTTTTATTATGTAACTGATAAAAACATAGACCCTGCGCGCGCGCGGTTGCGTCCAAACACCAGGCGAAAGTGTCGCCTTCTTCCAGTTTTCTCGATCGATTCTCAAATTTTACAATCGATCTCTCTCTCTCTGTGTTTGCGTTACGTGTTATATTGATATAAATATTTAAATATTATGTGAACGAGTTATAAATATCTTGACACTGACTTGAAGATATATTGAAATAATGGATTTGATTATTAATATCGTTTAATAAGTTAAATCTGTAGATTGTAGATTGCTTGTTTTTTTTTATTGATATTTGCGATGATTACAAGGTTTTGGAATTTTTGTTAATTTTTATGTAATATTCACGTAATAATTTATATAAAGAGCGAAAAATTATGTTTGGTGTCGTCTTATTGGTAAATTATATTTTTAGGTTATATTGGAAATGTACACTAATTCGTATTCGTAAATCGATTATTTTTATCGAAATCTATATTTAATTTACGTTAGATATATAATCTTTTTTATCCTTAAATGTGTAATAATTCAAAAAGAATGTAAAAAATTGCTACGAGATTCTAAATTGTTCGACGAATATATAGAATAATTTGAAGTGATGGTGAATGTATATGGTGAATGTGAATATTCCATATTTCACGATAAATATGTCAAGTTAATAATGATATTATATAAACAAAAATGTAATATATTCATATATTTATATAACTCGAAAATCATTTAAATAAAATTAATTAATATTGACTAAATTTCTAAGAATAAATCCGAGTTAACCTCTACGCGTGTATAAATATTCACAAGAAGGCGGCAAAAACACAATTGCATGATCACGAAACAATTGACCAAAGTGTATAAAATACATAGTAAAACTACTGCATAACGTTTAAAATTCTACAAACTTCTTTTTCAATGCACTAAATTCTAATAAATTATTTCATGGTTACGAATAAAAGAAATCTATCTAGATATATTTTTTTCGATTCGATTAATTTACGAATAAAAAATCTAGGATATATTTTATATTATACTAAAAGATCCACTATAGGAAATGATTATAAATTTTTCTAGTAATTTTTTCAAACAGAGAAATAATATATTAGATAATATAATGATTCGAAAAAGTGATAACACTTTTAAAATTTTATAATTATTTTTATCTTCTCAATACACAAATATAAATTGTTTCACAATTACGAGTAAAATATTAACATTATATGTTATATATTATATATTCTTTTAAAAAATACACTGATAATTACAATTTTCTCGATTAGACTATTACTTTGTATTAAATAATATAATTATTATTATTAAATATACGATAATTTTTAAAATTCTACAAACACAAGCAATAGGAAAAATTTACTAATAAAAAATATATTTTTCCAGAAGATGGCAATTAAAGGCAATGACCATAAACATCGTCGATAATTTTCACGAACAGTATGTGTTCCGTATTAGATAATATAACGATATAATTAGCTGCTATAATTACTTTTCTACGGAGAATTCTAAAAAAAAAAAAAAAAAAAATTCGAAAAATTACAAATCTTCGATATATTTTTCTACAAATTACGAATAAAAAGATCGATAAGATATAATATTAAAAAAAATTCGACGAAATATATATATAAATTACGAATAAGAAATCTACTAAGATATATCATGTGTCTTATATCTTTTCAAAAGATCCAGTGGCAATTAGAGGCACAACCATAAACGTCGGTGGCAATTTCCTCGAGCAGAGGAACGGTGTGCGGCCCACGTTAGATAATATAACGATGGCTGAGGCAGCTAGCTACGGCCGGGGCTCTCTAGTGTCAACGTAACCATTTATATAAATCTATCGTTACGTAATCGGCCGGTCGATCTCCACAACCAAATAGATTCGGCCCGTGCTGCCGTTACGTGCGACAATCAGCCACGTGGTCTGTTCTCCGTTTACTCGACCCGCTGTGTTACACCGCCACCTCCTCTTTGCTCTTTTGTGCTTGTCCATTGTTTTGTTTATCGTGTTCCTGCTGTCTTTCCTCGTCCGTGTCTTTTGTTTTTTGTTTTTTTTTCCATTATGATTGTTTTTTCATTATGATTGAATGATAAAGTGAATGATTCTATATATATATATATATATATATATATATATATATATATATATATGTTGATTTTGATGAAAATTACGAGTATTAAAATTATCTGAAAAAAAATATATATCAAATATTATTTTGAGAATTTTCTCTGAATCTTATCAAAATGGACGTGTGTAGATATACTCAATATCATTTCTTGTAAGAATATATATATATATATCAGTTTTTTCATAAGATATGAAAATTTTTTATAATTAAAAAAATTGACAATGTATATATGTACAAGATATTTATTCACTATATTTTTACTTTTTTTTCTTTATTTTTCTCATATTATGTAAATATATTAGTATAGTTAAAATGTGTTTTTATTTCTGAGTCAATAGTGAAGGTATTTATTTATTTTTTTTATATAATTGCATTGACATATATTAAAAAGAAGGTTATTTAAAAGTGAATAAGTATGAAAAATCATTAACTAAAAATGATTAAAGATTCATTCTTTTAAAAGAATATTAATTTTCCATTCGATTTTCTTTTAACCATAGATAGATGAAATTAATAAAAATTTTTAAAATTTTACTTACATTTTTTAGAGAGGCAATGAAGAAATTATTTAAATGTTATAAGAAAGTTAAAAGTAAATAAGTATGAAAAATATTAAAGATTATTAAAAATGATTAAAGATTTATTTTTTTAAAAGAATATTAATTTTCCATTCGATTTTCTTTTAACTATAGATAAATGAAATTAATAAAAATTTTTAAAATTTTACTTACATTTTTTAGAGAGGCAATGAAGAAATTATTTAAATATTATAAGAAAGTTAAAAGTAAATAAGTATGAAAAATATTAAAGATTATTAAAAATGATTAAAGATTCATTCTTTTAAAAAAATATTAATTTTCCATTCGATTTTTTTTAACCATAGATAGATGGAATTAATAAAAATTTTTAAAATTTTACTTACATTTTTTAGAGAGTCAATGAAGAAATTATTTAAATATTAGAAAGTTAAAAGTAAATAAGTATGAAAAATTATTAACTAAAAATGATTAAAGATTCATTCTTTTAAAAGAATATTAATTTTCCATTCGATTTTTTTTTTTAACTATAGATAGATGAAATTAATAAAAATTTTTAAAATTTTACTTACATTTTTTAGAGAGGCAATGAAGAAATTATTTAAATGTTATAAGAAAGTTAAACGAGAAAGTTCAAGAAAGATTGAAAAATCGAAGTAATATATTCTATAGAATCAGTTTGCAAAATAAAAATCCCCTTTTCTATAGCTCTGGACTTTCCTTGTTTCGTAAGCATAGATAAGGATGCACGATTTGTTTTTCCGAGTCTCCTCTGCCAGATGTTTGTTCTCAGTTTTGTTTATGTACACAATTTCTGTATATTCTGTTAACGTCTTTCATTTTTTTTTTTTTAATTTTTTTTTAATTTTTTTGTCCATTACAGCTAGGTGATAAAAAAATCTGAACAGTTAGTCCAAAATAAAAATTCCTTCTTCTGTGATTCTGGATTTTTCTTAGGAGTAGAGACCGGGAAGTGTGATGGTTTGTTTTGAGATAAGTAAAAGGTGTGAAAAAACGAGCGTATTTTTAGAATTGTCGGTATTATACATAAAGAAACGGTAGGATTTTATTTTCGTACATTTTTATAGATTTTTTTATTACGTTCGTAGACTTAAAAATTTTGAATCATGTGTTTAAAAAATTCTTTGACGCGTATTTTTAATCGAATTCCTTCTAGCTTTCGATGTTAAAAAAAAAAAAAAAAACTATTAGAGATAAAAAATACAAAAAAAAAAAAATAAATAAGATTAACATTAAAACTATTAACTATAATATGTAACTATAGCAATAATTTAAAATTAATAAATAGGAAAAGTTAAAATATTTGTAAAAATAATTATAGTTTCGAAATAAGGATTAATATTAATTTTGTTAAAACACTCGTATATTTTTCATAATTTCGAAACACGAATCTAACCTAATTCTCATCATTCGTAGCTTCTTCGAAACGAAAAAGTTGAAACTAATCTTCAATTTTTATCAAAAATATTCCTGCATTTTTCACAATATCTAAAACTGAATCTAAATTAATTTTACTTACTTTGTTTTAGTTCTATTATTATAAGAAAACAGAAGAAACGTCATTCGTCCGAACGAAATAATTTCCATCGACATATATGAAAATAAAACTGATTATTATTTCGCTCTGCACAGTATCTATATATTTACCGCCTTTGTTCTTAATGGTCGATTAATGACTTAAAAAATTGATCAATCAAAAACGAATCTCTCATTCTCTTACGCGAATTCAATATTACGAAACGTGGTCGAACAACGACAATCGCGAACGTTATACGTTTCGAGCAAGTGGCCAATGGAAAAATGGTGGCGCAACTATCGGTTTACAGGTGTTCAGGCCGCAAACTTGGCAACAAGTACATGGAAACTCGCTGAAAGCGAGTTTAATCTTGTCAACCATGGATTTAACCGTGCAAACGAATGAAACATAATTATATATACGATTATGTATACGATTGGACGATAGTTTATAAAATTACGAGAGAAATTTATCAAGAAATTTATCGATGATATATTATGCACTTGTTCGAAATTATATTGGAAACAATTGGAAACAATTGGAAAAATTGAGAGGTGAAGAATGAAATTTACTTCAAATTTTCTAAGATTAGATTAAAATACGAGATTATTTTTCTTTTTAGAAAAAACTTTTAACCTAACCTAACAATCTATTTCTGATCAAACTATTGTTATAGTTAAGAATATAATTATTGTTGTTAAAATTTTAACTTAATTAAAAATGAATCTTTGAAATTTCTTTTGAAAAGACTTTCTACGTTTCATCACGCGTGAATTTAGCACAGATCAAAAATTATTATCGTTAAACCGACCGCTATTCTATTTAAATGTAATAACGATTTTTATGTAAATATGAGGATAAGGCATAACTTATTTACACGTTTATATTTAACGTACAATTTTCTACAAGTTATCGAAATCCTCGTGTTTACGACATAAAAAGAATAATATATATACACAATTCCTTTACGTAACTATTATTTTAATTTAGTTTAAAAAAAAATTTATTCAAAAAATTCTTCGTCCTTGCTTATTCCATTATTTACAAAGATAAAAAGTTTTATTACACGATACTTATAAAATTCTATATTCTTTGAGAAAAAAAAAAGAAAAAAATTTATTTTACTTTTTCTTTTAATTTTCCTTGAAAATATATCGTAAATATAGCAATCCCGAAAAGTATGTTTCGAAAATGTGTTTCACGCTTCTCGAATTTGTAAGAGAAAATTCATTGAACACGATAAATCAAATCAAAGTTGCAAATATATATCTGACGAATTGCAAATTAATCCCGACGACCTCATAACGTGGAAATAGATTCCGCGCGTACGAAAATTTACGAGGGTAAATAATGGGCGGGGGAGCGGGGGGTCTAGGGAAATTCGGTTGCCAGCGCTGGTGGAATCACGCATAAAATGTTCCTAGATACGATCCAACGGGAATTTAATTAACATCGGAAATTGAAGACGATGAAAGGAGAGAGTTTCGCGTTTAATTATACAGCCTCGTACATTTTCATGTGGCGAAAATTGAAATTATCTTTCGATAAAGATGATTAAAGAGTTTGTTAATTAAACTGAAATATAAATTGGAAATTTTTTATTTCCACGTTCAATATAATTGAGATATTTCTGATTATCTCAATTTTTTTCGATATTTGAAACAGAAATTTTTCCCTCCAATATATAATTACGTGAAATTAAGAAAAATTGTATTTAACACTGGATTTATTTATATTATTAAATATTTAAATGATTGTAATTAAAATGATAATAAATATTTCTTTAAAATTAAAATATTAATTTTCACGTTCTTTATTTAATTATTGTTGGATTATTTATAAATTCATATAAAATTTGCAATTATAAATATGAAAATATATATATATATTTATAAAAAAGAAAATATTATTATTATAAAAAAAAAATATACTTTATACTTACTTAATATACATGTTATATAATGTGCATATCAATAGCCACAAAGTGGGTTATAAAAATAGAGAGAGAAAGAAAATGAAGGTAGTTTTTATCAGGAGTCAACAGGCGGGTGATGGACAACGTGGTTCCGGTTTCGACATTCACGGTTGCAGATACGCGACCGCGATACCCTTTTCCGCTCGACGTAACGATAAAGGAGGGAAACGTTATCCAAGTCGGATGTCGTGGTTACGGGTAACCACGCCCCCGAAAAACGACATAAGAATCACTTTTTCCTTTTTCTGTCGCCGCTATTTCGCTTCTGTGCAACGGAACAAACATTATATTTAATCATTCCATCCATTTTCGAAACGAAATGCATGCAATGAATGCGATAGCGAATGGTTTCAAAGCATATTCGAAAAAAAAAATTTTTTTTTAATCAAAAATAAATCATTGATGTAAAATAAAATAAGGAAGAAAGTGGTTAATAAATAAAAATTAAATTACAGACAAAAAAAATATTCATCAAACAGAAGAACGAAATGGGAGAGGAAAAAAATTGAGTCAAATAGTCACGTAATTGGAAAAAATTATTTCCTTATGATAAACGAATTTCAGTTTGAATATGTATATAATTTCATGCATAGTAAAAAGTATAAGATCTATAAGAAAAAAAAAAAAATCTAAATTCGATTCAATATTTATTACTTTATTAATTGACAATTGAGAATTAACGAATCGAATTCAATCGTTGAACAAATAAATACTTCTAAAGTTTTCATCTTTCATGTAAACGCGATCATCATCGTTCAAAAATAAAAAAAAGAAGAAGAAAAAAAAAAGAAAGGAAGGGAAAGGTATCCTGTTCACGCGCCGCTTAAAATAAATCGAAATAAATCCTCGATGGAATCGACAAATAAATGGCAAATCGCCAGAAGAGCGACAAGTTTACATAACAGAGAAGTTTGACAGCGCAACGAGCACGTGACTCTATCTTATCGACAAATATGCCTTCGCGGCGTCTACGATTCTTTCGTTATTCTTCTTTTACGTAAGTGGCCCGCGTGTATCGACCGGTCACCAACCGAGGTGTGCATTCGATCCATTGTGAACGTTTCGCGCCAATTACCGACAGGCATCCCTGATATTCTAAATCGTTCTCTATGATGAATTGTATACGACACGAGGTATTGGATTGAATGAAAGGAGAGACAGAAGTGCAGGTACAAGAAATATGATTTATGGAACGTGAGAAATATTTTTGGGAATAATGAAGAAATAGAATTTGGAATTTTGTAATGATGTAATCGATATTTTTTTAGAGATTTTTTTTAGAAAAGTTATTAGAGATTTTTAATTAGTCGAATCGTGGAAATATTGCATGCATCATTTGGAAGAATATTGGAGAATTTTCAAGAATTTCTGTACGAGAATTTTCGAATAACATGGTTTTTTAAAATTTTTGTACTATATCTACAAATAATTTATAGAAATAGAAGAAACATTTCTTCATACGTTCTCATGTATTATTCTCCAATATATAAAATCACTTTTCTTCTATCAAATTTCTGTTAAACAATGAACAAAACTCGAGAATGTAGTAGAAGAGAACTTGGAGAGAAGTTTACGTAAGAGTTGTTTCGGCAACTTGGGCGTTTCCCGCCAAGTTTCGTAATTCACTATTCCTCTAGACTTCACTACGATCATATTGTGATTTTTCCTGAATTTCAAACAACAGATGAGACAACGTTCAAAAATAATTTTCCATCCAATCTAATTCCTCTTATTTTTAAAATTAAATTTTCACTCTTCAAATAAAATAATTTCTAACCACAATTCAAAAATTAAACGCACAAAAAAATCTTCCCCTCTAACAATGTTTTTCGTGTATCTAAATCTAAACACAACGACACAAAGTACGACAAAAATATATCGATTTCGTTAAATTCGATTCAACGTTATTTTTCGCGTAACTTAACCTTAAATTGATTTAAAAATTAAACACAAAGGAAAAAAAATTTTATTTTTCATCTCAATTATATCACTGAGATGTCCAATTATATCTATTCGACTCGTTTCTCGTCATAACCTAAATCTAACCTAAAAATCTAATCGAAAATTCAAAAAATTGAACGAAAAAAATTGTACTTCTCCACAATTATTTATATCACCTAAAACGCCCAATTATATCCATTTCGGTAAATTCGATTCAACATCTCACGCGCAGCACCGTTTTTCGTGTCGCGTTTCTTCTAAAAATAAGCGAGACCTCGATATACGTGTTCTCCGGTGGAAATAATACGTACCTTTATTGATTTATCATCCTTCACGCGAGTGTAATAAACCTAAAAGCCAGTCAAAGGATTTCCCATTTCCTCTCGAAATGCCAATTTTACTTATTTTTAACTCTGAACACGTTCGCGAAATTGTGGCGGAAAAAGAAACTATTCGACATATTTTAACCTCGTCGCCTTGCATAATCGGGAGGGGAGAAGGGAGAGGAGGGAGGGAGGAGTGGAAAAGAGTGGGGGGTCTCCCGAAGACGACTGTTGTCAATCGTCCACCATAGCGGCACTGGATACCGGACAATAATAAATGTGGGGATAATAATAATGAATGGGACGATGATATAGTTTCGAATATCTCGCCATTTTTAGATCCATCCATCTTTATTCGTTATTTCGTATCGTCAATTATTTAGAGCACGTATAAGCAAATTGATTATGGAACGTTGCAAAGTTAAATAGTGTGACGAGGAATACAGTAGTTTTTATCGAAATAATGAGTTCATAACTTGTTGTTTACGCAATAATGTTTTCAATATCGATGCAATTAGCAAATTAGCGATAAATTGATAACAATATATTGAAAGATGATGTAAGTGAAGATAAGGCTTAAAGGGTCATTATATGTAAATGTCATAAACAAAATTTTTATTTACGGAATATTTTTTTTCATATTTAATCATTAATTTATCATACTTTTATTTTAAATTATTTCCAACGTAGAATAAGTGAAAATGAATTTTTTATGAATAAAGGAAAAAAAATATCGAGATCTCTTAAATTCGTTATTTAATCCAAGTTTATTCAAGAATCGATCGAAATAAAATTATGAAAATGTTCGATCGTTGGTTCGTAAAATTTCTTTTTATTATATATATTCGTGTATTAAAAATTCGTGACTATAAGAGAAAGGATTGATGCATTTACGAAAAATTGTATTTTTTAAAAACAAATTAATTTTTGCACGATCACAAGTATCAATTACGTAACACAAATCTAAAAATGAAATCTAAAACGCATTTTTATTGTATAAAAAAAAAAATAAAATAAATATAGTAAAGCATATTTCTATTCAACTAACAAAATATAAATTATAAAACAATCCGGTCTTAAAGATAATTCAATATGGCGGCGTATCGAAACCGGTTCACTCTACGTATAAAACTATAATTCACTATAAGATCGACGTAATTCCATTTCGTAATTCGTGTGATTCACAATGAAAAATCACGCGTTGTCGTAACAATTTCCATTTTAAAACGTTAAAAATCCCCTAATGGTTCTCGATTTGGGTTGGCACGGCACCGATGGGTGTCAGTTCGAAATATCGATTGCGGTCGTATTTATTACCGATTACGTAAAGCCAACGAGGCTTTTCTCCACGCTTCGCGCGAATATATAACACAACAATTGTATCTCTTACGATGCGACGTACAGCCGATAAGATTCGATTTCGTTGTATTTTCCTTGCCGTGTTCTATGTACATTGTAATTCTATAAATTATTTTACGAAGAAATTAAAATCGATCTAATTAATATTCTGATAAAATTTTATATATACAAAATTATTTTTTTTTTTTCAATTTTTCGTGCAATTTCATTTGGAAAATTTTTTACCATAGACTGATAAATTCTGTAAATATTTTTTTTAATTTAAAATATTTCTATACTTTTATAATCACTATGGAAAATCGATTATTCATTAATTTAAACTATACAAAATATATTCTAGTAAATTTCATTTCTAGTAAAATTTAAAATTTTTAAATTTCATTTCTAAAATTCTTAAAATTTAAAATTTATAAATTACATTTCTAGTAAAATTTAAAATTTTTAAATTTCATTTCTAAAATTCTTAAAATTTAAAATTTGTAAATTACATTTCTAGTAAAATTTAAAATTTGTAAATTTCATTTCTAGTAAAATTTAAAATTTTTAAATTTCACTTCTAGTAAAAATTTAAAATTTGTAAATTTCATTTCTAGTAAAATTTAAAATTTTTAAATTTCATTTCTAAAATTCTTAAAATTTAAAATTTGTAAATTTCATTTCTAAAATTCTTAAAATTTAAAATTTGTAAATTTCATTTCTAAAATTCTTAAAATTTAAAATTTGTAAATTTCATTTCTAAAATTCTTAAAATTTAAAATTTTTAAATTTCATTTCTAGTAAAATTTAAAATTTGTAAATTTCATTTCTAATAAAATTTAAAATTTTTAAATTTCATTTCTAAAATTCTTAAAATTTAAAATTTGTAAATTTCATTTCTAGTAAAATTTAAAATTTGTAAATTACATTTCTAGTAAAATTTAAAATTTGTAAATTTCATTTCTAGTAAAATTTAAAATTTTTAAATTTCATTTCTAATAAAATTTAAAATTTTTAAATTTCATTTCTAAAATTCTTAAAATTTAAAATTTGTAAATTTCATTTCTAGTAAAATTTAAAATTTGTAAATTTCATTTCTAATAAAATTTAAAATTTGTAAATTTCATTTCTAAAATTTTTAAAATTTAAAATTTGTAAATTTCATTTCTAGTAAAATTTAAAATTTTTAAATTTCATTTCTAGTAAAATTTAAAATTTTTAAATTTCCAACTTTCTTGTCAAAAGGCTATATCAAAGAAATAAATATACAATGATAATTATTTTCCATACTTCAATCATGATATAGAACCCATAACTGCTATTCAATACTGAATCGATCTTCATTTTCCAAGAAGAAACAAGTAAGAATATATAATTACAAAATTATTTTTTTTTTATTAAAAACATTTTCGACAAAATGCGAGAAATATTGAAAATCCGTTATTTTTTAGTTTCACGCTAGTTACGCACTTCCGCTCGTGCGAACGAATCAATATTCGAAAATTCACGTAGCCTATAGGTCAGTGGAACGCATATATACATGCTGCATTTGCATAACTTGAGAAACGCGTGTTCCGATCGATGGAAACACAGCTAATCGCGGCTTTTCGAAACTCGACAATTTCGAAATGCTCGTTCTATTTTCCAAACTTCGCGCAAACGAGTGGATTCTCGTTTCAGGCATGATTGCGACATCTATCGGCAAAAACCGTGGAAAATGGGTTAACACCTGGCGTGTGACGAACTAGTTGGGTGGCCATAAACGGATGGAAGGATGGATGGTTGATGTTTTACACATTAACGGTAAATGGATCGTTAAAGTTGGATCTGATGAATTATTTTCTGTTGGAAAGAATCGTGAAGTAATGCGAGAAATATAAAGGAAGTATGTATTGAAGCCAAGGAATGTCAAATGGATTGTCATTTAATATGTAAGGTCACAACAATATCAACAATAAAAAATGATAAGAAGATTTTGATTGCATCTTAAATTGTAAAAGCTAAAATGTTATGAAAATCAAGAAAATTTCTTAGGCAATTTTATCCTGTTGAGAGAAGTTGAAGATTCTATTATAGAATCTGAAATAGTTATCTGAAAATCAATAAAAGTTAGTAAAAAGATTTTGATTTTACATCATTATTATTATTGTAGAGGCTAAATGTTATGAAAATCAAGATTTTGATTGCATCTTATCCTATTATAGAATTTTGAATGTTAAAAAAGTTCAAATCTTGAAAAAGTCTGAGAAAGAAGAAATAAAATTTTGTGTGCAATTGCTATCTTATTTTATATCAACCTGAAATATTATGAATGCCAATTGAAAATTACTAAAATTTCGTGTACAATTTTCACTACAACTAGTGTTATTAATTTATTTTACTATATAAAATCTAATTACATTTTAAGCACATATAAAATTAATTTGAAGATGAATAAAATTTAAACAATCTAAATAATAAGAATGAGATTTAAAAACATCATGAAAAAGAAAAAAATTCAAAAAATATAAGAATTGATAAAAATTTCAAGAACAGAAAATAAGAAAAAGAGAGATCTTTTAGAGAGAGAGGTTTTTTTATTTCTATTAGAGAAAGATTGAACTATAACATGGTGTATATAAATTAAAGCAGAACATTCACCGTTTAATTATTGACCATATCGAGACCCATCAAATTGAACCAAGTCGAAGCCAATTAAACTGTTCATCTTGCTGTTCATCGTGCTCGTCTTTCACATGGATCGATTATGGCTATTGAGAACTATCTGTTCGTCGAGCCTTTCCCTCGAAAAAACTGGGAAAAACTGTTCACAGAGAGGGAAAATTTCACCAACCGATTAATTAGACGAGTTTAATTAACATTCATGATTTCCAAAGAACTTATAGTCGCTCGATCAAATTAAAATTATTAAACCTAATTTCTATAATTTTTATTAGATTTATTCTAATCAGATTTGCCATTTCTACGTTCATTTTATTTAATTTCCCTAAAAAATAAAATTCTTTGATTTTTAATTAAATATTTTTCTGAAAAAATATATAAATTTTTTTTTAGTAAATTAATGATATATTATTTATTATCAAGAAAAATTAGAAAGAAAAATTTATAGATTTTTATTTTTAATAAATTATCTTTAATAAATAATAAATGTAATTTATAATATAGATTTTGTGAATCCATAAATTTTTTTATGATAAATTATATAATATTATATATTATTATATAATATGATGTAATACGATATTTTCATTTTCATTTCAAAAATTTATAAATTCATAGATTCTTTTTTGGTAAATCTTTATTCAATTATGTAATGTTCTTTTACTGAAAATAATTTTTAATATAAAGATTTTTGTGAAAGAAAAATATAAGATCTACAGATACTTTTGCAATAAATTATATAATATTATGTCATTATATGATGCAATATGATATTAAATATTAACATTATATAATTATATAATGTGATGTAATATTCAAATATTAACAAAAATTAAAAAAAGGTTTTAATATAAGAATTCCTCTGGAAGAAAAATTTATAGATCTATAGATTCTTTTTTGATAAATTACATAATATTATACTATTACATAATATAATATAATCTTATATATTAATATAATATTCATATATCAATAAAAATTTCAACACAGATATCTCTCTGGAAGAAAAGTTTATATAGATTCACAGATCCTTTTTTAATAAATCATCTTTCATCATTCTAACAAAAGTAATAAACTAAAAGTAATAAAAACAATTCTTATATTTTTATTTTATATCAACCTTTTTCAATAAATCACCTTCAAGGATACAATTCTTATATTCTTATATTCAAACGAAGACAAGTCAATATATCAATAACAATTCTCCATGACATATTTTCATTAACCTTACTTGCATGTCAGAACAGAAAATCACACCTATTTACAGAGAGAGGTGAATCAAGAGAGAGAGATGAAAATTTTTGCCGCAGGTCGATCGTCTTCGAATTGTTTCGATCAAGTAGGATCCAGTGTCAGGACGTTGGTTTAAAATAAACTCGGCCGTTATTAACAGCCGGTCGCCGGATTAAAGGATGAATCATGCATGAACGACTCGGCCAATGAGTAACGACTTTGACTCTTACGTAATTCGGTGGCGACACACGAGTGGGCGACACGTGCGACACCTACCACTACACGTTCCAATTTCGATCGATCTGTTTAATACAATTTTTCCTTTCTCTTAGAGAATATCTTTCCTTATCCCGAATCATCTTTCTGTTTTTCTGAATCTGAAATCTAATGTTTGATTTATTTCTTGAAAATAGAGAAAATATTTGGAATTATTGAAAAATGATTATTATAATTAGATTATTGGAAAATAAATTATTAGAAATTAAATTGAAGATTAGATTATTGAAGTGTAGTCATAGATCATTGGAGTCTAAGTTAGTGGGACTAGATTATTAAGAACTAAAGTATTGAATACTAAAGGTGCACTATTTGGTGCAATTGGACTTGCATAATTAAGGACTAAGGATTAATTAAGGATTAGATCATAAAGGATTATCTTAATTATTGAAAATTTAGATAATTAAAATTAAATTATTAGAATTTAAATGATTGCAACCTAAATTATCAAAAATTTAGATTATTGGAGTTTGAATTATTGGATTCATATTATTTAAAGCTAAATTTTTTAAATTTTAAATCATTGAAAATTAGATTACTTAGTATAGAAGTCTAGATTAGATTAAGTTAGGTTAGGTTAGGAGCTTAAATTATTAGACCTAAATTATCAGGGAATTTAATTAATGGGGAACAAATTATCGATATTTAGATTATTGGAAGATAGATTATCATATGTATAGATTATTAGCGTTAGGTTATTAGGATTCAGATTATCAGAACCTACATTAGGGATTTAGATTATTAAAGGATAAATTATCGATGCCTAGATTATTGAGGTTAAGTCATTGGAGCCTAGGTTATCACAATTATTAGGACTTAGATTATCAAAACCTAAATTATCAATCAAGATGGGGCTAAATTATCGGTGTTTAGATTAGTACCTAAATTATTAGAAGTAAATCATTAGAAGCTAGATTATTAAAGTTATTATCAGGGTTTAGATTATCAAAAAATTTAAATTATTAGATTATTGAGATTAGATTATCAGGGCTTAAAGAGAAAGAGTTTAGATTATCAGAAGCTAACCTAAATTATCAATCTATTTTATCAGTAAGTTATATTATATAATATTAAGTACTTTATTGAGCATTGAAAGTCATTGAAAGCTAGGTCATTAGGATTTTGATTATCAGGATTGGAAGAGAGATTATCGGTGCCTCGATTATTAGGGTTAGTAACGAACTTCAAATTACTAGGACTTATATTATCAAAATCTAAATTATAGATTACAGAAGATTAAAATCTAAATTATTGTAAATTATATCATTGGAACTTACTGGCTGTTTGAATTCTAAGATCAGGCCATTGGAAGGTAAATCATCGATTTAAATATTAAATATGAAGGATTTATTACTGAGAATTGGATTTATCGAGCAAGAAAGATAATCGTTTCAACACAATTATGCTCTTTCACTATCCAAAATCTTTTCTAAAAGGATATTATTTTCTTAAGGATAAATTATAATATATATATATATATAGTTCATCCAATCGAAATTCAAATAACACAATTCTATTTCCAATTGCGCGTAATCTATCTCAATTTTCCCATGCAACCTAACCTCACAAACTCACGCTCTCGACCCAATTAAACGCGAGGTAATGCTACCTGCACGACAAAGTGTCATATTTACCCAAGTATTTCATGATCGATGTCGCAAGGCGAGACGCGAAAATTATCTCGATCAATCGAACACGTTATGAAATGTGTATTACGTGAATCAATCGTGACATTCGCACGAAATTTTTCCCAGATTTTCATCGCTCGTTCAACTACGACTTTCCGATCTTTGTACGAAGATATTCTCTTGGTGGACGTGTAACGTTATTCATAGTGCATTCAGAGAAAAAATAGATATTATGAATTATGGGAAAAAAAGGATGGAGAGAAGAATATTTATTACACTGTTGTGATATTTATATATATATGTATATAATACTAGGGATTATTTTTTAACGTTTATTAGAATTTTTTTCTGATTTTAAATATAGAAATAATAATATAATTGTTATTTATATTTTAAATCTGATGATAAAATTTTTGTGAATCGAAAAGAAAGTTTCGAGATAAAACGCCAATATATTTCGACATAACCTCTATATAGTTCAAATAGATTTTAAAAAATTTACCTTCTTTTCAAAAATCTTTTATCTCTAATTTATTTCTTCTATTCAATTATTTATTTTATCTTCCAATTATTCTTGATAATCAACAATCTGCCATACTAAAATTCATACTATTAAATAAATTCTGTCATTTTCTATATACAATTTGATTCGAACAATTCAATATTAGATTTCAAAAAAATGCTCAAACCGTATTTCCAACACCTTTTTCTTCTTTTTGTTCCTTCGTCTGTCAATTATTTTCTGATCGATCAACCGTTCGATATAAAATATTTCGTGATATTAAAAATTCCATGTGTTATTCTCTGTGTTCGATATAATTTAATTCGAACAAGTTGCAAGATACAGTATACGAGTTGTGTCCACGTGGCCACGGTATTGTAAATCCGCGATAGCTCGTTTCGATTACGTAATTACGAGCGATCGAAATTAATCCACAGAGGCGCACGTGATCCGTGTCAAGGCGAGAATAGCTTTCCAGTTGCTCCCTCGAGGTGGCACGATGCGTGAAAGCGGTAAAATTCTCCATCGTGACGGTGCTATATACGGTTGTATAATGTACACGAGGAAACTATTTCTATGCTATTTCTATAGTTTCAGGTCTAAGTCTGTGCGTTTATTGGATAATTGAATTTTTGACAATCGATAATATTATTGAGATAATAGAAAATTTGATACGGAAAAAATTGAGATAAAAGTAATTGTAACAATATTGGACATATAATATGGAATAAAATAATTAAGTAAACGTTTCCATAATTTAACACTTTTACGACTACGAATCGTAATATTTTAAGCCACTAAAGTTAATTAATCGCATTGCCATCGATTTATAACCAATTAATCCACGTATATTAAGCCATTAGCTTATCGAATTATCAACATAGTATATACATGCAAAAGAAAAAAAAAAAAAGAAAGAAAGAAAGAAAGGAAGAAAAGGAACGATCAAACAACTTTTAAAGTAAAGTTATTCCAAATTAACCTATCGGCTAACCTATTTCGATCCTTAAATAATGGCTCTCGCAGCAGGAAACTGGTTTCAGCATAAATTATAATAAAACCGGTCACAAATAGCGCTTGCACATGCATGACAATTGTTTTCAATGCTGTATAAAAACAAGTAAACGATACCTATACATATACTCTACTTTAACCTAACCTAATGTTATTTGTATATACATATACATGTATATTAATATAGATTAACAATTTCTCGACAACTTAACCTCTTGAACACTCAATACTTGGCATCTAAATTAATGATTCCACAATAATCTAACTTAATCTAACCTGTATATATATATATATATATGTTTATTCATATGTATCTATACAGCTTGAATATTGATATTTGACATTTAAATTAACCTAATCTGTATATATACATATATTTACACATATATAATATATATATATTTGCTATTTAAATTAACAATTCCTCGACAATTTAATATACACTGTATATACAGTTTGAACAAATTTCACGTAACTTATACTGCACATATATAAAATATGTACACGCATGCGCATATGCGTGCGTATACAATTCGAACGTTCGATAAACAACCTATACTGTATAAATACACATTATACAAAATTTGAACATTCACATGATACTTGATATCTAAATTAATGATTCCACAATAATTTAACTTAATCTAACCTGTACATATATACATATATATATATATATATATATATATATATGTTTATTCATATGTATCTATACAGCTTGAATATTGATATTTGACATCTAAATTAACCTAATTTGTATATATATGAATATATATATATTTGCTATTTAAATTAACAATTTCTCGACAATTTAATATAAACTGTATATACAATTTGAACAAATTTAACCTAATCTCACGTAACTTAGACTGCATATATACAAAATATATACACGCATGCGCACATGCGTGCGTATACAATTCGAACGTTCGATAAATATAACCTATACTATAAATACACATATAAATACACATTTATTATACAATTTGAACATTCACATGATACTTGATATCCAAATTAATGATTCCACGATAATTTAACTTAATCTAACCTGTACATATATATATATATATATATATATATATATATATATATGTTTATTCATATGTATCTATACAGTTTGAATATTGATATTTGACATATAAATTAATCTAATCTGTATATATACATATATTTACACATATATGAATATATATATACATTTGTTATTTAAATTAACAATTCCTCGACAATTTAATATAAACTGTATATACAGTTTGAACAAATTTCACGTAACTTACACTGCACATATCAAAATATATACGCGCATGCGCACATGCGTGCGTATACAATTCGAACGTTCGATAAACATAACCTGTACTGTATAAATACACATTTATTATACAATTTGAAGATTCACATGATACTTGATATCCAAATTAATGATTTCATAATAATTTAACTTAATCTAACCTGTATAAACCTATATAAACTGTATATACAGTTTGAACAAATCTAAATCTAACCGAATCTCACGTAACTTATACTGCATATATACAAAATATATACACGCATGCGCACATGCGTGCGTATACAATTCGAACGTTCGATAAACATAACCTATACTGTATAAATACACATATATATATATATATATATATATATATATATATATGCATATGTATTTATTATACAATTTGAACATTTACATGATACTTGATATCCAAATTAACGATTCCTCCACGAAATTTAATCTAATTTAATCTAACTTAACCTAAACTATACGTACATCTACAAATATATGCAGTTTGAACACTCGATACGTAGCATTTAAATTAACCGATTTCTTGAACGAAGAAAATATCTAGAAAGGAACGAATACGATACGATTGTTTATTTATGATGGAACGAGAATGGGGAGACGATCGAAGCCTGGATTGATAGATGGATCCAGGTCGCGACCCACTTTCCAATCTTTCCCCATCCGACTTTGTTATAGCAAAAATAGTAAACCGGATTCGTGTTTTATTCTTTCGTCGAGAACAAAAGCAAGGATTGATTTGTGAAACACGTCGTCGAGAGAATTTTAAAGAATGCTCTCAATTATTCGAAATTTCAAAATTTGTAACACTAGCGAGATAACAGATTCACAAGAGAAACATGAAAATAAGAATAAGGATTTTTATTAAAAACGATATGTCGAGAGTAATTTTAATTAATCTCAAGTATATCTTCATTCCAAAATTTGCACTCTATAAAACGATAGTTGGAATAGTTTGAATAGTTATCCTGAAATTTTAATTAAATTCGATAAAAATTTTAAATCAATTTCAAAATTTTTCGATTGTAAAATGTTGCAGTTATAAGATAATTGAATGTTTCTTTTTTTTTTTAATACAGATTATGAGAAAGTTATAATAAAATGCATTTAAAAATTCTAAAATCCACAAAAGCGATTCCCTCGAACAATGACTCCTAATGCAATATCCATTTATGAGAAAGACTATCTCAACGTCAATTCTCAACAGTCTGAAATTATTTGCAAGATATAATTCATACGATAAAATTTAAGCAATCAAGCAATTTCTCTGATAATTATCGATATAATGTCCGTTTACGGAGAAATAAACTGTCAACATCGATTTCCAACAAATTATTAATCTTCTCGAATTATTCGCACGATAATTAACGAAACTCTCGGATAGCAAAGCGAATATTAATCCTTCTCCCATTCATCAGAAATATTTTGGAAATATTTTCGACGATTTTCTCAAATTATTTATAAGACAATGGACAAATTGATAAATTCGATAAATTATTATATTTACGCGACCGAAGATAAGCGAAGCGAAGAAAAATTGCGTAGAAAAATTATTTGTAAGAGTAAACGCATTACGTATACCTAAGGGCGCACGGAACGTTCGAACGATGAAAGAAAATTATGCGCGTATCAATTACACGGATATATATTTACGTAAGCGGTCGTCGTATCATGAAAATTTCATTGGGAAAATCGAATGAGTCAGATCGTATTTTCACGTGTGTTCGAATGAGTGAGTGTATGTACCACGAAAATATGTTCTACGAAGGAACGAGTCACTCTTTTCTGTATATCGTACACGATGATATTTTCGTTGCAAATCTATTTCTTGAAATACGGGGCCACTCGCGTGGAGTAATACTTATAATATCACGTCGGGAGATTTTCAATTCAACGGCAGTAATTTGATTGAAGAATGATGATTGAAGAATCGAGGAACGATTAATTTGATAGGTTTTCGAAATATTTTATTTTTATTATTTCGCGAAAAGGTCAGATTTGAATTAATTAACAATTATACTTTTTCGCGTCAAATGAAATAATTCTTAATGATTGCTAAAGAACGATTAAATTCATCAAAAATTTTATATTTTTCGTTTTACGATTATTGAAAAAATGAAAATTAATTTTGTAATAATATATTGAGAACTGTAATTATCTTTATTATTATCTATTTATTTTTATGGCATTAATTTATATACATAAAAAAACTAATATTTAGATATCATAGAGATAGATAGTTATAATGTATTGATACTTTGATCTGGTTTCAAGAATAATTTTCATTTAAACAGTTAAAATAAAGAAAATAAATAATGATTCAAATATTTGAAAAATAAAGAGGCCGATCGATTTAATCGAAATATAATATCGTCTCTAAAAAAGCAATATCGTCGAAATTGGACTAATTCAATTATTAACCGATACATCATCTCGATCACAAAATTCGCGAGTCCCCATTTCCATTGTATCCGTACCTTCACACAGTTTTGATGCCGTGGCCCTGACACAGCTGTGTCTGTTTGCTCTGTTTGCGAATCACTTGAACACCGAACGGCTGTGTCCTTGGTCCCTGGCGCTCTTTAGAATTCGCGGCCACCGCCTTTCCAACTGAGAGATAAAGGTAAGATGGAGCAAAGCGTGCCGAATTTGGCATGGGTCCATACACGCGCCGCGATCAAATTCCGCGTGCCTCCAACCACGCCGCCAATGGAACGCGTGGATACATAGCTGTATCGTTGTACACAGTGTGTCTGCTTTATCCGTGAAATAAAACATCTCGAAGAAAAATATGATGAACGAGGCGAAAAAAATGTTCGAGACAAAAAATTATTCGATATACGAAGACACTACTCGTAGTAGTAGAGAAGATACAATATTCTACGTGTATTTTTGTAATTGGCAGAAATTAATTCTGCACGATATGATCGAATCGTTCGATGGAGAAAAAGAGTGCAAAAATATATTGAGCGTGGTAAGAAAGAACGGGACGAAAAAAATTAGAGTGAGAGAAAAACTGTCTACTTCGCACGCATTCGTGTCGATATAACAGAGAGAAGAGCAATAAAATCTACTGAAACGATAAGATGCAATCTCTTACATAATTTTATAATTGAAAATAATTAATTATCTTATTTATTGTAATAGAATTCTTCTTCTATTTTGAATATTCAAGGAAATTTATAGCGCATGATGTTAAACGTAATCTCTAAAAGAATCAAGAGTGGGGATAGGCTGACCAAGCGAGGAACCCCTCCTGCCCCTGCGCCGTCTTGAGAAATTTCTTTTCAGCAGTAGGTAACTTCATGCGTATTTCCATGATTGAAATAGTCGGATTTATAATCGAATTGTGTATAACGAAGGAAAGAAAAATAAATATATCGAATGAAGAAAAACGATTCAATGATAATGATTTCAAAGTAGTATAAAATTATTCCGTAAGCAGAATGTTAATTATTGATCAAGTGTGTCTTCATAGTTTATAAAGATCCTACCTACTGTCAATATGGCAGGATTAGTAGCGTGGTCAGGCAATTGAAGATCCTTTTGCCATTTTGTTTGCCAACTTCTTAACGTGAACGAACAGTACATTAATACAGTGTTAATAGTTTCTCTGCAAATAGAGGTTATATGAAGACGTGAATAGCTTTAATCTCTCGAATGAAAGTTTGTGACTTTTGGTATAATAATCAGTGTAGTTATTTATTGCTAAGCTATTTATGTCGAAAAATCTTTAATTTCGAAGATATTGTAATTTAAAGTTCAAAAACCATTAAAAGGCAGCAATATTCCATTGTTCATCCTTTCGTTGTTTTTCATACGAGTTAAGTTTTATAAATTATTACAACTTACAATATTTTTTAAACTAAAGATTTTTTATATAAATAGCTTTTTTTATAATAAATTGTTAATCTTCGCTTGATCTTTATACATTAATACACAGGAAAATTATTAATAATTATAAATTTGCATAATATATCTTTTTATATCAAATAATATTTTTGTCTGAAAAAATTTTTTCGTATCATTTCTATTTTTCAAGATATTTTATCGTTCATATTTAAATCGGACACACTGTAGAAAGAATCGTGAATTATATCGCTGAATGACGAAGACGAGTCACTTATTATAACATAACTTTGGGCGTACTGATTTGTTTACGTGGTCTCTCGATTTACTTAATGCGTCATTGAGTTTTTGCGTTCAAAATATCTTGCATATTGTTTGGATTGCACGTATCAATGCAATAAATTACAAATTATAGAAATAATTTTTTATTGATCGAATTTTAATAAATTTGCTTTTCAAATTTACATCATTATTAAAAATAAATATTTATTTTATTTCTCAATATATCATAATATCATAATATTTCGATATTTTTGATACTTTGTGTCTATTGTGTGTACGTATATTTTGTAAATTTTCGTATATTCAAATCTTACATAAATGCCGCAGTCCGGTCGGTAATTGAAGCAAATGAGCGATATACGGGCAAATGGCCAAGTTACCATATCGTCTTTTTCAAATTTAAATAATATTTATAATTAATTCTATTATTTAACACAATTACATAATTTTTTTTCAATAATTTACATTCAATTGTAAAAATCGTATTCAATGTCATTAATAAATTTTGCTTTATTTTCCTTACTTCTCTCCAACTTACAGAGATAAACAAGTGTTTGCAAATTGATAAATTTCATTTCGATATTTTATTATCTATTATTTTACATAACGTGAAAATTCTTAGTAACCTTTTGAACTTAAATGTAAAGATTGAAAAAAAATTCATTATCCTGTTTCTCAACTCGCCTTGATGTATGTATGCGTGTATGTATGTGTGTGTGTATGCTGGGGCTTCTGAAATGGAATAGGCGGATCTACGTGCGAGCGAGTCGAGTTTACCCGGCGATCTTCTTGCGCTTGGTATTGTGAGAAACGGTCGTAAAGAGCGGGGAACTGGAGCGAAGAAACGCGTGAAATTGAGCCTCGAACGCGATTCGTGCTTTCCACAGAAGGCGCGAGTAAATGGAGGAACGAGTGAATTGTGCTGGAGATTGTATGTCGCGAAAACGAACTTGGAACTCGATGCTGAATACGAGGAATTAAATGGAAAGGAATTAGCGAATAATTGGTATGCTACTTTGTACGTGAAATAAAATTACACTCGAAATTTAATTCGAAGAAAAAAATTTTTATATATAATAACTCGATAAAAAATTTCATAATTTATTTCCGTTACTAATGTAACTAATGTAATGGATAGATAATTAATAATTAATGAGAATGGAAATAATTTTGATAATTGTGATCGTTAACGTGTTTTCAAGTGGAATTGAAAATGTGATTTTTTTTTTAAAGATAGATTTCTCCAGATAAGCTTGATAATCGATTCAATTTATCATTAATGTAAATAATCGTGTTTTATTATTTTCCTCGATAATCTTACTTATTTAATTGATAGAATTAATTTTAATAAATGTGACGCGTCAGAAATTATTTTATAACAAATTCTGAAAAATGTTTTACTTGTAATATGAAATGATATATAAATTATATTATTATTAATTTTTTTCATATCATATTCGTTATTTTCTTACATATTTCACTTGGTATGTCGAATTAATCAACATTATTGTTATTATTCTGAAAGTAATCTTAAGTCTTGTTGCTATCATTATTCTTTAAATAATTGTTTTGAAAATAAAATCTGAATTTAGTAATATCATTACCATCCCACTTATTTAATTTTTATCTCTATTTATTTAAAAGAAACATAATCCATATTATTTATTTTCTGATTTATTCTTTTTATTCATATTTTATCATATTTCCATATTTTCTAAAATCTTTTTTTGTTATTATAAAATTTTATATATTATATCTTCTTTTTCTTTTTATTATATTTTATCCATTTTTAGCAAATTAAATATTTCATATTTTTAAAAATGTCTTTCATATTTCATCTATTTTCTAACACACTAATATATTTTTAGAATTGTTTTCAAATTTCATCTAGTTCTTATTATATCATATTTCACATTTTTTAGAATTATCTTCATGTTTCATCCATTTCTTAACACACCAAATATTCCACATTTCCAAAAATTTTCCTCACATTTCACCCATTTCCTGATACAAATGTTTCATATTTTTAGAAATTTTCACATTTCACATTTCATCCATTTCCTGGCACACCAAGTATTCCATATATATTCTCGTGAAAAACAACATAAAACTTTTCTTCGTATTTCACGTTTGTCAACGAACATGGCACAAGCACGCACTACATAAAGTCCAGTTTCAATTCTGACGATAATTATAGCACACTTTGCAGAAATGGGATACCACGATTCGAAAATACTCGCAAGACAATGCTCACGCTCGATAAAGGCTTTTCGTTGTGTACACAGTTTTCTTGACACGCACAAATCACTTTTTCTCGATTTAACAATCGATCAATGTTATCGCGGCCGATGAAAAATAACGTCAACTTATTCATGCAAGAATAAAAGAAGAGGATTTGCAATGGAAATGATTGTAAAAAAATTTTCTATGCAATTGATTCGTTTTAATCCACAGACTTTGACAAAATTATTCTTTCTTTCTTTCAATGAAATGTAAATTGCAATTTTCTCGATTAAAAGTGTATGCAGATGTTGCGACTTCGATCGTGGTTTAAGAGGTTAAGTTTCTTTGAACGGAGTCTATGAGAATTACTAGATTCTAGGGATATTTTAAATATCAAATATTAGATAATTGAAGATGCTTCATTAGACAAAAATATGCATTTCTAGAATATTAAATAATTATTAAATAATTATTTGTTTGAAATTTGAATAACAAAAATATATTTATATTTATTTTTAATAAATGTGTATTAAAATTGTAAAATAAATAAGACTATTTTAATTATTGATATAGACAAATATTTAATAAAGATAATACGCAATTTATTCATTACAAATTTTTAGTTTTATTTGCCTACTTCAATTTGTTCATATTTATTTATATTTGTCTATTCATCAATAATCGAAATTCAATCAAAATTGAAATTGCGTAAAATTTCCATTCGAAAATAAAAATTCATAATCCATTCGTTAAATCAAAAACGGAAACGAGAATTCGATCAAGCAAAATCGATTCGATCAAACATTCTGCGTTCGAATGGATCGTTGGAGGAGAAATTAGAGCTCGTAATTGGTTCAAAGGACAGGTGGACGGTGCAGGTGCAACCGGGCAAACAAGCATTCGATATAGACGCCGCAGATGGCCAATCACTCATTTTTGTTTCTTTTAAATTTAGTTCTTGCGCTTACGTAATTTTCGATATTACCGACCGCGCACCGGCCCGTGTCCAGTGCATGGCCATTAGCCTCGAGAATAAATTAATAGCACATATGTTGCACGGTGTTCGATATCAGTGGTTCGACGCGCTCATGGAAACTCTCTTTTTATAGAAACGCAGCATGTTTCTAACTTGACACCATCACTTGAAATAAATACTTGCATATCGTTGCATAAATTGATTAGATTAAATTTTATTTATCTTTTTTAAATTATTTGTGAAGAATTTAATTATTCTTATTAATTGAATTGTGTCGAAAATTATAAATTGGATAATTTGGGAAAAATTTATCGTTAATTTTGTAATAAAAAAATAAATATACGATAAAATAAAGTGATGATTAATGAAAACAATGATATTTCGTTGATAGCAGTAATTGTTGTTGAGGTTTAAAATTAATGATAGATTAGATTTGAAATTGAGCGTTTTTATTTATTTTTCTAAATTAATTTTTTAATAAAAAAAAATGAAAATTGATTATATTGGATAATTTAATAAAAATTTATTGTTACTTTTGTGATAAAATTGTACAAATATTATTTTATTTTTAATTGTGCAGATAGTTGTTGAATGTCATTGAAAATTTCTTCTATCTTCTATCATGTTATTAAAGATTATCTCTTTTAATTTTCAGAAAAAATATTGACGAAAAATTACTTATTTACAAATTCTTTATTTCGCAATTTTTATAATACACATGATCGAATGGATCAAAAAGATTTAGTTGAACTAAGAAGACAATATATATATACAGATAAATGCATTTTTTTTCGTAAACAATAAATTTCATTTATAAAGATAATTTTCATAAAACAAAATCGAAAAATAATATACATGCTCATCAGGCTAAATTGCTCTTGGTAAATGCACAAAACAATGACTGCATTTAAATGTTATTTCTTCAAGGGGGGAAAAAAAAAAAAAAAAAAAACATTATACGATAGTAATTTATGATAATTGTTTGTTCTTAAAAGGGAGAGAAAAAAAACCATAGTGATTCATCGGACGCAAGTATACTCGTTGCATTTTTAAAACACCAAAGCATTCAGTATAATCGTTGATTATAATGCACACGCTATAATACATAACGGTTAGACATCTATTAAAATACATATAAAAATGAAGAAAAAAAGAGAAACGACATTCTGCTCCATCTTGCAAGAATAATTTCTTCTTTTTCCCGCAAAAATAATCGCCACTTGATAAAATAAATCAAAGATTGTTTAAAATTTGATACAGATTTTGTTTTAAAAATTTAATAAAAAAAAAAAAGAATATATTGAAAATTTTCAAATTTAACTTATCAGCCGTGCACGACAATTATATTATCGGCATTTCTGCGAAACAGTTTATGCACACGTTTTTAAAAATACAAGTACAGTTAACATGTTAAAAAAATCTAGATTTTTAATATCACGATCAATATTTATATCATATATCATGTAAAAAGATAAAATATATATATATATATATATATATATATATACTTTAATTATTGAAAATTTTTTTATCTCTACGTTATCGACTGCACTTCACTTTGAACGCGCGATTCAATCAGTTACGGTTCATATTTTTATGCGTATGTAACGCGGTACGGGAGCCTTTTACGTAAAACGTAATCAGCGATGACGAAGATAACGAGGACGATCTCGACAAGGACGATTAGTCATGGATTACGTGTTATCGCGGCTACGCGTCATTGTTCTTGGTAATCGTTCGCCAACGGTATCGGTAAGAGAAGAGAGAAAACATAGGTTAGGTTGAAGTATCACCGTGAGAAAATGCGCGATCAAGATGTGTTGCTACGCTCTGATGTTTCAACTTTTTACTGTTCAAATATTTCTCGTTTTTTTTGCTCTTATAATTTAAAAGATTGCATTAAAAATTTCGTTTCGAAAAGTGAATTAAACAAAGTGCCGTTTTTCAGATAAAATTAAATTTTGATTATATATATGTAAAATTAAAGAAGTTTAAATGAAAGAAGATTCGTATTATTTATCGATAATTTAATATATTTTGCATATTTTGTGTGTTTTTGTGTGTATTCTATAGATTTTTTGTATGTTTAAATGCATAAATGTGCATAAGATAAAAATTTGTGCGTCTAACTTAACCTCACTTAACTCAACTTAAGTGAGAAAGGTAACATCAATTGTCTCGTAGCTATTTCATCTATTCGTAAACAAAATAGATAATATCGTTATATAATAGTAATTATATAAGCTATATTTGGTAAATTTTTAATATATAAACTTTTATATAACACGCAATTTGTGATAAGAATTCATATCTTTCCACTGTCTACACATGATTCTTTTTGTCAAACCAATTATCAAAGCTACTTATAGAGAGTTTTTCTTACCTCTTCAAAATAATAATAAATACTTAAAATAATAAATCAAAAAATATGATTTTTGATTTTTAAAAAAAAAATTTACTACTTTATATTGTTAAGAAAAAATATTTGAAAATTTTTTTAAAAGATCATAGAGATAAAATATTATAGAAAATAATACAATAAATAAAAAATATAGAAATTCTATTATTTAAGATAATTCCAGAATTATGATCCGTAAAGAGAAAAAGTAATCGTATTATCTTGCAAAAATTATTGAATAACAATTTCAAAAAAATAAAAAAATAATATTTTGTAAAATGTTATAATATGAATAAATTATAAAATTAACAAAATCGATATAAATATTGATATCAAATCTTGATACTACGCAAACATTTATATTTCGAGAAAAAATAGTAGGACGAATATAAATTGCAAGATATAGTTAATTTTTTAACATTTCGAAATTTTAATAAGAGATAATTTTTTCGTACGATACATATTTTCTTACTATGATCAAAATTATAATCGATTCAATCGATAAAGCAACATCCGCATATACTTAAACTGTGAGAAATTTCAAAAACGCTATCCAATCGTTCCAGATATGAGAGATCGATTTGTCACAAACGTAACGATTCAATGTGTACACGATGCGCTAAATTCTCCACGGCGAAGAAGTTATCCGCAGAAAGTCTCTTTGTGTTCGCTGTGCATGCATCGTGTGCCACCGAACAGGCCGGTTCGGAATAATCTGCCCTCTCGCCGTTCCCTCTCACTCGTCCTGCCATTGCTCGTCTCCCTTTCTTCCTCTCTTTCTCCCGAACTGCGTTATATAAGAACCAACTCAGACTGGCCGTGAACTTACCGACGTGGTCGGTCGTCTTCGCATTCGAACGCAACCATCTTTCTCTCTCTCTCTCTCTCTCTCTTCTACGCGTTCGTTCGGTGCACTCGACATGCATCGAAGAGGGAGAAGGAATGCGATCGATTCAGTTATTCTTTCGAGTCGGATCCAGAAAATCGCTTTACCTGCCGGGTCCAGACCGTGTTTTATCTCACGCTAGAACTTGGACGATGCTTCTGCGGTATGTACGTGTACGGTATACGATCGTGAAGTTTAAAAATTCTTCGTAATGGATCGCGAATAAAAACGTGTTTTCGTTTATTATTCTATTCCGTTTTTTTTTTCTTTGGGAAATTAAAATTTCTTAAATTGGTAATTTTTTTATTATATTCGAAAAAATAATTTCGTTCGTATTGAATCATATTTAATACATTATTCCTTACAATTATATTAATAAATTGTTAAAAAGAATAAAATTTTTTTTTTATATACATATATATATATATATACGAATTAAACACTTTCATATACTGTATTCTCTTACTATAGAGTTCAAGACAGTTCAAACTTATTCTCATTTTATTTTTAGACATCTGATTCATTCTACTCGTAACTCTCTATCTATTTTCTGCATCCTGCATTAAAAATATTTCTTTTTTAAAAAAAAAAAACTACAAGGGATAAACAAATGTTAATTTTTTTAAAATTCTATTTTAAGCAATTTTTATTAACTTCGTATCGATTATTAGAAAATCTTCTGTCCTCGACGACTATCGAAATGAAAGAATGGAATAAATTTGAAAAAAAAAAAAAACTACAAGGGATAAACAAATATTAATTTTTTTAAAATTCTATTTTAAGCAATTTTTATTAACTTCGTATCGATTATTAGAAAATCTCCTGTCCTCGACGACTATCGAAATGAAAGAATGGAATAAACTTGAAACGGTCGTCGGTTGAATATATAAAAAAAAGATATAATCCGCTCTTTGGAAATTCGAATGGTTAATGAGGTTTAAACGGCGAGGAGAAGAAAACGTGAAATGCCGGTAACTCTAACTGCGCGGGACAAAGAGAACCGACCGAGAGTGCATATGATTTACGGCGTTGTTTGTAAAAACGTGGAACGCGTTTTCTGCAACAGAAAAAAAAAAAAAAAAAAACCTTTCTGTGACTGGCAAATAACACAACATGTTATCCAGAGATTGAGCACGTAGTAAATATCGAAGTGTGTGCAAACGAAATACCATTCATGAAATACCGCCTTCATTTTGTCATGTTTGAAAAAAACATCCGGTTGATCTTGGTTTGTTGACAGGGTCAATGGTTGAATTTTATTTTCGCATTTTATTCCCCTTTTTTTTCTTAAACTTTTTTTTTTACAATTTTCGATGAACAAGAAACAATAATAATTTTTAAATAATTTTAATAAAGTTTAAAAAAAAAGAAATTCGAAAATCGTTTCCAATTAATAAAACAATGTTGTTTCGTCAACGATAATAAAATTAGAAATAAATATTCGTATATAATTGTAAATTTATATTCAATATGTCATCCATCTCTGCAGGATACCAAAATCGTAAATAATATAATTTATAATTTATTATAATATTATAATATATATATATATATATAATATTGTAATTATAATTTAACCTAACCTAAACCTAGATTAAAAATATTCGCTTTTATGAGAAATTAAAAAAAAAAAATTTAGAACGGTCATATTCTTTCGTACATCTTCGCTATCTTTGAAATCGGAACATGCAAATTAATTCGATCTTCTGCGGTTCGTAACGCTATCCGGATTCGCTGTTTCGTAATGATCTTTATGTAACTACTTTGTAATCTGTGGTGAGAATTTAGTAGCGCGAATAAACTTTTCTCTAAAACGCAAATATATTTTTGCGACTGGTTGTATAAAAAGGAAAACAAAGGATAAATCGAGACGACACCGTGGGGTTAAATCGTAAAATGTATACATATACATACTGTCTGGGTACATAAGCCATTTTCTGTGCGGCAATAAAGGAAAAAAAATCATCTTTACGTATCTCAAGATAAAACTAATCCGACGACTAAACGACTAATCTTCGTGATCGTTTTCTCTTGGGGGAAAGTTCCTGTGATAAATCGTAATCCATATAAATATTTTCGAAACGATCGAATACGATATATTAACGTCAAATAATATCGAATATTTCAAATTTAAAAGTATATATAAACAATAAAAAATAAAGATGCTCAACTTTAATACTATCGTAGTATTCAAATTTAATCTGTTTTAATCTTTTAAAAAATTCTTCATGATAAAGTGCCGCAAATAAAAGAATGAATGAAACAAGATTGTTAAAAAAATAAAAGAAACACTCACCAAGATGAACCGCCAAATTGTATCTCTCGAGGGCTTGACCCAAGTGTCCCTCTTTCATCAGAATATCACCCTCGTGTCTAGCCCTGCTGGCCTCTGCTTCTCGCGGCCACCACTTTTCCACCAGTCTCTGCACTAACACATTCGTCTCACTCACAGTGACGATTTTCTGCCCGCACACGCGACAGCCTTTGCCCGGCTCCACGCAATTTTTGCAATACGTATGGCCGCAGTTCGATGTCACCGGTTGGCACAGTGTTCCCTCGCACAAGGGGCACGCGAAAGACGTTTCGATTTTTCTTCGAAAATTGATGGTTGTAGTCGCAGCCCCAGACAATTCGTCCAACAAAGCGTTCGCCAGATGTTTCAGTCGCTCCGGTGCCACAGATCCCACCGCTAAACATTTCGAGTAAACACCAATGGACTCTCTGATACGTCCACATTTGGCCAAGGAATCTCCGTAGCCGACGAGCACCTCAAAACTCGGTGCTTGCTGCTTCAAACTACGCTCGTACATCTCTACAGCTAAGCGATAATTGCGCGAGGCGAAAGCTTCTTTTGCCAACTCGGTCATATTCAATGATCGTATACCGAAATGCCGAAATCTTTCAAAGCACTTTCCTCACTTTCGAAATCAGTTTTCGAAGAAACGACGCGCCTACGTTTACGTTATGAAAGATTACGTATAAGCGTTGATCGCGAGATAAATGGGAACGATCCGTTGGTCGATAATATCGAGAGGATAAATTTAAGAACGATGCACATTTTATTTCATCGGATCACTCCAAAAATCGTCTCGATCTTTCTCTCGTTTATATTTTTCTTTTCCTTCTTTCTTCAAGATAAAAAAAACAATCGTATCGATCGCTTGTCTGGAAAAACAACGTTGTCTCGATGCAACAAAAACACTTGACACAGTGAGGGGCAATGATTTTATCGGACAAGCTTGGTATTTATTAATATCAATACCCCGGAAGAGCTATAGTTTGATAAGTCGATTGATTGCTCGCACGTTTGACAGCTAGCCGGCCACGCGGTAAAAGTATTCACGATACACACCGCGCAGAGATAACACTACGTACAGCACGACGACGCACCGACGACTGCTGGCTTGGCTGTCACCGCTCGCTCGGGCCACTGTCAGAAACATAAACCGGACGAGGGGTGGCCAACAGCAGTGGTGGTGGTGGTGGTGGCGGCGTCGGTGCAATCGTGGTGGTACCAAACGATGGCGACAACAGCGCCGCGCGGCGGTACATACACCTTCGACTCTTCACTGCCTCTACCTCACCAACTGTTTCGTGATACCACCACAAACTGTACTATATCACGGGTCTACGTTCTACGTAGGCGTCGCGTCGAGCCACACCCCCCACTACGGAATATCATCCTGCCACCACGAAGATCCCCTTTGATCCGCTCAGCTTAACCCTTGCCCTCTTCTTAACCTTATCAGGATGCCTCTGTTTTTTTATATTCCGATCGACCGAGCAATGCATTATTCCAAATATAACAGTTTGGACGAATTCATTATTTCTCAATGAATTTGTTATTTTTGACACTTTATTTCAAAACAATTCTTTTTATTTCTTCGAATTGAATCTCACTTCAACACGCATCCGAATCGAAGAATCTTTCTTGAATATTCTTTATTGTGACGTATCATTGAAGTACTGTTCATCATTGCGGTCGACATGGAAGTATCAACAGGCTCTTTCGAAGCATGTCTTCATAGTATTCGAATGTATCGAACGGCGTCCTGTTCCCTAGCTACCCGCGCTCCACCAATGAAGCTAAAAGTCGTCGAGGCAGAAATCTTCTTAAGTGAACGAACGTGATACGAAACTTTCGATGCGGATTATATGGTAAAACAGGTTGCGATTCGACGAGGGTGACGAGACGCAAGGGTAGTGTAGCACTTAATCAAGACACTTGTTGTTGCTCGCTCGTTATCTTCGTTTCGGTCATTCGTATCGAGAAATGAATTCGTCAAAAGGATATACGAAGCAAAAGAACATGACACAGAACACATACGGGATCTTTTCGTTACGGGTAAAGCTGTGGACGAAGCAGCGGGATGCGCGATTGCGGAGCTTACATAAAGAGCGTCGCGTCAGTGCACAAAACGTGGCGGGAGCGAGGCGAGTTTCGATTGGATCAATTATTCCACGGGCGAGCCTCGGCTCTCCGGGCTCTAGGAATCTTACTGAGCATGAGCAGTAACGTTACTTGGTCTACGTCGTGGTATTCCGTTTTACCCGGCACCAAGAGCAGACCTGCGTGCGCTGCTCCCCTCGCTGTGTGATCGTGCGTGAGTCAGTGTGCACCGACCGTTGACTACGCAGACGCGCTATAAACGCACTGCTCGCTTCCTTTCTCTTTCTTTCTCATATGCGCGCGCGTTCGTGACCACGTTTGCGCGATGCAACCGAAACACTCGAGACGATTCGGTTCGCGCGCGTGTAAGCTCATGCGTATGTATATATGTATAATGAATATTATATATATATGTATATAATTGATGACATTCGCGTATTTTTAAAAAAATGATTATTTTGATTTTATCTCTGATTTGTACGGACATTATAAAAGAAAATGTGTTGATTTATTCTATAAATAGTGATGATGACAATTTTTTTTACATTTTTAATGTTATATCTCAAATAATGCTGATATAAAAAAAAAATAAAATATAAAACAAAATATCATTACTAATGATATCGAAGTATACGGAAGAAAATATCAACTAATTATTATCGTTCTACTAATATATACATGTATATATAATCAACATATTAGCCACGTGTAGTTAATATTTTTAATTATGAACCAAGCTTAAGCCATCTTTATAAACTATTTGTCATGGACATGTCGATCGATAAGTTTAATTTATTGAAATTTCCAGATTTCAAAACCTCATAAAAGTAACAAAAGTCGGATTAAAATTCATTCGTTAACCTATAAGAGAGAAAAATAGAAAAATATCATAATACAGATAAGTCAGATGGATTAAAATTTTTTTTTTATAGCAAAAGAATATGCAAATATTTATGCCGATATTTAAGAATATCAACGCAATTGCGTGTAATACACGATTATCCTTGTCACGGTAAATACCTATTTATTAGATGATAAATCTTCTTATTAATTTCTACACGTCGTCATTATATGATCGACGTATAAATGGATTTTCACGTTAATTATCGTCTCCTTTGTGGATAACCAGTTTCATTTATTTCACGTTTCACTTTCGACGAAGTAGCGGTGTCATGTTCGGTTCGTTGTACGAGAAATATTTCATTGTCAACGATCGTCAATCGTGCTGAATTCTATTTACTTAGCTCGTTCGTCCTGCCACCTGATGTTTCGAAACAAAAGCAGCTGACCCCATCATTGGACAGAATAATTTGCAAGCATAGTATCTGCCGTCGGTGCGTGTCGTTTAAAATTACATAACATTGTTTGCGTTTCGTTAAAGTTTCGTGGTAAATGACGTTAAAATCAACGGAATACGGAATACGCCGGCAAACAAATATCGATAATTATCTAATACAAATGATAAATATTTTGTACCATTTGCCCGTGGAAATCAATATGATCTTTTAATCGACAATCGTCTAATTTCAAAATTTCAAGAGGATTTCAAGAGGATTTCGGATTGTCTTAATAATGATATATCGAAAAAATTTTTTTGATAAATAAATAAACGCGTGATTCTTATCTATATAATCGAACATCTCGATTTATCTAGATTTTTTTTGAAGCTCTTTTAATTCATCCATAATCGACAAACATCACGACATTCATTTATAGTTGTCATTGGATATTAATGTAGAAAAGAAATATTTTTCAATAAAAAATTTACGTAACGTAGATTAATTTCAAAGTAGAATCTCTGCAATCATCTTCTACGCTCGTAAAAAACATAGTCTCAACGAGATGAAACCTTTTACCTCTATTTGCAATACAACAGCAATTACGCTTAATGAAACCTACGTTACCCACTTTTTCTCATAAACACTGCGACACGAACACAGAGAAACTCTCAATTTTCTGCGGTAAAAATTCACAACTATAGTTTAGTAACCCTAATTGACTCCATTTCCTCGCACCATTTTTTTTTTTTTTTTTTTTTTTTTTTTTACAGAAATGCAGAATACGTCATCAGCTACTTTCGTCACGTTCTCGAAGCAGAATCATATCAATTGTATCGTAATTGTGAATGAAGCTTGATGATTTTATTGAACAAAAAAATACTGCGATTCTCGTTTGAAAAAATATTAATCACTTACACACATACGTATATAATCTATTATTAGTTACATTATTCATTAATGATAAATAGAATTCTGTCATTTATCATTGGTTCATATTAAGTTAATAATAATAAGAACGATAAATAAATGTGTCAATTAATAAAAATTAATGCAGTTTTTGAGATAAATATTTATTTATTACGTATGTATATCTAATATGTATTATTTTTATATTATATTATAAAAAGAAATTCGATATTCATTTTCATATGTTTATAATAATATCACACAGTTCAATATAATATCAAATTATATCACTTTGAAGATTTCTATATTTAATATAAAAATTAACAATTAAAATTCGATATTTACATATATTTAATACAAAAATGAAATTTCAATGCATCTAACCTAAAAATTATGGAAAATTCGATATTTCGAAATCTATTATTTAAAACTCTTCGTTAATAATAATAAAAATTTATTATTAAAATTCTTATTATATTATCTCTCTATCTGTCAATTTCACCATTTCTGCACAACTTCACGATTCTTGGCCGGCGAGGTTATGTTTCGATTCGACAAACGAGATGGTAGATTTACATTCGATTTAACAATCGAAACGTCTGCGGAAAAATTCGAAAAACGGAACACTTAATCTCCGCTTGCATATACGCATTTATCTGGTAGCTTACGTAAGGTATTTGTGTCGTACGAAGAGTCACCTTTGCCGATCGCAAAACAAATTGTTAATCATCGAAATACGGCGTATCTTGGCGTTACGTAAATGGTTTACGCATGGCAGACACCCGCGTACGTATAACGGAGACGCCACGTGGCCACTTTTTTTGGCGGTATTCAAAAAGGACAAAAAAATATTATGTCTCGGAGACGATCGAGAAAATACACGCGGATACTGTTAGAAATCTTAGACCAGCTTGAAGCTGGCCACGCGATCCGTGATTACGTCACGTTGTCAGCACTGTCACTTGCTTTCGCGCATCGCGATAGTTTCGTGACGTGAAGTTTCGTGAAAATGCTATAGAATTCTTTGTGCAAAATGAAAGAACGAATAGATTAATAAATTTCTTGCGATTACGACGAAAGAAATTATTATGTTGAAAGATATGAAAAGTACACTGTATTTTTGTATATTTATCGATTTATTAATCCTGAAATATTACAAATTAATGTGAAATATATAATATTTAACCTAAAATTTCAAAAACTTGGAAAAAACAGGAAGCTTCACATTTTTTGGATTCTTCTCGAAAAACATTTTACTTTTTTGAGTAAATTAATTGTATTTCAAGAAAACTTATCAAAAACGTTGTCAATCAAAAAGCTTATAACAATTCTTCTTAACAATTGATATATTAAAAAATAAATATATTCGGAAATATTAATAAAAACAAGATAAAAATCATATTAAATTTCGCTTATAAATCTTATTATTCATTAAAGCCATATTCATGAAAGCCATTCTATTTAATCTTTTAGAAAAAAAAAATTAATCGCGATAATAAAAAGATTCCGCAAAAAAATAGAGCACGAAAAGTTCAATTCCTCTTCAAAGCGTCTAATTATTCTTGGCTGAAAAGCTTAACCGCTGTAACCATTAAATTCTCTCCCCTTCTCACTCTCTCCCCACTCTCTTCATAATGAACCGAGCTACTCGTTGCGCCTCCTTTCTCTCGAGTTTTTAATCTCGAACGGATATAAGAGAAATAACGGATATAATCGTATTGCGATATCAATATTTGTTTAATTAGCTTTTCTTGAGCGAGCATTTCCACGCTTTTTTCTTCAGATAACCGACCCTCTGACATAAACACGCCACGAAACTAACTTTCGATCAGCATGATCTATCGACAAGATTTCACAATTGTGCCTCATTCGCGGCGTATTTATAAGCGTCAATTTGCTCGCGATTTATGGAATAGCCGCGTTAGTTAACCAGATTCGTGGATATCTCGCAGTGGATGAGAGAATGTCCGTCCAATTGATGGACTTTCGGAGAGAGAGACGAGATTGCAACACTTGGCAAAAATGTGGCTAGAAGTCGCCTCGCTGGACGGCTATGTTTGGAACTGTTACATAAAGTCTCCTCCGCCGACCGATCTATCATGAGGAGACCTTATTAGATCAAGCATGGAAAGCCATCCGCCTGTAAAATCGTTGCCAACCAGATAAACTTCGCGATTGTTGAATCGATATCGGAATTTTGCGTAATTTATATTAATAATTATATCGGGATGTTGTTCTATTTTGTTCGATAAATGATACAAATGTATTATACAGCTATATTAAAAAAAAAAATAATAATAATAAATATGTACAAGCAAACAAAGACTGGTTTTGAGGTTAAGTTCAAGTAATTAATATTAGCTTTAAGACTGGTTTAACTTCTTTCTCCTTTACATTTCCTTCTCTCTGCATATTGATTCTAAATATACACTTTTTAAAATCCTTGTAATCAAGTTGCATTTGCATGTCCTTCATTTGAAATTTAAAATAAGTTTTCCCACTGAAGTTTCATAACAGCGATTTATCTTTTAAAAATACATTTTTAAGACATTTTTAAAACACTTGTAGGATGTTTTCTTGTTACTTGATATTCGACTCAAAACATAACTATTAAACATTCGTAAACATTCATCTCTATCACGGATTTTCATCCGTGATTATTTCCAAGTTGAAAGTCATTTTAACGAAAGATTTTGCTACAAAAATGGAACACGATTCGAAACAGGTTAAGGTTATATTGCACTGTCACAATCCAAATTTTTTACGGAACATCGAAAGAATATTTATGGTATTTCAGAGATCAACGGACGATCGTGTTATCGAGCAGATGCTACAACAACGATTCTAAGTCGGGAAATCCTAATGACGCGGCAAGTTCAACGACTACATAACACTATTTATCATCGCGTGACGTATGACCAACTGTCTCCGCTGTACGAGGAAAAGCGCCATGCGGCTTGACGCCGCCGGGAGAGGGCATTGTTGATCGTGTCTCACGTCTCGATGCTTAAAAATAAGAACGCGGTAAATACTGGTGAGCCTTTATGTAATGAATGAGCGTGAATTAACAGAGCAACACGAGATCGAGCGTGGCGTCGTCCCACGTTAAGTGTATATGGCTTTCAACTGTGATCGAGTCAACGACGCAACGTAGTTTTATTCTCGGAGTGGTAAACAATTCGTTGTACTGGGAACACCGGTGCGCGCGACGGCCCGTAGAATCAGCGCGCAGCTTATGTAATATATTTCAGATAGAATTCGCACCTTACATAATTACGTTGCCATAGACCGACCGTGTAGAGTCGAAAATTTTGCACGCGTTAAACTCATGACTATCAATCTATCAATATGCATCGGTCACTTTTGTTGATGAAGAATTAATTCTTCAAATATAATTTTTCACGGAAAGATTAATTTGAATTTTTAATTGACTTTTGAACATGACATTTGCCGAGGAACAGAAATATCGTAGAATGAACGTCGCGATGACAAGGAAGGAGATATATACGTAAGATGAACAATAAAAATAGGAGAGTGGATGGATGAATTGTTGGACGTAAAATATCAGTAGAATGAGTAGAATAGTGAAAGATTAAGCAGACCGAAATATGAATTAACAAAAAATAAACAAAAATGGTAGAATGATGAGGCGATTAAAAGGTAAGCAAATGAATAAAGTGTGCGATAATAATATATATTCAACATTTATTCAATTCAAAAATTATGACAAATGTTTAAAATTATATATTGATCAACGAATATTAACATTTCGAGATACATACTGTAGAAATCAATGAAAAATAATTTTACGTGACACGGAACATGTTTCGAATCGGTTAATTCTAAGAAAAGCTTGTTTCTCGTGAAAATTAACGCAGTTCGATGCTGTGACGTAACAATAGTTACGTAGACGAAACACTTTGGCCGGGAACGTGATATTTCACGAAGCTTTGCACACGTCGAAGTTTCGAACGAATTCAGATGTTATCGTCTTCTCTCTCTTTCTCTCTCTCTCTCTCTCTCTCTCTCTCTCTCTCTCCTTTTTTTTTCTTATAACTAATGAATATAAAAAACGATCACAAATATAATTGTATAGAAAAATCGGGAATAATAATAACGAATTCGACGTAGCACACAATAAGCAAAACCGAATCAGCTTCGATTTTTTTTCGAAAAAGTTTTTCAAAAACCACGAGATTCGAGGCCAAAAGTGTATGTAACTTTCGCTCGCCAAGTAATTAATTATCAAGGATGCGAGTCTGTTTACGAAACAGCCGACTTGTCTAATTATAAATTGCGGTTGGATGATATTTGCGTATAGGATATTATATGCGCCTCTAGAATTTCGGGTTACATATATCAATCTCTCTCTCTCTCTTTCTGGGAATGCCACAATATACAAAACAACCCGAAATCAACCGTTTAAAAATAGCGTGATCAAAAAAAAAAGTATGGAAAACATTTTCGTTCCATTACGAAACTATTTACTTTCTTCTCGCTCGTTTATTGCGACAAATGTCAACAAAGTATCCACTGTGTATAGCACCACTGTGTACCACGTTATTGCGTAACAAAGACACGAGCAAAAGATGAAATGTTACAAAACTGTTTCGCCCACGGCGGGGGGGGGGGAATGATACATAAGTGCGAAATTAATTCGAAGAAAGAAAAAAAATAATAATAAAAATAATAAAAAAAAAATATATAACGGCGGCATCGGGTTCGAATATTTTTTTTTTTTTTTTTTTTATCTATAGGGCGAATATTTCGTTATACAAATAAAATACGAAATAACTATAAGAGGAACATACGTGGATACCGATTTCGCGAATAATCTCTCTTATATAAGAGAATATAAGGTTTTTATATTCAACTCCGCCTCTATACACAATAAAATTACATTTTTTAATATTAACGAAGACATTGTATATATATATATATATATATAATCAAGAGTCGTTATTCAAAACGTATCGATTTCTAGAAAAATGATAATAAACGATAATAAATATTCTGGCGACTGGAGGAAACGTGTGGGAAGTTCGACTGAGAGAGAGAGAGAGAGATTTTGTGTGTGTGTGTGTGTGTGTGTGTGTGTGTGTGTGTGTGTGTGTGTGTGTGTGTGTGTGTGTGTGTGTGTGTGTGTGTGTGTGTGTGTGTGTGTGTGTGTGTGTGTGTGTGAAGAGGGGGGGAGGGAGAGGGAGAGGGGGAGGGGGAGGGGAGGGAGAGGGAGAGGGAGAGAGAGAGAGAGAGAGAGAGAGAGAGAGAGAGAGAGAGAGAGAGAGAGAGAGAGAGAGAGAGAGAGAGAGAGAGAGAGAGAGAGAGAGAGAGAGAGAGAGAGAGAGAGAGAGAGAGAGAGAGAGAGAGAGAGAGAGAGAGAGAGAGAGAGAGAGAGAGAGAGAGAGAGAGAGAGAATTTTCGATATCGTTCTGAGAACGCGGTCATGCAATCGATATCGCGTAACGTAGACGAATAGCTACATCGTAAATATCTCGTCTCTCTCGGTGGTGCTGGTGTAATTATCTGTATTAATTGATTCATCATTATATAATAGGCGGTTACTGTTTACACAGATTCGCTTTATATCGGGCCGAGATATACGTATATAATTTATCGTGTCTCCCTTTCGAAAATGTTTTCATAATAACAAATTCCCATTGTGTTCTATTCTTGGCTTACATACAATACAAAATGGATCACAATGCGAGCATTTAACTATATAACCGCGCAATTTTCATTGGATCGAAAGAAATATCATCTTGTCACTTCTAAAATTATTTAATCCTAAGCACGTCTCTTTTTCTTCTTTTTCCTCTCCCCCCCCCCCCCCACGCCAAATAACACGTTACATCCGAAATAAATATCTGTGTACACATACGTTGACAATTAATAATTTTATATAACGTTAGCTCGAAAAATAAACACATAATTAGGAAATTAATTCAATTTGCAAATTAAACGAGTTGTAATTTATGTTAATTACAACAGACTTGTGTATTTAGTCTGTATAGTGCTAAGAAAATTATATAAAGGTTTAAAGAAAATTATTCAACCAATTTATTTTTTATTTTTTAAAAGAATATTATATTCAGAGATGATATATTACATCAAAGATATTTACTTTCAAAATAATGATTGTCAAATAAAATAAAATATTATTAATGCCTCGAATTTTTTGTTTTCATTATTAATGAAAAAATTCTCTAATGAAAGATTCTTCGACAGATTTTTTTTTTTTTTTTTTTCTTAGTTTGAAGATTTTAATTCAAAAAGAATAAAACGTATATCATGCGACGTCTCTAAAAAGATTATTAAATAAATATATCAATGATGTTCGTAATCAATGTGAAACGTTTCATAAAGATAATGTTTCCACGAATAAAAAAAAAATTTATATTATTCACAAACCGATCTGAAATAGATACAAAATATTGTGAATTTGTCGTTTAACATCGACTGCTGCGATTATTAGCCGCGTCGTGAATTTTTAACCAACGGTAGTTCTAAACGGTCATCTGTTCAACTAAAAGTGAATAACAAAAAATTATTGATTTATCAAATATTGATTCTGTGCAAACTTCTTTGCGGATATTATCCGGCGGCTATCATGCAAATCCAAGCGGATTGATTTTTACGATTAAAAATTCGTTGACATCGCGGGTTAATAATCGACAGTGGCGGCTTGTTTGGCAACTGATCGCACAGTAGACGCTTCGAATACCACGGGCCGCCGAAGAAATGTTATAAAATTCGCGCTTCCACCGGCATTAAACACGTGCTAACCGTCGCACGCCGATCGACGGCCTGCTGGCCACGACCACGTGCTCGAGTATGCTTCTCAAGAAACTGTCGTAAACTTTACATAACACGACTTGGCCGCACGCGTGCGCCTCACGCACGTGAGTGAGCCACGTATGTATCCACTTTACTTACACGTAACCGGGGACACGATGTGTGGCTGGCTGAGAGAAGTCGCCGCCCGCCCGATCTCGAGAGCCCGAGAATCCAACCATGGTTTATGTAACCGGAGATTGTGTTAAACGGAATCCTCTTTCTTCTCTTCGTTTTCCTCCACCGTCGTTGCCGTTGTTTTTCCGCTCGATTCGCATTCCGCCGTCCCGTACAGCCGTTGCCACGACTCGGCATAACTGTAAGAAAGGTGAAAGAGGAGGGGATAGAAGGAGGAAGGGAATGATCGAGTTTTAGTCGTTACTATTTCGTACAGATGGCAATGGTGGAAAGGAGGCGAATTAAACAGTAGCGGACGAACGAGAGAAACTTAGACCAGACATTCGGTTTTTGCGTAACGATCCCTCTTCGCGGGGAATGAGCAGTGTGATGAAATCGAGTGAGTAAACGTTGCTGGGATTAGTCAGACTTTGCGCCGATGGTTTGGATTGTTGTTTAATTAGTATTCATATTTGTTAAACGATATGAAAAAGATTATAATAACGATTCTTCTTAATTTTTGGAATAGAAAAAAAAAAAAAAGATGAAATAATTTTGTTTGCAAGTTTATTTGTAAGCTTCTCTTATATAGCCATAGATATATAACCTGAAAATTGTTTCAAATTTTAAATTAAAAAGTTTTGAAATGTGCAAATGTTTCATCTAGTGTAAATATGTGCAAAAAATAAATATTAATAATTATTAATTACAATAGATGTTATATTGAAGTTTGAAGAAAGTTTTATCGATTATGAATAATATTTAAATTGTATTGGTTCATACATTTAAAAATTTATTAATTTTAAACATGAATATATTATCTGTAAACTGTATTTCTAGGAATAGATGAAGGAAAGGAAGTTTGTTGATTAAGTAAAAGTAAAAGTTATATTAATTATAATTACATTGTAAATATTGACTTTGATATTTAAACATTGATTATACTTATCTAATACTTATATACTTGACTTATTTGTCAAGATTTTTAATATCTATATACTGTTATTAATTATTTTCTCTCTTTTGTATCTACAGTTTGTATTTTATAATAAAACTTTTACTTATCGATTCCGCAGATGTAATGTTCTTATCTATTTTTATGTGTTTGTATACATAAAAATGTCTTATTTTTGAATAACAACAGATGAATAATGACAACGACCTCGATGAAACAAAAAAAGAAACTCTAAGATATCTATTTTTATTTTTTCCTTTCACCCTCCTTTTTATTTTGTTTTATACAGATACATATCTTGTACATATATTTCTACTATACCGACGGAAAACTAACAAATTCATTTCCTTCTTGAAGGAAATTATTATAAAAAATTAATCGATCGAAATTAATTGGCTGTCATTCCATCATTTTATCAATGATTCATTAATAAAGAAACTTATTTTCGTTCGTTTCTTTTTTTATCATTTTATCCTTTCAATTCTCTTCTCTATACCAACCTAACCTTTCTATTGCTTACAAGAAAGCTATTGATACCAACCTGCTCGATTCGTTTATATCTCGTATCGCGATCTCGATATCACCAGATTCACTGTAACAATGAGAGTATTCATGTTCAAAAGCATTGCAATAACGATCGGTGTAAACTTTATTTCAACATTCACATTGTGATTTTTCATAAAAATCCTTCAAAAAATATTCACTATGTAACTTTCGATCCTTTTTATCGCGCATATTGGTTTCGTAGGTTAAACGCATTATTTATGTAATACCATACATCGTATTGTGAGTGTTACGTAACAAAGAAGTTACATAATGTGTTTTCCAAAAGTGAAGAAATAAACTTAGATCACTGTGATTTCAACAAGAGGACGCTTGAACGCTTTGATCTTCACTTCTTTCCTTGCTTTCTTATCCGATGTTCGATTCGCAGAACGATCGCGATTCCCGCTCACGCGTGCCGTCTCTTTCCAGTCGTGTGAACAACGAACTTTAGGTTTTCGTTCCGTTTGAAGTGAGATTAGTTTGTTTTAAGAGATCAAATATTTTGTAGAGAACAAAGAATATAGATATAAATATGAAATGTTCATTACTATTATTGAATGCTTCATTTTAAACGTATGTGTAAATTTTTTTCTTAGTTTTTCTAATAAAATATTCCAATTTTATTATGTATTATTAAAATTTTATTTATTCTAATTTATTAATACGTTGTTAATAATTTATAAATATATATTATTTATTATTTTGATCAAACATGACTTTTGTATCCATAATTTTGGAAAGAAGATTTAGATAATAAATATTTCAAAAATAGAATTATCAATATTTAAATGAGATATATTTATGCAATTATTTTTGATAAATATTATTAATAAATATTTTATTAATAGATACAATGTATTAAATAGATTTTAGAAAGCTCATTTATTTATTCCTTATTATTTTTATTCTCTTATCACTATTACCTAACCTAACTTTCATTACTTTTTAGGGAATGCCAATGTGACTTTTATACTAATCTTTCTTTTTTTAAATTCTTACTATTTCATTAATCTAATTTTATTATTCTATTCTACAACAAATAAGATATAAAAACGTTAACGCAAAAAATTTAATCTCAAGTTAACCTGTTTTTAACGATCAAAAAGAAAAAAAAATTATTTACTTTAACTAAATAAAATTTTCGTCTGAACGAGAGATAAGAAATATTGATAATGATATTATATTGACGTTGAATTGAATTCACGTAACGATTGAGAATATTGAAGTTAATTACGTAAAGGACAATCTGCCAGTTTAAGAAATTTTTCTTGCCCGTTATCATTCGTACGTGCATAGATGCACGAGTGAAAACAACACGGAGAACGATTATTCGCTTGGATTTGGCGACGTAACGAATAACCTCGGAGTCTTGCACAACAAATAGGTGCCTATACCTATCTTCGTAATAATGCAGTTACGAAAATGGCGCGATTACGTCTCCTTAGGCAACACCGACTCCAGCGCTAACTCTCCGGTACCATAATATTACCAACATTTTTTTTTACTCACCTCTATTCAGATTGCCTCGGTTACCTGATTTCACAAAATTCAATCAATTTGATTGCATGTATCGCCGTTTTTCTGGAATTTCTTCTTCTTTGCATTCTTTTCGAATTTTAATTACAAATTATTTCTCTCTCTTTTTCTGACATTGTTTATTTAGCGCTATTTTTTTGATTGAAAAAGATTATTACTCATTTTAATAAAATATTTAATTTACTTATGACGTTCTTTAATCTTATCCTTGATTTTATTTTACTTTTTATTATATATCTTTTATTTTGAAAAATTTATAATAAAACGCAATATCATTTCAGTATTTAACGAAATATTTATCCAATAAATTTTCTATAATTTTTTTTAGTTTATCTTACTACAGAGATAATAAGATTATTAAATTATCTGAAAATAATAAGACGTTAACAATTTCCAATTTTAAATATTTTGAAATTTTAAATATATCAATTCTAAAAATATTTTTCATCAATGTTTATATTATATATGATAAAAGTTTCCTTTCGTGATATATGTATCTGTTAAAATAATCACACATAGCAGTACAAGTACATGTACAAAATAATATTCCATTTTATCTCGTCGTTTTAATTTTTATTACATTTTTTTCAAAACATTTCTATCTTCATTAATGCATTTGCAAAACAGTTAAACTTTCAAAACTATAAACCAATATATATATATATATATTATTAGGAACATATTAACAGTTTACAAATGTACACATGTAATTGGAAACGTGGCATGAAATCTTCATAGAAATCAAGTGGAACGTAACAGTGAAAATAGTTGTCATAGGTGAGGATCAAGAATGGAACAAAAATTCCTAGCATGCGAGGATGTACGCGCATGGTATCAAACTGAAGTTGCATCGCACGACCACTGAACTTTGCGCAACTTCGGTTAGTACATGATACAAGATCGACATGGCAGAAACGCTTCCTGCTATCTGTGAATAGAACGCGGAGAATTGCCTTCGGTTGCTAGAAGTCGACCGCATAGTTCTCGTATTGCACAGGTATATATAACGTATATCATATATATTGCGAACAAACTTCGAAATATATTTAAAAGAACAATTTAAAAATAATCATAAAATTTTTCATTATCTACTGGTTTTTTAATAATGCATAAGAATTCATCAATTCTTTGTAAAAGAATTCAGAATTTTTAATGGATTGTTTTGAATTATTCAATGATTTCCCTCATTATTGTTTACGTTCTGTCTGCGTTGATTTTGATGGAACTTCTCAATGTCTTAACCTTTAATTCTTTATCGTCACTGTCGAGTCATAACAACATTGACGTTCCACGATCGAACAAAACGATAACGATATCGCTGTGGTATCATCCACTGCATTGGAATCACAATCGTGTCTCGTTATCTGGTGTGGGATCCGATTGTTCAATCCGCTTCATCGAAGTTTGCTTTGGAGGGAGATTAAGCGTCGCCTGTGCGAACGCCATGATCTTCATTTTGCTTTTATTCGGTAACGATCACTTCGTTACGTAAGATGCTTTGGTCCGTGACTAGGAGCACGTTGCTCGTGCCTCTTCCACGAATTTTGCAAATCTCGACGTTTTCGCAAAGATTGATCGATAAAAAGAATCATTCGTAAGAAATTTTATCGCTTTGTTTAAAATACAATTTTACTCGAGCATTTCGTAATAATAAAATTCAAAATAAAATTTATTCAATTAACTGCTTTATCTGCCCTATTTTAAAAATCGTATCGATGCAATTCGTAAAGTTGCACGGTTGATCAATCAAGAAAATACGCTGTCTTGTGCAATTTAGTTGCAATTCTTCGAGAAACGGTTAGAACCATTAATCGTAAAACCCTTTGCGATCGTGCACGCTTATACAACGATCGACGCTGATACCAGCGCTCCGCTACGACTCTTATGTAACTAGCCGTTTAATGTTTGAACAAATTGTACGATGTAGATTAAACATGGTTCATTAGATGGCATTCGCGAACAGCTGACCTGTTTGGAAACGGTGCAGAGAATTCACGAGATCGGTACCTTTATAGAAAATTAAGGATGACAGCGGATCGGGATTTGATTTATTGCGGTTTGGCGATCTGCCTTCGCGGCGATCGGTATAATCTCATGATACGGTATAATCTAACGATCAAATACGAAGTATTTAAATCACGTTTTTGTGGCGGATATAATAGACAAGTTAGTAAAAAGAAGTTACGGCGGATATCATGATTAATCGTTTTGTTGAATCCGTTATGAAATAAATAAAGCATGAGAAATATAGGAATCGTATTAAACACGTGTTGACTACGTTAAATTGTTAATAAATGTTATGCACATACATAATCTAGCTTTGCATCTAATAAGAGGCAAATTGATAAGTGGACGATTTAAAAATCAGATGAAGTTTAATATCATTTGTTAGTGATTTTTAAGTAGTTTTTAAATAACACCGGTTTCACAACATCACTATGGATTCCACGTTCGAATTACTCAGCAGGAAAGTTATAATATGATATAATGTAATCGTCATTTCATAATTGCTAGGGATACGTTTTACCCAGTTTATATAACTGGGATGAGCGGCGAGCAATCAAAAATCTTGCGTAAGTCATCGCTTCGTATCCCATTTGGACATTTATTCGGTCCAATGAATTATCTGGATGCTCGATCGATAATTTTCTATATAACCGTATTATATATACCTGAGAGAGAGAGAGAGAGCGAGCGAGCGAGCGAGCGAGCGAGAGAGAGAGAGAGAGATATGCCATTTCTGATCTGATATTCACCATTTTTAGACGAGTTACGCGGCTTGACCTTGAAACGTAGACGCCAACAAAAAATTGTATTAATCATATTTGGACGAATTTTCGTATGCAAATAAAATGGAAAGGTCAAAGATATATCGAAATATACCTATGATTTAGAAACATAGTATATTTGAATTACTTTTGAAGTTTTTAAAGAATATGTTTTTTAGGTTATGTAACGATTTGGAATAAAATATGTAATGCAAAATATATTCGATTCGATATATTTTTTTATTATGTAAGAAATGATAAGAATGATATATATATTGCAAATATGAAAAAAACTTGATATTGATTTGTATATGTAAATATATCAATAAACAAAATACAACATTGTAATATATTTTGTTTTCTTTTTAATTTCTTCTAATTTTATTAAATTGTGAAACTTGGACTGAAAAAATAATCTTTTTTTTCTGCTACATCAAAAAAAAAAGATTTTCGATTTTTGCAAAATTATTATTCATAAATTATATGATAAATATTTCATAAATATTTTTTTAAATTTTTTAATGAAAGTTTGCATCATTTTGTAGTAATAAAAAATAAATGATAAATACGTGTCATTATTTTTTTCTTATTTTATCGTAACAAATATTAAAAATAATATTAAAAAACATTCTCATTGCCAAACAAAAAAAAAATTTAAATTAATAAAACTCATCCCAATTAATTTTTTAATACAAATATCTTAAATTAACTTAATTCGAAATTTCAGATTGCCGTAGCATAAAGGGTCGTTCACCAATTTCTAGTGACAAATTGATAAATTCAGAGGTCGCTAGAAATAATGGCCTCTAAAAGTAGATTTACGCAGAAAGGAAACGGGATTGGACGAGAACACTAGCGACGATCGTTCGAAAGGAGAGGAATCTACGTGTGACTCGTCGTCTTTTACCGGAAATGAGACATCACGGTCTAATAAAATACAATGTCCGTGGCACACGAGACGGCCAATGATAGCATGCGAGGAGACATTTTAATTAAGGGAAAAGTGCTCTTACCACGCGTTTATTGCCTGCTCCTTCGTCACAAAGCATAAACGGCGTGTTACTTTGATGAAATACATGCTGCGTTTGTACAAGGATACTCGATGTCTGCGTTGAAATATAAGTGTGATTGTAACATGTGTATTCATATTAATATCTGATATTTGTACACTATGATTAAATTAGTATATTCGTGATATATACATATATAGTATAAATATAGAATAATTTTTATAGAATAGAACATATTAAAATTTAGATAGGTTAAAAAAAAACTGATTTTTAAAAATTTGTAATAAATTTTAATTTCTGAAATTCTTTAATAAATAATTGTATTGAATAAAAAATAATAAATATTGATTAATTTCATATCTTTACGAAATACACATGAAACAAAAACATGGATTTGATCAGATAGGTTAAGAATTATAATAGTATAATACTTCCTAACCTATAATATATAGGTTATGAAGTAAGTAAACAAAGAGTGAAATTTCGTATTTCTTGAAATCATGAAACGAGTATTGACAAATAAATTGTGTAAAAAATTAATTAACGTCTATAAATATAGCGAAAGTTAACAAATATATATATTAAAACCATCACACATATAAATACGTGTTAAAATATATGAAAAATATCTCTTTTGTGTTTTGCTCTACATTTCGTGTTCTAACCACGGAATCGATTGCTAGAATCTATTGTGGGAAAGATTTCAATTTATATAACGAGCAGATATTGCCGGTAGATAAGAATGCCTCGTAACGTTTCGTCGCGTTGTTGGAAGTCTTGTTGGTCGATGGGTGAACGTTCAAGAAGTTGGAGGCGTTTCAAACGATTGAAGTTTACAATGTACGTAAAGACGATGTGAAAGATTTAGTGAAACCATTTGTTTCGTTAAAACGAAGTTAAAGAGGCTAATGTCTCGTGCTGTTATATCGTTTAAGCTGATATTATAGCTATTTCACTATTTATATTCCGAATTTTATATATTACGTTTATATATAATTAATATATTTTTTTTTATCTTTTTTTAATAATTAATTTAGAGATGTCAATAATAATTTATTGATATTTATACACATTATGATATTTGAGAAATAAAAATCTCTATCACAAAAATTTTATTAAAATTTAATAATTTCATTTCGAATGTTCGATAAATTTTTTTCGAAAAAATTTTAATTCTTTAATCTGAAAGAAATTATCTTATATAGATAAGCGATAATAAAATAAAAATTTTCAAAAGTTTTCTTACTTTTTTACATCACAAATTGTGTATCTCTAACGATACACAAACGCGATATCTCACGCCACGATCCTCGATGTAAAACTGTACATGTGGATTGAATTTACATCGACAGGCCACATGGTAACGTTGCTTTTTACGAGTTCGTGGATTTCTTGGCTGATTTCCTCGATAATTATGAGACTGGAGAATTACGTTTAGCCCAGCCATGTATCACTGGAGAACGAACAAACCGAACCAACTCGTGCTAAATTGGATCATATTACGTAAGCTTACACGATTAAAGAACCCCGGGACAAATCCGTGCGTCGACTTTACGAGTTTCAATTATGAACTCCAACGTAAACGTCTCGTTCTCTTATGAGAGAGAGAAAAAAAGAGGAGAATAATGAACAGAAACTGTCAGATTACGCTGTTAAATGTTGCAGACGTTTTAATCGTTTAAAAGTTTAAAAATTTTCTTCTATTAACAGCATATCACCATTGATATTCGTGTCATTTCATATAGTTCTGGATAATATAGTTTCTTATCTGAATAAAAAATATATTTTATTATTATTTAGAATAAAAATAATTATTTTTGATTATTTACTTTTTAATTCTGTTACATTTTTATATTTCTGACAATATTTTTCAATCGATTAAATTTTATAGAAATATGATAGAATCATTAATCACATATAATATCATTTCTCATATGTTCTGTCTTATATACCTTTTTTTATTCACTTCACAAAAACGATTGACCAATCCCATCATCGATTCATATCGAACCGTCGCAATAATGAAATATCGATCGTACACGTTGATTTTATTACTTTTAACGTTCGTTCAAATGTTCTAAATACGCCTTCGTTTTCTTCCACACTGATTACTTCATCGTATTCTTACACTTACATTAATGTAGCAACGATCGCGACCCAACAATTTTCTTTCGAATTGCATACCACACCGGCCAAATGTAAAGTGTCGTAACTAAGTCTTTCACCAAGGCGAGAGGAATTAATTTCTTAACGGGACCCCGTAACTTTTCTATCGTATCAAACACGCCAATTCGCCGTCGTTAGATGGCAGTGCGACCCGAATTGTGTGTGTGTTCGTTTAGTCGCAAATTCGCGTTACGTAAGGGATTATTTTCAGGTTATAATACTCGAGTTCTGGTGATATCAATCAGAATAATTCGAGACGATTTATGTGTAAATATGTGTGGACTCCAGAATGTGACGCGATGAAGACGATCGCGACGAATATACTATTTTTGTTGCCACTATATACAAGATATGCGAATGAGGTAGGTAGAAAATTGAAAGGATGATTCTGGAAGTTAAAATAAACGTAGAGGTTATATATATAAAAATGCTCGTTGAAATTTATTTTTTACAATTCAATAGAACATTGATTATTGAAGATATAGATATGCGTAATGTATTTAAACTAGCATATCTGAAAATTGTTAAAAATTACATTCCGGTAATTATATATTCTTTTATATAATAAATATTCATATATTCATTGAAAATCATTTGATTTCTATTTCGTAAATTTATTTTTTCCTAAGCAATTATTTTGAAAGAATTTATAACCTGTCAATTAATTCGGATAATCCATAAGTCGATTATCCGTTTTTTTTTAAAGTATCGAGAATGTTGATTATCCGTTAAGTTAAATATCTGATCATTCCATATTGACTTTTTTTCTAGAATATTCGAAAATAAATGACTCGTGAATTTTTCTTCTTTTTCTAAACTCTAATAAAATAAGAAAAATATTAAATTTTAAATTTTAATCCATTAAATCTTCGTCTTAATTCGAAGATTAACAGTATAATTCAACTGTATAATTAAATACTCAAATCAATCTGATTCGACGAAATTAGTTTCTTTCAGGTTTTTAATTTCACGAAGAACATCTCGAATTTCAACGAAACGAAGATCTCGATATTCATTTCATGAATGCAAGAGCGACATCTTCATTACTCTCGAGAGTATACACATGGGCATAAGAAGGAAAGAAGGAATTTTGCAAAGTGCATCGCAAATGCATCCTACTGGGTTCGATCGTACGACTCTGACCTTGTCTGGATGTTCACCCCGCGCGGTTCGTTCGCTCGATGTTGGTCGAGTCGACTTTGGGACCGAGCCGGCTCTCACTTATGTAATTCGAAGCGGGTCACGGCCAGACACTCGAAAAACCCGCCTTTCTCCGCCGACATTTGAATCGGCCGCATTGCAGAACGCTAGGTAATACCGTTTCCACAGAAAACTTTCGCGATGACTCGTTTCGACTTGTGGCATTTGATTGATTGGACGTTAAAAAATGGTAAAAAGATAAACAAAATTTGATTTACAATTTATTTATCTTTTTCTTAAAAAAATTAATAACGATAATATGAAATATACAATAAATAATATAAATATGTAATATTTTAAATTATATTAAATATGTAGCTTTATATAATTTATAGTATAATACATAATTATATTTAATTTCATTATTATCGCTTGTAAATTTATGAAAAAAAAAATTTATTCTTCCAATTACAATCTCTTGTACATGCTGCAAAAATACTTTGAATTAACATGAAATACGAAACCAGAAAATTAATGGAATAAGTTCAAAGTCATTGCTTGGAAGTCCTATTATCCATTTCCTTCGTCCCAATGTCACCAATTCGGTCAATTAATTTTATGAAGTTTTAACTTGAAAAAATTCCCTAGCAAAATTGTTCTTGTTCCATTACTTCAGCAAATTATTCGAGCTCTTCTTCCACTTTTCTTTCAAAAAATCGTTGTTCAAAGATAATTAACCCAATTTATTTCATCGATATCGATGACAATGCTTTTGAAAGTAAAAATTATGTTCGTTGCGTTAATTTTTATCCGCATTGCAGGATGCAACCCAAGAACGTTTGGCAAGAACGTGTTGGCTAAAAATTAATAAAACACGTACACATCCGCAATAAGAGATATCGATCAAAGGATACCATGGAACGATCGTGATCATCTTCACTAGCAACACGAGGAACGGAACTGGTTTTATGAGAATATTATCCGATATGTTTGAGGTGAACGTCAATTATAAAGGTATGAAGAAGATAAGTCTATTTTTAGATTAATTCAATTCCAGTTGCGTTATATATAATTATAGAAGATAATATTATAGAAGAATTGTGAAACTACGGAAACGTGAGAGATTATATCATATTTTTCTGAAACTTAAAAAAAAAAATCTACTAATTATATAGAAAAATATGATTAAGCAAAAAATGAGAACTGATTGTTGAAATTAAATTACCATTATATCTCTCTATATTTCACTTTAAATTTTTACAGAAATATAAAAAAGTCGTATCCACCAATCTTAACATTTTATCAAACACAGAATAAATTAGCCTTTTTCTTCGAAGAAGAAAAGAAAGAAAGTCTACAATTTCTCCTTGACCCGAGCACGGCCATGAAAGCTCTGCTTATGTTTCTCCTTTTAAGGTTCGTGTATGTTAAATCAGCAATGTCACGCACGATATTACCGACTGGAAACGAATCTTTTCCAGAAGGAAGAAATAACATAAAAGTAAGTTGGAAAGCGTGTGGAAATAAATTGGAACCATGCATGCCACGATGCAGATGATTTTTTAGAAATGGCACACGGTCGTAAAAAGTCGGTTTTACGCATACGAAATAATTTATGTAATTCAGAGCCGGGGGTCGTGGTAAAATTAGCCAACCCCGTGTACAAATATGCGAAGCCGCTTGGGCGCCGCCATCCGCCGTATTTACAAACGCATCATCATTCTATAAGTAATGTTTTATGATCAAACGTCCGTGGAATCGGATCGTATGATACAAAAATAAAAGAAGGAGTTTAACCGTATGATACGTATGAAAGAAAAATTGTAACAGTGAGTCGACATATATATATATATATTTTTTGAAAAAGAAATGTGAATTGAATTTATGGTAAAGAAGAAATAATATATGATTTTTTAAAATATTAGAAATAATGAGAAGAAATAAATATTGGAAGCTAGAAATAATATACAATTTTTAAAAGGATATAATGAAAATTTCAAAGAATAGAAATCTATGTTATAAATTTATAATTTAAAATAATACAATGTTTCAATATTACAATTTATTAACATTCAATAATTGAATTATATTATTCTGTACACAAGAAAACAATGCAAGTAAGTCTTCTAACTTATAAATTTCTAATTTAATTTCTAAATCATGACTTGATAATTATAATAATTCAAATTAAAAATAAAATTTAAATAATTTATTATTTTATTAAAAGTTTCTATTTAATTCCAGGTACAACAGAACAGATATAATTGTATCTTGTATGTATTACAAAAAAAAATAATTCCTTAGAAAATTGAAAAATACTGTCATAAAACAATTTTCAACAAAATTTGTTTCACGGTCTCACAGTGAAGATAAGAATCACAAAAGAAACAATCATATCGTCGCGATCTCGATGACAAATCGTGGTGAAACCGCAATTATTTGATGTTAAACCGTTGTTGGCATAAACCGATCGCAACTGCGACAATCCGTTGCAAGCCGGTTAAGGGCGCAGGCCCGATTTGCAAAGCGGATTTTCTCGTGAACAAGCATTCTTCTTTCGCAATTAGGAAACGTTTGGCGTGAAACAATGAACCTCGTCGCCTGATATTTTCAGAAAAATGATCGTGGGTAGATCTCGAACCCATTTCTTGCACCATATGGAATCTGTATATATTAACGACGAGCGTTACGAAAGAGTTAAAGGAGAATATCTTTCTACAAATTTTATCAGAAATGTTCATCTTTCAGTATGTTAAGTATGCAATATATTGATAATAATTAGATTGCGGATGACTTTGCAAGTTTAAATATATTTTAAAAAATCTCATATTTTTTATTAAGCAAATATATAATTTCTTATCTTGTTCATGTAATGACTGAAAATTATAATTCAAATATTAGATCGTGAGATTTTTATAAAAAAAATATATTGAAATTGTAAGACAATTGTTAAGATAATATATGAGGTTAGAAATTGCTCGAATAATCGAAGCTTCACAGCTTAACCTCAAAGGCTGACAATCTTGAAGGTTAACATCGTATAAAGCTTACTCGAAAACTTAAGACTCGAGGTTTAGCTTTTGAGGCTTTTGAAGTTAAAGCAAATAAATAAACTAAACTTTATATGATATTGGATTCAACTTTTAAAGTTGAGTTTTGAAGATTTAAACTATATGTTAATATCATCAATCAGTATTTTTTAAAAAGATCATATGCCATTATATTTAATTATTATACTTTTGAATTAATTAAGTTAAATTAATTCTATTGTTTAAAAAAAATTGTTTATTATAATTTCTTTACAATTACAATCTCAAATTCCAAAATCGTCATAATTTTATTAGATTTTAGAATAACATTATAATGTTTTGAATTTCTCCAACTATTCCATCGTAGCTGGCTACATTGTACATAACCTTTCATGCTCATTTCTATTGTCGAGCGTTCGAAGATCACTCGAAAGTGATGAAATCGGCGTGCATTATACCAAGTAAGTGCCACCAACCAACCTCTTAGACGAATCTCACGTTACGAAATGTAATCAAGATGCGCGCTCCTGTGAAAAGCAGACTCCCTATTTCGTCGCGTATGTACATGCGCAGAAAAGAAAATTTCGCAATGGCTGCCATGTAATAATGACTTTATTTAGGTCGCTTAAAAATCGGATTGATTTGAATGATTCGTGATACGTGATACGAAAGAAGAAGTTAAGTGAAATTGAGGTAGAGATATCGAAATATTCAATTGGATTGAAAAAGTGTTTAAAAGGAATTATTTAATAAACTTTACTTATTTTAGTAAGAAATATAGGTTAAATATTTAAATTATAAATTGTAATGGTGATGATATTATAAAAAATGACATTACTTAACTGAAGATTTTTAAGATAAGGTAATTTTTTTTGCAGAAACTTTTATTTCTACTCTGTTAACTCTTTACATTATTATGTCAATATATAATTTTTATTTTAAAGTAAAATTCCGATAAGAAATTTAACGATGCATAATGCAAAAAATAAATGGAAAATAATATCATTTAATATGTACAGTAAGTATTATTAATGAAAAAACATTAGCCAAAGTATATAAATTATCAAGCATTCAAAACTTTTGAAAAGAAATATTTTATTTAAAATTATTTCAGTAATCTTATTAATATGTTATGTTTAAAATCACAAAAAAATATTTATATAATTTTAATAATTTATAAACTAGAATCATGATTCTAAACATAGTACATAAAATAAAAATTTTTAAGTGTTAAAACTATTCCACTATTTTGCAATATGTTAAATTTCGCCAACTTTCACGTATTGGTTGTTGCAGTTTCGAATTACGAAACGAAGATAATCGGCCGAGATAAGAGCAATTCGCAAGAACTCGCGTGACATTTGTCGTTTTCGATTGCGTATTATGTTCACTGCAAAAGAAAAATGTTGGACGTGAACAAAATTGCAATTAATGATTTTTGTGATTTTTTTTTTTTTTCGAATAAATCGTCCTTATGTTTAATAAACATTAATTATTGAGAATTGATATGCTTTTACGTAATCGAACGTGAAAATCTATTTAAAAATTTGTGTAAATTATATTTTTCAATTTTTTATTTTTGTAAATGATTAATTAAATAATTTTTTAATTATTTAAATAATTTGCAACCATTCTCATAAAATATAAAATAAAAAAGATTAAAAAGATATACAATTGATAATTATTTGTATTTTTCAGTATTTTTCAATCTTTTTCGAGTTTCGACATTTTTTGCATTTTTTCGATATTTAATTAATTTGCAATCCTTTCATGCAAGGTAAGAAAAATTTAAAAAATTAATACAATCCTTTTTGAATTACAAATTATTTTCTTTCTTTCCTATATATGAAGTAAAAAAAAAATTAAAAAATCATTATCTTCTTGTAGATCTTCGATTTGAAAATCATTGGCAGAAATCATATTTCATTGATAACAAATTAACGAACGATGAAAAAGAGATGAAAGAAAAGCGAAGACAAGACATAATTAATCCGAAATATTTCGTCAATAATGAAATTCAACTTTTCATTTCATCGCCATTATTTGATGGATGATTCCGGAGCCCACTTTGTATCATCGTCTCTAGCTATATCTTGAGTTACATCATCCATGACGTTAAGTGTCAGTGAATCACTTTCCGTCCACTGATCAACGGATGACCTCATTTGACTAACAAGTTTATGAGTCAAACTGTTATATTAAGCCAATCATTGGACGATCCTTTTTAATTCTTTTGCTCTCCAATTTTGTCCTTAAATTTGCGTTTACACGATTGAAGGATGAAAAGCGAAGAGAAGAAAGAAAATGGAATACGTATTATTGCATATCAAGAAGAGACAATATTTTTTTTTCTTGGTTATCTCCAAGTTATTGATAATTATTGCTTTTACGTAACCGTTTGGAAACTTTGGAAAAGGTTAATACATCACGAAGTCATCAATTGCACGTTTCTTCTTGTTTATCTTTTTCCTTTCGTGTTATATAAATGTTTAGATAAGAGTGAACTTCATCCTGCTTTTGATTTTACTTTGAAAGATAATTATACTGTTAGATACAAAACTCTTTTTTTTATTAAAGTATTTAATTATTTCTTTTTTTCTTTTATAGATATCTTATAAATTTCATTGTTGATGAAGGAATAATGTTTTGTAAATTGATATTTGCCAATGAAAACGCTTATTTTTCTAAAGGAATTATTTATCTATAAAAATTATCACAATTGTCATCATTTTCTATTCAACGGTTTTTGAATTTTTTATGAAAAATCATCGATAATTTATATATATATATTTATAAATGCTGATGAAAGAGAAACTATTTGGTTGAAATTAAGTCGAGTCACGTAGTAACATTAAACAAGGATTAGAGACGTCGAATAAATTTTTATTACTCATTCATCGCGATTAAATCATTCTTCAATATCAATAATATTTATTCATTGGAAATATAATTGCTGAAAGCGTTTTACAATGTATCTATAATTCTTGATAAATTAATTACGCCCAAAATGATTTGCTTTAATTATGTTGCTTATTTACATAAGTCAAATAATAATTAAATATTTATGTGAATATTAATAAAAAAAATTTGTATTAAACATAATTAGAGAAAAATTGATAAATATACATATATATATATTATATAAAAAGTATTTTTAAACTTTTATTATTTTAGAAAAAAATCTTTAAAGAAAGTTTCTGTTTTTTAAATAAAAATAATCATTTTCTTAATAATTTTTTAATTTAGTAGAATTCCTTTTATATATATGTATATATATATATATATCTTAAAGCACATTTACATAACCAGATTGTTCATTTAATAAAATCCATCTGATTCCCTCATCAATTATGATTTTTCCAATTAACACGTTTTCTGGCGTCATAAATTTAGAAATAATTTTGCAAGCACAATAAATAGATTGCGAATTTTTATGAATGTGATTAAAAAAATGGAAATTAAATGGACACGTTTTATTTCTTAAATATCATAATACTTATTTTATTTTAGATATTATTTTTGGTTCATCTGCATTCTACTAAATTTTCATAACATCTAAAACTTTTGCATAAATATTCGCATAATATAAAAGTAAAACGAATCTAATAATAACCGATAGTCTGGTACAACTAAGGATACAATATTTCTAATTATATTAAAAGCGTTGTGATTATTCGACATTATAATTCAAATAATTGAAGTTTGGCTTTGTTTGAATAACCAACCTATGTAAGATTACGTTTACATAAATAGAGTTTCATTGTATCTAAATTAGTATACATTTCGACATAAAATGTATTGTAAAAGAAATCAAATATGTCAGATTTTATTATCATTTATCATTTCTCTAAATTGTGATTGTGAGAAAGAACAATGTACCAGTGAACGAAAGGGAAAGTAATTAGGATGGAAAGAAGCTGGATTACACTAATATATATGTACCAACGATGTTCTCGATTCTTTGTTACTCGTATTCTCTTCTATTGCATAATATCATCGAGGTTTCTGATAGCCAGTTTGTGTATCGCATTGATGTCTCCCGTGTATCATTATATAATGTCTATGCCCCACTGAACGTGTGGCATTACCATGTTACGAGACTCCTCTTTTCCTCTTCTTCTCTTTTGTTTCATCCCTAGTTTCTTTTTTTTTTCAGTTTTTTGGATTAAATTAATTGACAAATAAATTCAATATTAATTTATTTATTTTTTTTTTTTATATTTTTTCTGATATATTTAAAGCAATTCTTATGATGACTAACTAATGATAAATTTTAATTGATGATTGTTTCTTTATTTTCTTTTGTTGTATCTATAGGATGATAATGTGGATATGAAATTAATATTAATTTTTTTTTTTTTTTGAAAACTTACATTGATACAATTTGCAGGATAGCTAATCAATAATCTGCTTTGCTTTTAAATAGTCATCAACAATTCCTTTATGAAAATTTATGAAAAAAATAATATACTTTTTATCATCACACTATACTCAAATATAGTAGCATTATAATAATAATAATATATACAAAGGAAAAAAGAGTTTGTTTTTCAAAACATGTAAGAAAAATAGATTTATATTATTTTAAAATGTCCAAAGAATCAAACGCTTTTTATATTATTATTTTCGCTTATTTTATTATTTTTAGAATTTTTACAAAATAAAATGGAAATGATATTTATTTTCCAAGTCACTAATGTCGTATAAAACAATGCTTCTCGATTATTTTTACTTATTATATATACACATAAATTCTTTCTTTAATAAATTAATTGGAAGGAAAATTAATTGGAGAATCTGTATAGATCATGAGTTATAATGAAGAAGGGAAATAGACGACAATTTCTCGACGAAGATTTGTTAAAAAATAATAAAAATGGAGCTCAAGCTGAAGCGGATACGGTCGACAGCTGATTAATTGCCGCTAAATATAAACGCTGCGATAATAATACGAGAAGCTCGTAGGCGCACAAGCGTGTTGGTGAATTGCGTTGCAGAATGCAAGCCGTAACTTTCGATTCTCTCGGTGTCGAGGGGAACAAACTCGTGTATCACGAGCAATGAGAAATGCTTTTCCAGTTCTATAAATAGAATCTTGTAATGTCTCTTGAATTCCTCGATCCCTTTTTGTAATATTCATATAACTTGCAACCCTCCCTCCAATTCCTATAATAATTATAAGGAAATTAAAGATTTATACATAAGCAATGCTTTTCTAGTTCTTTAAATTCGTAAACTTTCTCGAATTCCAATCTTTTAATTTCTAACCTCTTTATAAGTATTTAGATAACTTGCGACCTACCTTTCAATTCCTTATGAATCCAATCCTCCTATAAAATTCTATATACGGTTAATTAATTCGATATTAAGCGAAATCTATAACAAATACAAAGAAAAGATAACAAAATGATGCGATAGAAATTTCAACACAAAGAAAGAATAAAGTTGAAGTAATTTAGAGGAAAGATAATAAGTAATTATGATTCAGAATTCTTCCAGATGTTGGCACTATCGTTAATACTAGTTCTTTTTTTTATAACAAATGGCAAAAGATTATTTAAAATAATGATTGGATTTTGCAATAAAGTGATTACATGAAATTTATATTTTTTTGTGATAATGTTTGTGAAAATTATGGAGAATGAAAAGTATCATATAATTTTTTATTATATTTGAATTGTAATGGCATCATAATGAGATTAAAATGTTTAACAAAGTCTTTATATTATACTTTATTATTTATTATATTATTATATTTATATTATAGATATATAGATATCTCTATTCCAATGCAAAGTGTGTATTATATTTAATTTTTTCTAATCTAACATAATCTAATCTCTTGTATTACGATAATCAATTAAGTGCTCAGGATAAAAAAATAGTGTTTAATGTAAATACCAATTACTCAAAATTATAAATAAATAATAATTAAAATTTTTGAATTATGAATAAAATTTTGTAATTTTCAAAATTATATATTTCAATTAACCAATAAAAATGTATAACGTATAAATATAATTAATTTCATAATATATAATTTAGACAATAAATAAAATTCATTGATCTGATTTTAAAAATATTAATTAAAATATTAAAATTATAATATTAAACATTTTACAAATTTTAATAAAAAATTTTCTAAGTCTCCAATCTAATCTATGAATCGATTATAAAAGTCAATAAATATAAACGTGTGATGCACATTAATTTGTTTTCATATAAACGAAGACGAACAATCGAATTGTATTTCCATGACTTTTCACATCTTTATTACTTTTCCCCTTCTTCGTCAAATTTTATTTCTAACCGTGCGAGAATAATGAACTCGATTTCCATTGTTCCTCTAAATGTCCGTAATCTATTGTTCGCCCTCTCTGTGAAACCACCTACGCGTTCAGGAACCAGCTATGAGTAATAACAGCTGGGATATTATGTAAAATGACCTATTTCGATTATGGATTTCGTTTCACCGAATTTCACCATTTCATCATTCGTGTTGATATATCGATCTCGATAACAATGTCGCGGAATATTTTTTACTCTTTTATCTTTGATCATTGTTGTGAAATATTTTTCTATTTTTGTGCTTTTGCACTTTTATGTATATTTTCTTTTTCATTTTATAATTATATTATGAAAAAAAAGTAATAAAAATGCAAATTGGATTACTATTGATTATTGTAAATTATAAAATTGCATTAGAAAAATTGCAAAAGAGTTAATAAGTTAAAATAAATTTTTATATTAATATTATTAAATATACTGATATACTAATAAATAAACAAATGTTGAAAATTTTCATTAGAAGATAAATAGTTGTAAATAAAAATAAAAAAAACTTCATAATTTTCTTGAAAGTCACAAGTTATAGGTTAAGTTAAGTAAGGCTAAATTTACAAAATTATTAATTAAAATTAAATATATGTTTTGCATAAATTATATAAGAAAATTGATTTAAAAACACATAAATGGATAAAAATCATAAAAATTCAAAGAAAAAAATTAAATCTATCAAAAAATGCATTATTATAAATGCATCTTTATATTTGTCTACTTCGAGAACACTCTGATAATCGATGAACACGAATTTCACGAATTTCACAAACAGAGAAGTGGATCGTCTTTTGAAAATTAGCAAAGTCGACGATAAACTATAAGATCGATAAATTCATGGACATGACAAGTTATGTAAGCACGATAGGACATTGCCTCTTTTTCATCCTTGGTCACTTGATGGAATGGATGACGAATTGTAATAATTCGAAATTGTTCTTTGACAGATACATTTTCGATGTATGAATCGATATGATCATGATTTCAAACAAGACGTCATTTATTTATTATAAGTTTTATTAATAAAATAGAATTTTTCAAAATATAATAAAATGATTCAATAGGTTAGTTATTCATATGGATCGATAATATTAGCAACAAAATAAATCATATAATATATATGTATATATACGTGTATATATATATATATATATATATATATATAATAAATCTAAAAATGTTTATATTTTGAATTATATATTCTGATATTTAAAAAGGATCAATTAATTTATATTATAATGCATTTTTCTGATTAATTAAGAAATTTTTTTTAGTAATAAATATTCATAGTTGAAAATTATTTAATATTTATAAATTTACTTTTTCTTAATCGATTATTTTAATAGATTCGTTTTGATCGAAATAATGTAAATAATCAATTATTTTTCAGATATTTAAATTTTATGAAATCTACCAAAATATGGAATATGCTACTATAAGAAGTAAAAATAGAAAATATATTATAACTCAAATATTTTTTAAATATATAAATTTTATGAAATTGATCTCATAAATTTTTTAATCATAAAATATAAAATATAAAATATAAAAAATATTACTGTAATTTATCCAATTTTTAAAATGAATTTTATAAAATGCATTAATAATTTTAAATAATAGTATATATTTTCAACAATCACGACTAGAAATCTGCTACAATAATTTCGATATCACAAATTTTTCACTAATACAAAAGTATATAAAATATTATCGTAGAATTCTAACCTAACTCTTTCTCAAATACATAAATTTTATTAAATGTTCAACAATATTAAATAATGTTAAATAATATTACATATTTATAATAGTCACGATTAGAAATCTGCTATAGTTTCGCAATAATTTCTCACGAACTTTTCAAGTATCAAAGTATGGGAAAGGTTAGCAGGCGGAGAAGTTACATAACTAACCTTCCAAGACTCTTGCTCTTTCTGGCAAGCGTTATCCTTGACGATAGTGTCAAACACCAGTAAGATCGATCGATTTTATCGATTTTAATCGATCCTCTTTCATTCAACGATACATCCTTTTCATTAAGACCACATTATAATGACCTTTATTATTTTCCTTCTTACCATGCGAATATACAGTTACTTGTTATTTACTCCATTCATTATTTATGGATAAGATTAATTAATTCTCTTCTCTCATTTCATAGTATCAGCCGATTGTACATGATGCAATTAATTAAGTCGATCCTTTTTAATCCTTTCTCGTGAAATCGATATATAATATGTCGATATATCGATGTATAAACATATATTATCATAAGATTCATTTTCATTTACTTGTTTATACTTATCTTTAATTTATGAAACAATTTATTCAAAGATTTAATTCATAGATTTATTTACTTCTGTCCAACATATCGATATGTATCTGTGTATGTTAATAAATTGAAGATTAAATATGTTATAATAAATTACGTCATTGACTTTTTTATAATGTAATCTAACAATAATAAAGTATCTTCTTGTAAAATAAAATTCTTTTCATGTAATATAATTTAAAAATCTTGTTACCTATCCAAGTTAATTTTATGATTTCTGAAAAATTTATTACCAAAATTCTTCTTACATTTTTAATTTTTAATTGTCAATCTTGAACTTTTCTATATTTATGATTTATGATACATAATTTGATAAATTTTGCTCGAAAATTGTTCTTAATTATCTTATTAATTAGAAATTGTTATTTTATTATAGAATCAATTTTCTGAAAAAAAAGAAACATCATCAAAACCACATTTAATATATTTATTATACATTTTGAATAATATTTATTTCAATACTAGATATTTATTCTATTTGATGATCGATGCATAGTCATGTTTTAGTAATTAAAAGAAAATTAATTTATTTATGTAATTACATTACCTGAAAATTTAGAATCCTTTCCAATTATATTAAATCTTTTAATGATTTTTTTATTAATTTGAAATTAATACCATAAATATAAAAAATAATTATAATTATTTTCGTAAATTAACAAATTTTCAATATTAACAAAATTCTAATTTAATTTCTTTTTTAGATTAAAATTTAAATTTCTATGGAACATGTTAATTCCAAATTTTTAGTATACAAATATTTGTTATTTTACAGGAATTTGGTATAAATGTTATAAAGCAATCCATCGGAATAAGTTTAATAACAGCTATTGATCAATGCAACGCCTCATAAATAGATTCATGAGGTGAAAAGTTCGAAATCATTACTCTGTAACTGAATAAATGGCATTAGATTTGGTTGCAACTTCAGGCGCAACTCGTGTATCGAATTACAATGCGATTGTGATTCCATTCCTAACCTCTGCAGTAAAGCAACAGATTACATGTGAGTCGATATTTCTCCTTATATTATTCTCATTATGTTATAGCGTATAGTGTTGAAATTGAATAAAAAAAAGTATTTCAAAAGAGAAAATCATAGTTCACAAATGATTCGTATAAAAAAGTTAAAAAGGTTAATGAAAAATTACCAAAAATTGATCCATTATAAAAAGTATTAAAGAAGAAGGAAAATTAAAGAGAAAGTGATACAATTGCAAATAAGTATAATTTATTCCTATATTATAATTATTTTTAATTAATAAAAAAATAGAAAATATAATATAATGGTTTTTCTTATATAAGATATCTTAAAAATGTTCGACATTTTTCTTTCTATTTGAAAATATCCAAATATACAAATACTTATAGAAATTTTCATATAATCGTTTTCATCTATTTTTTAATTAATTATATATCATTTCAAGTGTTAATATCAGTTTCATTTTTTAAAAATATAATTTCGTAATAGTACGAGAAAAATATTCAAGTTTTATTATCCTCTTATAAAAAATATTTTATTCTATTATACACACATAGAAATTTTAATTAAAATCAAATTATACATAATAAATGATTATGCACAAATTTTATTATATAAGAATAATTATATCATATTTTCTTTTTTTTTTTTTTTGTAAATAAATCATTATATAGAGATCAGTATTTACATACGTTATTTAAGAAATTACTAATATAATTGAACATTTTAAGGAAGAAATCTCATTCTCGTTTATCAACTATTATAGTCAAGCTCTATTAGCTGTGGAAGACGATGAATAATCACGTGCATTATGCTGTCAATAAATATCGACATGTTTTAAAATATCATTTTAACGAGCAAACAAGTGCGATTTATCGATTATGATCTTAGAAAAATGGTATGCCAACTATTCTACCTCTAAACGGAACTCTGTCGCCGTCATTACATAATATTTCCATCTTTTTTAACCATTAATTAAAATTCAAATTGCTCGATGAGACTTGATTACTTACATGTTAAAATTAAATTAAAAATAAGCAAGAAAATATAAAATTTATTTCTTATTTAATACACGATCAATCGTCATTTTTATTTCATTACAATGTTATCTATATTTTCTTTTTTTTATTTTATACATATATAAAATTATTCGAAGTTATCTTTTATATCTTTTTTTTTACAGATAATACTTTCAACTTTACTGAACGAAAAGAAATAAAATGATATCGACAATATGTGACATATGTTTCGTATCTGCAATGTATATATTTTTTCACAATTATATCGATTTTCTTGGTATTCGTAATCTTTTTCAGTCGACTGTCCATTGTTTGCAAGAAATTTTAATATTTTTTTTATGTTTGATATATAATGAAAGTGTATTATATATTTCAAAGTGGAATTAATATACTTAAACGAATACAATAATAATAATTTTTATATATTTCTTATTCTCTCTATATTTTTATATATTTCTATTTTTATATATATCTTAATTCTAATAATTTCCTCATTGCAATTATTCGAGATAAAAATAATATTTCTTGCATTTTTACGAGATATCTTTTATTTTATTATCTCGAAATCAATATGTTTTTTTTTTCGCTGAATCATATACTTTAATTGGTACAAATTTAATTAATCTTTTCGTGTCGAGCAATGACTTAAAAATTAATTAAAAATAAAAATTGAATTTCGTGCAAGTCAATAATACTACATAGATTAGATAATTATCAGTCGACTGAATAAAATCTATGCAAACTTAACAATTTTCAGAAATCTAAATTTATTAAAATTTTTACAAATTCATAAAATTTCTTATAAAGAATCTTAAAAAATTAGTTTCTACTTATAATATATAAGTTATGATATATATTATAAGTTATAATATATAAGTTTTTAATTTTAACAAATATTGTAAATCAAAGAATTTGTAAAACTCGAAGAATTTTATTATATAATTTATTATATAGTTTTATTTATAAAAACTTATATATTTTTACAAACTCTTCCATATTTTGCATGTCGCCGTCATCCGTCGTCCATTCTTCTTGTTCAGAATGCAAGGGGTGCAACTTTCAGAACGTTTGCACGCATACGTGGAAGGTGTGCATAAGGCCATGTACCTTGATGCTTCTGTTGAGGGCGTGGCATGATTAATTATGAAACATGCATAATGCATGGAATGCATGGTTCAGTACTTATTGAATATCTTCAATGTATTTTGGAATGTGGAATTATTATTAGAAAAAAATTATTATAAAATTATTATAGAATTATTATAGAAAATTACTAATAATCTTTAGTCTGTTTAGATTAAAACAATAATTAATGAATAAATATAATTATTGGAAATTTATAATGAAAATTTATAATATCTTTAGGTTAATTTTGATTAAATTAAAATATGAATTATTGAAAACTTAAAATTGTTAATAATAATCTTTGGTTAAGTTACTATAAAAATAAAATTTGAAATAAAATCAAATTGTGTATTGCTCTATATTTGAACAAAGATTTTTAATAAAAATTTATTTATATGAATAAATAAACCTCAACCAATATTTTCCTGTGCTTTTTACATTTATTTTATAATCAGTGTTTTAGCTATTTATATATTAACAATTATGTTATGTAAAAGCCTCGCATCTCTTCTTTCCTCTTCATATCTATTAAAAAACAAAAAAGCAAGAAGTAAATTCACAATTATTATGTTAAAAATATGTTAAAAATAAAAGTTTAGTTTATGTCAAAGTTATTAGTTTATGTTAAAAATAAAAGTTCAAAGATAAAATTACTGATTACTGATTCGAAATAATATTTGGATCGGAAAAACCTTCGAGAAATAATCTTTCCTTCCTCGAACTCGTTGCCAATGTTTCAATCGTACGTTGCCTCACGTAAATCCACGTGCGATATCTACAGTTGGATGGAGGTGTGGCAGCAACCAGATGCGATAAAATTAGAGAGATAAATGAAATAAGGTGAAGGATGGTATGTTAAATACAATGTTGCATATCAAAACTGATCCGAGTTTGTTCCGTGTCCCGAATGAGATATGGGCCATCATTTCTTAAACGGTGGAAAATGTTTGTTTGGTTATTTCAACGTTTCCACGATTAAATTATCCTCTCCTTTCATCTATTATGAGTTTCAGTTAAATCAATACTAAATAGTTTACAAATTGAATTTTAACAAATTTTACCTTTTTTAGATCTTTATATCTTCTTTATTATATTCGTGAATTATAGATAGATAAGTAGGTAACTAGTATTTCAATTGAATTTGTCTAGAGTCGTGACTGTTGATTATTATCGATATTTTATCGATTATCGATAGTTTTCTACATATTGATAATATCGTTTAGAAGAGAAATTATTGAAATTCCTATTTTTATTATTATAAATTATTATTAAGATAAAAATATTATCTGTAATAAGTTGTAATAAAATCGATATTATAAATATATCGAATTATCAATATTTATTGAAAAATTATATTCTAATTTATTTAAGTTACTTTTATTCATTTTTTATTAATATTTTAATGATATTTTGAATCAAAGAATTAATAAATAAGAAAAAAATTTTAATAATTTTCATCTATTATCCATATCTTAATTCTAGTTATTTTTATTTCACATTGTTATCGAAATCTCTAGTTACTTTCATTTATTACTGATATTTTACCAATATTATCGATATCAATAGACAACTTTATTTTGGACAAATCAAATCATTGTATTTATTACTAAATAAATAATTTCTATATCGAATATCTCTAAAAATAGAATTCTATAAATAAGCAATCTTTCTTTAATATTAAATAAAAAAATTTCTTTCCTAACATTATATTTCTTCAAATCGAATTCGATTTGTCGAAAACTATTTCGATTCAAGAAATTCTCCAGGAAGAAAGAAGCTTCACAAGAAGTGAAAAAGTAGTTTCCACGAATGATTCTAAACAAAATTACCTGCAGTTCAGATGCAGAAAAAATCTCAGTATCATTAAGCTTATATAAATCTCGAAGGAACTAGCGATGAGGAATTTCTTTCATCTCAAATCTTCCTTTCATATTCTTCAAATTTTAGATCAAGGAAACCTCTCCCAAAAGGTTAGACGAGACTGGTGGAAAAATCGGTGGAAAGGACGTAATATGCGTGATATTCGCGTCACGTTGTTTCGTTCCACGCTTGATCCAACGAATTCGTAACGAGGGACGCTGTAACGCCTTGTTACAGAACTACCGCTCACGTAACAATCGGCACGTTGAGTAACTCGTTCTTTCGAGTTAGATGTTACGAGCTTTACATCGAAGCCCACATAACCTGCTTTATCCGCCATCATCGTTCTACGTTTTGGAAAAAGGAAACAAGAGGATTAGGATAGTAGAATAGAATTTTCTCATCGATAATTTTTTAAGAGAATTAATTTTAAAAAAAGAAAGAGGAAAAGAGAATTAAATGATAATGGAACAGTGATAACTATTAATTATCGGTATCTAATAATATTATCGATATATCAATAAGATCTTCTTAATATTATATTAACTATTTATTATTGTTATTAATATCGACATTATATCTATTATTATCAATATTATAGTTATTATAAACTAATATTGATAAGGAAAAATTTCAATTTCTACTTTTTATTTTATTATATTATTTTATTAATGGCAATATTCATAATCAACTCTATATCAAAAATGTAATACATATAATGTAATGTGCTAAATGATTTTTGAAAATTGCGTAATCAATTATTGAAACGAGAAAATTTTTTTTTTCTTTTAATTGAAAATAATCGTCTCGCGAAATTTTGTTCCATCATTCGCCAATTTTTATTCCCACGTAACATGTAATTATATTCATACTCGTTATGTTATTTATAAATTTTTATTTTCGTACCAGACCTATGATTATTCAATTTTTTTCTTTGGTAATTTTGTTACAAGTTTAACGAAATGAATACGAAGGAGAATCGTTACCACACATTATTGGAGGCTTCGAGATAACAACAATATTTATCATCAGGATAATCTCGTATGATAATTTCCAAACTAATAATAACGCCGCTTTATATATATAACTTGAAGAGTTATTTTATCTGAATAATTTGAGAAACTTATTCGTAACTGAACTTAACCATTATGCAAGAGGATTTTTTTTTTTTTTACCAACTCGTGTCTCGTGAAAATTTCATTAGTAGCATTAATTCAATTGTGCTAGAGGATTCTAGCACACGAGTTTTTTTTTCATCAATCAAACCATCATGGAAACACACACAATTCCACGTAATATTCGATGAATTACGATTGGACTTTTTTCTATTTTTTTTTCTCGTACATTCTGATCCATCGATAATACAGAATCGAATGGAAAAAGAAATAGGTTAGATTTTTTTCCTTTTTCTAGAAATATATATATATATATATATATCAACGAATTTATTCTAAAATATTTTTAACTTTTAAAATACGCGTAAAAAAAATCACGAAAAGCGAAAAAATAAATTTTAGCTCCTCGAATTAACGTACGAAACATCATTTTTCGAACACGTTAATGAATTTACATTCCACGATATTATTTGCTACGACATTACGTAAGATTGTATAGATATGGGTTATTGCGTAACGGCCATTAATGCATTTAACGACTCTTACGTTGTCGTATATTAGGCGATTTTGAATTTGTATTGTACACTAACGTTCAAAAGTACATAATACGGTTATCCATTTCCCTTAAAATTTTCGATATTTTATCATTTTAACAAACTCAATACCTTTCCACTCACCGTGAATCGTTCGATGATCGCCAATATTAAATATATCTTCGTACATTTCGTTCTGGTATTTCTCGAGATCGAGCGCGTTGATACTTTTGACCAGGGATGTACAAATCTAACTGACGTTCGTAAAAACGTCATCAATCTTCTTATTTCGCCAATCAATTTGGTAATTGAATTAAATGTAAGTGTATTTTACATGAAAAAAAAAAAGAAAGAAATAGATTTTCGAAAATGAAAAAAAATTATAATAAATTATAAAAAATTATAATAATATAAAATATATTAAAATATAAAAAATTATCGTGATCGTTATATATTAATTTTAATTAATCTTCTTATGCTTTTCGTCCTCGTTTTCGTTCTGAAATGTGAAATAAATATTGAAGTAAATATAGCGTTAATTGTTATTAAAAATTTTATGAATCGATATTTACGAAAAATCGTATCGCTCGAAATTTAATATACTTATTTAATTAACTATTTAATATATTTAATATATTTAATTAATTTCATTTAATTAACTAAATTATTTGGAATTTTGTACGCTTACAATATGCCCGAAGTATTGCATCAGTACAAACGCGGTTTAGCAGCGATACCCTACGCGTGCATCCGGTGTCGTTTCGAAAGCGGTCGCGAGCCGCTCGTTACCGTCATTAAAAGGCCTCATTAATGAGAATCTTCATTGTGCCTCGACGTGCACGCACAATACATTCACTTTTTTGTCGCCGATTTCTCGATTCACGCCACCACGTCCAGTTTCGATCGATGTTTCATGCGTGTATATACTCGACAATTATGTACTCGAACCGAGTAATTTTACAATGTTGCCATATGATGTCGAAACAAGAGGGAGAGAGATGGAAAGAGAGAGAGAGAGAAGAGAGGATCGATATACCATGACTCATAGTAATAATTGGTCGTATTTGTGCATAAACTTGTGTATATAATTGAGCGTAATACGAAGTTACGCAACTTAAATCATCTTAACTTGAGTCATCCAAATTATCTCTAAATTTGGAATCAATCAAATTGGGGATCTCGAAATTTGGGACCACTCGAATTGAATTCTTCAAATTTGAGATCATTCATTGAATCCCTTTATTTCGAATCACAGAAATTAAATCCTTTTAATTTGGAGCCATTCAAATTGGGTCCTTCAAATTTGGGACTACTCAAATTAAATCCTCCAAATTTGGAATTATTCAAATTGGGTCCTCCAAATTTGAGATCATTCAACTTGAATCCTCTTATTTCGAATCACAGAAATTCGATCCTTTTAATTTGGGCCCACTCAAATTGGGTCCTCCAAATTTGGGACTACTCAAATTGAATTCTTCAAATTTAAGATCATTCAAATTGAATCCTCTTATTTCGAATCACAGAAATTAAATCCTTTTAATTTGGGCCCACTCAAATTGGGTCCTCCAAATTTGGGACTATTCAAATTGGGTCCTCCAAATGTGAGATCATTCAACTTGAATCCTCTTATTTCGAATCACACAAATTAGATCCTTTTAATTTGGGCCCACAAATTGGGTCCTATAAAAATGTGCGACTACTATTGAATCCTTCAAATTTGAAATCATTCAACTTGAATCCTTTTATTTCGAATCACATAAATTTGGTCCTTTTAATTTGGGCCCACTCAAATTGGGTCCTCCAAATTTGGGACTACTCAAATTAAATCCTCCAAATTTGGAATTATTCAAATTGGGTTCTCCAAATTTGAGATCATTCAACTTGAATCCTCTTATTTCGAATCGCACAAAGTAGGTCTTTTTAATTTGGGCCCACACAAATTGGGTCCTATAAAAATATGGGACTACTATTGAATCCTCCAAATTTGAGATCATTCAACTTGAATCCTTTTATTTCGAATCATACAAATTAGATCCTTTTAATTTGGGCCCATTTAAATTGGGTCCTATAAAAATGTGGGACTACTATTGAATCCTCCAAATTTGAGATCATTCAACTTGATTCCTTTTATTTTGAATCACATAAATTAGGTCCTTTTAATTTGGGTCCACTCAAATTGGATCCTCTAAATTTGGAACTACTCAAATTAAATCCTTCAAATTTGAGATCATTCAACTTGAATCCTCTTATTTCGAATCACATAAATTAGGTCCTTTTAATTTGGGCCCATTCAAATTTGAGTCCTCCAAATTTGGGACTACTCAAATTGTATCCTCCAAATTTGAAATTCAATTTGAATCCTCTTATTTCGAGTTATACAAATTAAATGCTTTTAATCACAAGGATCACAGAAATTAAGTCCTCCAAATTTGGGACCTTCCAAATTTGGGACCATCCAAATTAAGTCTTTGCAATTCGAATCACGTAATTAGATTTTCCAAATATAGGATTATCCAATTTGGATTCTTCAAATTTGAGACTACCCAACTTGTTATCCTTTCAATTTAAGTTCTTCAAATTGTGATTATTCAAATTCTGGTTATCCAATTCGTTTCATTAAATCTTCCCAACTTGGATTTTTCATCTCCAATTATCATATATCCAATATACTGTAATCATCCATCTATTATTCAAACATCGATCGAACACTCCGAATATCTACTGTTAGATATTATTAAAATGTCAATTATCCGAAATACATTACGATATATGTATGTATATAATTCGATTAGTTAAACATCGATTTATCGTCGATCTATGATAAAGAAAATAGAAATCGATTTGTATTTTTATTAAACACAAAGATAAGCATATCTCCATAAACGCGTGGAACAAATCTCGTAAAATAAAATCCATAATACGCGAATCGAGATCATAATATATAATGTAATAATAATAGATTAAACGTAAATTAAACGAAACATTTTCAATAAAGGCAAATAAATTAGCCGTGAAGATAGAAAATCACGTTTTCACACAACCTTCTAGTCTTTTTTTTATCTTAAAATACTTATCTCTACTTATATCTCTTATATACCTAATATCAACTTGGACATTCTAACAAGTTATCGAGATTGCATGGCGTATAAATCAAGGGAATCACGATACATCAAAATGAATTTCGAACCAAACCCGGTCGAATCGTGAGAAAGGCGACGAGCGATGGATTTGTTCCCGGTTTGTCGGCTTAGAAAGGATTACGTTATCGTAATTGAACGTTGCTCCAGATATGCTAATAGAGGACTGTTCGTAATTATTTAACTTGCAATATTCTCATACGAATGATATCGATCGAGATGCGGATCTCCTTTTATAAAAATCCATCTTTTACAGAAGATTATATATTTTGCATAATTATAAGTGATTTTAATATATTAATGTTTCGATGTAAATTTAATAATAACCACGTGGAAATTTTTTAAAATATATTCCTCTATTACGATCAAAATGTTAAACGTTCATTAATGATCGCTACGAGTGCTTTAATTGTCATAATGCATAATCATTATCAGATCAAAATTTTAATATCCGATATTTTTATCTCGCAGTTTTTCATTTTTCCAAATATCAAAGGTAAAATCCAATAATATCCAACCACTCGTTGTAAATTCAATTTTTGCTTTTCATATTTTCTTGTTCAATTTTTTTTAGATTGCACAAAAAAAAATGATTGCTCAAATTACATCGAATCGTAATAATTCATCACTAATGAAATATTCGTCAGAGTAATTGGATAGAGAACGACGCAAAGTTTTATAGCAATCTCGTAAGAGACTTTATCTTCCCATTATAATAGGTCACGTTGCAACAGCTGCCATTTCGTTGTATAGAAAATTATTCTACAAAGGACAGATCTGAATCACCAGTTCTACTGTAGACAATAAACCAGAAAGATTAACGCTCATTGCTCATTGCACACAGAGATGTTAACTCGTATGTTGCTTTACGGTCGGTGTCTTTTATTCATGAACTAGACTGTGGTTGGTATCATTGAAAACTAGCCCTCTACATGTGGGTGGTCGATTGTGTAAATATCTCTTGTGTAAATATCTTGTGTAAGAATAAAAACGATATATTATTGTTGCGCGACGATTTAAATAGTTAAATTGTGTGTGGGCACGTTAAAACGTTAATATCTAAATTATTAAAAACCGATTTAGATCACGAATGTATCAATGTGTAAACATATTATATAAAAGAGCGAGAAAAACGAGAAAAGTTAGGTTAACTTTATAATAAGGTGTTATTATCATGAAAAAATTAACATAGTGGTTGATACATGATTTAATAAAAAATAATAATTTGAATAATATTCCTGTTTATTTTTATTCTAAGCTTGCAACACGATTGAATAACCTCAACTTCTTCGAGAAAAATACAAATAAAAGTATCGATTTATTAACGATAAATTATTATTTTACTAGTTTCCTTTTCGAATTTAATAATAATACGTAATAATAAAATAATGATATTTGTCTCTCAATATAAATTATAATCGTAATCGAATAATTTTTTATTGCAGTAAAACTAATCTGAATTATGTAATAAACTGATTATCCGAATAAACATGAATAAAATGTACAAATTATTATATCGTGAAAATATTTTTGTACAATTAATTATACATTCTACGTGATAAATATTCATATTGTTTAATTTCCAATTGTTTCGTAATATATTTACAAAATTTTGTAAACTCTTATTCGAAAGAATTTATCATCGATAGAATTGATATTCATATCTACATTGAAAAGAAAATATTGAAAAAAAAAAATATCAAACGATTATCTCTAAATTTATTATCCTCTTTTTTTTTTACGAAGATTGCAACATTGATAAACGTAACATTTTTTTATTTTTTTTGCATATAATAAACGTTTGCATGTAACCGCGCATGATATCATAAGCAACTATGTAACGAATGCGTTCTCACAATTGGCCATGGTTTGAATGTTGGAGCACACGGTCACAGTTTACTACAATGGGGAGCAAAAATCTGGACGTGAAAGTATCTCGGGTTTGACTCGCTTACGTAAGACGAGTGGGAGTATAAATCGGTTTAAAAGCATATACGACTGTGTGCTATCGCGATTTGTTCAACTGGCTGCTTATGGTGAACCGATATTAAAAATAAAAAAAAAAATGATTGCGAAACTGCTATCGCGTGGCTTAGTAGTTTAATAAATAGCATTCTTTCAATTAATCACAATAAAAATTTGAACATAATGGAAAAATAAAATAATTTATCTCTTGAACGTTAATAATTCCAATAATTTATTTGGTATGAACTAACAGTAAATGAAAACAAATGAATTATTCTTCTTTTTATTAAGTGAAATATTCAAATTTATTTTAAGAAATAAAACGCCATGAAAATGATTTAATGAATACTTGGCTGGAAAATATGTATTTAGTTAGAAGATTGGTTTTAGATGGATTGTCATATATATCAAGTTAAACAATGTAACGATGTAAATGTATCTTGACAATAATTCAATTAATTTTTAAAATATTTTAAATTTATTAGAAACTTAGAAAAAAATTTATTATTACATTACACATTATTACATAGAATTATCTCGGAAGAATAATCTTTTCTCTTAAACATTTAAGAGAACAAATATGAGGTTAAGTTGCATTGTGAAAAGAAACTTTTCACAATAATTCCCAGAGGAGAGTTGCAATTCAAAACAGACACTGGAAGACATATAACTATAACACTTGTTCATCGTTGATTGTTAGTGTAAGGTATTATAGTGGCCATGCATAAACCAAACGATCGTATATTCAGTAATCAGTTTAACTGCGTCGCAATGCAGATTACGGTGGTTGGAGAACCGCAGCTCTTGCAAAATCCGATTAGAAAACTCTTAACCTGGACATGCAACTACATCTGGTGCCGAGGTTACAACAAGACGTCTTAGGAATTATACGATTTGATGGTTAAAAATGCGAAATATATAATGCGCGAATAATAGTGAAAGGAGTAATTATACGTACTGAATTTCTGCAACTTAACCTCGTATTTTTCGATTTTACACAATAAATTTATATGCTTCGTTTCTTGTTTAGTTTATGATCAATGTATATAGAAATTACGTATCTATAATAACGTTGCACAGGATTTTTATGTCAATAAGCAAATAAAATAATATACGCATTTATGTTTAGTGGCAAGAAGCAAGCGATTCGCTCGAGATATTGAACGGCGTAGAATTGTTACATAAAATGACCATTAAGAAGTGTGGACGTCATTTAAACTCATCGCCAGACAGTTTCGTAATATTTTCCTTTCGTGTTCAGACTTGATAATTTCGCATTAATCCCTTCGATAAATTTATTATAAATTTTATGCTCTAAATTTATGGATTATAAGTATATATTAATGAAATTAATTCAATGCGAAAGCTATTTAATCATTTACATTGCATATGATGTTTGCCAATGACTATGACTTGTTTAAAATAAATTAATCGAGTATGATTGTGAAAAAAATCACGAATATATTACGAAAGTATTTTACAAGCTATAAACATATATGTACGTACCATGTAACAGCATAAAATATTTGTTTTCTAGAAAACATTACTTAAGATCTCACTTTTAATTCCTCAAACGACATAATCGGCTTTAACCTATATTTTATGAAAAAAGAAAATCAGTTGTTTTACACGTCTTTATAACAAAGAAGTAATTAATAAAATAGCATAATTAACTACTAATCACAATGTTACACGATTTTTGTGATAATAATCGTTAAATTCTCGTTAAGTATTTATAAAGAATCAATCGATCATACGCTATCATATAAAAATCTATTCCGTAATTTCTTATTTGTCGGTAACATGATTCACTATAGGGATATGCACGGGATCATTAATTCAGATTCCTCTGATGAAATAAGAAAAAAAAGAAAGGTTAAGAAACGAAAAGACGATTCAAATGTAAATTTTTAGTTTCTTTTTTTATTGTGTCTCTTTGGCGGGATCTAGTTCTGCATCTTTCACTCTTCATTTTTACTTTCGTCGAGTAATCGAGCACGGCGTTATCTATCGATCGTCTCCATTAACTAGTCCGTTACACAACGAACTATAACTATTGCCAAACAATAGATTATGCCGCGGCTGTGCGCTGTCGGTTGGCGTATAGACTGGGTAGGGGTCTACCTTATGCAAGCGTTACATACATTTGGTTATATTACCGACATTACGTAAACGCTGCAGATTACAAGACGCGAGAAGGGAGAGAAAAGTGTTACAAATTGTCGATATTGAGAATATTCATCGTCATATATGGGTTATGTGAAGAGAAATAAACGAAACTGGTCATGGTGCGATCGACTATACAATTGCACAATTCGCGGGGTAAAAGTTAACCTCGTATTTCGCGCGGTCTACTTCCTTGCTTGTAAACTGTTTTGGAGACATCTATGTCTTAACTATCACACGAAATAGAGTTTGATTTATTGAAATTTTTAACGAATAAATATTGAAATTAGAATAATATATTTTTCAAAAATTAATGTTAAAGTTTTATCTACTCAAAGTTGTTATTATCATATTTATATTTATCGATAAATTAAGTTTGAAATCATAATTATTTATAGATTTAAAAAGAATTTTTTTAATAAATTTATAATTTCAATTGAAGTTAAAAGATAAGTAAAAAATTCAGAATTGTATAGATTTGAATAAAAAAACGTAGATCAAAATCCTAATCTACTTTCAGGTATTATATTCGAGAAAATTTGCGGTTTTTAAATAAATGAAAAGGTGCACTAGTTAGTTCTTACTTTTATTTGATTTTCGTTTAATAATTAAACATAATCTAAAAGAGACGAAATTGCTGACTTTGAAACGTTCATAGCACGTTACGAAACGGATCTTCTTACCTTGTAACGTCACATTATATAGGAGAGGGTCGGTACAACTATTCGCGCGCGTAAGAGGTTGGTTACATGAGCGTGTAAATATTTCGCTTATAACGAATGGTTTATACGTTGCGTTATACACACCTCTCCTAGTGTCTTAAACCTCAAATTATGTAAGCACCGCTGTTTGATGTTTATGTAACATTGTACCATGTTACCGACAAATCAAACGTTGATCGAAGTCTTCTTTAAAGATTCATTATCATACAATTAGTGTCATCTATTGACAGTATTGATAAATGTAAATAAAATAGTTAAAATAAAATAATTAAAATAAATAAATAAATATGAAAATAAAATTTAAACTTTAAATTGCATGATTATAAATTTATAATAACACAAAATATATTTAATAATTTTATATTATTATATCAAGATAATATTTTTTGTGAGATTATCATCAGGAAGATATATTATAGAAAGAAAGTTTTAAACCAACTACGAAATAGAGAACAAATAAATATTATTGTATTGAGATATTTGTAATTACTTTTTATTATCATTATACAAGAAATATAACAAATCATCAAAATTACCAAAAATATATAACTTACCATTCGTAGATAAATAAGATACTTTTCCGCTATCTTGAAAACTGTATTAGCATTCGCGAATATCGAAACTGTCACATTTTCGAATATTTTCGTTATTATAATAACAAAATTAATTAGTCAATTTTTAAATTATTTTATGCATTTTTCGTCGATCATTATTCCATATATTGATATCAAGATTACTGTTAATGATTTATTGAGTTAAAATTTAAATTTATTTGTTGCTTGATTATAATATAGTTTTTTTATCCATTTATTTTACGGTTTTGATTTTCATTCGGACAAATTATCGAAATGGCTTGGAAGGAAATACGATTTATAATCTGTGTCACGACAATTTCTAGCTAATGATTTTAATATTTCATTTCTTTATATTTATTTAGAATAAATTTTTTATAAACTTTTTATCTGTATCGAATAAAAAATAAATTTTATCTTATCAAATTAAATTATAATATATATTGCATTTCAAAAATTTATTTATAATATTTGTATATTTTTTTTTTTTTTCATCCAATGTTTTACTCAAGACTAATATTATTTTTTTCATAATATAGGTTTTGCAAGAAATTGAAAGTTCGTTTTTCGCTCGATACATTTCGATTTGTTATCGACGAATACCTGCTCTTCCTAATTTGTAATTCGATAATCAAAATTATGATATATTATTATATTATCGATATTTTTTTTTGAAATGTGTGATTTTTTTACATATTTACATATTTCCTTTTATAATTATATATTACCTATCATTTGTATATTAATATTTACTAATATGCATTTATCATTATAATTTTTCATGGATTAAATTATTCATTTTTTTTCAATCATTTATTCGACAGTTATAATTCTAGCTCTAATATTATGATTTTCTAAAATAAAATTTGCATAAAATTTGATTATTGTTTTATTTCAATATGATAGATTAATTTTATGTGTTTATTTGAAAATTCTTATTTTCTTTTAAATAGATTATTTCTTATTATTAGTCCAACTTCAGACACGAGAAGTTCCAACATAAAAGCAAAGATGGCGCTAACAGTTAATTCTTACTATTTTCAATTTTTATCCTTTCTTTTATTCGTTCTATTTATTTCTTTCGTTTTTAAAAAGTTTAAGATTTTTAATCTACTTTAAGATTTTTTTGCTTCTCTCTTTTCTTAATACTACTATTTTTAATTCAATCTTCTAATAAATTTTTAATAAAATTCTTACTATTGTAAGTTATCATTTGCTTGATAAACAATAATCACAAAATTCTCACGTTGTTTTCCATTTCGTTTATATAAAACACGACTAAGGAATTCAAGAAAAGGATCATATGCTAAATAAAAGCAAAACGATTCTTAATGTAAATTTAATTTATTCGAGCCAATTACTTCTCAGACCGCTATGGCGCTTTTTTTTAGTGGGGTCCGCGTGGACACGCAACGCAAGAGGCTTCGAGAATCTCGCGAGAGTCGCGACCACGGCGTCGAATACATCGTCACGTACCAAATTGTGTTTCTCAACGATCGATATTTCTTCTTTTTTTTTTTTTTTCTTCTTTTTTAAATATTCTTTCATTCTTCTCCTTTTTTCTTTCTTTCTTTCTTTTTTTTATTTTTTTATTTTTTTTTAGAAAAAGATTAGGTTGGTTCGCGAGATTGTAAAAAAGATAATCACGTGAAAAAAAAGCTGTGAAACCGGACTCGCGCGCGACGAGCCTCGAGAATTCCGTGGCCCCGTTTACAATTACAAATCAATCGTTAATTAATAATTAATAACATTAGGTACGTATATCTATATTTAACAGTATTAATATTCACCCATATCATCAGGCACGTATCATACACCGATAATGGATGATCGAACAAAAATAATCCTTCTTTCATTATTCAGAATGATTGTTTCTTTTTTTTTTTTTTATATATATAATCCTTTTATTTGAAATACGATAGATATGAATATCGGATAAACGTATCGCTGATTCTAGAAATATCGAGATAATTGTGGAAATGAAATAATTTGGTATTTTTTTCACGTTTATCGAGAACTTTAATACAAGACACGTTTAAAATAAAAAAATTTTAAATTTTTACACTCGTTCTCAATTGTCGAGGAATTCTGACGATCAGATTAAAAGAATTGCAATGACCATCGTATTAAAATTTTGCAAAAATGATCATTTAATTTAGCAAATACACTTTTCTTCCATCCATATACTATATATAATATATTACGCTCTACAAAAGAGCTCGATGATTTCGTTCGGTTCGCATTTTTTTTTTTTTTTTTTTTTTTACAAATTAGCGACACGTTTATATTTTTTTTTTTCAACTTCGCCATCATACAAGTCAAACTTAGAAAATAGTTACGTGCCTGTTACAAACATACTGTTGAAATTGGAAGAAAAAAAAAAAAAAAAACAGAAAAAAAAAAAAGAAAAATAAAAGTACCATCCACCAATCCACCCATACGTCATTTATACGAAAATTACAAAGTGCTCGTCCTATCGTAAGTCGTTGATAAACATTTACACCATTATGTACAGGGTATAATACATTCGAAGAAAAAAAAAAAAAAAAAAAAAGAGAAACGATAAGTGAAAAGATCGTCGGCTGATAATAATAATCGAATATAAAATAAAATAATAATAATTAATTTTAATAACGGTAGGTACTCTTTTTTTTATTTCCTCTTCATATTCCCTTCTCTCTTCTTCTTCGATAAAACAACGCGGAGAGACAAAGTGTCGCTTCGTTTATTCTTTGACGCGGGAAATTTGAAATGAAATTACAAATATTTGACCGCCAGCAGAAATGAAACAAAAAAAAAAAAAAAAAAGAAATAAATCTTTCACACACGCATGCACGCATACATAGAGAAAAAAAAGAGGGGGGGATAAAATAGGAAACGAAATTTGAATCGAAATAAAATTTTTTCTATAAATGGATCGTTTTGAAATTTGAAATTGAAAAAGTTTCAAAAAGTGCTAAAAAATTCTAATCAAGATTAAAATTTTATAATTTTTCAACAGAAGATTAAAAAAAAAAAAAGAAAAAATAAATATTTTGGATTTTGGAAAATTTTTAATTTCGAAATATATTACAAAATTTTTAATTCGAATTTCGATCTATTTTCAATTTCTTTTTTTTTTCGAGCAATTAAAAATATTGTTACAGAAAATTTTGAAAATGAATCATCGAAAAATTTCTTCTCGTGGGTTAAAATTCAAAATTCGAAAAAAGTGTGGAATAGATAAAATGAAATTTGAAAAAGTTTGCAAAAAAAAAAAATTGATATCGTCAATGATAAAGAGAAGTGAATGATAACGCAGGAATAAATCTATCGCAAATTTACAAATCACGCCAAATTCTTTCAATTTTCTCTCTCTCTCTCTCTCTAAAAATGCAGTTACAAATAGAAAACGGATGACATTGCAAATCTAAATGTGCAAAATTATTATTAATGCGGAATTATTGCGTGATTACGTAACGCAAAAAGTAAAAGCTGGATCGCAGCGTCGTTCCAACGTTCAAGTTGATTGACTCTTAAAAATTACAATAACATTTTAAAATATTCGTTCACGTGTTGTATAACAAATCGATTTTACATTGCGCATATCTATATACAATATTATACGCAACATCAAAAAATAAATATATGTATATATATATATATATATGTATGTATTTTTCAAATATATATATATGTATATATTTTTCAAATATATATATATATGTATATATTTTTTTCAAATATATATATATATATATGTACATATAAATTTTAAAAATAGATCAATTTGCACGAAAGTTTGTAAGGTTAAATAATAATAAAAATTAAAAATAGTAAAATATGTTAAAATATGTTATATGTTAAAAATCTATCGAATGAAATTTTCGACAACGGTAATAAAATTATATCATTGTGATTCCTTTTCAAAAATTCTCGATCTACATCCAATAATAAAATATAAAAAAAAATTTTAATAAACGAACCATCGGTCTATCCAACACGTGAAACAAATATTCTGTTGGAACGGCGCAGATACAAAATTTTTTCTTTGCGCATCATTCATCACCGTAGATGCGCGCGCAACTGAAGATAAAGTCAAACGTTGCTTTGAACTAAAAGCGGACGATACTAGACTATAATATCGCCTCGAAGGTACAGGTTTCTCGCATTCTAACACGACGCCACGTTTTGCACGTTTTGCGCTTTCTTTTATTTATTTATTTATTTATTTATTATTATTATTATTATTATTAATATTATTATTTTTATTATTTAATACATCTCTCTCTCTTTCGCATACACGCGTGCACACACACAACACACTCGCTCTCTCTCTCTCTCTCTCTCATTTTGTACAAATTAGGGGATTAAGAGGTTGGAAAAGCGCTTATTAAACGGCGAGGGAGCAAAGAAGAGTGTTATACAGGGGGTTTTAGGGAGTGAAATATACTATTTGGCAGTTCGGTGCTTGTCGGATGAATCGGACTGTTTTCGAAACCCAGGTGACGACGATTCGACTTTTCTCCTCGGCTGTTTTATGTTCCACCGACCACCGAAGATCGCTTAGAAATGTGACGGCGGCAGATATGGTCACGTTCGAGAGAAAATAATATCTTTTGGGTTTAATCTGAACACGACGGAATGGACAGAGAAATCGTTAGGTCCTATCAAATCCGATACGGATCAAATGACATCGTTGCTGTTTAATAGTGTGTGTACTTTCACAAATATTCATGACAGTTCAATAATTTTTTTTTTTTCTTTAAATTTCCATTTAAAGTAATTTTCTTGAATTATTTTCTTCATTCATCGCTGCGTATTTTTTTGTCACTGATAAAAAAAATTCTCAACAACGTTACGTCAATCATTCGTATCGGATCCTTACTCTTACTACAATTAGAATCTAAAAAAGATTCGATAGCAATCGAGCGAATACAGGAGTTTTTAAAACAGGTTGCGATAAATTTCAAAAATGATCTGGGACTGATTTAACGGAGAAAATCTTGAAAGAAACTTCATTTGAAATTGTAAGGCATCCTTATTTATCTATATTTTAAAAAAGAATTTTTAAATATTTATATGTACAATTTATCACAACTATCTTAAAATTCCTTATTATTATTTCTCTACTCTTCTTCATAAAATCTTTCGAATCGTCTACACTAATGTAACACTTTTATATAAAACGTGTTTACAAAAAACGGGGCAGTCGGAAAAAAGCACTGGTAACAGGTAACGCCTCCAAGTAACGAGTCAAACCGAAAAGACATTCGTACTCTCGAACGAAAGTGTATAGAGCGCGCACACACATGCGATGCGCGCGTCAGAATATTTCTGTTTACGTTATAATATCAATATATGTCTCTCTCTCCTTCTCTCCCTCTCTCTCGCGCGCGCTTTAGTTAACATTCGATATCTGTTATTGGCACAAAATTGTACTAGTAATATGGAAACACCTGCGGGGCTAGGATCGTCGATGGAGTTCCACACGTCCATGGCGGATTCGAGAAACGTAATAATTTCCGATCCAACTCTCACACGTGGAACTTCATCGATGCAGCAAGTAATTCTATGTATTATTTATACATTGTAAAATTAACCTACATCGCAATAGGAATGTGTATGAGAAGAACATGGTGGAAAAAAATATGGTTTCCACGATGTAGTAGCATTATTTTCATCGGAAAAAAAAAAAAAAAAAAAAAAAAAAAGGCCGCGAATCGTGTTGCTGCACGAGCTGGACACATCACGCGGTCACCGGCTATTTCATAGTTTTTTTTTTTTCTTTTCGTTTCTTTTCTTTTTCCTCGATTAAATCCATTTTACCTACTACAATCGAACATTAGATCGTTCAGTCTTTTGGTAAATTGCAGCGTCCACGAAAGTGGCAACGTGTCTGTTTCTCTGGTCGGTGAAGGTTATAAACGACTAATAACTTTTACACATAGAATATCATCGTCGATAGCCGAGGAGAAAGGAATATTTTGTCTCGTTTATCTATGGATATTACAACGATTATACGATTGCTTCCTTTCGAAGATATATGAATTTTTTAGTTGGATTGTATACCCGTATTCGGTGTCGATGGATATATTATAAAAATTAGAACGAAACTTATTTGTATATAACACGTTCGCTGCCATCAAGGAAATATTAGGAGCGTGCGCCATCTATTGCTAGTTTTGTAAATCATCGATACACGGACATGCTCATACCAACAGTGGAACCTCCGATGCGCAGAATGTAATACGATACTAAATTACATGGTCATCGTGTGAATGTGTGATGTAGTATATATAACAATCCGTGTATATCTATCAGCAATGCTTCGATAGTAACAGTAAATATGTTGAAGAGTGACGTCTTATATTTCTTTTGTAATGTATGAATATCTAATGGTAATAATTGATTCTTATTGATGCAATATCAAAGTATTATCGAAGCATTGTCGAAATGTCGTTAAAGTATTGTCGAAACATATACGGAATATCACATGTATAAATGGATAGTTTCGACAGTGGCAGCGAATATGTTGAATCATACGTATCGTCGAAATATAACGAAACATTTTCATGCTATAGTTATCATACAAACTTTACTACATATATGTATATCGCATTCAAAAGAACACTAGTCTCGACAAGGTTAATATATATATATATAAAAAAAAGTGCATCGACAAATTGGAAATTGTCGCCGTCCAGTTTTTAATATAAACGGATCCCGACATCTGGGTTTCGAATAGATTAAAAAAGTCTCTTTTAGAAAACGGAAGAGAAAAAATCAGTTAGACGTCCGCTTGTCGAGGACACGGTTGGTAAAAAAAAAAACAATATAAAAATACAGTTATGTAGGATGCCACCTCGTTCTTTTATACAATAATTAATTATATTCGCAGACTTTTTTTTTCTTTATACGTTGATTATTGGTGACAACGATATTTCTCTTTCTCTTCTTTTTTCAATTTTCCCTTAAATGCGCGATCGTCTTTACTGTTCTTCCATTTCTTCCTCTTCGTTTCCTCTTCCTTTCCTCTTCTCCAATTCCGTTTTTCTTTTGTCTTCATCATCATTCTTCATTATCTCGGCTCTTATCTTCGCGATTTTTAAATTTTTAAAATCGTCCACGCAGCTCCGTTGCAGCAAGTTTAACGCTTAATATTTATTTTTTTTTCCCTTTTTCTTTTTATTCAACATTACCGATGAATTCAACGAATCATGTTTAGGATCATGACGAGATGATCGCCAAACGTAATTTTTTTTTTCTTTTTTTTTTCTTTTTTTTCTTTTTTTTTTTTAACTTTTCACAGAGAGATATACCATACTCACACTATACTAATCGTTCCTTTGACAATATTTATACATTCACACAAATCCGTCTCATATGATTGCTTTTCATCAACCGTAATGCGTAGAAACACGCGTGTTTTGCCTTCCTTAATTAAAATTCAAAATTCTAATATTTAAAATTATTATTTTTCCAATTAGGAAAAAACGTTATTGAAAAAAAAATAAATTGGATCCTAAGATAAAATTTTACAAGTTAAAACCGCATAAAATTTAAAAATTGTAGATATACGTTGAAAAGTAAAAAGAAAAATATTGAATAGGATATTTTAATTAAGGAAGGATAGTGTTGTAAATCGAATATTCTTCATTACACTTTATGAAAACACGAATTGAAAATGAAAAACGTACAAAATATCACTCACGTGGAAAATCGAAGTTATAATAAAGAATATTCGAGGAAAACAGCGTATTTATAAATTGAAGCTTATTAAGCTATTTAGCATCATTCTCAATTGCTTCTCTCTCTCTCTCCCTTCCTCTCACCCTTTCTTTCTCTCTATCTCTGTTTTCCTTTCATCGATCCATGAAAAAATTCCCGAAAATATAGTTTCTCCAATGTTTTTTCTTTGTTTTTTTTTCTTTTTTTTCTTTTTTTTTTTTCTTTATCAATTCACATTCATTTCTCTCCTATCTTTTTATTTCTTTTTTTTTTCTCTCTTTCTCGCTACCTTTCAGTCAATAGATTCGTAGTCTCTGTCTCTTCCATTCTCTATCTTCCGTTCCCTCAATTGCTCAATCTGCCTTTCATACCATAAATGATATACATTCATTCTTGAGCTTAGCACCCTTCAATTTCAGCCTTCCTGTGTTACAAAGGAAACACGCTTCGAAAGTCCCGCGTATCATGACGCACTGCCTTCAGTTCGCGTATCACGATTTAATACGCAAAAATATTTCATCTTGAGCAAAACATTTGGGTATGCTAACGCTAAGTGTGTGTGTATGTGTGTGTCGTGTCGTGTCGTGTCGTGTCGTGTCGTGTCGTGTCGTGTCGTGTCGTATCGCGTCGTGTCGCGTCGCGTCGTGTCGTATCGTGTCACGTCGTGTCGCGTTACGTCGTGTCGTGTCATATCGTGTCGTGTCGTGTCACGTCATGTCGCGTCGTGTCGTATCGTGTCGTGTCGTGTCGTGTCGTATGTGTATGTATGTATGTATGTATGTATGTATAATATACAGTTAAATTAAACCGGAAGTTGTGATGGAAAAAGTCGTTCGTTGTAAAAACCTTGAAAAGAATTATTGCAAAAATTACAATTATTCGAAAAGTATCGTAAGGTCTCGTAAAAAAAGTTTTTTAGGAAAAAATGCATTTTTTTTTTCTTCATTTTCTTTCCTTCATCTCGGTTTAACGCGTTCACGTCGATCTCGATTAATTTCTTTCACGAAGAAAAACAGAACCACAGAACATAGTTGAACTATTTATGTGGTCGTCTCTATCCAATAACCATAAATTGTTCGGCTCTTTCTAGCTACCCTGTATACACGTGCAGAGTACTCGACCCTGCTTAATCGCAAAAACGAGAAACAAGGATATGCATTTCTCTTGTAACACGGTGTGTATGGTATATGCTCCAAAAAAAAAAAAAAAAAAAAAAAAAAAAAGAAAAAAAAAAAGAAAGCCAGTCTCTGCGTGCACCGGTAAAATAATAAATCGAAACGATAGAAATTAAAAAAAAAAAAAAAAAAAAAAAAAAGAAAGAAAAAAAAAGAACAGAAACGTATAAAAATTTACTCCGATGTGGAGGCCATCTTTGTTTTTCTCATCGAGTCAATCGCATGCAAAAATATCCGGATGAGGAATCGTCGATCGATCGATCGATAATTTAATCAATTATTAAATAATTATATAAATCGGTTGAAATGATCCTCGAATTACAAACTATTCGATAAACGAGTTGGATCGGTTAATCGAATCGGATCAGCCCGATAACGATAATACATAATTATACGTGTTTATATATTAATATACAAATTTTATTAATATTCATTAAAATATTATTCAATAAACGTCATTATATATATATATATATTTATATAATAAATTTATATATACTTCATTATCTTATCATTACTATTAATAAATATACAGCAGAGGTGATCACGTAATCGGACACGATCATCACATTCGATTAACCGAACGCCATTGCGCGTGTTTACTCATCCATTTATTTTTTATTATATTCAATTGATCGATCGATCGATCGTCGAAGCAAAACGCTTCGATACGCCTCCCGTGTTTCACATGTTTATCCATTGAAATCTATCGTTAACGTGTCTTTCCTTAAAAAAAAAAAAAAAAAAGAAAAAAAAATATCCTTGAGTTATTCGATTATGACCTCTCTTTTGCATAGAATAATTTTATCTTATACGTTCAAGCTTGATATACTCGAAATTAGGGTACGGACTCGATCAAGTCAACGCGATTTAAAGGAACGTCGTCTCGATTTTTTTTTTTTTTTCGTTTTTTTTTTTCGTTTTTTGTTTCTTTTTTTTTAACCAGTCTTTCATTAGGCTCTCTGCTTCAACTTATTAGAATTTTCTCTCTTACCGACCGAATCTTAATCTTAATCTCTTTCTCTCATTTTCTCTCTCTCTCATCTTCGCTCTCGCTCTCTTCCATATTCTCGCTCCCTTTCTCGCGCATAGTAAACGCGGCACTTAAAAAGTTTTATTGCGATAAAAGTATTCTTTTTTTACAGTCAGAGTGTGAGTGTCCATGCGTGTTTTCGAGCACTTCCGTGTTTGTCGTTTATTTTTTTCTTTTCTTTTCTTTTCTTTCTTTTCTTTTTTTTTTTTCGATTGCCAATTTTCTTTCACTTCAGGTCCTCCATCGCGCCATAATTGGCCAGAGATTTTTTAATCCTAAGCGCGGTTAACCTAGCTGCCGCGTTGTGATACCAACATTCTTTCATCACCTTTGACATCACTTGCAATGCCTAGAAAAAAAAAAAATATGGAAAAAATGAAATCTACGTTGGTACAAAAAAGAAAAGAGTAGAAAATGAAATGAAAGGAATGAAAGCCGCATACGTCGATGGACTGCCACCGATTAGGTATCGAAGGCCTCTGCCTGTCGGTGCACACAACTTTACGCATCTCTTCGATCGTCGGATCGGAAGGCACCAAGTCGTAAAACGGCAGCTGATACTCGTCGTGGATCCCGCCGACGTTACATCGCCTCGCGATCTCCCAAAGGATCAGCCCGAGAGCGTACACGTCAGCCCTCTTGAAGGAATCAAAATGGTTCATGTTTATCGTCTCTTCGAGAACCTGAAAGCAAAAGCAACAATACTCAGCATTTCTCGAGAAGAAATTTTCAATTCGGTACACTTATCCATTTCGAGAGAATTAATTTCAAATATATTAATTTAAATAAATATTAGAGCAAAAGATATTTCTCACTGCTTGTGATATACTTATCTTCAAGAAAAATTAAATTATCTATCAGACAATGTTTTTCCTTAGAGAATTTATTAAATAAATTTCTTTAAAAAATGATATTTTAATCTATCATTAATTTTTTTATTAATTCATTATTAAATTATCAAATATTAATATTAATATTTAATTACAAACTGAAATAAGAATGTATTAATAAAATTATATATGAGTATTTTCAATATAAAATTGCTAAAAAATTTTTTCAATTATATTATTAAAATCAGAAATATTCGTTAAAATAATTTTTCAATGAGTACGAACGAAATTATTGAATGAATTTTTTTATTTATAATTTTTTATTTATCTTACCTCGGGAGCCATATATCGCTTAGTGCCGACCCGATTGTTCAATTGTATATCGACGGTGTCTGTTATTACGTCATGTCTGACAGCCAATCCGAGATCACCAATCGCGCATGTGCCATTCGTTTTCACAAGGATGTTCTTCGACTTGAGATCCCTGTGAGCAATGGCGGGCTTCCCTTGAGTACCGACGATCTCCATGTGAAGATGCGCAAGCCCGGTAGCAATCGACAAGGCCATCCTGATCATACCGTTCGTGTCCACGGTAGATCTGTTCAGATAATCGAACAGCGAACCTTTCTCGTGATAATCTGTGATCAACCACAGCTGTGTCCACGTACCATTATCTAAAAGATGCAACATATCTCGGATTAAAGTTCATCAAATATTATTTAAAATAATAGTTATTCGACAATTATTTACAAGAAGCTATTATAATCTGATTTTTTAATACGATGTATAATAATCATTTTGAATAGTGTTGTGAAGATTTTATTCGTTGTTCGTAAAAATATTTTTAACTTAACCTAATTTAAAACTAATATGTATAACATTAGGTTATTTAAAATTTTGTTATTATTCTAATTTTTTTCAGGAATTCTAAAGAAAAATAGAGTTGTCAGAGTTAATTTCATGCAAGTACAAAGGATTAAAAAGAACTTCTATTATTAGTGTAAAAAAAAGCTGAAGTATTCCAATCGAACAGTTTCAAAACAGATCCTTCACTTTGGTTTTATCTCGAATCTTAAAATGGCCGCATGCATCACTATAAATTAAAGTAAAAGGGTTTAGCTGCTCAGAGTTTATTAAAAGTTTTCGATAAATGAAATAAATAACGGTAACTGAAATTAATGTAATTTTACAATCAAAATTCAATCTCATAAATAAAAAAGTTTTAATCGCATAGAGTCTAATAATATTAAGAAAACGTACAATATGACCCATACGATTGGTGCAGCAATAAAAGATAATTTATAAGTCATTAACATGATGATTCCACTGATCTATCTAATGATTCATATAGAGTTCAGCGTCTCGTCGTTTGACCTCGCACTAAACGATACATCAATGATGCTTTCATCAAGTTTAAATATTTTAATATCTTTTGAAAAAAACCTATCCAATTAGAACACTTTTAATCCTTCTTTGATCTATATTTAAAAGATTAAAAAGATCTATCTGTGCGTTTAACAGTTATTGTTATATTTATATACAATTTTATTCAGAATATTTGTAGACAAAAGACCATTTTATGTCCCCTAACAGGGAACTTGATAAAACTTTTTCAACACATAATTAGTGAATAAATGATTTTATATCAAAAATATAATATAAATTTATTTTTTAATTTATCTTTTTTTTTGGAAAGTTACACAAAAAGATAACACAAAAAATTGCATTTTCAAAATCGAAAAAAATAATCACTTATATAATTTAAACATCAGAGATAATTTGCTTTTTTTTTTAAAAATTGGAAAGATCTTAAGCATTTTTATATTTTGAATATAATTAATATAATTTCGTAATCAAAATTTGAATAATAACATCTAAAATTATTTGAAAAATATTTTATTTTAATTCATTAAATGAACTTCATTTTGCGTGAATTTATTTTAAGATCATATCTCGTCTTATTGAATAAGTCAAATTAACCAAATATAGTATACTGCCATACACATCATATAAAATTACAAAAAATACATGTATATGATGACATGATTAACGAATTAGTATATGAATATCATAATATGGATAATTCTCCAAGAATCTGAAGAATAAATATCATCTCAATAACTCAAAAGATGATAATAGTGATCGACAAAGAGACTACAAATTTCTATGAATTATTCGTGTACTATATAACATAAGTTAACTTATCTATTGCTATTGATTTTGCAAACACCTAACTATCATGGTTTACATGGAAATTTTCGATTATCGAATATATATTTTTTCGATTATATATTAGTATATAAATTATAAATTTTAATGGAAATTTAAATATTTATAATTATTTTTTTATAATTTCTTAAATGAAAATTTTAAATAAAAATTCTATGAATATTTTTTTTCCTCAAGAATTTCAAAACATCTTTCAATATTATATATAAATTTATAAAAATATACTATTTTTCAATCTTGATTTTTATAATATGTAGTCAAGGTTATCATTTCAAATAATATTGTGAAAATTTCACTTGTTAGTCGTTTATCAAAAAGCTATTAATAGAAACAGTTAGATTAGGTTAGGTTAGTTTTATTCAGATTTATTGCTAGACAATTGAAAGCTGGTTGCTTTATAATGGAAAATTTGTCCAAAGCTAATGCAAACTATCAAATCAGCTAACAATTGAATGAATTTTTTCTTATTTAATTTTGATTTTAAATGAAATTAAATTTAGAACTAATATAAATTAATTGTCATGTCAAAATTGATCTAATTTCTAGTTTTACAGTTTGGATTAGGTTAGATTAATAATTATATAATAAATTCTAAGAATGATTTAATTTTTAATTGTATTTATTAACATTATTGAAATAAAATATTATTGAAAAATATTATTGAAATCAGATATTTATAAATAAATTTCCAAGAAAAATGAAACAGAAAAAAACTTCTTTACTCTTTTCAATAAATAACAAGATTAAAAAACCACAAATTTGAATAAGTTAATAGTTTAACAAAATTAGCTACGATATTTTGTTCCTAATATATAATATTTTATATTTTTCATAATTTCAAAACGAAAAATCCATCGAATATATAAAAAAAATAATATTTTTAGAATTTTTCCCATAATATCTCCATTGAAATCTCTCTCAAAAAATATTCAAGAATTGAAAATTGTTATGAATTTCATTCGGCCAATAAAAAGTATATATATATTGCTTATATGTTGATACATATATTAAGTATATATACTTATTACATGTAAATCTTCGTATACACGTACCTTTGTTATCAGCAGCAATGAATCCGAGGATATTGTCGTGCCTGAGCATCACCGTCTGGTAAATTTCGGCCTCCCTGAACCAAGACCTTTCTTCACGCGAACTGAAGATTTTCACAGCAACATTTTCACCTCTCCAACGACCACGCCATACCTCACCGAACCGGCCCTTTCCGATCGTCTCCACCAGTTGAATCTGGCGTGCTATGCTTCGCTGTACCAGAAGCGGCAGGCCTACTTAAGAGAGGATGGGCATTGAAGAACATGGATTTCAGTATGATTGAAGATGACACTTGTTCTCGCGTTCTCTTACCAACAAATTTCGATCTTTCTACTTGATTATTATTTTTAACACGCTCGAGACTGGTGGCGCAACATGTACGTCATAGGGATTTTCTATTCTGTGGTGATCGACATAGTAGAGTTGCATTACAGGTATTTTCTATTCTATGGCATACGATTATTATGAAGACTTCTTATTCTACGATGCATATGATCATAGAGATTTTTTTATTCTAAAGTTAGATTAATACATATAGTCATAGAATTTAAAAAAAAAATTTTCTTTTATATATAAATATGTATTCAATACAAATATCGTCCTTATATTTTTTTTTGATACAATCTCGAATGTATTAAAAATAAAAAGATAGCTTTTATACAAATATTTTTATTTTCATTTGTTCAAGTACAAATATTTTTTAATTGGCTACTATGTATATATATATAAAACTTTAATTTGACCTACCTGAGCCACTACCACTGGTAGTCATTTCCAGCATACCCCTAATAGTAACACTGCCCAGGATAGGTCGATCTGGTGCTTCTTGCGAATCATCGCTATTTCCGGGCCTTTCTGGGGTCTTGCGCACATGATAAATGACCATGACCACCACGCAGATGGCGCATATCGGCATTGCTATCATCAAGGCCATTTTCCAAGTGACCCACGCCGCGTCATCCTCACCCGCCGTCACTTTTCCCGACAAATCTTTCGTTATCATTTTATAATGATTGGCTTACGCAAAATAACCATCCCAGAGAAACATGGAACATTCGTTGTGCACATTTTTTTTTTTCTACAAACGGTTAACCTTTTCGTTATCAACCTATTACGGCCATATGTCAAAACGGTTAATTAAATTCAATTAAATTTGTCTCTAATAATATTTCTATTTCTCTTTATTCCTAATATTTCGATTTTTAATTCATAATTTACTAATCTAGAGAATATTGAAAATAGTACTCGTCTGCAAAGGATCAATATTCAATTTCAAATCAACTCTCAACTCGATTTTTTGATCGAAAAGACAACGAAAACATTAACCGTTTCTTCCAGAATATTTTAAACGTAACAAGTTTCTCCAAGTGATTCGAAAAGCGAGCAAAGCGAGATTTTGGAATGAAAATCAAGCGGTACATACGTACAAAATGCGTCAAATTGACGACAAAAGAGGACAAAGGATGCATCAGCCATACATGTTCGAGCAACGTGCTAAAATGATATAAGACATGCTGGATACACCGAGAAGCGTGCAGTAAATGGTAAACAATTTAAAACCAACAGGCGCATGCAGGTTGCAGAAGTGAGGAGATCAGTAGGTCAGGAGCAGGGACAAACTCTTTTGCAATTCTTTATATAAATACTTCAATCGATACCTGATTTGGATCGAATCTTCTCGAATCTTTTCACATTCTCGATTTACGTGAAGAGAGAGAGAGAGTGGGGAGGGGAGGTGAAGAAAGGAGAGAGTGGGGAAGAAGGAGAGAGTGGTGGGAGGAAAGGAGAGTGGGGAAGAAAGGTGAGAGTGGAGGGGGAAGAGAAGAAAAGGTAAGAGAATCGAAGAATTATCCTGAATATAAATATATATATATATATCGTCTGTTTGTTGATTCTGCCTCCTTCCATCAAGTTTTCTGGCCAAAAATGAACCATGTACCGCATTACCTGTACATGCACAATACGATGACGCAATTCGTGCATGAGTCATCGCGTGGCTGCAAAACTTCTTCTTTCACGATCCTCTCGCAGATCTTGGCAGCTTCACTTACCTTGCGGTCGACGGTGGGCATGAATTCCATCACGTGGGTGCTGTTAATCGATTATTATTCCTCGAAAAACCACACAGGGTGTTAAGGCGTAAAGGGAGAGTTCGGATATTTTGTACACGATTCGAAAACATTTGGCATCTTCGAAATTTGAAGAAATGAGAAAAATTAAACTTTTTAATCAATTTCGAAAATTTAATTTTTGGCACGAAGGCAATATTCCCTTTCGAAGAAGATCGATATTGATTTAATTTTTTTTTTCTGATTTTTCGAAACGAATAATCGTTTTCGAATCGAATCGAATTTCGAGGATAATTAAAACAATAAAGAAAATCACTCGTGGCTTAATTTTCCGAAACGAGTGATTATTTTTGAAAATTCTCTGAAATCGTATCAAAATAATTGAAGTTGAACTTGCAACCATTTGGAGAATCAGAACAGGATTACTATCATTTTCTTTTTTTTTTCTCTCTCGATACACAGCAGGGAAATTGGAAAGATCATGGGAACGAGCGGCTGGGCTGATGCCGCGGGAAACAAATATTCGTGGAATCGAATCGATCACAGAGCCGGCGACCGGCGAAAGAACCATCCATCTAGCAATTTCACGATAAGGCACCAAATTGATTCCCACGAGGTATTCGATGAGATGACGAATAACGGTGAGACAGAGGACGAGAATCACAGGTGAATGATTGCGCACGTCCGGATACCCGATGAAAATTGAACAAGTATCTGGGATGAGTGTGTATATGTGTGTGTGCGCGTGCGCGCGCGCGTCTGTACATTTATATATATATGTACCTTGCTGACGTGTATGTTAGTGTGTGAACTCGTATCGTGACGCTTGAAATCTTGATCATGCAGCATTTTTTTCATGTAGAATAATTTTCTCTAATTTCTAATCGTTTATATAAAGATTTACTAAAAACAAAAATTGTGAAGAATTGTGTCGAAATTCACTAAGAATTTGAAATTTTTATTAATTGTTTATAAAGAAATATTGTTCAATCTCGATATCGTTTTCTGATATCTTATCAAGATTCTCGTTATAAATAATATTGTGAAGGTTTTATTTGGCAGTTGTTGTTCGGTAAAAAGTTATTAACAGAGATGCTTCTTCGAAACTGTTTTTTAGGTTAATAAATTAATTTTTGAGATGAAATTAAATTGAAAATTAATATAAATTAATTGATTATTTGCAGCGATAAATTGATTAAAATTAAAATTTAACCTAACCTAATTGTTTCGAAGAAATATTTCTGGTTAATAATTTTTTGATAAATAACAATCACCAAATTAAAATTTTCGCAATATTATTATAGAATGATAATCTTAATAACACATTAAAAAATTATCGAGATCGAAAAATGTCATTATTATTGTATACAATTTTTTTTAATATTATTAATAAAAGGATTTTGAAAATTAGACATAACGTATTTTATTCTTCAATTTATTATATTTTGTTTTATTCTAATTTTGATCCTGTTTCTAAAAAAATTAAAATAATTAACGCTACGTTTCATCTTTTCATATACATAATAATACATGTAATATAAGACCACTGTTCCTTTATTCTATTTCGCATCTAAATTAAATTTCTATAAATATTTCTATAAATGTAATATAAGACCACTGTTCCTTTATTCTATTTCGCATCTAAATTAAATTTCTATAAATATCAAATATTCTTATACGTATATTAAATTTTGCAATCGATCAATAGCTGTAAAGGGCGTCCTATTTTACAGGACGAGAATATTAAAAAAAAAAAAATATCTAGTTACTAACATCATTAACGAGCGTATCGAAACAAATGTTGCAGTGAAAACACGCATCAATAACTAGCCGACTCATCCTCTCTGGATTTAGTGGAGGCTGATATAATCGATGGATACCGCTTTCGATACGTTCCATCATGCCTTCATCAATACTGCGCGAATATACACTTCGTTACTCTGTACAATACATCGCGATGTCGTCCATTTTAGTCAACCTACCGCCACCATTCCCTTTTACATCGCGTCCCACTCTGTTTGCTTTTCATATGATTATTACGCTCATGCTACGAATATTTGCCGAATATCGAACCGAATATCGAGTTATAGTTTTACTTTCTCGATTTATAACAGTTATGCGTGACAAACGTGAACTTTTGTCAAATTGGAAACGAAGAGGTTAGCTTTTTCATTTTTATTCCTTTGAACGAGTCGACGAATCGATTGGAAGTGATAAGATAGTGAAATCTTTAAATGATGTGATTAAACGAAGAATTCGGAATTTAAATGCGTAATTTGTGTTTTATGCGAATGATAATTTTGAAAAACAAGAACGAACTGGATAGAACTCGAAACGGACGTGCGATTCGAGATATAAAATTCCGTATCAAAATATTTTTAGTACATTTCTATTTGGAACAGTCTGATAGAGATAAGTGCGAGACGATTCTCTTGTTCCGTTGATAACACGTTTTTACAACATCGTTTCCGTAATAAGAGTCCATATCCGATATATCTGACGACGTATCGCGACGAAACGTATAGACATTCTGTTTTTACGTTCAATTGTATTCGTTTCTTTTTTCAATTTCTCATTGGACACCGTTTCACGAGATGAAATGTCTTCATTCGACAGAAATCAATTCAAATAGTTTTTTTTTTAGATCCTAAAATAAATATTTTTTTAATATAATTAATCTAACCTCTATTCTTTAATCTAACCTCCATTTCCAACATATAAAACTGCTCTTAAAAAAACTCTTTGAATATATAACCATTGAATTTTTAACTCAATATTGCATTAAAAATAATGAAATTTAAAAATAAAAAAATAAAACTAGAAATAACAAGTGAAAATAAAATTATTTAAAATAAAGTAGATCACTCTTGTGAGCAAATCACGTTGAAGATGCTTTCTAATCCGCATTGAAAACACCACAAATGCAAACACTCGTAGAAGAAAATTTTGTTCATGATTTAACACACTCGAGGCCAACGACGCCACATAGGCGCCTTATGATATCTAGTCAAAACACCTAGAGGCGCCACATACGTGTCTTATAAAAATAAATTGATTTCAGTCGGTATTAAAAAAAATTATTATGTACCAATCTACAAAAAAAAAATTATATAATATATAATATATATTATAATTATATTTAAGTAATTAAAAATTAAGTATTTAAAAATACATAGATTTAAATAATAAAGTAAAAAGTAAATAATACATAAATAAAAATTTTTAATCAAAATTTGGCTTCGAATGTATTAAAATTTTTTTATTAATCACTGAGATATCAACAAATTGTATTCTAAGAAGTTCGAAATTGCAATCGTTTTATTATCGTTCGATGGACTCTCATCTTGAAAACCGTGTGAATTTGACATAAAAAAAAACTCAGACAATTTTTTACGAAGTCTTCTGAAAACGATAGAGATATAAATGGATAAACGAAAACGATAACGAGTGATTTTACGTAATACTTCGTTATTTCTCAACGGAATATCTTGTAACCCAATAATTAGTGAAAATATGATTAGTAAATATGTGTCACGGTTTTTTTTCTTTCTTCGACATTTTTTGTATTCGTGTTCATTGGAATTTTTTTTTTAGATGTTTGTTCTTTTTCGCAATTATACATCGAAATATTTTGAATAAAAAAAAATGTATTTATATTAAATAAATAAAAAAATATATCAAATAGAAACATTTAAAATTACTATTTTTATTTATTTTATGATTGATATAAATTATAATATAATATTTTCTAATTTCTTCAATATAAATTACTTTATCTATGTAATAGACAACATATTTTCTAAATCTATAATCTATAATCATATGTAAATATTGTCCACGTATAATCGCGAAAAAATAGATATCTCGAATTTTATGGGAGATACGTTGAAGCGAATTCTGATTACCAAGTACAAGTGTATAAATTCGGCATTATCTTATCCACATACAGCTTACAAAAAGTATATTATCACCATGCAAGAACTTTCCCATACTATAAAAAGATGCAAGACGATACACAATCTGCCAAGATTGTGTCATCATGAAATTACAGAATATTCACCACGACATCACGTTCCTTTTTGATAAGATTAAGAATGTACGAATTGCTGACGAATTTCAGACGCTAATTTCGCACACCATCTTACGTCCAATATTTGAACTGTTCACACCATAAAATACGAGTAACTTCCAAATCCTATTTACAATTATTCAAGATAGGTGTCGTCACTATATACATACATTTGTATCGGCTCGTTATGTAATTCTTTTATAGTGAAAAAGTGATTATTTAACGATATATATCAAAATTTTATTACGAAAAATTATATTGTGTAAATATATTTTTTTTACTATCTAAAAATTAATAGACAACATATTGTTGACGATGTTTCGTGTATTGACTATAGTAAAGCTATCTCGTACGTTCTTAACCTAAAACGTCTCGAATCTCAAGAGTTGACAAGAACGGTGAGGTATAAGTAACAACATGTATTGTTCAATTCGTTCGAAAATCAATTTCGATGTGTTATTCACTTGATATTGGATATTAATTTGCGGTATAATTTTAAGTAGCAAAACATGTTTATTGCGTAAAGGTCTGTGTTAAACTGTGAGTTATGAAGATCAAACAATAATTAATAATTTATATTCCAACGTGTCACAAAGATAAATGATATCGTAACCAACTTTGATTTATAACAATTTGTTTTCTTAAATTTATGAAAAAATATTATAATTCTATGTAAAAACTATTTTTTTCTACATATATTGATTTCTAAATGTATGTTTGAAATTCAAAAAGGAATAAAAACAAAATAATTACTCTTTGATTTATATTTTTATTCAAAAATTTCGCAGAATCTTCTATCAACTAATAATGTGGTAATGTAAAAAAAAGACTAATTATTAAATCGCGAAATATTTTCATAATACATTTACAAAAGATAAACGTAAGTTACCATAATATAAACAGAATGTCTTATCAAGTTATGTAATGGAACAGCGGCCTCTTTTACAATAATAATGCAAAATATTGAATTTCACAAACAGTTTCTCCGACAACAGAAACGTAGAGCGTTATAGATGTTTCGTGGTTGCTGCATTATGTCGGTCTCGATAGTGAAGCATGAACAAAGACAACGTGTACAAAGGACTTGTATGGGGGAAGATGAGAATACGTGTATGCGACAAGATGATCGCCCAGACAAATCACAAAAAGCATCGAAAGTCGATAATCGAAAGCCCAAAATTTCATTTTTTCCTTGTTTATTTATCTCTTTTTTATTTTTATTCTATTTTTATCGAATGCATTTTTCCAAGATCGTCGTTGCGAAGATTTCTTTTAGATTCGATTATACAATAAAAAAATTTAGTTTATTGTTATTTTAAAACAATTTTCTATTTAATTTATTCATAAATATTTTTATAATAACACAAGTATAATGTTAATTTGATTTTTCAATTTCTGATGAAAATTAATTTTATTAAATAATTTTATAAATTTGTAACAACGAAATAGAAACGAAAATAAGATTAATCGATATTTTTAAACTAAATATATATCCTTCAATTTTCAAGTTTATTGATTAATTTTAACATCCGTTTTATTCCATCGCTGAAATTCAAATTCGTCCGTTAAATATTATTTGCTTTTCTTTTTCTCACGATTTCTTAACGTTCAATTCGCTATTCAAAAATTTTGTGAATTATTCATCAAGAATATTTATTATTTAAATGAATTTCCTTATGGAATTGTATAGGAAAATTTTTTTTCTAACTAACGTGAAACAAGTCGGCAAAAATTCAACAAATACGTCGAACCTTGAAAAAAATCTCGCATCAATTCGATCGATCTTGGAAGTGTAAACGTAGCGGGCGGAAGCTGTACCTCGTTCGAGGTAATCGACCAGTCGGAAGTATGGCCCACCTCTGTACTCGTGAGGAGGAATAAAGGGCATTAAGTTGAGATTGCAGAAGTCGGAGTGATCGCAGCAGGCGATCACGGATACCATGTCACCTGGACCGTGTAGCGTGTTATTCGTTGTGCACCAGTACGAGTAATCGGGCGCCGGGAAGAAACGCACCTTATCGTAACACCTGAGAACAATTTACATGACTTCCGGACCAGAATATGCATTTATCCGTATCGCCGAGCTCAAAAAGAGGAAACCGTTTTTTTCCACGGTCCAATATAAGAAAAAGACGGTATTTCATTGTACGATTATTCAGATATATATATATACTTTACTTTATTTCTACTGTGAGAATATATAATTGCTGTTTAATCGTCTTGATTTCGAAATATATTCGTCAGAAAATATGCAATCGTTCTATTCCATTTTTAGTGCTATTACATGCATTGTAATTATTGAGAATAGTGAGAAAGATCGACAATGGGTATATAGAATGATATAGAATGATTTAGAATTAGTATAACCTTCCGATTAAATTGTATTGTAAACAAACAGAATTCTGTTGATTGAAGATCTACGTCAATGCTGTAAAGTCATCATTCTATTTCACTTTGTCTCGATATGCTCAATATTGTCGATCTTTGTTATTGTCCTCGACCAATGACAATGCACGTGATGGCAGGACAGATGGAATAGAGTAAAAACGTAGCCATCTTCTGGCGAATATACAGTACTAAAAAAATATTTTCTATCCTATGGCATCGTATTTGTAAGTGTTCAAATGAATTTTAGAATAGATTTGTGGTAGATTCGGAAATACTTTTATATCTGTATATAGTTTTCTCTATTCGTCGGAAAAAAAGTGATGTTAAAATGAAAAAAGTGACCTTAAGATGAAAATTTAAAAACATAACCTGTTTTCTTTTTAATCACACTTTATACGTATGTTGTAAATAAGTTACAAAGAGAGAAAAATACAAATCGCAACTATTTTCTGCTTTTTTCATTTCTCTCTCCGTTTTTCTTCTTCGGTATTCTTTCTTTTCAACTTTGTTGACTCGATGATAAATTACTCCTATTACAAGAGTTATAAATTCGTAAGGGCACACCAGAATATAACAAGTAATCGGGTAAGTTCGAGAATTAATCATTAATAACTTGCGATCAAGTAATAATTCACGTAGTTCCCTTTTTTTTTTGTTTGCAAGTAATTTGACTATTAAGAGACGGTATTATAATATCGTTAACCTCGAACTCTACAAACGCGTTATCCCGCTAATTTCTTTTCATAATTTCGAAGAAAAAGTTTCACGAAATTAATTTTTTTTTTCTTAGTAGGATACTCTATTTTGAAATGTTTAAACAAATAAGCAAGATATAAGAATTTTTTCAAAAGATTAAGGTTAGATTAAATTAAATTATTAAAATTCAGAATTTTTTGACTTGATTATAGGTTATGTAATTTTAAGAATAAGCTTTCAAATGCTTCAAGATGGTATATCTCGTTAATTTTATTCTCATTATCATTCTTTATACGATTTTAAATTACGAATGATCGTAAATCTATTCTAAATAAACAATTGACTTACAAATTATTTCTATTTACGCAGAATTAGACGAAAAGAAAGAAATAGATATCGCAAAATTTTTTAACTTGATTTTTTTTTTTTTCAGGAACAATCGTGCAACAAGATACCGTTTTCAATGAAAAATATTTACACGTTCTTTAAAAAATAAAAAACAGATCGTTCGGTATGATATACATTAGGTTAAACAATGTAAATAACAGTTTCTTCTTCTTTTTCTTCTTTTTTTTTTTTTTTTTAGATTTTGAGAAGAATTACACACAAATTATACAGATATATACAAGAATTTCGTAAGCTGCGAAAGAAAAGTTAAGATAAAAAATCCTCCAAGTTAAAAATCTTGTAAATAATGTAGAATTAATTGATAATTATTTTACCAAAGTTTATTATTATTTTTTTTAGGATGCTTTCGCGTGATATTCTGCATACAGACAATTCACGACAGCGAGGGATTTATTAAAAAAGATTGAATTAAAAAGACGTGCAGAAAATGGATATAATAATAGCTACATACTACATACGGTAAAGAAAAACGAAGCGTGGGTGCAAGATTTTATTTCACGTGTCGGATTTGTATAAATAATTGTATTGGAAAAAAAAAAAATTACAAAAACGCGGTCAACTTTACCTCCAAATACTCGTATTCAACAGATCAAAAAATCAATTTTCTATAAATATTTTTAATAACTAATCTTAAAATTTTCTTTCATTTAATTTTAATACGAGAAAATACTAACAGTTCATAAAATTACATTATTGTCTCATTATTATCGACTATAAAAAAAAAAAAAATTAACGTTCCAAAAAAATTCGAGTATCAAGAGGTTAAAGAGACCACTGTTCAACGCTCGTAATAGAATAATATAATTATCGTGCAATTAAGCGTTACTCGTTTAAGCGAGTTAACACAACATCGAAGCTTTAATTGCCTTTTCAAGGTATCGAACGATATTTAAATACAATTAAAGATATACAGTTGCTGTTATCGATAATATTATTTAAAAGAAAAAATATTTATCAACTAGAAAAATACTAATACTCTTAATGCTTAGAGATTTTATATATCGTCTCACACCCGACCCTTCGAAATTTAAAATGATTGATAAAGATGACACAGATTAACAGTGTATAAAAAATCTAATAGATTCTTTAACATTATTACAGGAGGAGAAAAAATTAAAAGGGAAACGGGACGAATCTAAGAATTGCTGTATACTCCATTTTCTAAGAGAAACTGAAGAGAAATATTTACAAAAGATGTCCTTTTCGCAAGGAGCTGCGTTTATCAGTATCTACTACAATGTCTACTTTCGTTAGAGAGTGCAGAGAGATATATATATATGTATACATGACAACATGCTACCGGTGCTTTCCAAGTTCATTCGGGAGGACTTCCTGGCCCCCCCGAACACTTGTAAGCGAGAATATACAGGAGGAGAGTACCTTGAAGTAACTAGAACCTCCATAGGTGGCAAATATTTTCATACTGTCTTTTATATCTTTGAAAAAAATTGTCCATCATTGTTGCGTTATTGCTTATTCGAGATATAAAAAAAAAGAAACAATTTTCAATTTTTATTATTCATTTTCATTATTCATTAATTGAAATGTTACTTTTAATTGATAATTATTGATCAAATGATAAACGAAGTAAAAAAAAAATATTATATTTTTTAACCGGCTGTGCTGCAATTAAAAAAAAAATGGATGGGAGGGAAAAGAAAGAGAGGAAATAGAAGGAAATGTACCTAAATAAAATTCGTTTGAAAATCTTTTTTATGTTAACCTCTTCTAAGCTGACAATTATATAATAAAATAACAGTGTTATTTTGGTTTTAATAAAATGTATATATAATGTAGAATGTAATAAATTCTTCGTATCAAGCAATATATTTATTGACGAAAAATTTTTTTAACGTTTTTAAAACAGCTCTTAAAGTTTTAACATTTTTTTCATTCTTTGAATATAATTTTGCTTGGTTAGGTTACAAAGTTATATTCAAAAAGACAAAAAATGTTTTAAAAAACTTGATTTCGTCTTCTTAAAACAGTATATTCATTAAAAAAAAAAAAAATTCCTATAAAATTTCATATAAAAATTATTCATTAAAAAATATTCGAATAAAAAATTAAATATGAATATTTTCTTTACTAAGCAATATATTCATACACGTGTACTTTAAATCGGGTGGAGAAGCTAACATACATGTATCAAGTAAGTACACGTTCATCGTTATCGAATAAAAATCCACGAGAAACAGCGAACAGCTTAAGAACAGGTTAAGTATTGCGCTTCCGGCCGTTCGAACGGAAGTGAACGCATTGCGCGAATATGGATGCGCGAGGAACGAGAAGGAAAAGTGGCTGTGATGTGGCATCGCGCTGAGAAAGGGAGGTACGAGGTGACACGGTCCGGTATACTATATCGTGCTTTATCGGCCGTAACACAGAGCGAACTGGAATGAGAAAGAGAAACGCGAATTCGAGTGTAAGTAGTGCGTTATACCGTGGCGCTCTCTACTCATAGGATGTACACGCCACGTACGTAATATATATGTAACATCCTGATATTCGAGCTAAATGTATAATTGCGAGTAATTTACAAGTAACGAAAATATTCACTGGAAAAATTAAATTCGAATCGTTTCAATTTTATATTGAATTTGATATTTCATGTATATTTGAGGAAGAAATAAGCTTCTAATGAAGTATTTTAAGTTGTATATCGGTATCAATATCAAGCATGAAATTTATTTGATTGATGTGTAAATATTGTATCATAATTAGCGTTAAAAAATTGTCGAATATGATAAATTTTCTAACTTATTCATACATGTATGTGAATTTATAATAGTTGTAAATATTCGGTATAAAAGAATTTATTGCATCCAGAAATTATTAAAGGATAAAGAATTAAGTTTAAACAAACATAAAATATTTTCGTCACTCATAGTACACGGATCTAAAGATATATAATTGAACTGAACGTGATGGAAAAAGAGCAACGGCCATTATCAGCAAATTGGTGGTAATATGTGCATGAGAGAGACATGAATGTATATATATATATATAGCGTATATTGGCAAGCGTACATATCGATATAAAAACTATGCATACAGAGTTATTTCATTTTCAGATGTAGTCTGAAAGAAAGGATCGAATAATTTATTATCAACTATCGAAATAAATAGAAGATATCTTATTGATATACTATCTCTATCTCTATCAAATTGATCTTAAAATACGAATAGAATATTCAAAATATACAGAAGAATATTTTCATAAAAAAATAAAAACCATCCATTCTTAGATTCATTTTATAAACTTATATTTATAAAATACGTTTTTTTATATATACATCTAAATTATCCGATTATTTTTCAGATTACTCTGTACACAAGTAAATACACATACAACGAAATAATATATGGCGGTTATATCGTTAACGTTCATTCTTGCCATCACTGCATATAATACTATAATATCCACAATGATGAGGAGAGTGAAAGAGATTGACTAGGCACGAGCTACGATGCGATCTAAATGTGCTCTGAGCGTTTTCTCTGCTTGTTATAATTGCGTGTTGAGGGATTGGAATAGGAAATGGACGGATAATAATTACATAAAGAAGTAGAAGCAACGATGGAAAAACGAGTGGATGAATCAACAGCATGAAAATTCAATTGGGTACTTTAATTAACAAGATGCTCTCCGACATTATTATACAACATATTTACACATACATATATATATATATATATATATAATGTAATACATATTAATACATATTTATACATATATATACATATAATATATTAAAAATCAATGTCTGCAGATACAAGTAGGGAAAATTAGCGGGCAGAAAGAGAAGTGGTGAAAGAATGTAGCTGCGATAAAGGAAGATAGAAGAATGTGACAGAGAAAGGCAAAAAATATACATATACATATATGTATATACACACATATGTATATATATATATATATATATATATAGAGCTGCAGCAAAAGCCTGAGCCACCTGCAGAGTTTTTCCGCTACTTCCAGGTAACCAGTTTCACTGTACCTTTGTTGCGAGGGTGGAGCTGGGGTTTCAGATCCCGATTGCAAAAATCCTCTTTGCAGCACTCGATGACAAAGGTCGTGTTTCGCGAGTCGCTCGTCATGCAGAAGATGAGCGGCTCGGGCTGCGACGACGACAGCTGTTTATTCACGCACCTTCAAGCCGAGTTTGCACCATTTTCAGAATACAAAAAAAACAAAAGGAGGGAGAGAGAGAGAGAGATAGAGATAGATGGAGAGAGAGAGAGAGAGAGAGATAGACAGACAGAGAGAGAACAGAGGAAGAGAGAGACAAACCAACGCGTAACCTCGTTCGGCGAGGGGGGAGCGGGGAGGGGGGGGGGGGAGAGAATAGTTCGTGCTGTTTGGACCGCGTTTTAAAGGGGGCGCTCGAGGTTACTTCGTGAGAGAATATCAATGGCGATAAGTTATACGGAATACACGCGGTGTATATATATTTGGGCGGTTCAAAGAAAAATTAGAGAGATTCTGTGAATTCGAAATTGGAACGAAAATTAAGAATAAAAAGAAAGAAAGAAATTACAATTCGTTTTCGATCAATTTTTTTTTTGAATGCATAATAAATGTAGAATATATATTTTCACTTGAGAATTAGCTTTCGGTAGAATCGAAATTGAAAATTAATCGATTTCTTCACACTGTACGCGTTCAATTTCGATTTTCTCGAAAAGTATTCAAAACTTTTATCGAATATCTTTCGTATTATCTCTCGTTCTACGTGTACTCGAAAAATACTCGATTACGCTCGAATGTGAAAAAAAATTTTATTCCATATTTTCGTTTTATTTTGAATGAGAGAATCTTTCCGATCTTTGTATTTGTATTATGTATTATAATACTGTTATTTTTAAAAATTCGCGGTATTAAAATTTAGCGATAGAACGATGAAAATTTATAATACTGAATAAAATAACGAATGTTTGACTTCTTCTATTTTTATTCCAGTTGTCCGCGCCTCGTGGCCTCCTTTTCTTAAATTAAACACAGAAAATTAAAGAGCGGGGTAAGAGAAACAAGGGATATTTCGAGAAATAAATTCTTCGTAATAACTCCTTTACTCGATTTGATAAACGAAGATTTAAAGATTGCATAACAATGAAGTCATGAAACATTCAACAACGGTGAAATCATTATCTATAAATATCTATCCCCGTTTGGGAACGTAACGAAAGAGGCAACATCCACTCAAGGAGGAGGGAAAAAACGCGCCGAAAAAATTATTTATAAACATCGACAATGAAAGAAATATATTACAGCAAATTTCGTTCAAATGTACAAAAAAAAAAAAAAATCAAAATTCATTACCTTGCCTCTTCTTAATTTAAACGCTAAGAATCTATTATCTGATTAACCGATGTCACAATGAAATATTAAATATTAATTTTATTAAAGAATATTTTCAATAATTCTAAAAAAAAAAATCCATTTATTCTAATAATATTTAAAAAAGAAAAATAATAAGAACGGGAGAAAAAAAAATTTTATCATAAAATTATGGCATCGTTCCGTTCGATATTCAAGAGGAGAGATAAAAAAAGAACGAAGAAACGATACGGCCGCGTCATAAACTTCATCGTTCCACCGCAATTATGCTCGTATCCTTCACACTCGATCGAGACTCGATCATTCCGTGGTAACGTGACCGTCTCGTATATCCTCGAATCTTCGCAGAACGAACAAACAACCGGGCGTGCATAAAAAAAGAAAAGAAAAGAAAAAAAAAAACCGCTCTCAATGGTAAATACACACCTGTGCGCACGATACCACGGAATTGGCTGAAGAAACGAAAGAAACGAACACGCGCGCGCGTGAAAATTTTCACGCCGAATCGTTCGATCGATAAAACAGGTGGATACCGACACGGGCTCGCTAAACAAAAAAAACTCGAGCAAACTTCAACGTGAGAAAAAGAGATAAAGAAAATAGAAAGAAAGGGAATAGAAAAGAGAAATAAAAGAAGAGAAAAGAGATTATTCAAAACGGTGTGAACTGGTGGAAAGTTGTTAAAGAATTGAAAAAAAAGGGAGGGGGGGAAAACAATCGTCGAACACCGTGCAACTCAACACTCGTTTGAGATACCTGACATGTGGGGGTAGCCAGTTGTAGCGGATCCTAGTCGTTCCTGAAATCCCATTATTTCTCTCGCGAGCGTCGTCGAGCGTTAAAGGGAGAGAACAATAAAAAAGAAAAGAAAAGAAAAGAAAAAACAAAAGAAAAAAATAGGAGAACAAAGAGAAAAACATGTGATTAAAAAATATCGGTATATAATAATAAAAAATGTACGCCACGTTGTTTGCTTATCTTTTTAACCGCGCTTGGCACAGCGGTTTTCGTCGTTGATCGATTTGAAATAAGAAATGGCGGAGGGGGGGCGGTCACGTCGAAAAGGGGATTCTCTCCTTTAAGTCGAAAGTTAAAAATCTGAATTGCTAAAAAAGCAGGCACAAAACGAAACTCTCTTGAACACACCAGAATGAAAAAATAAAAATAAAACAAAATAAAAAAAAAAAAATCTAGTAGGAAAAAAAAATGGAGGCAGTTAAGAGGCAAACGATCGTCATCATCATCATCATCATCATCATCATCATCATCATCATCATCATCATCATCATCACGGATGCGGTGAGATGTTTGTTAGTCAAGGTTGTTCAAATATGGAGATTCTACAAAATAAATTTTTAAATTTTCATAGAGAAAAAAAAATAAATAAATAAAAGTAAAAACGTAGTGGAGACGAAAATTGGAAAAGAAATACGCTGGTGTTGAAGGATCGGGATTCGTTGCGGAACGAACCTCAAGGTAATCCACAACGAGCGGTAATTCGAACGCGCACGCGAGCACGTACGCGTGAAATCGCAGATGATCGTGTATCTGTTTGTTTTATGCTTAGCTAAACTTGTCTAAATATTCAATATATATTTTTTTAATGAAAATTTTTAAAAGCGTAACATCTGTTTCGTTATATTTATAATATTTGATTAAATATTTACGATAATATAATTTTTCAATTATAATTCGTTGAAATTTAAGTTATGTGTTAAATTATATATAAAAAATATTTAAGTTATTTTTAAATATTAATTATCGTAAGTTTTAGATTCGATTTATCGAGATAAAGTAATAGTTTCGAAAGAGGTTAGGTCGTATAAAATATTTCTTCCATTCGACCTCGTATGTTTCTCGAAATATGAAACATCTTGTCGCGAGTCCATTCTTGGGATTCGATACACCCTCTTGAATTTAGCGCCAAGGGATCTGTATTCGATCGATAATCGATTACCACGCGATACGTGTTACAACGCGATATATCGTATGAAAAGTAATCGGTGTAAAAGTTAGAAGAAAGTAAGAGAAAGCAGGACGAGAGGATAAAGATAAATGAAAATAATTTTTTCAATAAATTACAATTTTATATGGAAAAAAATTGATTTTCAATTTGTGCGATTTTTTTAAATTCATTTCTCTAATGAATATGGATGCTCGTAATAAAATATAACTTTTTTTTCATATATATTTATGAATTCATTCATTTATGTTATAAATATAAATATAATAATTATTATCAATTATCCGTTATTACTTGTTTAAAAATTATTATTTATACAAAGTACATAATAATTTTGTATAATATTAAAAAACAAATTAAAAAATAATTATGTAATTTCTCATGCATAAAATCAAAATAATAGAAATGAAATGATCCCAAAATAAAAAAATATATATATATATTAATTGTCAATTCAGGAGATATTAAAAGAAAATTTCTCTAATTACATAATCTTTTCTTATCTTAAAATCATTAATTATTTTTCCATTCGATAAATAATATTTATATTAAAAAAAAATAATAATAAATAATAGATGGTCGCAATTGAAGCATCCAAGCATCCATGAGAGGAACAAACTCGTTATTAGGCAACATTACGATTCCACTTTTCCCTACTTCTAGATTCACGTAACTCATCCTTACGTGCAGTTTACCTTTCATAACGTATAGTTTCGCACTTGCCTAACCTAATCTTACCGAGCGCACATACACGAACTAGCCTCAGATGGAAGTATGAGAAAATTTTACGTCACCGTCCAAACATCGATCTCCTCTCCTCTTCGAATAGTTTCTTTTTAAAATGACTTTGCGGATATTTTTAAGAATCGACGCGGATGAAAAGTTTCATTCGCAGCTGATTTAACTTGAAGGCTATGTAAAAACGGACGTAGTTTCCAACGAAAGTTGATTGGTAGATAATACTGTATATACGACCAATAGAATTCGGTTACACGATCGCAAATCTGACCGCCTATTGGACCACGGACTATCCCCACTATTTGCTAGTCTTGGCCCTCTACATTACCATTACCGAACATTGCTTGAAAGTTTCGCTTTTTCGAACTATCGTAAGATATTAGTTCATCTGATCACGTTAAAAAATCGCATTAAATTCAGCTGTATAAAATTTGATTCGCGATAGAAGGAAATACGATCTCTCTCTAATGTTAACTCGCATATCATATAAGCACGATTCGTGCTATCTGAACGAGCGTTAACAAACGTAAAATATGAGGCACGAAAGCCGAAGAGGTTCAAGTGATTCTGAAGAGGAGAAGGAGGAGGAGGAGTCGGTCCAGCGATATTTTTAATCCGCGGTGAAATTTTAATCCGGCACAGACCCCGTGGCTAGTTGAACGTGTAAGGGAATATATTCGCGAATTAGAAGCGGCAGAACGCCAAATACGGGATAGATAAAGAGGGGAGTGGGGAGAAGGAAGAGGAGCTACAGGAGTAGTGGAAGGGGAAGAGTAGGAGAGAGGGAGAAAGAAACACGGGCAATACGATATGCCGTACTACGACCGCAAGGAATGCAGTTAATGATCTCGTTAGGAAGTTCGTTATTGCGCCTGTTTTCATGGTTAGCTATAAGAAGAAGGAACGTGCCCATCGGAGCGTTGGCAGTCATACGTAGACAAATGGTCGAATGGAAAAATATTTCCATGAAAACGATTCTCGATTCTCGATGATTATAGAAAAAGAGACGGAGAAGAGATATAATAAAGAGCTTTGTAATTTCGTGTAGAAGAGTTTCGTGCGCGCTCATGGTCGAAGAGTGGGGGAAGAATCGATTAAAACCGCAAATTATGGTGAAAGTTATAACCGGTAAAACAATCCACGATGAAATCGAACTGTATTAGCTAAATTGGAAGAGTTCTGCTCTTTTTCCTCCATTTCAAAATTTTATTATATCTTCAAAAATATTTATTAAAACGTTTTAAACATTTTTTTCACACGTTCGGTAATTTTTCGAAATTGAATTATTATGAAAATTTTTGGATATTGTGTGAAGAATATTCTACTTTATTTATTATAGTAGATACACGAGAATACTTGGAAATAATACTCATTAAGTTGCTAGTTGATAACGAGTAGATTAGTTAGGACATATTACATACGTAATGTAGCAGAAAATTATGCTTAGATTAAACTTTCTTCGAATCGTGCGAAATTGGATTAGAATATAATAATAACAAAATTAATTCTATTACGTTATAATAAACAATGAATCGTAAACAATAAACCATAATTCTTGCTATCCCATAGAAAACGAGCAGAATTCTCGTTCCAATTCAATGGAACAATTCGATAATTACGCTTAAGAAGCGCTTAAGAAGTAAAAGGTTCGTTTCTTTTGAACGCGCGTTTTTTTTTTCTCGATCTATTCGTTCGAAATATCACGGCAAATATTGTTCGATAACAATTTTTTTTTTTATTACACCAATCGTTGTAAAAAAGAATTCCGATTAAATTGCAAGAAATATTTTCCCTAATCTGGTAAACCACACCCGAAACGGACATTACGCGAATCATTTTGCAATTTAGCCCGGCATCGATTTATAAAACTCGCGCGGCACGCCGAATCTGCGCATGCGTCCTATCGGGAACTCGTGTACATGTTGCGGATTAATATGTTTGCTTACTTGTTTTGTAGCAGGGCACACGCTTGTTCTCACGCTTCTATTTGCGTTCTTATTATTATTATTACGGGATTCAATAAGTCGAATGTGTTAACAAAAACAAGAAAAGAAACAAAGAGAAAGGGGAAAAAACTATTAATATCGTTAGGTTGATAGGAAGTAAATGAATAGTATTATTTCGTTTCTCGAATTTATTTTATTCTTTTTCTTTTATTATCTAATTAAATAATAATCGATCGATTATTTATTTTTTTTAAATTCTTTAAAACATCTTATAATAAATATTTCTTTCGATATAAATAATTTCTCGATTGTTTAAATATAAAATGTAACGAAAAATGAATTATTATATGAATATAATAAATATATTTGAATCGAATTATCTTTTTCACCATCGAATGATTTAGCTTGTGAATTTATTATTAAACGTTAATATAAAAATAATATAAAATCGATTTTTTATTGTAAAATTATTACCATCCATCTCTTATTTCCTACTAACCTTAAAAAAAAAAAAAAAAAAAAAAAAAAAGTATCAAAGATGAAAAAGAAAAGCACGAAAGATTAGAACGAATGGAGAGAAAAAAAAAAAGAGAGAAAAGTAAAACGAAAAACACGTAGGTGGTAGGGAATGTTTTGCTGTTCGCGAAAACAGCGAAAAGAATACCTGAGGATAATTCAGGCGAGTTGGGAGATAGTAACTCCAGAGTTATATTCTTGTTGCAGTACTCTTTATCACAGCAGATGCTGGACCGATAGATACCCCGCTTTCTGTTGCAGGACTGCGGTTCTTCCGGTGGGAACCATTGCTTTCGGTCGAGGCACCTTTCACAACATCACAATGCCACGTTTAATTTCAACAGTTCGCTCACCACCGTCTACCGTGAACGTGCGATTTTACCGACCTTTCCTCTTTTCAACCGACTAATCTTTTCAGATGCGAGCAAATTTCACTATTATTTCACGACCCGTTCGTTGAATTCATCACGAAGCTGTCGTATCGTTCGAATAATTAAATTGATATTGAAAATAAATTTCGAGGATATTTCACGCGATATTTTCCTTTTTTTCTTTTGGATAAATATAGAACGAAAAATATTTGCACGCCATTGTATATCTATTATCTTTCATTTTAGCGGAGAATATGGCGTAAGTGTTCGTAAAAACTCGATGTTGGAAAAGAAAGACGAAGCGTGTAAAATTTGATGCGGATTAATCGTGTCACTTAATCGGTCGATATAGCAGGAAATTGTCTCGTGCCGCTTTCACGTCTCGACCAATCAAATAATCTCGGTCGTGCTATTTTCGATACGATCTCCGGCTGAATTATCCGAATTATCCGTCTGGCGCATTAAACATTTAGGCCCCGTCCGCACGTCTGCGACCTCAGACTATCGTAGATCGTCTCGGTCGATTTCGTTTGATTTCGAAACTGCGTATCGTATCGCATCTCGTGCATACAACACACATCGTTAAATTGCCATATGGGCAATAATAGGAAAATTAATGCATCAAATATCGATAAATATCGTATAATAAATATATTCGATTTGTTAACGTAATGTTCAAATATTATTTCATTCTTTGTATTATCCGAACCATAATAACAAGTTTTACCTATCAGACGGCTCAGATCCTCGTCGATAATAAAGAAAGTTTCTTAGTCTGCAGAGTCAAAGACCAATACAACGTTTCAACAATTTTTCCATACCAATGAGAACCTTTGAATTCTCTATTGAATAGTAACGGATCTTTCTTGTTCATCACGAAGGAAACGGAATCGATTAACGAAGTCTTGCCACAAGAAAAAAAAGAAAAGTATTACTGAGAAACAATAATGATTATTCTTTGAAATAAAATGCACAATAGATATTCTGTCATATATTGTTACTACTAGAATTTTATTTCGATAAATATAATACATATGGCTACCCCCACGCCCTTGAATCAAGAAATAAAGAATGAACTGAAAAGAAAAAAAAAAAAAAAAAGATCAAGTGGAATATAGATCACAAGATATATAGTGGTGTTCACGAAACTTCTCGAAATTTCTGTTCAGTTTGTAACGAAGAATTGGACGCGAGAATAGGCACGTTGAAGCGTTACCAACGCGACCACCGGCCGACAACAATAATTCGTTTCCGTCGAAACTGCCGAAACATGCGCTAATCATGCCCAGTAGGGCCAACTGAAAAAAGCGGCTAAAACGTTCCTGGAAACTACAATGAGGGAATCGATCGGTAACCGAATGGAATCGGACTGCAAAGGAAATCAGAATTATTTTGATTACCCGAAATAACATATTTTTTTTTTATTACGGAATATTTTAATATTTTTAATTTTCCAAAATTGTTTAAAAAATACTCGATTAAAACAAGAAAATTTTTTTCTCCAACAATTTTGAATATTTAAATTTTCGAATTTTCAATTGTTCAATATCGAGTATCGATATATCGCTTAAAATTTAAATTCACAATTGATAAAAAAAAAAAGAAATGAACTTCGAAATTTTCCAAAGCTACTTTATTTCATTTTTTTTTTTCACACATTCGGAGAATTCTAATTCAAAAATTTTTTTTACAACGAATCCATCGATTATTACGCGATATTCGAATATAAAAAAACTCGACTCGGTAATTTAAAACCGGTAATTATGTAAGAACGATAATCGTTATCTCGCATATTTTCGTACGGTTTTACGCGATACGTTTCACGGAGGATACGCGATAACAAGAAATAACACCGTTTCCATGCCGCTCGTTTTATTGCAATGCTCATGATTTACCTTCCCCTCCCCTCCCCCCTTCATAACGTTCAATTAACGCTGAAATTAAGTTCGAACATCATTTTTACGTCGTATCGTCGTTGCTACGTCAACGCGATAATCACGAATATTATTCTATTTCGAGATAACGAATCTTATTTTATTTCTACAAAATTAATTATCGTTCGATGAAATAAATATCTATACGCATTTATCACGTTATTCGTAATATCGGTGATATTTATTGGACGGATATATATTTCCATTTCATAAATAGAAATTTAATATATATATATATAATCGAATATACTGTTCTTTTGTTATGTATTCGTTATGTACACAGGCGAATATACAAACAATGATGTATCCGTATGATTAAAAGCGGATACAAATTCATGGATAAATATTTGGGAAATATCTATACTAAATTATGCGTAGAATAATAAATTGATATTAAATTAAACCTGTATACAAATTAGGAGGGATGATATATTATTTTTAAATATTTATCGTATAACCTATCTGTTTCTGTATATCCGTTGTTGTCCTCTCGAATATTTTCGTGCGAACGTATGACAATTCGAACGTCCCGCGGCCAACTTCACGCGGTACAACCGTCTAATCGATTCGTAAACATCGAAATATCATCGTTGCGCTGAAAGAACCGGTTCTAAATCACCGACTTGGTAGACTCGAGTGAGAACGAGATGCTAAATAAGAAATTTGATCGGTTGGAAAACGATGAATCGAGAGAATAATATATATATTTTCTTTTTCGTGGTGAATAATTATTTTGTTGACTAAAAATATTCATGCGAATACGTTACCTCTTAGCGTATGTGGTCACATCGTTCTCCAAGCTGGTGCTGGCGAAGCAATAGCCATCAGTTTCGCACGTGTGATTGGTCTCCGTGCAAATATCGCAGTAACACTTCAGTCCTGAAAAATAGATAAGTGAAAAAAAAAAAAAAAATAATAAAAAATTCTATCAAGGATAACGAGAATGTCGAGTAGTATCGTGCAAATGTACAGGGAATATATAAAATATACTTGAGTACACTTCATTTTTTTATTTATAAATGGTAAGAATTTTCAAATATATTCAAAAATCTATATTACAAACAATTGAAGTACAAATTAATTCTATTATAATTATAATAAAGTTTGAACAATTGAAAAGAAAAAAATAAATGTATTCCTTGCAAGATATTAATTCGATAGGAAAAAGATTCGAATATGTTTACGCAACTATTTAAATGGATCGAGTATACAAAGTTGCGAAGCAATACGATTATACTAATAAGTTAGGCAAAAAAAAGGAATCGCCTTGAGTGCAATGCAATTATGAAGAAAAATGATGGCAACATTATTTCTTTCGGTAATTTATCACGCGCTTGATGACGCACACCATTTCGATCGCACTATATTTTTTTCCACTCGAACCTGGTCAGGTGTATACCGAGATAATAGCACATCAAGAACCTCGATAACACCGATGTTAAAGTTCTTTGGTTAGAAATTTTGCGTTGTTCGATTTTAACAAAATTCACTTCAAAAGGAATAAAAATAAAAAATACTAAAAAAAAATTCAATTAATATAAAACAATTTACTAAATATATATATATAAATATTTATAATTAGATCTTTCGAAATATTCGCAAAAATTTCTACCTTACGTGGATCGTATTTATAACTATATATATTTAACCGAAGAACTAGTTTGTAAAGGAAAAAAACTGGAAAAAAAAAAAAGGATCGATTCGAGGAAATAATTTGGTAATATTTCTCCGCGCTATGTAAGCAGAACACATGGTTTTGGAGAGGTGGTACGACTTGACGAAACGAGTTTAATTCAAGTCATTAGCGCACGCCCACATCGAATGGTCTGTTGCGGGCCGAACCCACCTCTCTCTCCGCGTGAATACGCAGACACTGAGGGGCCACGAAACTCGAGGAAATATACCTGTGTATGGAATTCGTCGAGCCCAATAAAGCGTTTTTTGCGCGCCCACGAGATCCACCGCTACGGGGTCCTTCCTGTGGCCAGAAAGATTCGTAGCGAACGAGCTCTGTGTAAATTCGAAAGAGATCCGTTCTTGGTACAGCATGGATGTCTAGCCCCTAGTGGATTTTTAATCCTTTCATCGAAGCTACGAAAGGTAAGAGAAAGAGGGAGAGAACACGTTTCTTTGAGCATGTGGGAAAAAATTTGGTGCTAGACCTTGTTCCGAGTATAAATTGTATAGGTGTATTGTCGGTAATGATTGATGATGAAATAAATTCTAAGTTCAAAAATTTTTAATTCAATTATGAAAAATAATTTTAAAAACAATGATTCGAAAATGAAAAATTGGAAAAATTCTTTGATGATAACTTTATTATGCAAGAAAAACACGATGTTATATAAATGAAGCTTCAAAGAAAAATAAACAATTTGTTATAATACAAAAATATTTACATTCGCGTACGAATAAATTCTTTGACGCACTTTTCTTCTTTTATAGGCGCGCTGCCCTCAGCAAAAATAATCGAAAATATATCTTTTTTTCCCTGATCGAAATTGTATCTTGTACCGGCTATCATAAGTCAAAGTGTTTAAAACAGATTAGAAACTTTTTTCATTTCGTCATACACACGTATTTACATTTATAATCTTATTAATAAATACGTCAATATTTTCATTCCGATAGTTTTATCCTTGAAAAAAGTTTTCAAAAAAAGAATTCTAACCTCATTGTCACTTAATTTTCCGCGATTATTTCTCCATTCATAAAGTTCAAAGATTAAAATAATACTGTTTTACATACACGATATTAATCGACATAGTATCATGTATATATATATATATATATGTACATAGACCGAATACGGATCAAAGTAAGGCAAATGTTACGAGAAACTTTCATCGCGAACTGCTTTTGTGGGGAGAGAATGACTATTCTGCGCAAACTCACCGCACCGAGAACAACTATAATCGAGTTAAACGGCAAACGGGTAACAAAACATCAACGAAACGAGAATTCCACCCGTACGTGGCGATATTAAATGCGAGTATTTAACGCCGTTCTGCATAATTTCACATCGCATCGAGCATCCATGCACAAGAGACCCGTATCTAAATGGCATACATATTTCACTTTAGCATGTAGATAGATTATTTTGAGGTTATATTCGTTATTCTTTTGCGAGAAAAAAATTAATCACTTTTGAACAAGATCGTCACATATTTGTTACAATATTCAATTAATTAAATCTAAACACATTAAATTTCTCACCACCACATTAATATCTCTATTCGATGACAAAATTTTATCATCGTGAAGATAAAATGCAGAATTAGAAAAATACTCGAATGGAAACAAAGTTACATACAAATACAATTTTTTTCATATTATTATATCGTCTCACATTTCAACAAAACATTTTAGTCTTTTATTCGTTTAAAAACTATCGAAACTATGATAAAAATATTTACTTGCGATGATCACCCAAACCACGAAATTTTCGACTGCCATCTAGTGACACGCGTGACTAGGTTAGGCATTATGGAAGACAAGATGGCCAAAACTAACTAGACACAGATCAACCGATCCCTTCGCGATATTCTCTATCAATTACCTTCCGGAGATTAACGCTGGAGGAATTGTTGGCCAAGCAATAACGCTGTAACGAGACCCGTTCGCCGTGTAATTTATTCGATAGCGGAGATTCGTGATTGGTCGCGTAGCCATCGCGCGATTTGTATTTAGACCTAATTTACGATTCAACAGTATGGCCACGTAGAGGACTGATCTCGAATTCTGCATTCATGAGACCGGATACATGCGTGAATATAAGCTACAGTACAGAGGTCGCTACGTTACTTTGATGCACAATGTTGTAAGCCAATGATGGAAAAGAGAAAAAAAATTATCGAGAAATTGAAGTGGACAAAAAAAAATTTTAATTAGAATAACATTTATAATATTGATTTAAGTTCATTTGTCGTTTTTTTTTTTATATAATTACATTTGTGGAACATAAAATTTAATTTAAAAATTTTAGAATATTTTCTCGACCTATAAAATGACTTCAATTATTCACTAGATTTATCTACGATTATTTAAAATTGATTTTTTCACGAAATTTTGATTTCTTAGTATACATAGCTTTTTTTCGAGGCATTGAATGCACAATAATTTTTTATTTCAAATTTGATTCTGTATATTCCTTAATTATTACGAATTATACAATATTTTGAAATATTAACATTTATTCTTTTAATATCACGTCATAAATAATTAAATTTGTAAATATTTATGCATTTATAGGAAATTGAAATTTGTAAATTAACACAAGAAAATTGGATCGTTTAAAAATAAAATTGTTAAACAATAGCCATAAATTTTAACTTTACGTTTATCGTACATCATTTTAATAATAGATATCGCATCAAAGTTCAATAGTTGCATGTTTATTTTTCTTTTTGCATTTAAATATTTTTATTTTTAATCTTTAATCGATAAAATACTGCAAATTCGTGCAATTCTTCAATTCAAATGTGTTTACTATTTCGACATTTAAAATTGTTCAAAATATTGAGCATACTTTTTTTAAAAAAAAAAAATAGAATTACACGTAATAGAAACTTTCAAAGATTTCAATTTCTACGAAACAGAAAATCTTTTAATAATTGTGTAATTTTAAAAATGGAAAGCAATTAAATTAATTTTTATCGAATAAAAAAAAATTCTAATTTTAAGAATTAATTTACAAAATCATCTCTAGACACAAAATGACCAATTGAATAAAATTGGCGTGATAAATGGTTGAACGTGTTTAGACAAGTAACAGCAGGATCGTTATTTTCTTAAAATTAAGTAGACTAGTTCCGTAATCGTGGAGTATGTTACCAGACTGCTTACAAACTACATTAAGCGTAATGGTTCCGTATTCACGGTTTTAGCCACGCCAGTCTGCTTACAAATTGCGGTAAACATGTCCAAAACTTTCCTTCCTCGGGTATTTTTTTTTAGTTTTTCCACCAAAAAAACTATTATGTTTCTTACAAATCTCCCGCCAAAATAAGCGAAAAATGTCAAGTGGCAATAATTAAATATCTTAGAAACAAATTCTAAATATTCATAAGATTTTAATTAAAATATCTTATATATTATAAAATTCAAATCGATTTCATTTTGCGCAAGATGATAAATAAGGTATCTTTATTACCTGCAAGTATGAAAAAAAAAATCCAAGGAATATATAGGTTAAGTTGAATTGAATAGATTAGGTTAGGTTAAAAAAATTTTATTTCATTTTGATAATTAAAGTGTCTTATATTATTCACGTGAAAAAAGGAAAATGTAATAATACAATTTAGGTTAGGTTAATAACCTATCTTCATATATTCGATATGGAAGAATGATATAAATGTTTTATGCGAGAATTAATTAAATTTCAGGTTAGGTTAGGTTAGGTTAATTTAATCTATGCGATGAGTAAAAGTGATAGATCAAAGACATGCAACTTGGATTATGTTCATTTAATTACTAATTATAGTCATAACTTCATTAATTATAAAATTGGTCTCATCTAACCTAAATGAAATATAACAAAGAAATTTTATTTTCTAATCTTCTAAAAAATTAATCATAAAAATTAAAACTTGAAAAATTTACATTAAAAATAATTATTGAATTTGAATTAAAAAAAAAAAACTTCAATTATTTTATTCATATTTCTTTTTTTTTTAAATATAATTTTCTTGTATTTCTGTAATTGTATCTATAAAAAATTAAAATAATTTCTACATCGTACATTGGTTGATATTCCTCAACCAACAAGGGTCAACTTTGTTTAGGTAAGCTCTCGACATCATCCTCTTAAAACTAGGTAAACTAACGCCATAATCAAACCTGTAAGCATACCACCACACATTTGCCCATGGATTGGATTAAGCTCGTTCATAAGTATTCCAAATGTCCTTTATTTACATTGAAAGACACAAGCTTCTAGAACTTTCTTGATATTCTCTCTCTCTTTCCTCAAGAGATCAAACTTTTATACATAAATGAAAATTTATATTAATTAGATTAAAGAAAATTAAATTCTGACTTGAATTTGAATAATTTTTTCTCTAAATTTTTTTACTCCAATATTAATTTAATAATAGAAATATTTATACTAATAAAATTTAACAGTTTGATCATCAAAATAAATTCACATGCAAAATTTTCATTTTTCTAATCAGATTATGGTAAATGGCATAATCGATAATTGAAATATTTGTATTTAATATTGGATTTAAATAACATACGTATAGAACAATTAATTTTTTTATTATTGATAATCTTTCAATATATTTGCACGTAAATAACGTAATATATCTCTAATTATTTTTCAAGTCAATTAAAATAAATCAATTAAAATAAAAATTAGTATTATCGTATAATTAAAATATCGCAATGATTATAGAAAAAAAATTATTTTATTATCTTAATGAAGCTATAATGTATATGAGAGAGAGAGAGAGAGAGAACAGACTTGATTTTAAACAGACTAAAAGTGTAGAATCAATAATTAAGTAATCATTGAAATTGATATTACTTTGTATTATGTTTACATTCGAATCGTTGACTATTTATATGCTATCGTGAATTCAAATGTTAACGTGTTTTAAATAATCATAATAAGATTTTATATCCGTATATCATTGGTTTCATTTAAACCTATCAGAGGATAAATCATATTTGATCGATCGTCACTTGTCTAATAAACGAATAATTTTGTAATTTTCTTCCATGATATTCTTTCCATATTCGCACGAAATAACATGTCCATGGATTTTGTTCGTCGCTGAGATGCTTAGAGACTCGTTAAGGTCGTTGCCGCGATGCCAACAGCCTTTTTCCCGACCTACGACCGTTTTATCTCTCTGCTCTCCGCTGAACGTTAATAGTCTCAAGTATTCGCGGAATAACAATACGCTCCAACCAACGACCGCCACAGATTCGATTCTCGTTGCTCTGACCACCGTCCACATTTCTGCGTGAAAACTGGGCCGAATAATCTGACAGTATATACACACACGCGCATGCGCGCGAGGCGCTGGAAATACAACGTTTCGAATTCCCATTCGGTGTCGTGAATTGAATCTTTTAAATAACGCACAACGCGATTATAAAAATAAACATTGTCAAAAACTTATATTAACTTATTAGTTTTAAGAAAAGAGAATAGAAAATAATATGTAGAAAGAAAATTCGATATTTTTCTGTATACAGTTGTACAATCTTGAACCTAACCTCTAAAAGTACCTTCGAATGTGTCATAAATTGAATTTTTATATACATTTATTACAATTTGTCAAAAATTTTGTAGATTTGAGAGAGGAAAATAAGAAATGACACGTCGAAAAAAATTTAATTATATTTTTTAACGTATGTTAGATAATCTTGGACCTATCGAAGCGAGACTTAATATTATTTTTTTTTTTTTCTATATAAATTATGTAATCTTGGATTTAATTTCTAAGAATAATTCAACGTTCATATATACAGAATTCTTCTACATTATTATTATTATAATGTTATATCGTTGGAATGCGTGAAAGGATATACAGTTCTCAAGGACAGCAAACTCTGGAAAAAAAAAATAACTAGAAACATTTAGTCCTCGAAGGATTATCTAATTTCTGTTTGCAGATTCGCGTCTCCTAACCTATTTTAGAAATTTAAAATTCGAAATGGGGAGTCATCGATGTTTTTTAACCTCGAAATAGTTCAAGGATCACGATTGGCCAGAACTCTTGACCTCGCGATGATTCAATGAACTTGTTCGGATTATCAAGGCCCTTCAATCTTTCGAGAGATAGTTCGAGGCGTGCTTTATAGGTTTCAGATCAATGTTGACGAAGTTTTTTTTTGATCTTGTAATCGTTTGAGATAAATTCGAACGAGTTTGAATCACCAAGAGATAAAGATAATTAACGAATGTTTTTCAATCTAGAGATAATTGGAAATATATTTTAAAACATTTTTGATTTATTTATTTATTTATTTTTTTTTTAATTAATATTATTATAAATCTTTATTTCCTATTCCCATTAGTTTTATTATTACAATTTTACCAAAAAATAGTTTTGCAAAATATTTAATCGAATATCAAGATGTTAAAAAAATTTACAAAAAGAGTCATCGCTTATCACGAGAAGACTTGCTCAGGCGATAACAGCTTTAAAATATCGAAGCGCGAGGCTGCGATAAACGTAGCGCGAAATTTAAAACGGTATTCAAGCGCCGTGATAAAATAATATCGATTTATGTTTATTGTGCTGTCTTCGTTCATTCGTATCTCTCGTATTCCGACGATTTCTATTGAAATATTGAAGTAAAATTTTAAAATTGTGAAAGAAATGATTATTGTAAAATTGTAATATTTTATAATCAGGACAATTAGTTTGGATTGAAATTAATTAACAAATTAATATATTTATTATTAAAAAATTATCAAATTTAAAATAAAAAATTTATTTGAATTTAAAATAAAAAAATTCGAAACTTGATGATTTCGAATAAAAAAAAATCTTTTAAAATATACAAAATAAATTATTGGAATTCCAGAAATCGTATATAAAATGTTCCAGTGAATGTAATTTTAGAATCAGAATAATTAATTAAATTAAAATTAATTACAAAACATTAATGTTAAATTAAATATTTGAATACTTTCTAATTTAAAAAATAATTATATAAGAAATTCTATATTAAAAATTCAGAATATTTCTGATAAAATAAAAAATTCAAAAATTAATAATTTCAAATTTAAAGAAAAATTAATCAATTCTAAAATAATTCCATTTCGGAAATATTAAATTGAGAAACGAAGAAGAACGAACATATCGAAAACGATTAAAATTATTCTTAAAAAATAATTCTCGAATATATAAAATCACGAACATTCCAACGAAAATAATTTTTCCAAAGAAAAATCGTACTTGAAAAAGGTCAACAGGATATTGAAAGAGGAAAAAAAAAAGAAAAAAGAAAAGAAAAAAAACAGAATGAAATTGATCGTAAAGTATCTTAATTAAGCATCGACGAAGCGGTGAGATAAGAGGCCACGGTGCGGCTAAGAATGTGTTTATAATAATAACTTGATGGCAGAAACAGGCTGGTAGCCCGAGGTGGTTCGACGGTTGAGAAATCAATCATTTGCATACACATGCGTGCCATCCACTTACGCGAAAGATTACGTATCGTCTTGCGAAGACGATTGGATTTCAAAATCGCGAGATACCGGCTTATCGACAGCTTCGTAGTTATGAAAAATAGCTATGCGGTAAAAATAATTATGGCGGCCGAATTGAAATACGAAAGATTTGCGAGATAACACGAATTCTTTTTCACCCACGAATATTCCATCCACATTTGAAATATTTTCGATTCGATTCGATTCGTCGAGATGGAAAATTTTTTCTCTCCATTTATTTGCTTATCCTAATAGATTTTCTTTTTTAACTTGACTTTAATTATTATTTAAATACTTCTTAATAAAACACTCGGAAAATTATCTATAAATAATTTAAATTTATTTTTTACATTGAAAAAAATGACTATAATGATTATATTGGCAATGTATCTAATATAATTAGTTATATTAAAATAATATGGCAAAATATCTTCTGTAACAAAGTTATCGTATTATTTTTTAATAATAATTTTATTTCTATAATTATGAGCTATAATCAATTGCTTTACTTACCTAAGAATATAAGAAAATAAATGCTTTATCATTCAATAATGCTCAGTTAAGTGATTAAATGCTTTTAATAAGGAAAAGTACTCGTTAATTGGTTATACTAGTGTATAATAATAATGTGCAAAATCATACTGAATAGAAATGACGATCAAAATAATTAATCATTGTATCCGAGTTATTTATAATTAAAAATATTCATTGGAAATATACTTAAAGCAGAAACTAATTCACATATCAAATAAATTTATTTAAATATAATTCTCTATCAACTATTTCATAATTGGAAAATTTATATAAAAATAGATCTTCAAACACCAATGTTCGTTATAAACTTTATAAATACCGCGCTTCCTTTTATGAAATTATTTATATAGCGTTACTATCACAAACCACGTGACAAAAGACACATTTACGTATAATTGTCACTTAAACGTTGCGACATTAGATATGCTTGTTTCCAATGTGATCAATAAAATCAATCGTATAAATCCTCTAATTATTTCGAGCGACTTATTTACAGCAAAGATATAATAATTATCGATTCAATAAATACCTGTGTGTTCATTAATCGGATCATTAATCGACAATTATATTAATTAAGTATGCTACAGAAACAGCATTATAAATAACAATAATAGAAACAACGATTAAAGATTCTGATCTATTTATTAATTTTAATACTGGTTTAAATCTTCAATTGTCTTTTCTGTCAATTTAATTTCAAAAAATCAATCTAAATTTTATTAAAACACCTACATGTTTTTTATAATTATAAAATCTACACTTTGATTATAATGTTTAGCAACATCAATGTAAGCAAGAATCGAGAAGGATATGTTAAGAATATGTGAAAGAAAAGACTAACACACATGCAAGCAATAACGCTGAAAAAAGAAATCTTTGTACATCAATTGTTTGCGAGACGGAGAGAAGCTATATAGTTTGCGCCGATTATATCCTTCCGCATACTCGACGAACCTCGTAGAATAAGATTAATCGGCCCTTCTGTATAAGCGTACAGTATCGCGTTGCTTATGCAACGTTACGCGGTTGGGAAAGTAAAAGAAAGAGAGAAAGAGCGGGAACAACAATCGGAGACAGAAGACAGAAAGAATGACAGGCAGGTGGACGGATACGGATGGGAAAGAAAATCAACTCGCGAAAAGAAGATAGAAAAAGGGATAGAGAATATAAAGAGAGAAGTAATAAGAGAGAATGAACGAGCGAGAGAGAAATTGACGGGTAATAGAAGCATTACATACCGTCCACAAGGCATGACGTGTGGAATAAACAGAGGAGCGCCAGAGCGAGAAAACTCGCTATGCCGCCGTCGCACGCGCCTCTCATCTTCCTCCAACTTTTCGCCTCGTGATCGTCGTGATCGTCGTTGTCGTCCCGTTGTCCACGGCCTCACTGTTCTCTCGCGAAAAAAATAATTTTCGCGAAAGCGGCCGTAGCTCAATGGCGACGACAGTAAACGGCGGCACGAGGATCGCGATCGACGTAGCCACGGCGGTGTCTCGATGCCCGGAATATCATCTTCTTGTCGACGTGGGGCTAAGGCGAAGTTCCCCGTCGACGGAACACTTGTCACCGTTGATCGCCGCTCGCTCTCATGCGAGCACACACGCGTGCACAAACGGAACGCACAGTGGTTCTTCGTTACTCGCTTCTCGTGTTGTTTTCCCTTCGTTCCTCCTCGCGTCCCGCTCTCATCTCGTAACTCGTGGTATTCGCGCTAACGAGGTCCCTCCTTTTTCTCTTTTTTTATCTCTCCCTCTCTCTTTCTGTTATTTGTCGTTTTCACGTTTTTCAACACGTCAATGATTGAACACAAACTACACAATTTAACACCACGAACAATCGACGGAAACGAAAGGTTATTTTTTTTTTATGTTCGGTTACTTTACACGAAGAGCCTTGTTGCCCCTCGTCGTTTACGCCGCGCAAGGCAAGCCGCCATTTTCCTACTGTGCTGATAGGCCCGGCCTATTATCCCTCTTGGCCAACAGAAAGAGAGGTTTCGCACGACAAGGAAAAAAGCAACAGCGAACGAAATGATTCACTGACAATTCGATGAATGGTTCGATCTCGCGCGAATCACGCGGCACCAACTCTTTGACATCATCGTTCAGCTTGTTAACGTAACCTCTAGAGTACTGTCACGCGGACCACTCGCGAATTTTCACGGCAAACGCAGAGCGACTCGTGCTGTTGCTACTGCTGCCGCTACTGCCGTCACCACCGCTGCTGCTGCCTCTGTTCCTGCAACCGGTAGTTCGTTCAGCGGCGCCATCGCTCTTCTGTGGCAGGGCTGTAAGTACCAGTATCGATACTATGAATTTTGAAATTTTTTTTTAATTTCTAAGTTTTAATGTGTGCTTTTTATAATGTATATCTATTTAAATTATAATTTAATTTTATAATAAATTACTGACTTACAGAAAATAATATCATAAATTTAAAAATATTCTTATCATAATTATATTTTTACAAATATAATAATTTGAAATTTTTATACAAAAATTAAAAATATTATAATATTATTAACAATTACTGTGTAAAAGAAATTTCAAAATCAAATAATTTTTTTCATTCATTTCATATGAAACACCGAAATATTTATCTAAAGATGATAAAATATTTTACTTTAGGAATATCAAAGGAATATACTACATACATACAAACATAAACGAACAATATCAAATTAAAAAATTTTCTATCAAATTTATTTATAATCTTATATATATATATAATTATAAAAGTAAAGGTATTGTTATTTGGAATAAATGAATACTAAATTATTTGCTTATATCAGTTTCTTATAATTACATACAATGAAAATAGTTCTTGTAAAATTATTTTGAATATTTTAATTTGCTAATTTCCTAATTTTTTTTTTTTTTTTTATAAATGGCATTATTATACAGAACATTTTGATATCATATATCAAATATATGTATATTTAGTATATGATGTAATATACTAAATATAACATTGATATTATTGCTTATTTTTTTCCTTTCCTTTCTAATGTTACTATTACAAAAAAATTATTTAACATTATAACATTACAATATAATTATAATTTTCGTAACAAAGCAAAAAAAACAATTTTTATAACTTCATTGCATTTTTAAAAATAATAGTATCATTTAGAATAAATCATTTATATCACTTGTATCACTTATAAATACTTTTAAATATCGTATAAAGAGAATACATAATATACATTTAAAATCGTGTGAAACTACTAGGAAAAGTTTTCCAAAAATGCAATAAAGGAATATGGAAATACAAAAAGATAAAATTATAATAATGTTATACAATTAAAAAATATGCTTTTAAAGTAGAGGTTGAAAACGAGGAATCAAAAATTATCCATATTAATCAGAGTTGTTTCAACCTCTATTTTTGAATTAAAATACAACATATCACAATAATGTATTAACAGCAAAGAATTCATTTGCAATATTTTTTCATACGTAATATATATTGCACAAAAAATCGAAGGAATATTCGAAATCCGTTTCATTTTTTTAAAAATAGTATTATTTACTATATATCCCATAAATGCCCATAATCGATAAATTCACAATAACATTTGCAGCATTAATAAAAAGTGATAAAAATAATACTACATTACGTATCGTCAATTAATACGATAATTAATACATACTTAATATATAATATTAACTGCATATCAAATTATGTAAGAAACATATATGAATATTTGATCCAACTGACGTTATTGATTATTACATAAGTCACGACGAGCAATATGTATCATGTACGATACGATATTTTCAAAACAGCGTCATTTGTTTTCAATTTTTAATTTTAACTTCAAATCTTCTTTCAAAAAAAAAAATTTAACCTTTTAAAATCTTGCGAACCTTTCACAAATTTGAAAAAATTGCAAATTAATTCATTATTACACAATGCCTTTAAAACAAAGAAATACTTTAAGCTAAAATGTTAAACTCATCATTGATAAAAGTTCATAAATTTTAGAACAATCCAATTATTATTATATCGTTCACAAGATTTTAAAAAACGATTTATGAATTTATAATTAAAATACAATATATGCGAAATTAAACATTTTTCGTTTTTTTTTCCTCTTTTTTACGATAACCTACGTTAAACATTGTTATATCTGAGTTTGACTTCCCCATGCTCTCGAAAGCACCGTTCTCGTAATTCTCTTACCAATAGTCTGTACGATGAAACCGATTTTTTGTAACTTATCATGATCCAATATTTTTCTCCCATCGAAAATGTACGCGGGTTTCATCATGTTGATGTAAATTCGTTTATAATCTAACTCCTGGATAAAAAAAAAAATCAAAATAATTAATCAAGCTTAAATTTACATTTACAAAATACATTTATGCAAGTAAATACATTGTTACCAACCACAAACTCGTCCCATTCTGTACACAGGACAATGGCGTGTGTACCCTTCGTAGCGCTATAAGCATCTTTGTAAATATTAATTCTACTTTTCACGTGTTCTGGGTCATTAGTCACGCTTGGATGCGTCAAATCCTCGACAATTTGACTTTCCTCAACCTTGGGCAAAGGCAAGAGAAAGATAATAAAGAAGGAACGATATACACACACACACACACACACACACACATATATATATACACAAAGTTCACCTTGGGATCGTATATATGAAGCATGGCTCCCTCGTCCAGCAGCGTCTTGGCAACGTGAATGGCGGGTGATTCACGCGTATCGCCTGTATTTTTCTTGAACGCGAAACCTAGCATCGAGATCCTCTTGTCCGTGACGGTGTTGAACAAAGACTCGATTACTTTAGCCGAGAATCTCGATTTTTGATACTCGTTCATGTCTATCACTTGTTGCCAATAGGCGGCAACCTCGGGCAGATTCAGGCATTCGCAAATGTACACCAGGTTAAGGATATCCTTTTGAAAGCAGGAACCGCCGAATCCAACGGACGCGTGAAGAAACTTGGAACCTATTCGGGAGTCGAGGCCAACCGCCCGTGCAACCTCGGACACATCCGCGCCTGTCGCCTCGCACACGGCCGATAGGGAATTTATGCTCGATATACGTTGTGCCAAGAAAGCGTTGGCGGCCTGAAAAGTAATTAATTTCAAATAATAATTGCGCAACGATTTTTTAAATATTATAATCGAAGAGATAAAACTGTAAATTATATATATATTAATTAAATATATATAATTAAAAATATTATATAAAATTTATATAATATAAATATATAATTATATAAATATTTATAATATTTAAAATATTAATAAATATATGTAAATATATATATTATATAAATTATATATAATTAAAAATATTATATATATATATAAATTATATATATATAATTAAAAATATATATAAATTATATATATTTTTAAAAATTATATATATATTTATAAATTATATATATATATATAATTAAAAATATATATATAATTTATATATATATAATTATATATATATATACGCACACCTCGACGTGACATTTTGAAAAAAAAAATACGAAATACGTGACGTTATCTGGCAAACAAAATTTTACAATCGTTAAACAATGATATGATATCTATACCTGATCGCCAATATATATCTGTTGTAATATTTGTTGTAGATATAATATGAAATATTCTTTCTTTTTTTTTTTTTTTTTTACCAGTTTTGATAATTCCGAGCTCCAAGTGTTCGTTGTTAAAATATTCTTCCTTGGAATCCAATGCTCGTAAACCTTGCACAATTCCTCGATGGCCGCCTGCCCTTCCGGCGAATCCTCACCGCCGATCAAAACGCGATCTGCGTTCACCAGATCCTCAATGGCGGTTCCCTCCGCCAAGAATTCTGGATTTGATAAGATCTGGAAAGGAGAAAAGAATGTATATGTACGCAAAAAAATTTTCCTGTTGCTGTTGTGTCGCTTCGCATCACGATTGCATCGATGATGTCAAAGGACGCGCAACAAATAATAAAAAAGACCGGTTAGTTGTGAAAGAAAGAAAGGTCATATGATGATATATGTGATGAGCGAGTAACAATTATACAATAAGATGTCTCTGTCTATTGGCAGACATAAACTTAATGGTTTATTGAATCAATTTTCCAATAGTTCCAATAGTAGTATTAATAATGCGTTAATAATAAATTAACTAACGCTGAAAAAAATATTAAATTTATACGTTAAAAATTATCGAATTTAAAATCTATAAAAATAACTAACGGAACGATTATGTATTTAGAGAATTATTCTCTTCTCGAAAATATATTTATTTTTATAATTAAAAAAAAAGAGAGATTAAATCGTATTAGCATAATCTACAAATAGAAAGGAAAAAAAAAAAAAAATATTAATCAACATGCGGAAAAGATGCATCTGGTATGCGTCTAAAAATAGCTGGAAAGGGTACCGTGTAATATGTCTATTACGAGCAAGGAGAAACTGTAAATTTTCTTTGCTCTTATTCCACCACGATATTGAGTCCATTATACTATCTATCTACTCAATCTTTACTTCTAGAATACACAACGGCATATCAGAAGCCAGCCACGTGGCATTCGAGTCATTACTCTCACAAGACCATTAAATCTTCTCTACAGAGAGCAATGAAGAGAGAGAGAGAGAGAGAGAGAGAGAGAGAGAGAGAGAGAGAGAGAGAGAGAAGAAATTTCGAGGAGATCAATTTATACTTTCGACAAAATAATCGACAGAACTTGAAATTGCATTTCGATTTCTTCGTGCAATCTTCGTTGCGTGTATATAATCGATATACAAAATCGATCGAATTGTAATTCCGTAATTGAATACGATTAAAATAATCAAATTTTCATAGCGGTACACTATTTACCTGACACGATACTCCTGGCTTGTGATTGGCACGCAAAATATTCATTATACTCTCTGCAGCTCTTACTGGAACCGTGCTTTTTTCTACAACGATTTTATTTCCCGTCGCTATTTCCGCGATCATTCTGGCCGCGCTCTCGACGTACTTCAAATCAGCTGCTCTTCCCTTTCCATTGCCGAACGTTTTCGTCGGGGTATTCACCGAAATGAAGATTAGATCCGCTTCCTGGATTGCAGTTTCTATATCCGTGGAAAAGAACAAATTCTTGCCGCGACATTTGCGCACCACTTCATCAAGACCTGGTTCGTATATCGGCAATTTCTCCGAGTTCCATTGGGCGATCCTCTCTTTGCTCTTGTCCACAACGGTCACTTGAATTTCTGGGCATTTCAGAGCAATCACACTACACGTTGGTCCACCCACATATCCAGCACCGATGCCGCAAATTTTTCTGATAGTCATATTTGGTACCTATCAATCACGCAACTATTGATCGTTATCTTTTTAGAGAAAAAAATTTCTTCTTTCATAAGTATAATTACATTGAACATCTATGGATATATTTTGTAAAATTTTTAAAAAATGATTTCGAGAAAATTGTAACGTAAGTGATTATGTGTAATAAAACTTGCAAATAATTTTACAGATATCCGACATGTAGATCTTCTAAATTGAGAATCATATTGATAGTTAATCTAATTGAATAAATCGAAATTAACTAAAAAAATATTTCTTTCATTTTACACTGCTTTTTTGTATTTAATTGTATTAAAAATGTAACATGAAAAATTAGATATAAGGAAATAAATATACAGATAAATATAAAACACTTTATTACTGTTTTACTGATATATGAATTTAATCAAATTATAAAGGTCTCAAAAATTATATAATAATGTATTAAGTAAAATTATTTTAAACATTTAATTCATTAATTTTTTAATTGTTTAATATATTATATTGTAAATCATTATATTCATATATATATCACTAGTAATTCCAATAAGAAATATTTTCTAATGATTCTACTATTAATAATTTGTAATTAATGTAAATTTAAAATAAATAAAAAGCAAAAGATCAAGAAAGAATATATTTATCACGTTTTTGTCAGTAACCATTAACGAAATGCTACATTATGATTTCGAAGCACTAATGATTTACTAGCTTTAAAACGATAGAATAAATGAATTTAGCTTGCAATAAGATTTAAAATAATATAAATTAATTTTATTTAATTTATTATTATTATTACCTGTAGCTACTGCTTCTAAATTTATGTCGAAATAGAAAACGAGCGGCTTCCCAGAATCGACAGTAGGACGGAAGAAAATATTACGATAAGTCGAAAATCACTATTCATTCAGTTCACGTACTGTCACGAACACATTAATAAACAAATGTTTTTTAGATTCCAAATATCAACGTTCATGACAGATACGTTTTATAAACGAATCGTCGACACATTAGGAACACTGACATAGCCGCTACGCGTTCTTTACAGAAAATACTCTCAACTGGAGACGCATAGGTCGCACGCGCGGTCTCTGTCGTTACATTCTCGTTGCTAATGAATTCACGCATGCGTGTTTCGACGTTTTCAACTTTCTACTGCATCTTTCAAATTCATAAAACTATTGAGATAAGCAAAACGTTTTTACTTTAAATAAAACACAACTTTCTTTTCATACATAAAATTTATGTTATTTTAATAATAATACGTAACATAAATCCATACATTGCATCTATTTATTGACAATATATTAATATATTTCTAATTAATTTAATAAATTTAATAATTATTCATATTATATTTTCTGTTTGATAAATAAAATAATGATTTATATAATACTTTAAATTGTAAAGCAAATTCTAAAAATATAAAGTGAATTTCTTTTTAGAAAAATATTTGTAAGTTATTTAAAATAATATTTTAATTATTTTAGAAATAAATATTGAGATATATTTAGAAAATTCAAAAATAATCATTATGTTTCCTCTCTATATAAATTAGTATATCAAGATATTATTTGTTAAATGGCATTGTGGTGGCGCTGATGATGGCGCTGCTATATGATTCTTTCTTTACGTTCTTGGCGGTCGTACTTTGCGTTGTGCTAAGCGAAGTACAAACTTTTATATCCTTTGTGATATAAAGGATCCGTTAAATTTTTTATTAAAACGATGGTTCAAAAAAAGGTAAATTTAATAAATTGTTAGATAAAAATAATATTTCCAATGATAATGATTTATTATTCTGAATTTTGATGGTTAGAATTCAGCATGTCTTGGATATGCGCTATTATTATAAATATGTTTCTCTTTCGTACATTTTATCATATTAGCTATTTATTTAGTTTATTATTCAATACGATTATTTATTGACATAAATATATGAATTTTTTATATATGTGATTTTGTTGATACATATTTTCATAGTAAAATTAACCATAATGTTTTGTATTGTGTTACTTTGTGTTTATGAAGATAATGTGTATTAGTATTTAGTAAATAAAAAATATTAATATATATATTTTTATAATAATTTTAGCCGAAGAAGAAAGTTGGAAAGAAAGTGGCAGCTGCACCACTTGCAGTTAAGAAGGTTGAACCTAAAAAACAAACCAATCCTTTATTTGAGAAACGTACTCGTAATTTCGGTATTGGTAAGTAAAAAAAAATAGATAGTTTAGATATATAATTTATTTATTACGTAGTATTAACTTATATTATTTGTAATAATTTATTACTTAGGACAGGATATTCAACCTGCACGTGATCTTAGTCGCTTTGTGAAATGGCCCAAATACATTCGTATTCAAAGACAAAGGGCAGTATTACAGAAAAGGTTAAAAGTCCCACCTCCAATCAATCAATTCACACAAACATTAGATAAACAAACAGGTATATTTATCTTATATTTGTTATGTAAATAAACAAAAAATTTGGGAAAATCTGATAATTTAAATTCATCTATTTCATGTTATAGCAACACAATTATTTAAAATGTTAGAAAAGTACAGACCTGAATCTGCTGCTATGAAAAAAATGAGACTAAAAGCTAGAGCTGAACAAAAAGTTGCAAAGAAAGAAGATACACCAACAAAAAAACCTAATGTATTACGTAGTGGAACAAATACAGTAACTACACTTGTTGAACAAAAGAAAGCTCAACTTGTAGTAATTGCTCATGATGTTGATCCAATCGAGGTATATATTTTTTTTCAAAATATTATAAATTCAATATTTTATTGTACAATTACAATGATGCTTGAATTTCTTCGTCTGAAAATAAATTTAATATAAATTTTATTTAAAAGATGAAATACTTTTCTGAGTAAAATGGTTCTATTTGTAAAATACGTATCATTGTATTGTTCTTATTCATTGATACATTATTTTTTATTTCAGATTGTTTTATTTTTGCCAGCTCTTTGTCGTAAAATGGGTGTACCTTATTGCATTATAAAAGGTAAATCACGATTGGGACGTCTTGTTAGGCGTAAAACTTGTACTGCTGTAGCTTTAGTACAGGTAAAATTTTTTTTATATTATTTATATTATTTTTATATAATTTTTTTAAGTTATTTCTATAAAAATAATAATTCAAAACATGATGAATTTAAAAAGAGCCAATCCAATGATAATATTAGTGATATAACTAAACAATATGTTACTGATATAATTTTATTAGTCCTATTAAATTTTAAATTAGATTTACTTTTAGTAATACATTGTTTTTTATTTTAGGTGGATTCTGGCGATAGAGCAAACTTTGCAAAACTTGTTGAGGCTATTAAGACAAACTTCAATGATAGATACGATGAAATCCGACGTCATTGGGGTGGTGGTCTCTTAGGCAGCAAATCTGCTGCTAGAATAGCAAAGTTGGAAAAAGCTAAAGCAAAGGAACTTGCACAGAAACAGGGTTAACATCTACCTGTTTATTGAATACTATTTACTATGTATAATAATAAAATAAAAAACCGAGGTTTTTGTTGTTTTATATGTTTTATACAAGACCTTTGATTAATTTAGAAAATTTGGAGAATAAAAATTATTAATACAAAATAATATTAAAAAATTAAATTATTAATGAATTTTATACAAAAACAATTTTATTGAAACAAAGTAAGAGAATTATGCAATTTTAATATTTATATAGTTACAATTATATTTAATTTGAATATGTACATTACAATATAAGTTTTACTATAAAACATATTCATATTCTTTTTTTTATTAACTTTTCCAATCTTTTTATTCGTCCGGCTTCATGTTCTGGGCTATCTTGAATGATATGACTCCTAATATCATGAGAAACGTCTGTATTCTCAGGTTGCTTAAATTGTTCTAATAGTAAAACTTGTTCTGTTTTTTTCAGACCCTATGAATTATTAGAAATTTAATATAAATGATAAAATCTTAATTTTAAATAAATTTTAATAATAGAAACATATAAAAAAATATTAAATACCTTCATATCCAATATCTTTTGAAATTCTGGTGCTTGTAAATCTGGTAGACGTATTCTACATTGTTTTACAAAGTCTTTTGGAGATTCTATTGGAGACATTACAATTTTAAGAATCATTTCAGCACTTGCCATGCCTTTCACTACTACCTATTTTTTATAAAGGATAATATAAAGATATAATTTTTCAAAAGTTATATATTAATATATTATATAATAATATATTAATTTTAAATGAAAATTATTAATTCAAAATATCATGAATAAAAATTAATTAACAAATTCTTTAATTATAGAAAATTACTTTAGTATATGTAGCAGGTGCTTTTCTTTGAACTTGATAACCTGTTGATGGAAGATCTAAGAGAGCAGTTTTTAACATGTGTACATCTAGCAACAATTGTTCGGCACCTACGGTATTTAATGGTTTACACTTATACAATTGTTGTACTAATTTTATTATGAATGAACTGCAAAAAAAAAAGTTTTTTCATTAATTTTTATAATAATATGAAATAAATTCATATTTTACTTTATTCCTTACCTTGCAAATTTTACACAGAGTTGAGTAAAATATTTTCTACATGAGGATAATCTATCTCTGATAGTAGGTATCGTTTGTCGAAGATGTGCCACAATAGTATTAACATAATTACTTTGATCACCAACAACTTCTATGGCACCCCACTGAACCTAAAAATTATGAATACAAATGAATAAAATTACTTGAAATAATTAAAAACATTAAATATAACAAATAAATGAATAAATACCTTTGTCATTGCAGTTAATGCAGATTCACATGCAGATTCTAAATCTTGAACAAGTAATTGTATACAATTTGATATAACACTATAAATAAAAATAATTACGAATATTATTAAAAACTTAAATATCAAGTATTTATAAAAAAATTTTTATAATACATACTTATGAAAAATATCTTGTTCTTGAGACAGATTAATTTTTTCTGCATAACATTTATCTGTTTTTTCTCGTAGTTTTTCTTCCAATTGTTGTGTTGTTTCTAAGCAATATTCAGCAGTTGTTAATATACTGAAATATAAATTTATATAATTTATTATATTAATTAAGATATTTCTAATTAGCAAACCTTTACCAGCATATACGCGATTGTTCTTCTTTACTAAATCTAGTGCTTTCACCTTCCTTTAGAAAACTTTGGAAATTCTGTATAAAACCTGATGTTGAAAGATCTCGAAAATCACGTATACTACTCATACTGGTAGCAATTCCCGCACTACCCCCAATTCTGTAAGAAATGTTAATTGTGAAAAATTATAAATTTAATTAGTAGACTCATAAAAGTATCTATTCTACTTACTTAGGTAAATTATTTTGCAATATTTTAAGAGCATATTCACGTAAATATTTTTGAAAAGTTTCCGCTAAACTTAACATAATTGAACCTGTACTAAGTTGTGTACATTGTAACATACATTTTTTATAAAATACAAACAGATCTGCACACGAGGATAACACACTACTAGGACCCTCAATACCATCACTATCTTTAGCACCAGGTGGTTGTGTTTTAGAATCTGATACAAATTTATCCATTAGATCTGCCAGATTACGATCTAAGCTTTCTATATAAATATTTAAATATGGTTCAAAACATCTTCCTATGAGATTTAAAAATGATGATGGTTTTGGTTTCTCATTTTGTACCTGTTTTATAATATAAAAGTTTAGTACAAAATAATTTAAAATATAAAATATTTTTATAATATAATATATATGCATTCTATAAATTATACTTGTTCATTTTGTTCAAATGGATTGCCTGGAACTTTATTATCAGTCATGTCTGTAGTATTTTTTTTATTTCCTACATCCAAATTTTCTAAAGTAATACCACTAAATCTTTTTGCTAATAATGATTCAAAATTACTAGTCCTTTGAATTGCATAAAGTAATAGTTTGACATCTATTTCAGCACGTCTCTTATGCATTAATTTTGTAAGATCTTCTCTTGTAACATGACAAAATTGCACAGCAATTCGTTCAGATATTTCCCAATCTTGAGGAAAAATTGCACCAAATTTTGATTCAAAATCAAATAAATGTTTCTTTATCCAAGCATAGCGTCGATCTATTTTATCCAACCATGCAAAATCTTGATTTTCATCAAAGAGATGTGCATATTCTTGTAATTGAATACCTACGAACCAGGTAAGGAGATCTTTCCTTATAAAAAAAATATGAGTTATTATATTTATATTTAAACATCACAAATAATTAAATTTCTAATAAACATACTTGACTTTAGGATCCAAAACAGACAACACTAAACAACCTTCTGTAAGTTGATTAAAATATTTTGGATTTTGACCAGAAAATGCTTGTTTAAAATCTGCTGTAATTTGTTGAGCCAACTCAACATGTATTTGACGTACCTTTAAATTAAAAAAAAGATATATTAATAAAAAAGAGATATTTTACTGTTATAAAAATTTAAATATTACATACTTCGTCAGACAATTGTTTTACTTGAGGTATATCCATGTAACTATTAAAATGTTGCATCACTTCCATCACTGCTTGTAATGGTAAAACAATTTCACCATATTGTTTCTTTTGTGTTAATACTCTATAATAAAATTATAATAACATATAAGTACATTAAATTATATTTATATAAACTATATTAAATTAAATTAAATATATTTTTGTTAATAAAAATTATAATACATTACTTTAAAGTATCTACACCTTCCACAAGCATATGTAAGTGATTCAATGCTGTTATTGAGGCAGTGAGATTTCTTTTAGCAAAGTCTAATTGTTTAATATCCCTTGTTATTTCTTTGACAACTTCTTCAGATTGTTCTGCTTTATCTTTAATATCTTTGATATGCACAAATAATTGTTTTATTACTTTCTGTGCATCTTCTAATGCTGCTCTTCCATCTTGACCTACATTTGTTTGTCCACGTACTACAGAACGAATTTCTTTGTCTATATTGCGTATTTTTAATTCCATATTATTTACTACATCATCTATATTCGATAGAGACTGTTCTGTTGGGAACAATGAATTTATATAATCTACTACATTAAAATTTGGTTGGTCCAATGGATCCGTACTAGGCAAAACCTAAGAATTAAAAGGTATAAAAATTATTTATTTAATTCAAAGAAAAATCGCTAAAATTATTTACAATTATTTACACAAAATAAAAGAAAATGAATTGTAATGTTTAATAAAATAAGAAAACATTAACTACTTGTTAATGATGAATGACAATTATTAAATATTTTGACAGTTTGTTATTAATCTAACCTGTTCAATGACATTTTGTACATTTGGTGGAAATGTATAAATAGTTGAATTTAAATCTTCTAATTCATCATCTTCGTGTCCTTCCATTTTTTTGTTTATATATTAATTTCAATTATACAACTAATAAATATTTCATTCTAAATGTATTTGCATAAGCATATGACATATAAAATGTTTACGTGAACACTTCAAACCTACAACGTGAAAAAAAACTTTTATGCTGTACTTGTTGCGTATTTAGGTACATTTTTTTCACTGTGCGATGCAACGTATTAATTATTTTTGTCATAGAAATAAGCAATGATGACTCATCCGATATATCTTATATGTATGTTAATGAATATCATTGTAGATGAATCTACTATCTGATATATTGTGTACGAATATAATTTATATTTAATATATTATAATTTGTAATAATAATAGAATATATATATAATGATATTTTTTTCTTATAATATAAAACAAAAAATAAATTCTTAATAACATAAAAAAATGAATTAATTTATTTTAAAAATTAATTACAGTACTTTCTTTATTAATATGAATTTTCATAATTTATTTATTAATATATCAAAATTTATTTCATTAAAATATTATAAAATCATAATGCAGTGTTTTAATCTTATTTATAAAATAATAAAATATTAATATTAATATTTATAAATATTATTATATTATATATTAATAATTATTCTTCGAATTAAATTTTTTACTCTATAAATATAAAATATAAAATATTAAAAAAAATATATAAGTTATAAATATATAAGTTATCTAATAATATAAACTTCTTCTTAAATGCAGTTTTAAATCAATGCAAATAGTTTAATTAAAATTCGCCGCTTTATATCATAAAGATATCAAGATACGTTATTCATTTCAGTTTCTGTCACTTATTGCTTATTTCATGCTATTCATTAATAAATCCGATATCGAAGATCACTCGATAAGCAAAAAGACAGTGAGTCTCCGCTCTATATTTTATATTCTATGGGAGTTGGTCGAACGATCGAAAAGCTTGGTCAGTTGTAGCGCCGACTCGGTTGGAAGTTGTGTAGTTTAAAGGCACACCACTGTACAAAATAGACGCACGTTTTTTCGTATTAAGTAACGTAGAATCAGTAACAATTTTGCGTAGAAATAACGCGAGAAAATTCATATCACAATGCCGCGCCAATCAACATATTGGGGAAAATTTGTATTCGTATATATTTTACATTTATTTTCATGTAAGTTGTACGCAATCGTAAACACCCACCCGGCCAGTTCATTCTGTTCTCGAATAGTGAAAATTACCGATAGTTTTTACATCGAAATATTACATGTCATAATAATTAATGATGAAGCATAAAGAAGCATTCAAACGTAGAAATTAAATTCGATTATTCGAAGTTAAATTTTAATAAATTCGTCTGATCGTTTTCATTCTTAGAAACATCTTGCATAAAATGTTTTATGTTTCAGAATTTGAATGAAATTTTTTTTAACGGTTAGTGTTACATTAAGAATATGAAAAAGAAACAAGTAATATAGCAAAATATATATTAATATACATGATATTATTTAATATATTTTTTGTATTAAGTTTAAGCAATACAAATGTACTATTAGAATAAGTAAAAGAATAATCAGAAAGAAATTTAGCAATCACGTTTAGTCAATTTTATTTAAAATAGATTGCTATTAGATAATTATTTATTATTAAGTGCAAGACTTGAACGAATTACAAAGTATATGAACGTGTTTACATTTTTCGCGGTTTTTTTAAAACTTCTCGCATATATTATACGTATTAAATTATATCATTTTCATTTATGACACGTATAAGATGTAACTTAAATTTTATTACATCTCATAACTGGAAATCGCTTGACATTTATCTAATCTTCCAATTATATTTAGCGATATAAATAATGACAATTATGAATCAAAAATAATTTAGCATATATTCCATTTTATTTAATCATTTTTATTCATAATAATTATAATTTATTTCTAAATTTTTAATTTTTCTTCTTCAATATTGATAAAAATTCACTTACAATTTCTTTTTTATTTATTTTTTTTTAAATTTGACAATCTTATACCATATTATTGAAAAAAATATTATACAAACTCATTAGCATTCTCTCTCTCTCATTTCTCAATTATCGCGTAAAATTAGAATTTTCAAAGTCGAAGCTGCGTAAAACGCGTTTTTCGTTCCTGCCATTTATTCGTTTTTTTTTTCTTCTCTTTCGTTTCACAAAGGCGTTTCGAAAGGACCTCTCGTGCGGTGAACGTTATATTCGGAAACGCGAACTGAAAAACCGATTTAAATTTCAAGCATACGCGACATCGACGGTGCACAAAGCAAAAAATGATTCCATTTTGACGACTGTGATTGGTTTCGCCGTTCGTATATGCTGCTTTTGAAACGTCTTAAAAGCCCCAGGAATATTCTGCGCGCGTGTTAGTAACACGCGCTTCCAGTGATCGATACAGTAACACCTCCCAGCAACAGGGTACTGCCACAAGTAGTTATAGCCGACTAAAACCTCTCCATTCTTCCGTACCGTTTCATTAGACTGTTTCGTGTATTTTTGACTCCATCTTTGTGCTTCTCGCTCCGTTCACGGAGTCTTGCCTACTGTAATACGTGTAATATCGGTTTTCGGGATCTAGATCGAGTAAATGGCCGGTAATCGAATTAATGAGATGATAATTGACACGGATACGTGAACCTTATTCCTTATACGACGACCTAAATTTCTCGAAGGAAGGAACGCGAGATTAATAGACACTTCCCTTCTGGCATGCTAAATTGTATCGATCATCCGGTTATTAATTGTTGCCCGATGATACGGCTAATTGTTGCTCGACACATTAACATCGACGGTTCGCGATAACGTGTAAATTCGATCGTACAGCCGGTTTCATTAATTATGGGCGAAAATTTATCGACCGAGTATATAGTTATACCGATCGTGGATACGATATACTTTGTTAAATTTATTCTCGAAGTTTTTATATATCGTTAAATCCTCGCTTCAATAATTTTCCTCGTGACTGTTTAATGTTTAATATGTCCGAAACGTGTAAAATATCATGTAATTTGTATTCATTAATTTAACTTACGATTTGGAATTAAATTTGGTACAGCCTGTTGTGTTTAATGCTTAATTCGTATCACGAATAATATTCGGTATTATTAACCAAGGAATTAAAATTGTTAATCTTTATTAATTTTCACTTCTACTACACAAATTTCGAAATTATTGAAATGTTTTTTCTACAATTATACTTTTTTTAGATTTTATAAATATTTTTCTATTTTTAACTTCATTTACACTTTCGTCACGCGTAGAAGAATAATAATTTCGAAATCGCATGGGATAGAATTTGAATCGAACGAATAATTTTAGAACTAATTTTCCGAATTTTCGAGAAATTAGTCGATAGTTACTAGAAATTCGTTCTTGAAAAATCTCACAATTTTACGAGTTAAAGGATAACTTTTCGAATTACGAGTTCGATCGAATTTGTTGTTATCGATCGTTCCTAACCTAACTTAATCGAATCTAACCTAATAATTTTAAATCACCGATACTCTTCGAAAAACGATTGTATCTCCATTTTTATTTCCATCGACTAGTGCATAAAACTTTGCCAAAAGCTTCTCAACTAATTTAATTTCCTCTTTCGTTTCCTATTTTTATATCCTCTTTCCTATTATTCGACGAGGCGTGATCTCGGCCGTCTAAATATTTCCCCATTACGATAATGGCGGCCAATTTTCACGGGACGTACGTGTAACGTGTATTTTATTAATTATAATTTTAATAAACGTATAAAGCGACAAGATTCGTTTAATCAGACTCGCGATGCTTTAAAGTTTCACGTCATTGACCGAGTTGACTGGATTTCCGCAGTTTGTGTCGTTCCACAAATTAATTAATGATTTTGTTTTCGATGTAGCCGTTTCGTCGTCGAATCGTAACGAGGCAAGTTTAGTTTATTTCCGTTCATTATATCCATACTCCTTCTACCTTTGACCATGCACAATAGAGATAGATTTCAGAATTAAATTAATTCGTCATTTGCGCTCGTATTATCATTCGAAAAAAAATTTCTTTCTCGATGGATTCGACGTTTTTTTTTCATCTCTCTCGTTTCGTCCATATTTTAAATAGTCGACAATTGAAATTTTTCTGTCTCGAGAAAAATTTTTTTTTTTTTCTTTTTTGCTGAAAAAATATTTCGAAAGTTGAAATCACATTTCAAGTTTTATATTCTTCGCTTATATCTCTATAACGCGTTTCACGAGATGCAATATTTTCATATAATTAAAATTATACATACGTGTGTACGAATATGTTGATCGCTTCGTGAAAAAGGATTGAACAATTTTAACTCGATGAAACGTTTTATAAATCGTGTAACATGTTCTCAACCGGGACAATGGTAGTTTTTTCTTTTTCTTTTTTATCAAAAGATGGAATTTTAACATGGAACATTATAATAAATTATGTTAATTATTCAAAGAGAGGAACGAAGTTATATTTATTAAGAGGTTATGTTATGTAGATACAGCTTGTCATAACGATATTCATTTCACTTTTTATATCTTCGAATTTGAATTATTTCGTGGAAATAAAAATACGAAAATAACATCGTCGTGCTCGTCGTATTCGAAAAATCTCGTCAATTTATCGTCGTCTTACCTTTTCACCTTTCAAAGTAACAATTTCGCAAAAATTCTTTTAATTCCTTTTCTTTCTTCAAAAAAGTATCTCTTTTAATTCTTTCAAGATTGGAAACTACAAAGAGAGAGAGAGATATTCGACGTTTCTGAAAATATTTTCCAAAATACGTATCGCGAGGAATGTTTTAAGCGGTGTCCGTCACGGTAACCATTCGTCCGCCAAGAAATTCCCTAGAATGTCCCTGACCGAACGAAGGCCCACCTCGAAAAGACTGAGAACGTTGTATAAACCTCTGTTAAATAAAACATCGCGCTTGCCGGCTTTCAGATGCAACTTCCTCCTCTTCGATGCAGATGCAGGCCCCGGTGCAGGTGCGACTGATAGCGCCGCGCTTTGTAACGTACAACGGTACGGCCACTATGCACTGCAATCATAGCGTACCCGACGAGTTCTTGCATAAAGTCGAGTTCATGAAGGATGACAAGAGGATATTACAATACATAAAGGACAGAAAACCGCCGTTTCACAGGGGCGAGGTAGAAGGAGCAAGCATGGAGGTGAGTTGCACGCAATTAACGCAGCCGTCCCCTCCACTCCACTCTCTTCTCCCCTCTCTTCTCCTTCCCCCTCTCCTCTCCCCTGTCTTTCAATTATGCAGTCTTTAAGCAATTGCGCAGTCATATCTCGTCGTCATCCAACTTCAATGATGATCTTCAAACCGAGAGTTTTTTTTTTTTTTTTTTTACGTTCTTTAAGGTTTTATAATTTTTCGATTCTTTTTTCCTTTCTTTCTTTTTTAATGGAAAGAATGGAAGATTGTATCGCGTAATTTTTTTTAAATACTTCGTGTTATGAAGGTAATTAACTATGTTTCACGATTCTTTTTCTTTCTTTTTTTCTTTTTAATGGAACTGGAGGATCCAGTTGGTTTAATCGTGCAATTTTCAGAATTTTTTCTCGCGTAATTAATGTTTCATAATTCTATCCGCGGTTTCTTTTTTCTTTTTCTTTGTTTTTCGATCGAGTGGAAGATTGTCGCTCAACAATCGCGTAATTTTTAGAATTCTTTTTTTTTTTAATTCTTTACGTGTTTCAAGTAATTCTTTTTTTAATAAAAGTGGAAGATTGTTGATCGTTTAATTTTTTAAATTCTTTGATAAATTTTTCCAGACAATTAATAAATTTCGTGTAATTTATAAATTTTTAAATTCGAGGTTTTTACAATCCTCCATTTTCTTTTTCTTTCGTTCTTTCTTTGTTCAATGTATGAAAGATCGTTTATTACGTTTCACATTCGAGATATAATTTAAGAGTTTATAAATTTATAATTTTACTCCCTTCCTCTTTCCAATACAGAAGTTAAAAATGGAGGAGCCAATAATTCTCATAATTTTTTCACAATTTTTAAAAATTATCTCTTCCTTCATCCTCTTCCTTTCTTTCTCTTTTCTCACTCACAGTATCTCTTTAATTCTCAGATCAATCTTCTCGCATGCATATTCTATATTTCTATATTCGATTTTATCAGCAATCGATATCTCAACAATTCTCACTTTTCGAACCCCATGACACGAAGAAAGATGTTTCGTATTATATCCATAATTTTTAACCCCGTTTTATCATATTATTCCCGAAGCTATATTTCATAAAACCCGCGTGTTTTTCCATATAATCCAATTATTTCCTCGTTCGAAACATTGTTAAATATCGTAGCGATTTACAATCCGTCCATTTCATTTCGCGCGATATTTTAATAAATTTCGCGTCTCCGTTCAATCTGGAGAGGTAAAAAATATTTATAACAATGTTTTCATCGCGTGTATTCGTTCCTCCACTCGTGGTATTTTAATTTTATATTAATTTTATGCTTTCTTATTTTTGTCCAATTCGTTCGATTAATTCTTTTACAATCCCTTAAAATTTCCCTGTTTTATCGACCGATATCTTGCATTTGTTCAAAGAGTTTCGTCTTTATTCGATGAAAACGATTCTCGTTTATTTTTATTTATTATTATTTTATTATTATTATTATTTATTATTATTATTATTATTATTATTATTTATTATATTATTTTATTAAATTATTTATTATATTTATTATAATTATTTATTAATTTTATTTATTATATTATTATTATAATTTTATGTACACAGGATTATTTATCACGTCCCTAAAAACAGGTTTTTAACGACATCTATTCACGAACATTGTACGAACAGAGGAAAAACGATAGCTTAATAGACGATCGCGTGTCTATATAGTTTTCGAAATTTTTCGATTGGTATTAATTATTGGTTTGGGAAAATTTAGAAAAAGGAAAAAATTCCGTTACATATTTATTTTCCATGTAAGTTTCGCGCAATTACTATTTTTATACGTTTAATAAACATTTAATACAAGATTATGTAATAATAGTTGCGGGGAATAATTATCGTTGGACGAGTAGTATGGGTCAACGTGATACGCGCCACGGAGGTTGGTAGAAGAGAAGAATAGGTATCGAGTGGTATAAGTCGTGCGTGCGACGAGGCAAGTAGAATGGGTCGGTCAAGGCGCGGCGAAGAATAAGAAAATTTTTCAATGAAATTTTTCCTTCCATTCAAAATTTTTTTATTCCATTATTTATCTATTTATTTATTGTGAGTGAAAAATTATTGGTTTAATCGTTAACAAACTAATTATTAATTAAATTGGTGTAAGTTTATTTGTGATCAAAACTGATTATAATATTTAGAAGATCGGAGAACAGTCGATAAAGTAGAGACGTGTTTATAATTTTCGTGCAATTATTATTTTTATTCTTTTGGAGAAACGGATAATTTAATTATAACAATTTTAAATTCTAAGTAAAAGTAGTATTGACTGATTATCGCTGGACAAGTAGTACAAGTCGTTTATGGTCAGGCTCGTGCACGTCTGAGAGTCGGATAAATGAAAAAAGTGATATAGGCTATCTATGATCAGACAAGTGGTATAAGTTTATTTATCGCCAGACTGATACGAATGAAGATCAGACAAGTAGAAAAAAATAGTGATGGTCGGTCAGGTAGTTTCATAATCAGAGACAAGTGGTATAATTGGAAATTTTTCCATTCAAAATTCGTGATATTATAGATAACTTTGTCTACGTGATATTTATTTTCATTAATATATAATTTTCGGTTCAATTATTATTTTTCTTATCCTTTTCGAGCGGAAAAATATCGGACAATTTAATCGCAATCTAACGATTTTAAATTTTAACGGTATTGTAATAATTAACAGTTGAACGAGTAGTATAGGTCAGACTGATACGCGCCACAGAATAAGAATAGTAAGTAGAAAAGAATAACGATGGTCGGCCAGTAATATAGGTTACCTACGATCAGACAAGTAATACGAATCTTTTATATTTGGACAAATAGTAATATAATTGAAAATTTTTCTACGTGATTTTTAATCTTCAATAATATAATTTTCGTGCAATTATTATTTTTTATCCTTTTCGAGTGGAAAAATATCGAACGATTTTAAATTATCGTTTATGGTCAGGCACATGCTTATCTATGATAAGGGCAAGTAGTACAAGTCTCTTATATGATAGATAAGTACAGTGAAAATGTTTAAAATTTTCCAAAATTCGCTGTAACTTCGTGATATTTATTTTTACATTTTTCGAATGAAAAAAAAAAACAATTTAATTTTAACTTTATTTTAAATTTTATAATAGTGGTATGGACTAATTTGTCGTACGGATATTTAGTGGTATAAATCATTTATGATCGGTCCATTCAGATAATAAAATCGAATCATATAAACTGAAAAATTAATTAGAATAAAATTACTACGAGCATAATGCATAACTTTATTTAAAACGCTTCAACGATATTCATTCCGTATTATATAATTATTATATAATTGACATATTGAACATTAAAGTTCAACATTAAAGTTAATCCGACGCTTTGAATAATGAATTATCGAGGTAACTTTATTCTTAACTTCAATCGTTAAAATTTCGCCCACCTCCGACGCCAGACACGGTTAGAAGGTCGGATAAGTAGGATAGAACGATAATATGTCAAGCGAAACACGGGCCAATCGCGATGCGACGAGTAGTAAAAGTCTCTTATAATCAAACGAGTAGTATAGTAGTCCCATTATAACTCCTTATAATAAAATTGAATCCAAATCGAAACTTTTTTTCTTAAAAAAAAATTCCTCGAATCGTTATTTTCTTTCTTCCCCCCCCCCTCCTCCCTTTTTTTTACCTCTTTTTTTACCTCCACGCATATTCGCATCGATATAATCCGATAACTTGATATTCCATTCTCCTCAGTTGTTAACACCGAAATGTACGAAAGCTCGGTCGATAACAACGCTTAATTTACGTGGCCATCGTGGTCAATAAAGTTGAACGAACATGCATCCAGGTATCGTTAATCTACCTCCATCGTGCATCGAGGGTCTGGATACCCGTCTGGTCCAAAAATAAATCACACGAGCTATTTTTAATTCTCTTTAATCTGCATACACGACCCCCTCCTCCCTCACCTCTATTCGTCTCTCTGTAAACTTATCAAGTCTTAATTAATAGGTTACATACACGCATCGCGTATTTCGAAAACCGTGTGTATCGAATCGAACGATACGATTCGCTCGAAAATTGACGGTTGGGTGCAGTGAGCGCAATCTGTGTATACTGAGTATACACAGTTTGATCAATCGTTTAATTTCCAATCGATCGCGGTCGATAACTTTCGCTTTAAAGCGGCGGGGCTTCGTTCCCTCGGGGAGGGAGGGGGGAGGAATTAATTTTTTTCGAATTTTTCCTTTCTTTTTTTTTTTTTGGAAATCTTTCTTCATTTGGATTTATTCGTTTCAATTTCTGTCAATTTGTGCGTGTTTTTTCTAAATCGTTGTTCAAGATAGTAGAGACAAAAGTCTATTATTTTAAATTTATGGAATGAAATTTTTTTAAAATCGTTTTATCATTTTTCTTTTTTTTTTTTACGAGAAAAAATTAAGTAAAGTTTTTTTCCTTTAATTCGTAATGAAAATTAAAAAAACATTTTTTGTGTATTGAAATTGATTAATTTGTTGCTAGAAATGCTATTAAAAATGGCAGCTTCAAGATTTTTGTTATAAATCTAAAAATATGTAAAATATATTTTTTTCAAATTTTTCTTATTGCCAATTTTTTTAAACAATTTTTCTTTTATGAAATGATTTAATCCATTTGAAAAAGAAAAATTTTAAACAATTTTAAAAATTTCATTCTAAAGATTTATTTATCCAAATCCTTGTGTAGGAACGAGCAATTATAATTAATATCAAAAAAAAGTCGAGATATCGAATTTCCACATATTAAACAATTTTTTTTATTATGCAAACAGTTTCGCGTGCACCAGACCAATTTGCAACAATTTCTTATAATAAACCCACGAATACGACGATAAAACGTGTAATTCTCCAATCTCTAATACGATGGCCCTCGAGCCAACTGTCCATGAATGGAAAAGTTTTCTTCTCCGAAGTTAATAATAGGAACAAAGTTGATGAAACGCGTATATATCGTAACGAAACTTTTTATTTTTTCTTTTTTTTCCCTTTTAACTCTAATTAAGTATACGAAGGATAAAGTTTTCATTCCAAAGTATTCATAACTCGATGATGATTACGCGACGATTATAATTATTTTTCGCGTTAATTTCCTCTTAATCGTTTCTTATCTTACTCTTTATTTTGCATTTTCTCGTCTCGCGTGTCCGAACATAATCACTTTATTTCACTCGAAACATTGTGTCACCATCTCGTCCAATCAGAATTATTCCACTCGCACGAGTGTATATAAAATGTCCTAAAAATATGACAACATCTCACATAGGGATTTTCATCGCGGCTTTATCAACGAATCATTAACGAAAAACGACTGGCCAATCACGGAGCGCGTAGCCTAGTCGAGCCGCAACGGTAGAGTTGGCTGCGTGCGGCGACCGAATGCGAACAAGTTCAAGCAACGTATCTCGAATAAAATTGAATAAAAATAAAAAATCGAATTATATCACGAATAATTAATAAATTATAATATTCAACGTACTTTCTTTCATTTCAAAGGTTACGAATTGATTGGTTACTCTTCTTTTGTTAATAAGTCGTTAATAAAATTTTTACAAAAGAAAATTTTCCTTGAAATTATCTCAGAAATCTTCAGTTTAGAAATATTCCAACATTTTTTGGGATATATTGGCAAATAGATAATAATATAAATATATTTAAAGATGTTTAGTTAGATTGAATATTTGTGTTTTTCGCACGTGTTAAAGAGAATTTAATAAAAAAAAAGGAGGAAATTGATATTTTTTCGTGTTTTATGATATGAACATATAAATTTTCTATACCTACAAATTTTCTAAGTGGATTACGTGTGATAAAATTAATATTGGCAGAGTCGTGTATTAATACACAAATTTACACGATTTGTACGCGATGTGAACGTGATTATAGAAAGTGAATAATGATGAAATTTACAATATTTGAATAAATGTTCCATTATAATAGATCCCTCGAGATATATGATTATTTACATTTGATCATATTTTACGTAATTTCGTTAAATATTGAAATTGAAATGTTGTTCGATTGGTCGTTCTTCTTTATTTGAGGTTATTAATCGTGTGTTTATTTTATGATTATATATAATTATATATTATTTCGAGAATAATCGAAAAATAGATAGATCTTAAGAAATACGGAACATTTGCAAATTTCTTTCTCTTTTTTATTTTTTTATTCGGTATTTGTGCAAACATATTTAGAGATGTTATCTTTTATGATATAATTCTTAACCTATTCATTTCTAATAAAATGATAAAATATAAGGAAATTTGTAAACCATTTGTTTTTTTTTTAATTTTTATCGGCAAATGTAGTAATATTGAAATTATTTTTAAAAGTAATGTCGAATCTTATTACTGAAAAAATTCTATCCATTTCTGAAATCATTATATTTCAAAATTTCACGTTTCTTGTATTTTCACAGATTAATTTTATTTTAAAATATAATTAATGAATTATCAATAAATTACTTCACAATTTAAAAGAGAAAATTTACTGTAAATTTCAATGTATAAAAAAAGTTCTATATTAAATTATCGATAATTACTTACGATAAAATTCTTCTCTCTAATTTTAATCTTCTTGAAATACATTCTTAAGTTCAACATTTTGAAATATTTTATTCAAATATTCACAAAAAGTTATTATACGATAATTCTACAATGAATTTTGCTTAAAAATTATATATATAATTGTAACAATACATGTATAGTGTCGAATGCCAACGCCTTACGACGACTGGACAATGAACTAATCGAAATCTGACTATATTTTGTTTACAGTGCATAAACGAGAATCGTACGAATCTTTCTGATGAAAATTTTGTATAAATTTCGTGTGACGATTTTTATTATTGTTTAGATTAATATTATTAATATTATTAAACTTAATGTAACCTAATTTCATATAATAATAATGTATAAAATTAAAAAATATCATGTACAGTTCATTCAATACATTGTTTGCTTATAACTCGATCTAAAAGCTAATTTAATTTAACCTAACATAAATCTAATTTCAACAACTATATCACACATATTAAAAATATCATGGTAAGAATATCACTGAACATATCTTTCTTTATAACTCGAAAGCTAACCTAACTTAACTTAACGTACCTTTAATTTCATATAAATGTTATCACAAACAGAAAAATATTATATACAAGTATCGAATGTATCTTTGCTTATAACCTAACCTAATTCGAAAATTAAAATTTAATCTAACATAGTTCTAACCATAAAAATCGATGAGAAGGATGCTTTCGTAAATAATTATTCGCAAAAAATTTTATCAAATTTGTAAAATCATAAAATATCTTTAAAAAAAAAGATGTAACTAAATTCCACTACGTAATAACAAGGGATAAAATTCGGTACAGAGGAAATGGATGATATCATCAATTATACATAGCAGTTTCTCGTACTGTGTTAAAGTTCGCCGCGTATTCGTGCATCGTGCAAACGATTCACCTTGCTTTACGAGCCGCATTGTTCCCGAAACGTCGAGTGTAACCTAGAAAAAAGTGACGCATACTCTTTATACGGCCGTCTAAACGCGTTTATCCTGTCCGCAGTCCCTGATACACATCCAGTCGAGAATTCTGGCTAACTTTAGCAAAAATGAACAGTGGATGAACAAACGGAAAAGAGGAGAAAAAAAAAAATTCTGATAGTACACTCGTTCAATGATCGTTACAGTATTATTTAATATTCAATATTCATAATTGTTTAATGCTCGATTGGTTTCCATGGTTCTGCAATAGTCTTTCGTCGATTACATTCATTGCCATTCTTCCTATTTTTTTTCTTCTTCCTTTAATGCTACGCATTTTAACGAGAAAACAAGAAGTAAAGATTTAAATTGAATTGAGACGTGATAAAGGTTCGATGAGAGAGATGCTATTGGAATAATTGTTTTTTTTTTTTTCTTTCGTAAAGAATTCGTACGGAGTGGATTGTTGCACTTTTTCTTAATAAACTGGCTGCAATTATGTAACGAAAGATAAAAAATCGTGAAAATGCATTTAATGAAAGTCGATCTTGTTGCTTTTTTCAAATGAAGGCTTTGTGATTATTGTTACGAAAATATAATGAATGAAAATATTATTTAGAGACATTTATTTTTTCCAGTGAATTTTCTTTCTTTCGATCGGTTATTTTTCAATCATAATAATTATTTATCGAAAATATAACCATTTCTTTCTGCATATTTGCAATAAAAAACAATTCAAAATTTTTCAAAAATTATATTTTTTAATAAAAATTACAAAACTGATAAATTCAAATCTCCCGCGTTTCAACAATCTTTCTGAAAGATTATTCGAAGAAGAGAATTTGATGAAAAATTCGATAAAAATTAAAATTCATCGATTATTTTATCATTTTATCGAAAATAATCACACATATATAGAAACAATTCAAAAAAAATTTTTTTAAATTATATCTTTCAATAAAGATTTCGAAACTGATAAATTCAAATCTCCCGCGTTTCAACAATCTTTCTGAAAGATTATTCGAAGAAGAGAATTTGATAAAAAATTCGATAAAAATTAAAATTCATCGATTATTTTATCATTTTATCGAAAATAATCACACATATATAGAAACAATTCAAAAAAAATTTTTAAAAATTATATCTTTCAATAAAGATTACGAAACTGATAAATTCAAATCTCCCGCGTTTCAACAATCTTTCTGAAAGGTTATTCGAAGAAGAGAATTTGATGAAAAATTCGATAAAAATTAAAATTCATCGATTATTTTATCATTTTATCGAAAATAATCACACACATACTTTTTTTCTCAATATTATATAGAAACAATTCAAAAAATTTATAAAAATTATATCTTTCAATAAAGATTACGAAATTGATAAATTCAAATTTCCCGCGTTATCTTTATCTGGAAGGATATTCGACGAGAATTGCGCAAAATATCGTTTACTTATCCTTTTACGAGAACACATTTATTATACTCTATCGTTACACTGTATACCATTACCGTTATATCCCTCTTATGTCACTTCATTTTCCGTGACCGTTTCTATAAAAACCTCATTTCACATATTTCTCCACCCTGTATCGCTGTATGAAACAAAAATCCTCTCCCCTCCTCTTTCTTCTCCCATCCCCTCCCCTTCCTTCTCCCCACGCGTAGGCGCTCACGTGACCTGGAATTAAATAAAACATCGGTTTCCCAAGCGAGGACAAGAGGAGGCGAAACCGCGAAGGCGTTACAGGAGGAAATTGAAACTGCAACCGGTATTAACGTAGCCTCGTGTTATATCGAGGATAGACAATATCGAAACGGACTTCCTTAACCAAAGCCCTCGATACAAGCGCATCGAAACATGCAAGTTTAATAAAAATAACGCGATATCCTCGATTCGTGACATATTCCTTTATTACGTGCCTCGAAAACTGGTTCAATCGAGCGGAAATAGAAAATGGGAATATAATACCGGTGAAAGATTTTTTTTCTTTTCCATCTTGTTACTGATCTTGTTGATTTTTCGCGTTTATTTATTTCTGAAGCAAAAGTTTGAAAAGTTTCGTTCTAATTGTCTAACACGCAAAACTGTATTTTCGAATTTTTAGACTGTGAATTTAACGCGAGAGAAATTGGTTATGATATTGTGGAAAATAATGAAGAAAATTTTATCATCGTTTTTTTTTTATAATATGATATTTCATGTATCAATTATTCGTGGTAATCTCATTTATGGATACAAATATCTTGTAAAAATGTTGTAAATTATGCTAAATTGATGTTACTGCATCATTTTATCATTTCTCTTTGTGAAGAGAAACACGAATATCAATTCAAATTTCGTAAGAAAATTAAGCAAGAAAAAAAATGCATTCTTTTTTGTTTTCATATTGTATTTACTAATCAAATAAGAAAAATCGATTGCTTATCGCTAAATCCAAAAATTTTTACAATCGAAATTTATTAATTCTCCTATACCTTCTATCTTTTCAAAATGAATGATGCAATAAAAGGATAAGAATTGAATTGCATGATCGAACATCAAGAGATCGAGAGACTTCTTATCGAAAGTTACAAGATCAAAAACACATCGGAAAGAAAAAAAAAAAAAAAATTCTTTCATCACCTCTCACACGATCCACTTGTAATTCTAGAACATTCTGTAGATAAGATTTCTATCTTTGGGAAGTAATTCCTTCTTTCGCAAACTTTCTTTCTCCTACTTTTCATTTCTTTCCTTCTTTGTTTCTTTCTTTCTTTCTTTTTCGTAATATCTCATGGCGTATATACTCTACGCGATCAGTGGAACGGTCGTTTGATCTATTTTCGAGAGATCGATACAAGCGTCCCTTTCAACCATGCTCTCGACACGCAAGAGGCAATAATGGCGTGGGTCACAATAGTGAAGGGCTCCGAACGACTTATACGCGCAAAAAACAGTGGTTGCGTGTTATTTAAGAGGTCTTTAGAAAACCGATCGAAGCGACAGTCGGTAACGATACATCACGTTTATTTTACAGCATTTCGAAAATGGCACGACAATCAAATTAAAGAACTTACGTTTCGAGGCGTCCGGCTCGTATCATTGTCTGGTTACGATGACGACTCCTATTTATACCGAACACTCGGAAAGCGTTCCAATGAAAGTTATAGGTAAGTCGTATTCTATATTACATGTATTTAATACGAAAAAGTTTCATGGTAAGTAGTTAGTTGGTAATACCATCGGTAGATAATATCGTCTTGAAAAATCGTTTATTGCATATTTTTGAAAATTGAATCATTATAATTACAATTTATTGTGAAAATTGAATGGACAATATGCAATTTTGATAATTTTTATTCAACTATGAAAATATTTAATTATATCAATATATTAAATTTATTTATATTTTTTTAACCTAATACATTGTATTATCTTATTATATTTATTACAAAATTGAAGAATAAAAAAGGAAATTAAAGAATTTTGTTTCAATTATAAAAAATTATAAATAATAATAAAATAATAATAAATTAGAGATATCAAGTAAGTTACTAAAATTGTTCTTTTAAAATGATATTGCTCATGGGATAATCTAATATTTTGTCTGAATAGATTGAGTCTCGTTTACTGGAAGACACCTGTCGAACGTTTCTATTAACATGTTTCAGTATTGATAGAGTTTCCATTAAGCTTGATGTGATGACAACGATACACTATAATATAAAACGTTTTCTATATTGCAAAATTTTATATTTTAAATTATAATGAGAAATTTTATATTCTGTAAATTTTTTTTATAGAACAAAAAAAAAGAAAAAGACGCAAAGTTTTGCAATAAATTGAAATTTAAATGCATTGCTAAAAAGTTCCTTTATTAGAATAAACTTTTATTCAATTAATTTGCTGCGACTTACTAACTTTGTACTGTGAATTAATCTCTGAGAGAGAATTTATGCAAAATTTATCTCTATCTATTTTTTTCTTCTTCCAAATTATTCAAATCATTGAAATCTTCCAGATCTCAAAAGATAACACGCTGAAACTTGAAAGGTTAAGGATCCAAAAATATCTAGCTTTATGTATTATTTTATGTATCTTCCTTTACAAGTAACGACGTCATAGATATACAGATATCATCTTAGTTGACGTGCATTGTCTCATTATTTATCTTTCTTTATTGGACAAATCCAATCTATTCTATTCCAGGTTAGGTTAAGGTAATAAGCAAATAAACATTATATGCATGAAATGAATAGTGAACAATTTTTTATTGCAACATATATAGAATGTTGATATATTCATGGAACACAGTTTGAATTGATTCTAAAGGTCAAAACAAATATTAAAGTTGTTATAAAAGTCGATTTATTTATTAAATTATACGCAATTGAATAGAATGCTATACGTATAACTTTATCTTTGTCTTACTGTCATATATCTGTCTCGCTTCATCTAATACGAGTTTAAATTGCTTATAATTTGATAAATAATGTCTCAATCGACATTTTTGCATATAAATTTTTATGTTTGTATCAACTTTTGTATTTGTTTTGATTATAATCTTTAAAATTTTAATATTTCATTATCCAAACATGTTTCATGAATATATCACAAGTTAGTATATATAAATGATCAAGGTTAATAATAATAATAACACTTTCGAAATGAATAATTGAAAATACTAGTTTACTCATATAATTAAGAAATAATTATTAATAAGAATATTAATATTAATCGATAAAACTCATTACGATAAACAAAAGGCACGTAATGTATACATAACCAAGATAAAGACAGTTGACAAAGACAGTTGACTTTTCTCATTCTATGCTGGAAAATTACCTGTTTCATGTATACTTTTTACGTAAGGACAAAGGAAAACGTTACATAAAGTTATAAAACTTTTCACAACAATTTTGTTCTTATTTTTATAATGTAAAGAATACGCTATGGCAATTTGTCGTCAAAAAACTGGGACACCTTTCATATTCAAATTAAAACTCGATATAAGTTATTAAAGAAGATACAGAAGTTTAGAAAATTCCAATATCCTTCACTATGTATTTTATACATAAGTCAATATTATAGTGTATGTCTTCTTGAAAAGCGACATAAATAAAAAATTAACTATGAAATAACTTTAAAACGATTTAAAAAATACGTAAGAATATTAAAAATGGAAATTCACTTACTTCACATTACTCGGTATTCTACTGATAAAAGATATTATGCTTTCTTTGTTTTAATGATGCAATAAGTATAAATTTTCCACCAAGTGTGCAATATGCAAATTGTGAAATTAATTCAATCTTAAATATTCTTTAAAGTTAAAAAGAAAATTTAAAGATACAATTTGAATCCATTTTTCAAATAATTTTTTTCTAATTCATCTCCAAACAATTTTTTTTGTTTAGTTATTACTTGTCTTATACAAAAATTGTTCAAGAAACAGAAGATTATGAAAACAGTTTATGTAATAGTTTCTTTCTGATAAAAATTTTTTATATATGTAAGATTAATAAAATTGTAAAAGTCAAATTATCTTTAATGAAAAAATATCAAATTATCATTAATGAAAATATTTAATCTCAATAATTTTATTATGATATATATTTCATTTGAAAATGAATAACATTTTAGAAATCATACTGTAATAAAAAATTCACTGAAAAATACATTTTCTCATCAGTTATTCTTAATTTAAATGTAAAAAAATGTAAAAAAATTGAAATATTGAAATTGTACATTGAATTAGTTTATTTAGATTAGGATAGAATATAGGTTAGGATAGAGAATAAAAGAATATAAAAATTAATATTAAATAGAATATAAAAAATTCTTAATTTAAATGTAAAAAAATTAGAATATTGAAATTGTACATTGGATTAGTTTATTTAGATTAGGATAGAATATAGGTTAGGATAGAATATAAAAAGAGTTAAAATGTTGAAATGCATTTATTCTATAATCTATAATATTCTATAATATTATAAACTTTCAGAATTTTTAAATATTTTTATGATAAATGATAATATAATTTAGATAAAAAAAATAACAAGATGAAATTTTGTCAAGTAATTGTCATTGACAATTACAAAAAATACTAAAAGAAAATGTAATGCAAAAGTTGAATTTTGAAATATATACATTGCATTAAAAAAGTTTCTTTGCAATATAGTTATATTTTAACAAGTAAGACAGAAAGTTTTTGAAAAATTGAAAAAGTTACGAAACGCGTAAAAATACTTTTGAACTTCTAATTAAAAAAATTCTTGTCTTATAAGACGTAAAAACATATTGACTAAAAAGAATATCAAGAAATTTATATATATATTTAAATCGATATTGAAATTAAATAAATTAAAATAAAAAGATTAAACGAATAAAAAAATTAATGAAATGAAATGAATTTATATTTCATTATTCAAGAAATTGTAAATTCTATATTTGTTAAAACTTGGATACTTTAAATATTTGAATTCATGAATTTTAAAGCGAAAAAAATAAATAACATAATTATACGCACATATTATTACGCTTGTTAAACGCATAAAATGAGGTTGACATAAGTAGACTTCGTTGAGTACCATTCTATCTTTCCAATTTTTATTTCACTATAATTAGATTGAGAATTTTTATTATTATAATTTTTGTACATTGAATTTGTCGAATCAAACTTTAATTGATATTAATTTTGGCAAAACTATGTAACTGTTAAAAGTCTTATTAAATGCATTTCACATAACCTAACATTTTCTCTCTTTATACAAAATATAATATATGTATATAAAGAATTCTATAATTTTCATTTTAATTATAATGAACATAATTGTATTGTATATCTCATATACCTTCACAGTTTTCCAATTAACGCTTAACAATTTTATAACAAAATTAAACGAAAAATATTTGTCTATTAATATTTTTGAAGTAAGATATTAAATAGAAAACTTGAAAGATAAAAGATGCAAACTTGGGAGGGGAGGTTCATCCTTGCATCAATCGATCAGCTAATTATGCAATCGTTTCCTATACTGTGAAAAATATAATCGCGATAGGACACGACTTCTTTGCAATTATAATATGCTACCGAGGCATAAAAATTGTTATATAACTTTTATCGGTATAAATCGTTGATTGCATACAGAGTTCCACAGTTGACTTAAAAACAACTGTGGAAGGGAGAATACATTTGCAAGCATAATTTGAAGAAGAATAATTGTTAGATATGAACTTTGTTCTTTCTTCGTTAAAAAATCAAATAAAGATCAAATATTTAGTCAAACTTCAGATTACATTAGATTAAGTTCATATTTTTCTATTACACTCCAATAATTATTGAACTATTAGGTTAAGTTAGGTTAAGTTTATATTTTTCTATTGCACTATTATAATAATCACTAAATTCTTCTTTATTATAATTCTCAAGAATAATTCTATTCTAATTAGTATTGTTGTGAAATTGTGTACAGTACCACAGACTGAAAACCCGAAAATTACGTTCAAGAAAAACTCGTACGTCGTAGGTGAAAGTTTAGAGGCGAATTGCACTTCCTCGGCTGCACATCCAGTTCCTCATTTGACTTGGTATATAAACGGGAAGGAGGTGAGTAAATATCAAAGATAACAGGCATACTTGTGTCTAATAAATCTCGATGAGATGAATTCATTTTTCACTTATAACATCACTCACTTAATTATGATAGTCTACACACATTTTTTCGATTTCATTTTGTTACGTTTTTATTCTTACGATGAATCGAATTGATATTTAGAAACGATTAGTTATCAACAGTGCGATAACTTTCAGATTGAATAAAAAATTATAACATTTTATGTTCGATGATGTAAGAAAATTTTCCTATTTTTGATTTTTCTTTAATATTAACATTTTGTTTTGATTATGATTCTTCACAGATGAAGGATATTTCTTATATGAAGTTATAAATTAAACATTTAAATATTAGAAATAAAAAAAATATTATTTTATGAAAATTTTATTACGAATAATGCCACTTGTTTTTTTTAATGCCATTGTAACATCGACATTCGTTTTCGCAAAACATTAATCCGTCAAAACTAACCTAATTCTTATGTCACGATGCGAGAAATTTTTTATAAAAATTATAACCAAACACCATAATGTTTTTGTTTGCCTGTTATATTAGGTGGATATCAGTCTGGTAAATCACTATCCTCACACACATCACAAAAACCAACTGATGTCCGCTACTGCGAAGCTGGTGATAGAGGTTTCCGCGTTACACACAGGAACAAACGGTAATTTGGAAATAAGTTGTCACTCGACCATCCCAGATTACGCAGTGCAGTATGCCGATATAAAGAAGGAATCGGTCACGGGTAATTATTCGACTCGATTTTATAAAATAATTTTTATTCTCCTTTCAATTCTCTATTTTTTTCTCCCCATTTCTTCGTGGAAACGATTTAAAATTATAAATCAATTGCAAAATATATATCAATTTGCAGATAGATATCTACTTATCTTTCATAAATTTTATTAATTGATTCGAATTAAATCCATATAGACACTTCCGATATATTTTTTATAGTAATTAAACGTGATTGAATTTTAATGTTTTTAAAAAATAAATTTTTCGAACTCTTCACATGATCATCGTGTGTAATATATTTTCAAAGTTCAATTTTTACATACACAATTTTTCTCACTCATAAATATTTGCAAACACTGTATTTCATAAATCATATTTTTTTTCACCGTATATCGGTTACCGAACACTCATTTTTAGTGAACTTCCCAATCAGATTTTCGAATTCTATTCAGCCCGTATGCACACAGCTTATTTATTTGCAATATTTTTTTTTTTTTAACACGTACACGTTTCGTAAAAATTGGCTCGCTTTAAAAATGAAATTTGCTTTTCAAATGGAAACTCATACTTTCTAGATGGGAATCAATACACGCAAGTATTAGGGCCGATTTACAAACGAGGGAAGGGGAATTGTACACGCGAACAATTTCTCACCCATTTTTTCCATTAAAAAGCATTTCTCTACTTTAATCTCATAGTCGTGAGATTTTCATCTCAAATACCTTTTCCATCGTTCATGTAAGGCATACTAATGAATGAGATGCGTAACCTCAAAAGTAGACGTTCTAATTAACTCGTTTGAAGACCTATTGCATCACAGGAAAAAACGTCCAATTAGAAATAGCAATTGCGAAAGTTATCCATAGCTTCTTCAGTGCCATCTAGCTGCATCTAATCTCTAGGAATATTTTTTTATTTCTACTATATTTGATTTTATAATAACAATAATATAGCATTGCAATTATTTTAATTATTAAATGTGTTAAGAATATTACATGCAATGTAAATTAATCTTATAATTCATAATAGATTAAACGAGAGATTTATCTTATCTATCTGCATAGGGAAATAGAGAAAAATACCATACGATGAATACTAGTGATTTTTAAAAATTTTTATTAGTTTATTTTCCAATAAATTACTTATTTAAAAATATTTTTCAGAATAATAGTTACAAATAATGAATTTTTTTATTTGTAATAAGATAATAATATATAATAATATATTGAAAGAATATATTTAAAAATTATTTATATTTTTCCTCATAAAATATGTCAGGGAATAAATGTTTATGTTCATTGAAAAGAAATTAATTTTTTCTAATCATCTAATTCTAATCATCTAATATAGCAAATTATTAAAAAAAATTTTAAATTTATTCTTTAATATTTTAAATCGTAATATTTTTCTATTGTACTATATAATAATCAGCATAAATCATCTCAACTGCATTATTTCGTATTCGATGTTAAATTCCACAATTAACATAAATCTTTAAATATCTCATATTTTCGAGTCTCGCGTTTCTAACGTTAGACCTACTTTTTATTCATTGTTTCAGTGAAAATTATGTCGATGGTCGAATCCTCAGCACCAAATATCGCGTGGGGATGGCCCCTAGCTACGTTACTGTGCATACTCTGCGCGATGCACAAGATCATTCCTTAATAAAAGTCAATTGCTATAGGATAATTAAACGAAAGAAAAAAAAAAAAGAAACTAAAGAAAGAAGAAAAATACAGGAAAAAAAAGAAAAAAAAAAAAGATGTGTAATATACGTAAACGAGGAGAAGAATAAATACAAGTGGAAAAAAAAAAGGGAGAACTTGTGGGAAGGGGGGAATATATATATATTATATACATACATATATATATATAAACATATATATATATATATATTAATGAACGAACAATCACAATGTCTTCCTTGATTATACCGAAATACACGGGGGCAGCGATTTTATTGTCTTGCAGAAATTTTATAAACTCATATAGACGCGGCTTCTTCGTGCAACTATTTTCGATTGTCGCTTGTATCGATCGTTATCTATTTCGCGAAAAATATTGTCGAATCCGGAGGGAGTATTCCGTTCGTTTTTCTGGTCATTTCGACCAGCACAAGTTTGGAAGAATATGACCATCGAAACGACGATAGAAGAAAAAAAGTAAAACAAAAAAGAAAAAAAATAAATAAAAAAAGAGAGAAAAGATATCGTAGTAAATAGTAATTCGCCGGTTAACAGTGATTTTTTTCTAAAAAGGAAAATACAAAAAAAAAAAAAATATATACATAGGCTACACACACGGGCGCATTTTTCTTCTTCATCCTCTCATGATATCGACCGCAAGATTAACTCGTTCACCATTATTCTATATTTCTATATACTTACTGGATTTAAAATCTTTTAAATACGTTGACACTATATCATAGAATACTTTATTCGCTCGTATTCGAGAAGAATTTATTATATTCGTGAAAATATATATATATACGAAATACTGTTTTTATTCATAGTTTAAAGAATTACATATCTATCGCTATTTAGTATATTACGTACTTATCGATACTGACGGTTGTGATGCTAGAGACCTCTAGCTGAATTTCGAAGAGATCTCGAGCATTTCAACGGATACACACGTTCATTCGATAAGTGTGTTACGATGATCGGGGACGGTGTAATGAATGTCAATTCGTAAATCGAATTTCTTGCTCGAAATTAAGGAGTGTAAAAGTATAGGTATTGTTTCAAATGAATATCAATCTTATCTTTTGTTTATTAGATGTGTAAATGAATTCACTGTTACGAATCGTGTAGTAAAAATTGGATTATTCGTTCACGAAATAACTTTTACCATTGTTCAAAAATATTTGATTTCGAAATAGAAAAGAAGTAAATATAAAAGATATCGAGTTGACTTACACATCTAATAAATGTACGAAGTTTAAATCGATATTTTTATTTCGGAAAAATGAAAAGAGAATTTAATAGGAAGAAATGAGAATTGATATATCTTTATTATTATACACTAACCTTATACTTACAGTTTCTACTTTCCAATTGCTTTTTTATCGACACGCATGATCAATTATGAAAATATTATACAATCGATTATTTGATGTTTTTACATTCCTAGTTCTAGCATAATCTAATTATTGGTCATAACGCTAATTTATGAAAGTAAGAACGGAGAAATATATTTCATATACATATTATCGTCTAAAAAGATATTATGATAAGTTAAATAGATATGATACATACGAGCTTTGTACACGTGAACGCATGTGAACGTTTTGTTTTAAAATATCTTGAATAGATATTTATATATATAAAAAAATTATATATACACATATATGCGTGTTGTGTGCTAGCAAACGCAAAAATTATAGTCCGAAACTGGAAAATTCTATTGACAAATCAGAAATTAAGACTGTTGTACCTTGTTATCGGCATAATGATATATATATATATAATTCATCATAATATTATTCGTTTATTTTTCATTTGTTTCTTTACGTTTCATAATAAAAAAAATATCGTTGTATTAATATAAGGATAATTTTATCTTTTAAAAAATTTTTCAATATAACAATTTTTAATTTTTAATTTTTCACGGAACTTGTTAAAAGTCAAGGTAAAATCGATTTATTTAAATATATGTTAAATATATGTTCAGTTATATCGTGCAATAAAATTGTACAAATTTTGTACAAATTTAATTTGCATTATGCTGAAAAAATATAATACCAAAACTGTGTTCCTTTATAAATAGTACAAACTTGCATGTATATTTACGTTTTTTTTTATTATTTTTATATATTTACAATGTATAATTTTTTATCAAAAAATAAATTTTTCATTTCAAAATTCCAATCTTCTCGAAATGTAAATCAATATTATTTAATTAATTTTTTTCAATTATATATCGTGTCAGAAATTTATATAAATTTATATAAATTTCTCAATAATCATCTATTTAAAACTCTTCGTTTCGCTTTTACTTCTACGCAGTTTTATTGCACGTTGTAATTAATCGTCTATAACCGATTAGATAAAATGTACGCACACGTAGGGTCTGTCCCTTAAGAGAATGTACGATAAAAGTTCTATTTTTAATCGAAAAAGGGGAAAAAAAAAAAAAAGCGAAAGAAAGAATGAAAAAGTTATCCCCTTGTCAAAGGGGATAAGTCTGGCTATTTTGTCATCGCGAGCGTGCGTTTTTATACACGCCTATAAATGTCTATATATCGCGTAGAAAAACAACAAGGTGTTATTATAGAATTTCCTTGCCTACGCACTGTACAGTCTGCATTGTCGATCAATAAAATTGTGTATACGACGGTTTTCCGGGACGTCCCACGTGTGCACGATTCTAAAACGCTTCCGTTCCCCTTTTTGTCTTCTCTTCTTTCTATTTTTCAGTTTAACGCAGTTTTGTGCAAGGAAAGAACGGGAGGAGTGAAAGTGATACATACATATATATATATACATATAATGAGAGAGAGAGAGAGAGAGCGACTAGTGCAAATGAATGAGAAAGAGCATTATATCGTTATAATGGGTAAGAGTGTTCATTAGCAGGTGATACTTTCATCATATCGTGCAACATATCGTAGCGTTATTAAATTAATGTAAAGAGTTAATCTTTTCGAGCCTCACGGCTACTCGACTATTTCGAGAGATGCGGCACAATGCCGATATAATGGAGACGCTGACAAACGCGATTCACCTAGTCATATACAGAGTGAGAAGAAAGTTTAAATGAAGATACTTTGATTCGATGAGCAATGATAATAATTTATATTCAAATTTTTTCTTTTTTCTTTTTTTATGTATAGAGATTTGGATAGTTTTCTTTTTTAAATAGAAGTTGAAATATTATTGTATCTTTAGAATTAATTAATTTGCAATTCAATGTAAGGAATATTAAATTGTCAGGAAATAAATTGTGATGTATAATTTAATATTATATTTATTTATTTTTTGTATGTAATAATTATATATTTTGTTAGAAAAATAGTATAAATAATAAATGGTTTTTATTTTGATTGATTAATTTTATTTGAAATTTCATTTTAAGCTCTGACAACTTTAAATATTATAATTAATTATAATTTTTGGGTTAATCAATATAACTTGCAAAATTTAATAATATCAGAGAAATATTTACTTACCAAAAAGTATCACAAAGAATTTAAAATGGATCAAAATTACTTAATTTGAGAACTTGTAAGTCAGCATACATACAATGGAAACAAAAATTTCTAATTAATAATTTAATTCTTGAAATAATTAAAATCGTGTCACCGTATGGATACCGTTCTGGATACTGCAAAATAGAAGACAAAAGACGGCTGTATAACGAAAAAAAAGCAGCGGATTTGCACCGTCGGTAGTCTACCGACGGTATTGTAGACAAATGATCAAGATGTTGTTATTGTTCACATTGATGTGTTATTTTCAAGCGCTTATTGTTATTACAAACGAGGTTTCATCGAGCGACAATGAAACGTTGATCCATTCGGTGAAGAAAGTAGCCGTGAGGATAGTCGGCGGAGAAATCACTGACATAAAAAACTATCCGTTTACCGTATGTAAAATGCGCCCGTGACGTTTCCTAAATATTATCTAAAGCTACGGATACACGAATCACTCTAATCGTTTCCAAGAAACAAAAGTAAAAGAAGTGAAGTTAGCGATACATAATGTCAATTTATCAATTAATCAATTTAATTAATTTAACCTTGCATAATATGCCTCAATAATAATGAAAAATATAATTCCTCATAAATTAGTTTACTAGAATTTATAGAAAATAATAGAAAATATCTAAAATGTTTCCTATAAATGGAATTGATCAAAATAAAAGAGGCACAATATCATGAAATATACAAGATAAAAATAATAAGAATTAAATAATTTAAGAGCAGTAATGATATTAGATACCTATTTGATAAAAAAGTTAGTCTAGATACATTTATCTGGAATAAAGTATTTGTTTAAATAAATGTATTTAGACTAAAATTTGACTTACTTAACTTCAAGAAAAATTTACTGATAATAATCTTTTAAAAAATTTTTTAAGACTAAAAATATAATAAATATCTAAAATATAATAAACATTATTATTATTCATATTATTGGGTATTAGTTATTTATCAACAGATTTCATTGTACATTTATTTACAAAATATTTTGCATCTTTAATCGTAAAATTGAATGAAAATTAGTTATTTACATGTATTAAAAATTAATGGATATAACTCACCTAAATTTAATCAACTACTGTTGTCACATGTAACAAATTATTTGATTAATTTTGAAAATATTCATATGCATCACCACAATAAATTTAATTGGAAACGATTAAAGTGTTCCACGTGAAAATCTTAGTTGTATCGGTAAGATGTAGGGATTCGCTGATGACGAAACCGAATTTTCAATGTCAATTTCTCGTAGGTCTCGGTACAACGGCGACACTTGAATCATATCTGCGGAGGTACTTACGTAGCACCAAGATTCGTTTTGTCAGCCGCTCATTGCATGGTCAGGTGTGTTCTAAGACTGCGACATTTATACAGTCTGTGGCTCTTAACCCTAAAATGGTAGCAGAGTATTGTCAATGTATACTGGATCTCGTGACCAACCGATTAGCGAAAAAATACTAGTGAAATGTTTGGTAGTTTGTTAACGAATTCTCATTGGTGCTTGGGTAAATATGATAAATACATATTGTGGTTATGGAATATTTGGGCGATCAATATGTTTTATTAATATTTCAAGATTTTTAACATTTTTGAACAAATGTTCAGTAATATTATATTAACAATATATATTGTTATATTGATTTTTATGTAATGTTGAGAAATTTGAAATATTGATATATATATATTGATATAATGTTGAAAAATTTGAAATATTGATATACAATTAATTGTCTGAACGCTTTAATTTATTCTATATAAATTTTTGGAAATAACTGGACGATTAATTTTACGTCATTTGATCAATTATTTAGGAAAAGTATCAAAGGAATTGTGGATAATCGATGATAAAAATTTTTTATAATTGTTCTTATTGCGCTGGAAAAGAGATGTGTTCAAGAGTTTGGATATTGAATTGTAACATATGAAATGGTTTTCTTGTAATATTAAGATAAAAAATATATTAATCGTTAATAAAAAAATATCTGATTAACTAAAATCAAGGAAATTTCTAGGGATCGAATTAGAATTCTAATAACATATACGTATGTATTGTTCAGATTTTTTGTATAGATTTTGATGCATTATTTTTTAGAGCTTATTAGAAAATATCAATGATGGTTCGGATGGAATAAAGAAGATTCGTGATCTTTGAAAATATTTCAAAGGCATCATGTTTAAATATATATGAAATACATATGTAAATATGTATACAATAATGTATACATATTGTATAATAAATATGAAATATAAATATATGTTCAACCATTGATATTAGATGCATAATAAAAATTAATTATCGATTTACGATAATTGCCTATAAATAGGATTTAGGAAAAAAACAAACGGATAGACTTTACGGAATAAATAAATAATAAAAGTAAAATAACAAATAAATATTGCGTATGTTACAATCCAATATAAGACAACATAAAACAGTTCCAATCTTAGGTAGCAAGTAATTAATTATTAAGTAATTATAATTCTAACTTCCTCTTTAAAACGTTAAAAAACTTCCATATAATAAGTCTTCATATTAAATAAGATTGATGAAATTCTGTTTTTAAACGTTCTCGATTAGAAAGGGAGGAATACCGCTCATTTTCTTTAATATTTTTTAATCACGCGATGGTAACACTTGCATCTCATATACAGTCTGAAGTTAGTCTCAAATCCATAGAAACGAGAACACAGAAATTGATTTCCTTTCAGTACTCGTCCTGCTAACGATTTTATAGGGATTAGTTAGTTCGATGATACGAAACGCGCGATAAATGACATCTATAGTTATTTTTTTATTAAAATTTTAGATAGATAAAACAACGTTTAAAATGAGGGGAGAGGGAGAGATTAAACAAATAAAAAAAAGAAAAAAAAAAGAAAAAAAAAGAAAAAATAGAATTCACTATTTCTTGTGTATTTTTATGCTACCATTTTACGGTCACAGGGCAATCTTCGCTCGTAGCGCTTTCATTGCTATCGTAGATACGTATGCTTTTAAAGTCTTCGAACGTGACAGATAATGACACTTTGGCGATATCATAGCTTGCCCAAAATTAACCGATTCGAGGTTATTTATGATTGATCTCGCCATATTTCCACCAGATAAAAGAATAGATTTCAAGAAAAAAATCCTAGAGATTTATTTTTGTCTCATAGATATTTTTTTTTTTATCATATTTTCGTTGAAATTTTTTTTTTCAAATAATTCTTCTATCTTTTTTAATATTTTAATTTTATTATATTTAATTTTAATTTTATTTTTTTTATTTTACTTTAGTATTTTTTATTTATAAATCTTTCTTTATTATTTGCAATAAATTATTCTATCTTTCTCTTTTTTATATCAAAAATAACGAATGATTTTTGGTTAATTAAATTTCTCAAATTATATTTGAGAAGGAATGGAATACTAATTGTGAAAGACGAACAATACGTATAATGCGTAAATGATGTCATTTACGGCGAGACAAATAACCTCTTGATCAAACCATTAATTTTGAACAAGCTATAATGAGATAAATTTCGCCATTAAATGCTATTCCAAATCGAATCAAGGCAATCGTTAATCTTTAGATTGCTAAATATGCAATCTAAAATAGAATATCTGTATTTCAGTCGAAACTTTAGTAAGAAGATATTTAAATATCGATGTTCGAATTTGACAAAACAATTCGAATAAATATCACTAAATAATTGACAAATTGTCGATTAAACTGTTGACTAGATTTCATGCATTTCGATTAAGGAATATTTCTTTTCGATTGATAAAATGATCTTAATTAATATAAAAATTATATTAATTTAATCGTAATGCATTAATTTAATTGTAATTTATATTTTTATATTGAAATCATATTGCTGGATGAATTAATAATTACTATATATATATATATATATATATATATATACTTAGATTAATAGATGGCGCTAATTTTTGTTTTGTCTTATTGCGCCCTCTTTTCTTTTTCAAGATCATATCGCGATGTATAATCGTGTGAGTTTGATCGTTCAAAGTGTCTAATATAAAAAAATAATTTAAAATATCAATTTAATAATTTATGTAAAAAAATTTTGCTCTCGTATAAATATAATTTAAATATACAATTTAATTTCTAGTTAACAGTCTAACGAGATTCAAAATTTATTTCTTCATCATATTCAGATTATTTCACATCAGCATACGTAATAATCTATATCAATCATATTAGCGATCACAGCAGTGAAAGGGTTAGCGACGTTAGATCTTATTAAAGTTTAACATAATCCAAACCGAGAATCAACAAAAAGACAAACAAAGCTACGAAAAGCGCGAAAAAAAAAAAGGAAAGTGAAATAAAAAGTGACAATGTAAATGCATTAATCATCTATCATCACTGTCTTTGTAATCGATTCATTCGTTTTTTTCATCAATTATTCGAGACATGTTTTTATTAATTTCTCGCGTGAACTCAGCTTTATCTCCACTTTGGAAACAAGGAATCAGTGGCCGCCCGTGATTAACCTATTAAATTGAATCGTTTTGTTGTTCTTGTGCCCATAAATTTTTGTGTGTGCGTTACGAAAAAAAAAATATATGTTAAAAAAGAAAAAGAAAAACTTTAAAAGAGATGAATTACATAAAAATTGTGAATTGTAATCGGGAAAATGATCCATGTAAATCGTTCATATAGACCTTTACCCAGAGGTAAATGGGTTGCCGAAAATCCACGCCTATTCTACGTAATTGCCGGAGCCACTTACGTGTACTTTCCAAGCTGGACTACTATACAAATGGAATTGGTAGACAGGACATTACCGCACAGGAATTTTAATTTCTCGAACATGCATCACGATATTGGATTGTTCAGGGTGACTATTATGTGTATATATAAACTCTATGTGGAAAATAAAATAAATAAAAAAGAGATAAAAAAAGACAGAAAAGGAAAGGGATATGAAGTGTTAATACGAAAGATCCTTAAACTCTATTTAATTTTTTTTCTTTCTATTTTCTTTTCTTTTTGCGTGTATATTCGTGCAATGCTTTTTCTCGAATCGAATTTTGAAATATATTGAAATTTCAGTAAAAAATATCACGAAAGAAGAAAGAAAGAAATCTGAATCTCTTGAAGATAAAATTTGAATCAATTCAAAATAGTTTATTTATTTATTTATTCTATTTATTTTTGATTTTAAAACATTTTTTTTATATCACTTGTTTTATATGCAAATTTTATTTGAAAATTGAGAATAAAAAAGAAAGATTAGATAAATATTATTCAATCGATAAATATCTTAGGTTATGTTAGATTAGATTAACTTTTTAATGAACAACAATCTTATATAAATCTTATGTAAATCTTAAAGCAAAATTTTCACAACTCATGATAATGACTTATTAACAAATGTAATTAAGAAATGAAAAGATCTTTTTTGTAAATTTTTGTAAAAGTTATCTTTCATTTTTACATTTGTTTTTACATTTTGGTTTAAACATTTCTTTCGCGAAAATAGAAATAGGAATAAACAAAATTAAAATTAATCAATTTTTAATTTTATCTTCAAGTTTCTTTCTTATTTCTTGTATTTATATGTAGCTTCAATTAGAGAATTAAACGAGAAAAGCATAATACGACGAGATAAAATTCAGGCAAAAAGCTTGAAATAAACGAAACATAGTCCCATCGATTTTCTCAATTATATTGTTCTGTTTATTTTTGCATTCAGCTCTCGCATCCCTTTTACATTAACTCGTTCGTGAAATTCGTCACCCTACCTACTGTCTATGACGCAAACATTTTCCAAACGTATCCCGATCCCTGTACTGCGGTTGGCTGGGGACGACACATTCCTGGATCCAATGTACGTAGTTAACCGCATCTAGTTATTTACTGTCATTCGCAAAAATTGTTCCATTGATTGACGAGAATAGAGACAATCCTTTCGAGTTTGCGATTGTATAGGGCGTGGAAAATGAATGGCATGGTGTTTTCAATGTGGTACAGATTACGTGAAAGAATGCAGAGTAAACAGTATACAGATGGTATATGTATATATGTACAGAGAGAGAGTTTAAAATTGGAACGAATTAATCCTTTTTGAACACTAGAAATGTAATAATATTTTATTATTTTATTATTTCTATTATTTATTTTGTATTTTATATTATATTATATCTTTTTTCTTATAATCTTTGTTTATTTATTATATTATTTATCGTAGTAATTCTCGTGATTATTTTCTTTTTAATATTAAAGAATTAATGAGAAATAATGTGCAGTGAAGAAATAAGCAGTGTAAAGAATATAAGAAAGATGTATGTACGTATAATTTATAAAAATTGTCTTTTAAATTGATATTTTTGATCATTTCAATTATGAGAATAAATTTTGTTTAGAAAGGAACGGGTACTTATCTTCGTCATGTCCATCTTCCGTTAATACCGCACGAAAAGTGTCCCGTTGAAGGAGTACATCCTAAGTTTCACTTATGTGCAGGTGTGCTAAAAGGTGGAAAAGATGCATGTCAAGTTTGTATTGTAATTTATGATCAATTTTATTTTGTATTTAAATGTTATACTTATGATTGAAAAATATTATAGGGTGATAGTGGTGGTCCATTATTATGCAAAGGAGTGCAAATTGGTATAATATCATGGGGTAAAGGTTGTGCTCGTCCTAATTCACCTGGTGTATATTGTCGATTAGATTTATACTTAGATTGGATAAATTCAACTATAAAAAGAAATAGTGCATATCAAATTGCTTCTAACATTAGTTGTATATTCGTTTTAATAATGCTTTTTATATTGTAAGATAGATGATTGAATATAAAATAAACTATATAAACAATAAAATAAAAGCAATATAAAAATATATAAAAAATGAAAAACGAAAATATTTTATCATGAAAATAATATTTATGTTATATAAATAATATCTGTAAATTGTTTTATATTTAAATTATGTTAATATCATTATTATTATTAATATCATTACTCTTTTCTATATTATTAGTATTAGCATAAATTTTATTATAATTATCTTACATTAATTAATAAAATTATTTTTAAAATTCAATTAAAAATATTTAAATTATGTTATTAATAATGTTTCTATTATATGTATTTAAATCTATTTCTAAATAATTAAATTATTTTAAAATACAGCAATTGCACGAAATATAAAATTTGGTTAATAAAAATTTTATATAGAATATAATATAATTTCATGTAAAGTTATTTAAAATTTCCAAAAACAAAAATTTTCATGAAATTTTATATGTTTATCCATGAAATATTTATTTATCAAATACTTTATCTGTTACAGCTATCATTTTTTTGGATTTTGAATTGTTTTTTCAATATTTTTTTTAATTTCAGAAATATTTACTTTTTATATACTTATCTTTTTCAATATAAGATGCTTTTTTTTTTACTAAATATTTAGTACTAAATATTTCAAAGATACTATATTCTGATATTATTAATTTTTTCGTAAATATGCATAAAAAATTTAAATATGTATATATTTTCAAATTTTTAAATTTAATATTTTTCATAATATTCATAATATACTTTTGTGTTAATCAAATATCGAAATCATCTTTTGAGTATATAAACTTCGTAGAGCAAGTGTAATCAAGAAAAAAAAATAATAGAGGGATAAAAATAAAATAAAAATTAGGAAATCAATGTCATCAAAGTATTGCAAATGAAACACATGTAGACACACATGTAAACACATGTAGAAAACAAATAGCAATGAAAAAAATAAAGATAAGATAGGAATTGATTATTAACGCCATCTATTGAATACTATAAAAACAATTTTAAATTTAAAATTTACATTTAAAATTTAATAAATACTAATTTTTCTAAAAATATTCAAGAGATGTTAAGTCTTATTATTTCTATCTTTCTTTTATTATTCTATCTTTTTTTGTGAATTTTACTTGCGCTCTAAAAATTCCTTAATTTTTATTCTATCTTCTTTTTCCATTATTATTTTCTTATTATTTATTTCTTTGTTTATATTTGCTCCGCAAAACGTAATAATTCTGATATTTCATTAATAATTAAAAATTGGTTAAAAAAGAAATAAAAATAAAGAAAGCTTGTAATTTTTATATGATTTTTTATAATAAAATTTTTTTAATTTTTATAAAATTTTCATGAAATCATCTTTTGTTATTTGTATAAATATTAATATTTACAACTTATATTAAAACTTAAATAAATTTACACTTAATAACATTATATTTAAATACATTTTTATTTAAAAATATCTCATAAATAGATATTATTTTCATTATTATGTTATAATAAAAAATACTAGCATTAAAATTATTTTTAGCTTAATTTTTAATTCGTAATTAATTCAACTTATACATAAGTCTACTGTCATGTATAATAATTAAAAAATTTATGAATATAATTATATGAAACATAGTACATATAACATTAGTTTTATGAAAAGTATATATATAATTATTTTTAAAATTCTTTTACTTTATCAACTTTTATGAATGAATTGAATATAATTTTTAAAAATATCGAACACTGACTGTAGGAATTCCATTTTAAATATGTATAGTTAATTGATTTATTTTGCACTTAAGCTATAGTCTATAGTAATCTATAGTAGTTTCGTCACGTGGTCACTTTTAATGTAGATATAAATAAAAACTCTTATTATTTGTAATTTATTTTTTTCAAAATGAGTGTAAAAGATAATTTTAACGTTTATGTTGGTGGTAAATCTGGAATTTTCAAAGGTAAAATATTATTATTGTATTAATATTGTATTGTTTTTTAGGTTAGGTTAATTTAATAAAGTACTATATATACTATATACTAATAATTAACCATAAAAAATTTTTTTGTTATATTTTTGATAATTTAATAATAATCATTTAATTGAAATGAATTAATTAATTTGAATTAATTAAAAACAATAATGCATTTTGTTGATAGGTGTAAAAATAGAAAAAGAAGAATATTTAATAGAAAACATACAAAATTTGATTTCCATAACAGATAATGATGAAGTTACATCAATGTCTTGGGGTGATGATGATGAAAGAGAAATTTTAATTGGCTGTGGAGTAAAAGATATTAGAAGGTTATATATAATGAGTAATTTATCAATTATATATAATTACAAACATTATAATTTTTTTTTGTAGTGTAAAAGTTTATGACTCGGGATGTTCAACATTTACATGTTCTTTTTTTTGCAATATTGGAACAGGAAAAATAACTGGCATATCCCGATATGATGAGTGAGTAATATTTCAAATAAATATTTCTGAAATAATATATCACTTAATTTTAATATAATATTTTATCCGCAGAGCAATTCTAACTGCTGTTAAATCAGGAGAAGTAAAATTATGGAGATTTAAAGAAGAAGATGGATTTATAATAAAAGCTGGTGAAAATTTAGATAAAATGCGTCATTCAAAAATAAATAAACATGTAATAGCAACTGGAGGTCAAGAACATGAATTAAAATTATTTGATATAGAAAGAAAAACTCGAATATTTCTAGAAAAAAATGTAGCTCATGATTGGTTACAGTTAAGAGTTCCTATTTGGATTTCTGATATAGATTTTCTTCCTCATACAGAACAAATTGTTACTGTTGGTAGATATGGTCATGTAAGATCCTGATTAATGCATAATTTCATTGTTTAAGCAATTAGTTAAGTATACATATTTTATATAAAAAAAATTTTTTAAGGTACGTTTGTATGATCCAAAAGTGCAAAGAAGACCAATTATAAATGTAGAAATGAAAGATGAAATATTAACGACTTTAAGTGTAGTACCACAACAGAAGTATATATAAAATGCATGTAAAAAAATATAATAATCTTTCTTTTAATGTAAATATAAAATATTTTCATTTAATTGCAGACAAATTATAGTAGGTACTGGTAAAGGTAAAATGAATCTCGTGGATCTAAGAAAACCAGCTAAAGTATTAAATACATATAAAGGATTTGTTGGAGGTGTAACTGGAATAGCTTGTAGTACAGTTGAACCTTATATAATTAGTGTTAGTTTAGATAGATATTTACGAATACACCATATTAATACAAAACAATTATTAAAAAAGGTAAAGTTTATTTTAATATCAAAGAATAATGTATTAAATTGTAATTCAATATATAATTTTATTCTTTATTGCAGATATATTTAACATCAAAAATATCATGTATGGTATTACGTTCAGATTTCTCATTTTCAAAGGATAACGAAAATAATGAACAAAGTATACAAAAATGTAATAAAAATATTGAAAATTTTGAAGTAAAAAAACAAGAAAATATACAAACCAATTTAGAGTATTCAGATTCAGAATACGATATGTTATTTGAAAAAATGCAAGTAATTAGTAACACAGAAGATAAAAAATTAATTGAAAAAAAACGAAAAAAGATTAATAAAAAAGATTTATCAGATGCAATTGTAAGTATATATATTTATCTTTTTTTTTTTATTTATTTTTTATTTATTAAAGACACGAATTAATGAAAATAAATTATTTTTTTTTATTTTTCAATATATAGATCTCTCATAAATCTGAACTAAAGAGAAAAGGAAAAGCAGAAAAATTGTCCAAGATAAAAAAGATAAAAATATTAAAATCAACATAATTATAAGTAAAATATTGATAATTAATTATCATGTGAATAATCATTTGACATTTAGATCTCACATAACAAAGAAAACTTTCTTATATTTTTATATATAAGTCTGTTTTTATAAATGATAAAAAATTATTTATATTAAATAAGAAATTTAAAACAAATCTCACGATATTCAAGGGAATAAGGCATAGAAAACATTACAAACACTGAAGTAAAATGTTTCATTTACGATGTATTTTGTCACTCAGCAATTCGTTTCTTTTTTTTCATTTGTACCTTACATGTACAAGGGACATGAATAATGCGCTAATAGCTTTTGCCCTGGATATACAGTACTGAGACGCGACTAAGTGTACTGCCTAATTTATTCGATTAATTCTTTATTGTACAATTTATTCTTAATACCTTGTCTATATATTGTTTTGGTTCACGAATGCAGCGTACACCGACTTCAATGGTTTTTAATCACTAATAATGTTTATTTTCTGTTAACTTGTAATTATATTAACTTGTGCCTTTGTTTGCAATAATAATATTGAAATCGGTTGCGCTGCAATATAGGCTACTGTAGATCTTTTTACGTCTAAAAACTAGAAAAAGTGAACGTGACAACTTGTAAAGTTGAAACGTATTTTGTACTAAAAGGAAACAATATATTCGCAGCTACAGCACACTAAATCTTATTCGGCTATAATCCTTTCAGCTGTACAAAAATCATTGTCCACTACGCCTCTTGTTAATTAATACTAACGTAAATTTTCTTTATCCTGACTCCGTTCTCATTTGAAATGGAATATTTATTCTTATCCCCATAAATGTAATCTAGGAATAACTTTACTAAATTACAGGCACTGTCCCCTTCAAGATTCAAATAGGTGATATTCATTCATATTTCTATAAACAAAATGGAACTTTGTGCCAAAAAGGGAAATATCCCTGACACAGAGGCCATTTATATATACAAATTTTCGCATAGATGTAACATTCCAAGATCTGTATAATTTATAATTCCATCTCTTTTTTCGTATAATAAGCGTAGAATGAAATCTGTTTCAAAATGAAACAGTTTTCAGCTTAAATCGTTTGTACAGGAATGCTTTCTGCCATTCATTTTATAATTTCTTATTTAATCATACAATGTTGAAAATCAATGAAAATCATATTTTACATAATTTTTAAATATAATTCAACATTGGTGCTTGTTTGTAATTTATATATGATATTATTAGTTTTATAAATATTTATAAGGATTGATTTTTTTCAGTGTTTAAAATAATTTCTTTTAATTAATTATAATTTGACTACATATGAAAATTAGCAATAATATAAAATGTAATTATAAAACTTTTCATCCATTATATTCTTCATGATATCAATTATATTTTCGTCAATAATAACATAGAGAATTTGGTCAAAAATTATATAAAAATTTTAACATTTGCTTATATTTCCATTTTCTTTCTCAAATGAAAATTTATGAATAATTTATTTATAAAAATTTCTTGTAAAACAAATACAAACATAGGAATATTTAAAAGAAATACTACTAAATAAAATTATATGTACACACAAATCTAAAATCAACTTGATGTGTTCGTAATTATTAATTATCATTTTGAAAGTACGAAACTTGAAGAATGTGCTGCAAATATTGTTATATACGTAAAACATTAATTAAAACAATCGGTATAACAATGGCAGCGCATATTAAGTGTAGAATTGTTATCATTCATTTTTATAGGCCCTTTAATACTTAATAATGTATTTTTGTCTTGTAAACGTTACTTTTTAAAAAAGATACATGAAATAATAATCTATAAATTCAACAATAGATAGTAATTTGATTTTATATAAGTATTGCTTTCCTGTACTGAAATATTTCATGAAGCTGATATAGAAATTACATAATAATACAATTAATTTCGAATATTTTTTTCTATTATACATATTTTATTGTTATTCATTGTATGCATACTACTTCCATTTGTTTGCTATATCAGAGTCAGCTGTTAATGCAAAATCAAAAGCACCATGTTTTTTCCTTTTTTTATTTTTTTGTAAAATATCACATGCTGTGCAATTGTTTAAAACAAAATCGTTTATTATGCACATCAGTTTCTAGTATTCAGACATCTAACGTGATAATTCACGGACAAGAAGCTACTTTTTTTATAGATAAGCATACAGGATATACATATTTAGATATTTGCTTAACACTATAGTATTTCGTTCCTGTCAGGAAAAGCGTGGAAGGCCTCTGTAAAAACGAGGTCCATATTTATGAATTATGGAGCACTCTTTAATATAGGGCTACTTTTATCATGTCGTCTGGACATTTTTCTACACTATTTGATGTAAATAAAGTAAATTACCTCATAATTTTTGATCTGAAATAAAATACAAAGATTTCAGTATAAGAAGGAGCATAGCAATATTATAAATCTAAAGGATGCAAGAAACCACTATTTTAAAAGTTCTATTGAAACATTCCCAGTATACGATTGAAGAAAGGGTGTATAGAATATTATACCCTGAGTAAATAATGGCGTAGCAATCGTTCCTGGCAAGAAGCTCGAACGTCTATGCTGAGTAGCATTTGTACCATAAAAAATTAAGCTTATCAATTATTATATATATATATATATAATATATATATATATATATATATATATGGAGCATCGCATTATCGTTTGTCGCGTCCAGTAAAATTCATTTCGTTATTCTCACATTCAGTGCGATTTCATTATTTCAAATAACAATTAATTTTGTGACGTAAATTGATTTAACGAGCAAAAAACAACATTTCGCATTTTACGTAAGTTCTTAAGCTTTGAACACACAAGCATCAAGAACAAACGAAAAATAAACTTAGTCGAACATTGCTTATTACTCTATAAAGTTCAATTTCAAAGTAAGTTGATTCACATTATATCATGCTTGATAGCATATTAAGATTAAATTGCCTCAATCTCCTCCCGATACGGTTACTTCTCTCCATGCTGATTCTTGAGATTGATTTACTAAACTTGACTGAGGTTCAGAAATATCTGATGCTACAGGACTCAGCGGTGGACTAGGTGTTGCAGGTGCTTCTTCAGATTGGTTCACTTCAGCTGTATCTTGTTCAGCTTCTGTTTCACCATCAGGAATTGAAGCCTCTGATTGCACAGAACTTGGAGCTTTTGATATAGAATCCTGTGCTCTTAACGATATAGAACTATCTTTATTGCTACTGCCATCTTCACCTAAATATGACATTTATTTATTGTTTCTTATGTACTTTTATTTTAAAAATGTATATAAGTTAAAATATATATTCTTACCACAAGGCCTAAGAACGAGGTAGAAGAGTAAGTCAGATAGAGAAATTATACCGATTACTTTATCATCATCATCAACCACTACTAACCTATGAACCTGCAATATTTTTATACATTTTACTTATTTGTTAATGTATAAAATTATAATAATATATAATAGTATATATTTACATATAATTATATCAAATTATTATAAAAATAACTAATAATATTATTAAAAGTATTATTAATAATAAAAAGTATATTATTATAAGTATATTAAAAAAAAACTAATAAAAAGTTTATATATATTATTTTTTTACAAAAAATAAAAACTGTACCTCTGCTCTAACAATTCTCTCCATAATAGTAAATAGTGTTTCATCTAATTTACAACTTTGAACTCCTTCAAACCATTCATTGCGGTGTTCATTTGCTTCTCTCAATGATACATCTAAATTATTATACGTTTTTTCTGCAGCTAAGTTCTATAAAAATATAAATTTAAAATATTATAAATGATTTCATCAAAAACCAAAATGTATTAATTAAGATTTATAAAATTACAACAACACTTACAATAACATCAAATTTTGAATATATATTAACCAATTTTCCTTCAGTATCAATAATTGGTAATGCAGAAACTCTCCTTTCAACAAATTTCTTTAATGCTAAAATTATGCTAGTTTCTTCTGTTGCTGTTTCTATATTTTCAAATGTACCTATCCTCAATTCTCTCAATGTTTTATTTGTGAAAGATGGTTTTGGTAACTCGTGTATCTATTATAATAATATAATATATTAATATATTAGTGTATTATATGTAGCATTTTTCTTATTATTATCTCATACTTACATAAAGGAAGAGGAACCTAAGAATTCGTTTGTGTGTCAAGATATAGAGAACATTTCCAGTATCTGGATCTATCACAGGCAAACGATGAATTCTATTTTGAATTAGAGTTTTAATAGCTTCATATAAAGATGCATCTGGACCAATGCTCACTAATGGATGAACTTGATCTTTTAACACTTCTAAAATATTAAAATTGACCAATTATATTATTTTGATACTTATTAAGTATATTATTAAATCTAAAATTTATAAGATTTTATCAAAGAAAAATATTTACTTCTCCATGTATCTAATTCATGTTCTTCTAATTCATCCATTGTTACAGATGGACTAGTATAGTACATCTGCAAGATTTTTATAAAATCTGTTATTGTTAGCATTCCAACAAATTCTTGTCTTGCACTGTCCCATAATGGTGCAGCTCTCACACCTGAAAATAAAATCAAACAAATTTTTTTTATATTATTGAAATTAATAGTAATTGAAATTGATAATCAAATAAAACAATAGCATTAAAATATATTATAATCCTGAATTAAATTTTAACTTACCATTATAAACGAGAGCAAAGAAGGCCTTTTTAACGAGGAGATGCGTATCGAAAACGACCAATTTGGCACTGGTCGGTATTAGGTCATAACATTTGTGAAATTTAAAGAACTTCACGAAAATTTGTGATTCGTCCTCCTCTGAAAGTCCAAACAGTTGACAGTAGAGTAATGCTTTCTGGTTGCGACGAAGCATCTTTTTTTATACGATGTCACAATGTTGTTACAATTAATATTTTTCAAATCACTTTTAAGTTTTATTATTACAGCAAATTATTTACTATTATTCTTAATCTATATAACAACAAATTGATGATTTATCATTTTTAAAAATACTTTAATTTTGATAATATTGATAGTCTACCTGTTAACCGCGTTTTTGATTACATTATGATAGGTTATGGTAACGAAATTCAACACTGAACGGCACAGCGCTATCTTTTCAAATATTATAATAAATATTTTAATGAAAATTCATTATTAAAATGAAATTTATAGAAATATACGAGAGTAATAGAAAAAAATGTAAGATAAAAATGTAAAATAAGAAAATTGCGTCGTACGTAAAATGTACACAAATCGATAAAACATGTACTGAACATTATATTTTAATATCACGAATAAAATGTAAAACAGTTTCTTTCATTTTTATCGTTTCATTCAGCTTCAAAGAGCAAATAGTAATTTTTTGGAGAACAATATATGTTTTAGAAATAAATATACAAACGAAATAGATACAAGAAAAAAAGAAAAGAATGAAAAAAGTAAAACTCTCAAACGCAAGTATACTCGATAAAAGAGAACAATAGGAAGAGAAAAAAAAAAAGGATAAAAAATGATGAGATGTATAAAAAAAACAATCACGAAACTGGAAATAACTGCAGCATCCATGTCAACAGAATGAAGTGTTGTTCAGTTACAACGATAAGTTAAAATGAATCTATACCAAATGAATCGAGAAAAATTTTAATTAAATTCGAACTACTCGAATTGCATCTATTCTTTAAGAATTTTATCTAAGAATTTTTTTCTGCCATAATAGTTTCTTTATCGTGCGAAAATAAACATGCAAATATATATACTATATAAAAAAATTTTAAATTAAAATTATGTTTAATGCATAATTGTTTTTTTTTTGTCATATTATTATCTTATCATATTTAATATAATTCTTTCATTAGGTTATTTATCAATTATTTCTAATGAATTATCTAATAATATAGAATCTAATTAATCTAATAATCTTTTTAACCTTCAAATATATTATATAGAATATATTATATATTAAGTTGTTAAATTGTGAATAATGATATAATATGAAGAGAGATACAAATTGGAGCTCATCATTTAAGATATTTTATCCTTTCATCTCATCATCGTTAATTATTGAAGTAATAAGTAGAATCAGACATCCAACGCAAGACACTTATATTACGCTTAAGAATTCAAATAATTTTCAGGAAGATGAGAATTCATTGAAAGCCTGTTCAGAATACTAAAACTATATTTTATATTTATTTTCTTATTATTTTAAGAATACAATTTTAACACTGTTAAAAAAAATGTAAAAATCTAATATTATAGATGTTGTATATATACATATTTATAAGCAATTAAGATAGTTGATTGATTCATTGGTGAATAAAAAAAAAATATATAATCTTGGAATTTACATATATGAAAAATATCAAGTAATAATACGTTTATTAATAGTTATGTATCGTAATAAATACAATGTTGAACGAAGAACGAAGAATTCAAGTTATGTACAAATGAGTCATTTAAAAAGAAAAATTAATCATTGTTTCATGATAAAACTTTCAAGGTTATTTTTTAAAATATCATAAAAGTTTACGATTAAGTTGTAAACAAAATTTCAAACAATAATTCTACAAATTCTATCGATAATTATTATTATTATTATAAATAAAATTCGTTTGAAAATTTTGAAATAATAAAAAATGTTTTCTAATAAAATATTTAAAATTATCGATCATATTTATTTTTTAACACTTATCAATTATATACATATATTATAAATTTATTAAAGAATAAAAAATAGAGTTTAAGAAATTTTAAATGAACAAAAGAGAAAATAATTCCTTTCTAATTTAAGATGATTTCTTTTTGTAGGAGGTAATTAAACAAATATATAACGCATCGATTACAAAACAATATTTCAAATGTATAAAGAATAAAAGGCCACTCGATCGAGAAATGGAAAAGAAATGAAAAAGAATGAATCCATTGAATCGTTCAAAAATTGATCAAAAACTATTGTAGTTACATAACGTGACAACTAGCAGTAAAAAAAAAAAAAAAAAAAAAAGAAAGAAAAAAAAGAAAAAGAAACGGTGACACGCGGTTTACGTAATTTTTATGTGAAATCTAGTCATCCATATTCCTTCATATTCTATGCGCTATTTCATAACGAATCACTCTCACAATCAACCTTGCGATTTCAATTCTTACGATTTTTCTTAGCATTGTAAGTCAATCTCATTAGATTTTGCTATATTGAAAAGGAATGTTATGCTGGAATGTTCTCTGGTTTTGCCTTTTCCGTACGAATGTCATCCAATTACCGACTGGAAATGCAATATCCCAATCTTGCTTCACTGTATCACTGACAGGAAAAGAAGCTAATGCGACGACACTGACTCGAATTGGATTATTGGAAAGTTGCAAAAATGTTAGGTTAGAATAATTAATTAGATGGAAATTTGGTTTAAATCTAACCTAAAAGAATAAGTATATTTAAATTTAGAAAAATAAATATACATTTATATTTACGACAGTTGTAATTATTGTTAATTTAATAGTTGTTTTTAATCTATGTAAATATGAAGCATTAAAATTCAAAGTTATATAATTTTCATCGTTAATTTAGCTTTTCATTATTACCGATCATTAAGTTGGCTAAATTAAAAATAATTTAATAATTAAATATTGTTGAATTTGTTATAAACATTCTTTGAAATTTTATATTTTCACGCAACTTTGAATCACGAAGAATTTTCATAGCTGTTCTATTAAATCATTCGGTTTAAAATAGATGTATAAACATATGTATGAATAATCATGAAACATTCATCAATATTTTCTATTGCAAAAATCTACTGATCGTTTATGATTAGTTACTAGAATCAGATCATTAGTCCAAATATTTATCATTAAGTTCATTACAATTATAATTATATTGTAATATATATTATATAAAAAATATTAGAATTAAAATAATTTTTCCATTCAAATTAAAACCAAAATTTGACAAAAGCATATTTTTAAATCCTATAGAGAATTAAAAATTAAGCAGGCTGAAAAAATATCAACGAAACTATATGATGAACCATGAATTTCTTAACAAAATACTAATATATTAATATTTTACAAATATTAATAGAGAAAATAACTTTTGCAATAAATAAATTAAATTTTTATCAAACAACTTTCTACATGAAACATATGAATGTAGCAACTGTTAGAGAAAATGTACAGAAATTTAAGACACTGATATAACCAAACTTAGGTTATAAACACACTAACGAAAACGAACGAATTTCGTGAACCAGTATTATAACTAGACGGACACATAGAGAAACATCCACTACACTGACTTCTGCACACTGCTTTCAAAGATCACGAAGCTACTGACCAATGAACAGTTTGTGCAGTTTGTTCGTCGTCGACATATAGCGAATATTGCGAACACACTTAATTGAGATAGTGATGGTGAATCGGCTCAGAAACATTGCTCAGTAATACTTATAGTTCTGTGTTATTCTAATTTAATAAAATAATTTTTCACATTATAAATTTTAAAATAAGATGTATATTTACTTAGATTTAGATTTAGCTCTTTAGATTTATTTTTAAATTAATTCTAGTTGAACGTAGTAAATTAGATTAGAATATAAATTTTAAAATAAGATATATATTTTGCTTTTTAGGATTCATTTTCAGATTAATCTTTCATCTAATTGAATTAGGTAAGAATATAAATTTTAAAATAAAATATGTATTGCTCTTTAGGTTTATTTTCAGATTAATTTTTGATCTAACTGAATGTAGCAAATTAGGTTAGATGTGTGCAAGAGAGTATTATATTGCTAAATTTAATTATAGATGAATTTGCGTTATAATTATAGGTAACTTAGAATCTATGCGCAGAGAATCTATATGCAAATAATTAAATTGAGCTGACTTTTTTTCTAGATTATTCTTATGATTATAAGAAATCAATGATTTTATTTAAAAGATTTTGATAATTACTTGAAAAATTACATTTTATTAAAATTAATATGAATATTGAAATTGACTCTACAGTAAAAGTTTCAAATTATTCATATGGAGAATAATTTTATTTTTAATACTTTTCAATAATTTTTTAATCTCCCGTTACAATTAAAATAAAAATTTTTCTACGAATATAAAAATATTAATACTAATAATAATAATTAATATAATCTTTCATATACATTGTAGATAAAATAAACTATTAATTTTTTTTAAATTCTGAATCATCTGTGTATTGACACAGACTCATTACTTATCTATTGCCAACGTTAAAAGATATCGATTTGTACACACATGTATATAAGTTATACTGGTCGAGAGATCGTTAACCTAACCACGTGAGAATATAAATCGACGACCCTGAAATGTTATGTTCAATTGCACTTTGTTCTTAAAATGGAATCACGTTGGTTCGACGGCCTGAACGGCGTCACTTTCCGGTTTTTCGTTTTGCGCTCACCAACATAACCTACAAAAGTCTCAATGGTAACTGTGTCACGGTTATTACGTCGATTCTCCGGCCAGGAAATTGACGTAATTCGAAGGTACCCTCAACGTTAAAATGATTTGCATGGGATCCCATTACGTTTTAATGGAATGACATTGTATCCCCCTTCCTTCCCCCATAGTTGGTACAATTTGTCGACGATTCCAATTAGCGAGATAAATCTTGTACCGATGTTTCTCGGTCCACCATGTTTTTTTTTTTTTTCCCCTAGTAATTGCTTTTCTTCGACATACTTATAAATTATTTTATAAAATAATAAAATTTTACAGGTATACAAGTTTAGTTTTTCAATTAAATTTTGTAATATATATTTGTTATTATTAAATATAATATATATATTAAATATAATGTAATATATATTTGTTACAAAAATGCAAACTCAGATTACAGAAGTTTTTGTCGATAATTTTCCTCTCGATTTTCAGTTTCAGACAATCGATAGCATAATTATTCACACGTAGTATAAAGTTCTCTGTATTTATAAATCTTTCTCTTTCTCAGAATCGGATAGAAGATTTTTTAAAAAAAAAAATGGGAAAGATGTCGAAAGATCGAAATACCTTTTTTTAGGATCCAAGCGAGCTCATCCTCGAGGGGTGGATTTTCCACTTCGAATTCTTTGATGAGGTGTTTCGAGTAAACAGGATCATCGTCCTCGCTCCACCAGCCAGTCGTGACCCTGGTCAATGTGGCACGGACTCCCTTAGCATTCGAGTAATAATGCAGGGTCAGCATTATTTCCCATCGTCATTTCTCGTGACCGGACTATTGCCCTTATTATCGATTTTTTACGAGATAACATCGCCTCGAAAATTCGACCACTTGGATTATTCTGTCAAACGTTCATCTTGGTAATTTAAATCATCAACAAATTTTTTTCTATATACTTCAAAATTTTAATCGATTTACATTTTACATACTTCTTCTTCGCGTATATTTAGTTTTCTTTCTTTTTTTTTTTTTTTTTTCTTTTATCAGATCTAATCGAAAATCTTATAAATAATTCACTCCTATTTTCTAATCTTGATTAACAAATATTTTTTTCGACGAAATTTCAACACCTGAAATCTCCAACTCTTATCAAGTAAGTTTCGATGCAATTTTATCGAAGCGAAAAAAATTTTCTTCGAAGAGAGTAAAAATGGATGTCCAACTGATCGATAGAAGGATATAAGAAGCTCGAAGAAAAAGTGTGGTTCATCGAGATTGGAAATAAATTACGAACATGAAAAACAAGTAAATTTTCGACAGATTTTAAAATATCTTTGGAATGGATTAATCTTGATTTGGATTTTAAAAATTGACGCTCGAAATGTTCGAGTTTGCTTTTGCTTGCGGGCCGCCGGTCACGCTTCACTTATCGGCCGAGAAAAGTATCACGATGAATCTTGAATACTTCGAACCCCTCAAATAAAATTCACGATTCAACCAATAATATTTTCCGTTTCCTCCAATAATATTTTCAAGATAAACGTTGATCTGATGACAAAATATCGGATTTTATTTTTAACTTTTTAAACACGTTCGTTCTCATGGATGGCTTTTTACCATTTGTTGGTTAATAGGATAGACGGGTCGAGTTATCATTTTAATTTCGTTCCGACATTATTTCTAATCTAAACGTTGAATAAGAGAAATCTATTTGAAGGAAGATAATCTCGCTTCCTCGTTAAAGAAGAATATTATCTTTCTACAAGAATCAAAAATAAAAAAAAAAAAAAAAAAAAAAGAAAAATACGAATATTAGTTTGGACTTAATTCGAGCGACACGAAGCAATTTATTATTAATAAAAAAATTTTCACGAAGATGCACATTTGAAGAAGGGCGATTATTTATAGTCTTTCGGTCATATACTTGGTATAGTAAAATTTGAAAGAAATGAGATTTAAATTTTTTTTTGAAAATCGAGGTTCTTTTTTTTTTTTTTTAATTTAATTGAACGTCAAAGTTTGTCATTTTTATCGAAAATTATGATGCGTGTAGCCTAAAATTTAGCCAAGAATATTCAACGAAATTCTTAAAATATTCGTGAGATGATCGCGAAAAACAACCAAATATAATATGAAAACGTGTTGCAAATCTACGATTTATAAATAGATACGTTTCCATTGGTAATATCTATGTGACGGGTAATTGACAGTTGGCAAACGTCCACCAAACGTAAGGTGGTCAGTCTAATCATGTTATCTCAGCGCCAATTGATTCGTATCAATAACGTATAATTATTAATCTTACGCACAATTCATATAGTTTGTACATAATAAACATTCTATCGACAATCTATCTATCTATCTAATTAATTACGATTACAAATGAACAAGAACATTCGAATTACTTTAACAATCCGATTATTATTCGATGGATTTTTTGTTCAGATTATTAAGAAAAATAACGAGCGAATAATTATCTAAAACGATTAAATTTTTATAATAAAAACAATAAAAATCATTATCAACACAATCGACTTTTTTTTATTTTAATAAAAAAGAAATGAAAAATTTAAATTTATTGTAAGAACTTATAAAGCACACAATAAAGAATAATCAATATTTTTTGAAGATAAAATAATTCGATTCTTCGATAAAAATTATTATTACATAAAATTTTTCTCTATTTAAAAAGAAAAAATATTTAAATCACATTTATGAAGCGATTAGCATTTTACAAAGAGATTGGACATAATTCGATTTTTCGATACACGATCCAATCAATTTTTCTCTACTTTAACAAAGAAAGAAATGAAAATTCGAATATTCAATCGTGAGAATTTAATGAAACGCAATGAAGATTAACTAACATATTAACGATCACATTTTTAGATACAATTTTCTCTAATCGGTACGAAATATCGATCGACTTCTCTTCTACCTTCACAAAAAAAATCGAAGACGAGGAAGAAGCAACAAAGTCCAAGCAAGGATCCAATCCGATCATTCGTGATTGGATATGCCGCGAGATCGCGTCAACGAATCAGATGACGAGTTCAGCCGACGATACGACATGCCCGCGACAAAATGAATCGGACGGTATACGATAATCATCGGCCTTTGACCGACGCACGTCGCGAGATTTCCTGGTTCCTTTGCCGAATAACCGTCTCCAACTACTCCGTGTCTTCCCTCTGTTGCTGACCACTACCTCATCGACGATGCTCGTCACCGTCATGGACGATCGTGCCAAGAATAACTCCACACGAAAGCCGAGCATCTTGCCAAGAAAAAATTCACCAGTGATTTTCTCCATCTTTCATCTTTTTCAATTCTCACATATTTATTCTTTTCGATTAATTGTGGAATAATGTATTGTAGAAAAAAGGTGAAACGTTTTAGTTTTTTTCGATCGTGTAAAACGATGCGGAGAAAGATATAGGTTATATCGCTTTGCTGTCACCGAGGCGAATATAACGTAGGGTCAGAGTTGGTAAGGCAACGGCTGGTCGATGGCAACGCTCGAGTTAATCTGGCGAACTACCAGCAAGGGGCTCGACTGGCCAATTCCTCCTTTTACGTTACTCGCGCGGTACGAAAGTTTTCAAGGTGAAAATTACTTGTTTACTAGTGTAAAAGGATTGTACTTTTTAGTTTATCACGAGTAGATATTGCGTTAAACGTGTAACTATCTAGAGAGTAACTTTCATTTATCGAAATTATTCACTTGTGAAAATTAACTCTCGAAAATTTCATATAACCTAACCTAACATTGAATCGATGTCGGTAAACATATTTCTTTGTTCGTTTATTTTATATTCTATGTTTTTGTTTCCTTTCTTTCTTTTCTTTAGTGTTTATATATATATTCGAGTGCGTAGATCAAAAGTATTTGTATATTTTTGGAAAATAAAATCAAAATAAAGAGTAAAATAAAAATGTTATTCGATTAAAAGAAAGAGCAATCTAGTGATAATAAATTTTAATACATAAAGGGGAAAAAATATCTGTTTTTTTTTATTCTCAAATATATCTTTGACCATTAGAAAATGTTTATTTTCATTTTCCTGTACAGTTGGATTATTTAAATAGATTTTATTTTGCTGGGATTATAAATGAATTTCGATTATTATTTTTGATCTAATTTAAGATTGTTATATGTAATGTAAGACGGAAGAAAAAGTGTAAAAATATCAGGAAAATAAATAACTAATGAAAGAATTAAAATAAACTAAAATATATGATTACCATAATTTGTGCAATACTGTAATACGATGCGAAAATTTCAGAAATATTTGCAAATTGAATTGACTGCGAAAACACTTTATTGTTAAATTTCAAATTAAAATCAAAATGTAACCACGTTTATAGAAAAAAAAACTCTATACAAATAAATTTTATAATTAAATCAAAAATAATATTCCAACTATATTTTTATGTCAAAAGTATTCTTTCAATAAATTTCTTAGAATAAAGATATAAAATGGATATTGTCAAGACTTTTTAAAAAAGTAATCAAGTTTCTGAACAGCTATTATGTTAAATTAGATTAAATTAGATTAAATTAGATTAAATTAGATTAAATAAATCCATTTGATTTTAGCACTTGATATGATGATAATTCTTTATTTTTTAAAAAGGTTATGATGATTAATTTCTTAGTTTAATTTCTTAACATAAATTTATTTTAATATAATTAATATATTTATTCTATTAATGATGTGATATTAATTTTTTTAATAAATAACAAAGAGAAGAAAGACGATTTTCTCGTTAGAAATCTTGTTAACATTATTTTTTCAATTGTAAGAGTATAAATACTTTTTTGAAAGTGAAACTTTTAAGAATATTTTTTCACAAATTAATATTGAATTAAGAATCACTGTTTGAAAGTAACTTTCATTAAAATTTATTTGCGAAACTTATTAACTCTCGAAAATTTCACATAATCTAACCTAATTATGTTGATATATATATAAATATATAATTATATTCTGAAAATATTTATTTCTATAAATTTTCTTTACTTCGTTAAATTTAATTTATTATTTTATAGAAAAGGGCTAGATGATATAAGAAAAACAGTTAACAATTGGGAAAAAAAAAAAAGTAATAAAACATAACCTAATCTAATTATGTTGATATATGTATAAATATATATATTATATTCTGAAAATATTTATTTCCATAAATTTTCTTTACTTCGTTAAATTTAATTTATTATTTTATAGAAAAGGGCTAAATGATACAAGAAAAACAGTTAACAATTGGAAAAAAAAAATAGACGCAATATGTTCAAGCATCAAAAGAAAATTAGATTTATAAATAATAGAAAAGTTGGGAAAATGTCATCTACAACAGAGTACACAGGAAATATAAATACACATGTTCGTGAAATCCACAGGATTATCATTAATGAAAACTGCCCGTACAAAGGTATTGGAAGCAATTGAAACTACTCGTATGAAGGATAACGATAAAAAGATTATTAAGGAAATTGGACAGGATATATGAAAGCTTTTTCAAATTCAATTGAGGTCACCAATCGATTTGTCATATATCGCGGTATTTTTTTTTTCCGTGTCGAAAAATAAAAAAAAATTTTAACTCGTTACTTTTTCAATTCATTCATAAGCCGCTATTTTTATACAAAGTACAATTTTAATAAATAATAAAAGATTGAAAAAGTAATACAATGAGATGAAATAGTAAAATTAAAGGTAAAGAATACATAAATTATAAAATAGTAGTAAAATAGTAGTAAATTATAAAATAGTATATAGTAATAAAACTTATGAATATTCGAATAAAAAAATTATAGTAATTTTAATTTCAAAAATAGGGAAATATTAATCACTAGAAATAAATAAGTAAATAATTAAGATTGAAAAAATAGATGATACAATGAGATGGGATAGTAAAATTAAAGATAAATAACATAAATCATAAAATATAGTAATAAAACTTACGAATATTCAAATAAAAAAATTATATTAATTTTAGTTTCAAAAATAGAGAAATATTAATCACTAGAAATAAATAAGTAAATAATTAAGATTGAAAAAATGGATGATACAATGAGATGGGATAGTAAAATTAAAGGTAAATAACATAAATCATAAAATATAGTAATAAAACTTACGAATATTCGAATAAAAAGTTATAGTAATTTTAGTTTCAAAAATAGGGAAATATTAATCACTAGAAATAAATAAGTAAATAATTAAGATTGAAAAAATGGATGATACAATGAGATGGGATAGTAAAATTAAAGGTAAATAACATAAATCATAAAATATAGTAATAAAACTTACGAATATTCGAATAAAAAGTTATAGTAATTTTAGTTTCAAAAATAGGGAAATATTAATCACTAGAAATATTACGATCAGAATTCCATATATACCGTTAGAATTATCGATTGCTTTGGTTTAGCAATAAATACAGTACACGAAGCATAGCGAAGGTTAATCGATAATAACTATTACCATGATTGTTATTACGCAGCAATATTACCAGATCCCATTTTCAACGAAATATTCGAAGAAATTTCAACGAAACATTTGTATTCTTGGGTTTGTGTTGATAATTATTTCTAAGGAACCGAAGTAACATGATATAACAACAATCGTAATGAAATTAGTTTACTCGAGATACATGTGTCAACATTGTATCTGCTTCCAAGAATTGCAACAGGTGACTCTTGCATCATGCATTCAATACCCTAATATATATCGATTTTCACGCCATCTTGTGAATCACTATATATATATAAAAAATATTCTTTTTTTTATACTGAAACCTTTATCTCGAGATGAACAAAGAATCATGTAAACACAAGTCCATAAGCTTTAAAGATAAAAGAATACATATTCATCGAAACAAAGAAGAAATTTTGAATAAATGTATAAAAGATAAATATTTGCAAAAAGAGAGCATTCTCAATATTTTAATATATTATCAAAGTTATCACATTGAATAATATTATGAAGATTTTAATTAGTTTTTTTAAAAAGTCAAGCAAAGTTAATCAAAAATAGTTTTGATTAAGTTATTATTTATAAAGAAAAAATTATTAATATAATCTATATATATTCAAATCCAATATAAATCATGAAGTCAAAAATTAAATAAATTTTTGTTTCCTATCAATTCACTTGTGTTAATTCTAAGTTTAATTTAATTGTCAAATCAAAATTAAATAAGAATTCATTTAACTTGGTTTAACAGTTTGCATCAAGTTGAAGCCATCAATTATCAGTAGCAACGGAACTAATCTAACTTAAATTGTTTCGAAAAAAAAAAAGTTTTAATATATTAAAGATAATCTTTAATATATACAATTAACAACATTAAAAAAAAAATCATCAAGTTCTTTTTGTAAATAATTATCAATATTTAAAACTAAAATTAAGAATTTAAAACAATTTTTAAACATCTTGAATTTAATATCTTAAATATACTTCAAAAAAAAATAACTTTTGTTTATTTACTAAAAGTCACAAAAAGAATTTTGATCAGTTCCTTAATCAATTCTATCTTTGACATTGTAACAAAATAGAACACCGTTCAGACCTCGACCCATATTTGTTAAATTATAAATAAAGCATTCCCTTAGTAGAAGTATCGCAAATATCGTTGTAGAAAATTGTGTTCAAACGTGTTTAAACGTGTTCGACATATACACCAAGTGTAATACGTTTCTTCGTGAAGAGTTCTCTCACTCAAGTGAATCCTTTGTTTCGCAACAAAGCTCTAACTTTTTTTTTATTCCAGCCTACGATACACGATCAGCGCGCTTTTCACATTTTCCTCGAAATTTCATTCGATCGGGATTATACCAACCGTGTTCAAAAGTTTTTAACCGTCTAAAGGTACGTACGTAGCAGATGGCGCTAAAGTACAAGATACGATTCGCCATTTTGAAATAAAACAGAACAAAGAAAAGAATATATAAACAAGGAAAGATGAGAAAGAAACAAGCAAGGAAAAAGAATACGAGAAATGGAAATTCGTCTTTATGAAATTTTTTCTAACGATGAAAAGCTACGTGTAAACTCCTCGTAATCAATTGTTTTCACTTTCAATAATGCAATTTAAATATTTGTTATAATTGTTAATACATTTTACATATACAAATAATCGTACATAATTTTTGTTTTTATTCAATGGAATTTCACTTTTCGATACAAATAATTTAATTTTCTTCAATTCAACAAAATTGAATTCATTGAACATTTATTCTCATTTTCAACATCTGTACAAATAATATAGGGCATCATACTCGTTAATATCAACATACAAGTCGTATCTAAACAATTTTATTCATTGATTTTCTTCAAACACAATGAAACTTCGTAATATTCTTGATTGAACACGGTGTGAACGGAAACAATATTTTGATACACCACAGCGACACGAAGTAGCACAAAAATTCCATTAGCACGCCTTGTCGAGTATTATTATCGAACGCACCCGCGCCCCATGACCTAGACCCAAATCTATCCGAATGCATCGGTAGAATCTCGGCCGACCTTGCAACGCTAAAGCTTATCCTTTCTCTCCTAAGAATCGTTCCTTTTCATCCCCCTTGCTCGACCATTTTTCCACTCACCCCATATAATCTCCTCTGAAACACCACTTCTCCCTCTATTTTTTCCCCTCCGATCTCTTCATTCATATCCTCGACTACGTATATTCTACACACAGTATATCGTTTACGTTTATTACGCGCGTGTAAAAATGATTTACGTGTACTTGAAAATATGCTTGGAGAAAAAAAAAAAAAAAAGGAACGGTGTGATTTCGCACGATGGAATTTTTTCTGAGTCACACACAGGTGTTTTCACTTGTTGGTTGTCTGCTTGCTACTTTATATATATATATCACGTGTTTTTATTTTCTTTAAGGATTTGAAACGCGTGAAATTATTTTTAGGTTAGGTTGACGGTAGAACGGTAAATATTAATTTAATTTGTTGCGTATTATTTTTGTACGATTTGTTTATTATAATTTGTAAGCTGATGAAATTTGTTACCCTATAAAAATATTCATGGAAACGTAATAATATTACGAAATTATATCACGTTTATTGTATTACGAACGTGGATATTTTTACGAAATTAACGTTACAAATGAGTGTAATCAATGCCGTTAAAAATAACGTATTATCTCAAAATTAATATTAATTTTGTCGTCAAAAACATTTTCGTATTGTTTTCAATTATCACAAAACAATATAATAAAAAAAATCAATTTTAACAATTCAATTTTGATTCTTTCTTTGTTGACAACCGTTTAACCTAAATTCAATTGTCTCTTCCATTTTGCATGCTAACCTAACTTCGCGACAAAACCACATTCTTCCACATTTCTTCAATATCGATACACAATTCCTTTCCCTCCGTCCATTATCCTTTTCTTTTTTAATTTTCTTTCCCCTTTTTCAACATTCACATCTCCATTACGTATCCTCTTTTTGCCATTTGCCCATCTACTTTATTCCGCGATGTTCAAGAAAATCGACCTATATGTCGAACGTCGTCTCTGTCCCACTTACGGTCCTCTCGAATCGTCTCTCTCCGTCTGACACGCACACCGAGCGAGCTGGACTCCCGGGAATTCATCGATCCATCCACCCACGACAGACAGAGAAACGGAGGGAAGGGAGGGGGGTAAAAGAGGAAGCAGAAGCACGATTTCAAGGGACAACCGATATAGATCGTCGAGCACGTGGTTTAAACTTGCCTTCGATTCATTCTCGGCCCGGGATACGCGGTATATAATCCTTGTGTGTGTCTCTCTCTCTTGGATACGAGCTACAATATCATATATATATATATTTTCGACCGATGGATCGAATGAAGTAAACAATGCATGTGCGAACTAAAGATAAATTTTGTTAAAGATTAATGAATATTAATCGGCATAGAACGAAAGGATTATCGAAAGAAAAATTTTATACAAACTGTGTACTTGAAAACGTGTACTATTAGTGGAAATGAGGTTAGGAATTTTGTTAGATGATAATTTATCGACCGATATAGAAGAATTACCGAGTGAAAAATTTTGTACAAACGTGAACCTTGAAATATAATTTGCATATTTGAGATTAAATTTTATTCAATTACGAATGGCAATTTTGTTTAATGTGGAATAGAATTAGAGATGGAATTTAGAATTGATTCAAAATGAAGGTATTTTTAAGTAAATGAATTCTTGAAATATAATGATTAGATTATTATAAAGTTAGGTTAGTTGAAGTTTTTTTTTTATGAATAATAGGATTGAAAAATTTAAAAGAGAAAAGAAAAAATTATATCTTTAATGATTTTAATTATGGATCGTCTATTTTTCAGTTTAATTTTAAAGATCGATGTATCATCGATTTTTTTTTGTTTATTTTGTAATTTGTTTTGTTTTTATCTTTTAATGTTTTATTAATATAAATCTCTTTTTAAAACTCGTACGATACAATATCTATATTAAATAATATGATGCACGTAGTAACGTCGGTAAATTTTAGAATATTCCAAGACTTGGAATAGTAAATTTTTAAAGGTATATTTATATTACATTTACTATTCGAAAACATGACCTGAATCAACTGGTATACCTTTCTGCTTTAGTGAAATAGCCAGTAAACGATTACAAATTTCCATGAAATTTCATTTCTGTTTACTCTCGTTCTGGTCTATGTTGCGCAGTTATATAATAGGGAATTTTTATACCCGAAGTTGGTACTTCTTCACAACTCAGTCTTTCTTTCTTTCTCTTCGGTTTCTTTCGCTTCGTTGCGATTTTAAGCAAGTACTTTACAATTTTCTTTTAATGGACAAGGTAAGATAATTGGAACTTGCTTCTCTTTTTTCTTTTTACCATAAACACGATTTAAACGTAAATGGAAATGAAACGTATTTAAACGATACTGTATATCTCTCTTTAAATAACAAACGAAAATTATTTTTCGATCGTATTTAATAATTAATTTTAATAATTGTAATTGTCGATGCAGAAGAAATATGAACGGATTATCCATCCTTACTCGTCGATGTATTTTCAATTCATTTTTATTCCATTCATAACTTCAAATTTCGCTAGAATTAAAACTAACCTCAACGTACACAATCGTATAACCAACTTTGTTAAATTTCCTCTGAATTTTTTTAAACTTCTTTTTTTTTTTCCACAAAATTCCAATTTTATACTTTTTTTTTTTTTTTTACGTTACTAAAAGTTAATAACACCGTTTTTTTTTAATCGATATATTTTAATCGAATGATAAAAATATCACTCGAGCTTTCTTACGTCAGTAAAAATTATTCTACGTTGTTCTACAAAAAGATTAAAAATACCGTTTTTATTGACATTTATTATTAGATATAGGTAAATTCCATTGTAACCCTAATCATCTCGATATAATTCGTTTATTAAATTCCTCTATTTACGCACTATCCTTTATTTATAAATAATGTTACCTGCTCCATCGATTTATCAGTTTTTCCCTTTTATCCTATTCCCAACATTTTCTTCGCCTGAACATAGTTAACTCGAATAATGGAACAAAAAGAAATAGAAAAGCGGACTCTAATGTATATACATAAGTAAGTAAACAAAGAAAGGAAAATGAAAATTTAAATTTTTGTAATCAAGGAATTTGAGATTTTTCTATTTTAAAATTTCCATAGAAGAAATTGAATTGAAGTTCTTTTAATAAAAATTCAATTAAAAATTAGAAATTAAAAGTAAGATAAGTCGATGAAAATTAATAGAAATTCAATTTTTCATCGAATACATTTCTTCGATATATGAATGAAAGAAACCAAGATTTGAAATTTTATTTTTCGTTACGTTTAATTATTTAAAATGATTAGAATTATCCATTTAATTTTCGTCAATTAGAATATTATTTTTGATATAATTATTATTAATGTAAGAATTGCTATAAGTTAAACATTGTGACTTCGTTTCATTTAAAGATACATATATAAAGATGATCAGTCTTCTGGAACAGTTCTTTTCTGATTAAAATGAAATAACATAATTTTGTCTCGATCGGTAAAGTCGATCAATTTCGACAAACTTTTACCCACCGAAATAATATTATCACCATTCCTTCTCAATTATTTCTCCAATTTTTTTTCCATCCAATTACACTCTACATTATTCATTCACGAAATAAACACTCGATAAAGCTTCCAGAAGATTAATCAAAGCTCGAAGCAAAGTGTAAATAATCAAAAGAGAAGAAAAGAAAAAAAAAACTTACCGAGATCAGACAGCGAAACTTTCTCCAGGAAAGGATCCACGACTGGCAGCTGAAAATTGAAAGAATGAGAATGAATATCGATTCTCACTCGTAGAACACTCTGTCATAATTACATCTCTTCCTTTATAAAAACGAAACAAACGAAAAAATTCGTTCGCAAAATTTAATTTTTATTGACAAATTGTTTAAATTATTATCTTTTTAAACATTCGAAATCATTCATGCGGATGATGAATAGAAAAAAAAAAAAGACACTTGTACTTGTGAAAGCATAGATGCATTTCTTTTCGATTTTTCAAAAAAAATTTTCAAAACCAAAAATCCTCTTCCTTAAAAAAAAAATATCGAAAATTTCTCAAGCTCGCATCGAGATTATTATGGATAATACATCCATGCTTCACAATACTCTCCTCTCTTTGCGAATTAAATAATGCAGCAAAGAAAGAAAGAAAAAAAAAAAAAAAAAATTCTGGAAGAAAAAAAAATTTCTCACTGCGTTTCTCTCATCCTTCTGCAAATATCTCTTTTACTTTTGTTAACGATCGAAATTATTTCAAAACGGAAGAATCTTCGAACAAAGAAAGAGGAGGGGGGAAGAGAGAGAGAGAGAGAGAGAGAGAGAGAGAGAGAGAGAGAGAGAGAGAGAGAGAGAGAGAGAGAGAGAGAGGAGAGAGAGAGAGAGAGAGAGAGAGAGAGAGAGAGAGAGAGAGAGAGAGAGAGAGAGAGAGAGAGAGAGAGAGAGAGAGAGGATTCTTGAAAGAAGATAGAAAAGATCGAGAGAAAAAAAAAAGAATCAAGTACCAACGCCTTCTTCAATAAAGATTTCGGGCTAAACGGTTGCCTCTTCTTCACGTTCGTAGTGATTTTCGTGTACCAATTCGACAAGATCCCGGACGAGCTGGTGCTATGCGCTATGCTGGGGCTCTTCGTCACACTTCCGGTCGGTTCGCTGGTTTGCCGACGAAACACCATTTTTTTTTTTTTTTTTTTTTTTACACCGAGTACAACTCACTCGATTATCCTCTTAGATTAGATCTCGTTTAGTTAGAAGAGGAAGAAGAAAAAAAAAATAAAGAAATACACTCGAAGGACTTTTCCAAAAAAAATACTTTCAACTTTCGTTCTATTTAAAAAAAATCCTCGTGAGATATTTTTTTTTTTTCCCCTCTCGATCCTCGATCCGCTTGATAAAACGCGTAATTATTCGACGAATTTTATAATAGTTCCGTCAATTTTCATGATTGTTCAAATTCTCGACGGGAGAAATTCTAACGTTCGATCGAACATCTTCCGTAGCGAAGCGGCGGCGCATCATGCTCGAAACATGATCGTTCTTCGAAGATCGATATTTTTCACGTGATGATCGGAAAATAGTTGAACATCGAGATCAAGAGGCAACGTATGAAACACATTTTTTTTCAATTGTTCCTTCACGATTTGTTCACTTTTCTTTTCTATTTTTTTTTTTTTTTTTTTTTTTAATTCACGAAATAATTTCTCACAAATTTTAATTTCGCGAAAATAGAAAAATCCACGATCCTTCAAACGTGCAAACGTCGTTGCAATTCGATTATCCGGAAAGGCAGGAAAATCGTCGAATCTTCGTGTGGTCGAGTATTTTCTGGGCTATTTGTAGAAATGATACGATCAGTTTTGATTAATTATTTTGTGATACAGAAAGATACAGAAAAAGATAAAGAAAGAGAGAGAGAGAGAAAGAAAAATATTTTGCCTCGAGAATATTGGATGTAAACAATTTGATTATGAAAATCTTGATGACGAGTGTGCGTTGCACTCAGAGTGTTTCGAGGAACGGACGACCGATTCGAGTAGCACAGATGCCACATTGGCATTGAACGCCGATGACTACTGTCTCTGAATACGAATGAGCCAAGTACAACGATACAGAGAAATGATTCCTTCTGCGACATGATCCGAACTGCGCTCGATACCAACTGAACCGGAAACTCGGTATCCCTTTTGATACTTTGACTTGGAAAAAAAAAGAAGAAGAAATATAATATACCTTTTCATTTGTAATTGAAATTTTCATAATAACGAATCGTAAAAATTTCCAATCCTATAAATCATTGAAATTGAAATGATATAAAAAAAAAAAAATTGAGGAACACAAAAAGAAAAATTCCACAGAAAATTAACGTAAATATACGATATAGAAGAATACCGATATATTCGTGAAAAGATATAACCTTTGAAAGATTCTACTAGTTACCTAAAGATGTCGTTCCAAGCTTATATTTATATTAAGCCTCTTCAAACACTGACATCTACGTTTACGTTTCTTTTCTCAATTTATTAAATTATTCTAGGTAAAAATAAAACTTTCTAATGAATAAAAATTTCTAAGAATATAAAATAAAAGCATTGACAGTATTTTATTTTATTTTATTTCGACGATCACTGCCGAAATCACTATCGATACTTTCCGCGTATTCTTACGTGTCTAAAGAGAGGTTATGTTGTAAGAAATTAGACGCAGATAGCTCCATCTTCGTCTTTATACTCGTCTCGCTTCGTCCAAACTCGAATTACTCGCAACTTGACAAACAAGCCTAAACAAAGTTTTTTCTTATCATCGAATCATTTCAAATTATTTATACTTTTTGTATTCGTCTCTAATCGAATCTCTCGAATCGATCCTCTAACTATTCCATGAATATATTAACATCCTACATGTATGTGTGTGTATATATATATATACGTGTGAATATTTAATATATCATATATTAAAAGTATAATAGAAACAAACTGTTATCTGATCGGATGTAAAATTTACATATTTGATTCCAACAAGATCAACAGTCTACGACGTGGTATTCTTGTTTAATTAAAGATTGTCACCCGCCTTATCGTTGATAGGACGCTATACGCCGTATTCAAATGATCTGCAAACCCGCTTATCATCTCAGTGCATATTGTACAGTTGTCGTGTATCATATTTGCAGACCTCTGCTTGAAATCTTTTAAAGCTATTCATTGATTTGTATAAATAAAAATTAATAATAATAATAATGAACATCTTGAACAGAAAGATGTACATTCTTTCAAAAATTTTTGACAATGATGTTTTCAAGACAATTGATTTTTACTTGTAAGAATTATTCGTTTCTTCAATTGATTTTCATAACAGTTTTATCAATTTATCTTGCTGAGGATTATCTTCATATTGGATTCATATTGTGTAATCCATGAAACTTGAATATTATGTTATTAATAACTAATCTACATTTTAATAACAAAAAGTAAAGAAATAAAAAATTAAAAAATTATTTTCAGGGGAGCAGAAACATTTTCTAGGTTATTTCTACACTTTATATATATACATATATAGAAGTAAAAATTGAATTACAAAAATTGATTTCTTTTTTATAATTATGGAAATGTAAACTGTCATTTTTTGTACAAAGTTACAAATCAATTTCTATCATCTTAATTTAATCTCTAAGCAACATATGAATTATTCTATTTATTTCTATCTAAAGAAACTAGTATAAAATTTCATTTATTGTATTACACGTGCACAAGAATAGAATCAATATTTATTGACATAAGGAATTATATCACACGATTATACATCTCATAGGAAATAAAACTCGAAAGGATCTGAAGAAAGATACTTTTATAAAATTATTTACCTTAATTTCTAACCTATAATCCAGCTTAACCGAACCTAACCTCTTTAAACGAAAGAAAGAGATCTATCGAGAAGATCACACAAGTAATCGCTATTATTTGCAAGGAATGATCACCATAAAAATTTATCTTCATCCTCTTTTATCGCTTATTGTAAATTGTAATTGTTAGTAAAGATAACACTTGTTGATACATTTAATGATCATTCGTAAAATATTTGTATCAATATTTATCCATTTGATCACATAACTTCTCTAGCTTCCTTGAAAAGAAAAATGACACGAATGTAACTAAATCTTTAATTATCATTTTCTATATTGCAATTCAAAAGTTGAATTCCAATTATTCTTATATTTAGAACATATTTACCATTCGTAGCATAGGTAATATAATTTGTAAATTTGTAACAAATTTCATTAGATAAAATTAATAAAACTATTCCTAACCTCAATTATTTTTCTCCAAGATATAATATCGAATAAATAAATCATTTTGATAAATTAATTTTTTTCGTCGAAATTTTTCTCAATTTCAATTATTTCTCAAGGAAATACAATTCCAGGAATAACAACGATTATTTTCCCTCCGTCAAAGATGAAATATCGAAGGAATCATTCAGGATATTTTGGAAAATTATCGCGGAAAAACTGGTTGATGAAATAAGCATGTCGATCGTGCGTTCGTTTATTGTACTTGTTGTACGTGTATTTTTTTTGTAAGCCTGTCTATGATATCATTATTCCTGGCACGGATCGAACAAGCCTCACATGTACATGTATCTGAAAAATAGGAAAAAAAAAAAAAGGAAAAACAAGACGTTTCGTGATTAATAATTCATGGAAAACAATGATTTCTCGCATAATTATCGATTGTCTTTAAATTTTTAAGATTTTCTTAATCCAAGAAAATTTTATAGTTAATACAAGTAATATTATAAATATTACTGGATATTTGAAATATTTTTATATTGAGAATTGATTGATTAGAATTGTTTGATTAAATAACTTGAAAATTAAATATTTCATACTAATTTCTTTTGGTAAAATTTTTTAGTATATTAACATGTTATTTATAGGTTGTGGATTAAACAATAAAAACAGATCAATTTATAAATTCTTTTATAATATTTTTGACTAGGAGACTGTAGAAATAAAATGAAAACTTGAAACATCGTTTCTATCCATCATTGCTTTCCAAATATTATTTGTATATATCTGTATGTCATTTTCAATGCATGTAAAATCAGTGTATTGTAGAAATATAGAATGAATAAACCAATATCTCATCATTTATCATCACTATCCAATGAACAACTAAAATTTACTCTGACAAATGATCCAAAAATATTTCATTTTTGTTTTTGAGAGAGTTGTAATCAATATAAAACTATAAAAAAAAAACAAATAAAATATTATTATTGATAATACAAGTATTTAAAAACATGTTTAATAATCTTTCTGGTTATTAATAATTTTTTACTATCACCTCTAACAAATTCAAGAAAATTAATAATCTATCAGTCGATAACGAAAATCAACAGAATGACTATTTATTTATTATCGGTTATCGGTCAATAAACATGGGCGATATAAAACACATTAATCGACTGACAGTAAATAATATGTTAAATTGTATCAAATTAATGTAGATTAGCGATTAAGTATATTTATTATACCCATTATATGCCGTTCAAAAATAAATACTATCTTAATTCTTGCAACTATTTGAAAAAGTGAAATTTTTAAAAAGTTTCATTAAATTTTGTTTCACGTTACATTAGATCAAATTTTAATAATAATTTATATTTCCTTCTCATTTATTTTCGTTTGGCTTTTATAATCGTATTTGCAAGTCCAGGCTATTAATTATTTTCATCATTTCACTGCCAATAAGAATTCTTTTTGATTTATAAAATTTTTTAAAAGCAAAATAAATTTTTCTCCCATTATGGATACCGTTTTCAAACTATCTAAATTTTAATTTGCTCAATTTAATAAATTTTAAAAAAAAACTACTTACTGTTCAACATTAATAATTTACATTACAACACGAATTCCATAAAATATATAAATAAATCAAACAAACTTTGATCAGTAAGTCAGTGAATGACCTGTGTTAAGGGATAAAGTCGAATGTGCGCGAGGGTGTGTATCAAAACAAATCAATTTCCTGTAGTGACCCCTACAGTTTTTCCTCACCATATGATTCAAGGCTTCATCTGGTATCATGTCTACTTATAATCAGCAACCGTTTCAACATCTTTCTATAATAGAAAAGAAAAATTGTAATTGTAGTTATTATTCGAGTAGCTTTACCAAAGAAAGAATATATGTATATACACATTCTATGAAAAGAAGAAAAATAATCGAGAAATTGCTTCGCCTCTGGAATCATGCGGCGAGGCATGAAATTTCGACGTTAGTGTGATCGTCGTAACGACCTTGAAATTCGACACCAACTCAAACATCAGGGCAATAGAAACAGCGAATAATGGATTCGTCGAATCGTATCTACTATCCTTGGGTATGTAAACATACAGAAGACGAAGGAAAAGGTTGTTGTTGTTGTTGTTGCTAAGGAAATTCTTAGCCAATTATCGTGAATCTATGGATTGAAAAATTGTGAATTTTTTTAACACGGTGATACGGAAATAAAAAATAATAAAAATAGAAAGAGATATAGAAGAAGAAATATATAAGATGTGTGTACCTTTCAAGTTGTACGAAGATATGAGAGTTAATAAAAAACGTACGAGTATAGTAGCACGTATGCGTTCCATTTTACGATTATATTGGCTTCTCTCCGAAGAATGCTTAAAGAAGAACTCGAAGATCGATGGGTATAAACAGTTTTTTATTTATTTATTTTTTTTTTTCTTTCCCCCTTATGTTTCGTTAGCGCCGCAACGAAGAGCGCCGCTCTGAAGATGTGCCAGTTAACTAACGCCTTCACAGTAAAATAAACTGTGTTGTAACACTAGAAATAAACAATAAGCGATAAATTACATTATAAATGTCAAAGATTTCTCGATTCGTCCTCTTAATTCTTTTATCGTGTTTGAATTTCAACGATCTTAATCTTTGAAAGGATATTAATAAAACGGAATGATTAAAAATTAATTTTTTAAATATTTTTGATTAAAATTTTTTTGAGACAAAAAAATATAAAAAAAAAAAAAATTCTAGGCATCATAAAAATTAAGAAAAAGTAATATTCAAAAATAAAGCTTACTTAAGAATGAGATGTATCATTATAAATAGCGCGTGGAACAACAACAATAACAATAAATCTAATGAAACAGTTTTGACAAAGTATTAATAACAATTTGTTACTTGTGAATTATTTGTCTAACATTTCTGGAAATGTTTCATACGACGAATGCCAAGAGAAAATCTCGAATCAATAATTCTGGAAATATTATGAAATATTCCTATTGAATTAATAAATTGATATAATTTATTTTACGAATTTCGATAAAAAAATTAAGATGAATAACGTTAAATTTGTATTGAAAAGTAATTTTAAATCGTTTGATTCAAAAATTAAATGGAATGATAAAAAGAAATTTGTGTATTTCGGGAGGCAAAACTAGAGGGGAAAAAATTCCCTAGATTTAAAGAGGAAGAGCGAAGATCGAAATTCAATTGAAAGGAACTCGTTTTACGCAACTGTTGATTTGGCACTGACAATTACACGTTATGTAGCGATATCTTTGTTGACTTCGAGCTTAAAAAGGCGCAAAGGAGTTGATTCTAAAAATACTATCTACCCTCGTTTCTGGCATGTATTCAACCGCGATCGACCATCGAACGCATTGGCCATCGATCGATCAAATAGTTATAAATTAGAAAAAAATATCGTCAATCATGTATCCATGCAATTTTAAATTCGCCACGAATTATTTGTTATCAATAATTTATCGATTATTATATATTATGTATGTATGTACGAAACTCGTTATCATCTAATATTATTTACTAGGAATTTATTTTTATAAAAAAAATAAAATTTCTAGATTAAAAAAAACGATGAATAAATTTATTCTAATTTTAGAAATAAATTGGCAATGTTTAATTGAACTAACTAAGAATTTGACGATTGCACGATTACGTGAAAATTTTCGTTCGTTGGCAACACTGACTGAATTTTACGTCGAAGTTGTCGAGCGAACGTGAAACGTAGCACGAAACGAATTCGTGTAATTAACAAATGGGGAAACTTGTACACAAGTTGTCGTTCTTTACTTTTCTTTCGTCATGAAAACGTCGTGAAACGGACATACAACTTGAGATAAGTCTGGATTTAAATGGGACACCTACGCGAAAATTCCGTTACTATATAGTATATAAAGTACTTTAGTATACTTGGGGGGCTGTGTAAATGACACAAGAATCATTATCTGCGAACGTGACATTTTAACGTTATTCACGCGTCATTTTGATTTTACGACAACAATAAAATTTCCAACTAATTTTTTCAAGTAAAGATTTAATTTTATTTTAACAGAAACAGAAATAAGGTTATGTTGTTCTAAAGGCAAATTTAACTTATACGGATACGAAAGGACGAAAAAAGGATTTTAGATTTGTAAATAAATGTACGAAATTATGCGAAAATGAAAATATAAACGTTCCATAAACATTGATCATCGCGTGAATATTCGCTGCATCACTATGTTCATATCATGTCAACGTGCATTTTGGATGATGACCGATATTCTTATAATAGCGGAATTTATGTTTCGCTGAGAAGAACATCAACTATGTACCAGCTTGCCAGAAGAAACTAGAGAAAATTATTTGATGCTTGTTATTCTTATTACAGTCAACGACAATCTAAATATATGTATTTTTCTAAACAAAAATATTTACTAACTAGCAACTATAAACATTATCAATCGTATGAAGATAAATTTACGGAAATTAATCATTGCAGTCTTTTTCTTGACGAGTGAACGAATAAAATATATAAACTATCATTCAAAAATTTACATTCATAATTTACATCATGCATTGTAAAAAAAGTATCAAATTTTTATAGAAAATTATCAAGCAAAAAAAATGTATCGAAAAATCAAGAAATTAACTTTTTCTTTTTTAAAAAGAAGAATATATAAAATTTCCAAATTTTTAGATATAGCATTCACAGAAAGGATTATCATAAAAAAAAAAAAAATAAGAATATACAAAAAAGCTTAAATTACCTCCTAATGATTGATACGTCACCATAACCTTATTATATTTATAAAAACTTCATATTACACGATTGTTTCACATCACAATAATAGTAAAAAAATTTTAATTCACTCATAACCTATAAATGAAATTTTTCGTAAAAAAATAGTCTTACAAATTTTATGATACACGGATAATTCTCATTCAGAACATTGATTTAATTAATAAAAAAAAAACTGAATTCATTCGCGTGGGAACAGCGGTATCGAAGATAAATTTCAATATTTTACAAGTAGAACAGTTGATTCTGTCTCACGAGCGCAACAATTCCACCAGAAAACAATGTTGGAGAGCAACGGCAGCAGTCATTCGTTCGACACACGTCTCTAGCAACAAGTATTTGTCGTGGTTGTCCATCGGTAACGAAGCCCATATTAGTGTTCGTGGCGGTGTTCTGTCTGGAGGGAAACGCATTCCCAACGGTCTTTGATCCTGCACGAATTCAATTTCAACACTGACCTAGCGTATCATCGTTTGATCGACAACGTTTTATCAACTCGAAATGATACCTGTAACGTCTATGATGAAAATATCTAACGACTTGAAAACGACTTGGATGAATATCGATATAAATGCAAGAATATATTCAATCTTAAAATCACGTTTACATTTCGTCAAGTTTCTGTCAAGTTTCGTCGCAGCCGTTATGTGTCGAATTACTACCATCTATCGACCTATCTACGAAGTTTCGACGTAACAGAGGGGAAACTCGGGAAAACTGGTTCTCACACTTGGCTAGACTCAATTTCACCTTGAACTACACTGACCTAAATCACTGGTATTGTTCATCGTCACATTTTCGACCGCACGAATCGTCTTTTCGTTCGCCGATTAACGAAACGAAGATATTTATCTCGCCTCGGTAAAAAAAATTAAACTTATCGACCGAACATCAATTATTACTTTCAATATTATTCAATAATAATACGAAAATTTTCCTTCGAGGATTGATCTCGAGGATTACGATTTAGATCCGTTCGAGGCAAAGATGTCAAAGTCGGGGGGAGGGGAGGGCGAAAATTTCGCTCGTGTTGTGGACGACACCAGCGCGGTCGCTCGTTGCGAACTGGATCGGCTTTCAAGCCGGCAGACACGTTGTGCGGAATTTACGGCGCATCGCGCGCTTGTATGCGCGCGCGACATAACCATTGCAATTTCACGGACTTTCTGTTTCTCTCTCCCTGGGAAAGTCACGTGCGCCGCGTGAATCTTCATTTACGTCGATTATTATTCTGTCATCTTAATCCTGTGTGCAATCTTTCGTCACTTGGAAGGATCCGGGAAAAAATTTATGTCAACATGGATTACGGTCAATGAAAGGAGAATTATGGAAGTTGTTTGACCAAGGGTGAATATGATTGATCGATGTATCCTATCCGTATTATTATATACACATCGTGATACTCTTAAGTTTATTTTATCTTAAATTTTGCGAATGTTCTATAGCTTTTTCGAAATTTGTGAAAAAATTCAAACTTATTTATCGACATTTTTAGTACATAATTTTATGATTTTTTTTAATAACCTATTAATAAGAAAAATAGAATATGCGAATAATTATCGATCGGAACAATTTTTATAAAAAAAATTACTGAACAATTTTTAACATTCTATCTACTTTTTTTTAATTCGTTATCAATATTGTTTACTCTTTGACACAAAATGTGAATGACCGCGTTTCGATACTTTTAAATGAGGATAAAAATATGGCTCTTGTAACTACGCGATATAAAAAGAATTTCTTTGTGTGGAAAAATCAATTTACGATAGACACTCGAGATAATTCCACGAGTTATATCTAGAATCGATCTGGCTATCAACAAATTTGCAAAAAAAAGTTCGGTTGCTTTTTTGCTGTTATCCACCGTGTACTTAACGTGTATATAATTTACACGATAAGGCTCGCGTTCGTATCGCGGCCCCTTTTAGATGTTTCGCGAAGGGGAAAAAAAAAAAAAAAAAAAAAAAAGAAATAGAAACAATTTGCAATATGCAAAGCTGTGGATCAGTGGTGGCATCGTTTGCTCAAAACATAAAATACAGTCGATTGTTCACGGTTCAATTACTCTACATAGGGAAAGCATTTCAACGACGCTTAGATAATCGATATTCAATCACACTTGCGAAACAGCCTTTACGCGAATTGCTACAATGGCCGTTTTACCGCGAAACTTAGTGTTCGTTACGTAACTAATAAATTTTATAGATAGAAAAATTTTCTTAAAACTTTTTTAAATATTTAAATCTAATTAAAAAATTTTATTGATCTTTTCTATATCGAATTATATTTAATTGTTGAATATTATTATTATAGGTTATTTCGATGAGAATCATTTTAATTAAATATCACTGATTAATTAAATTTCAATAAATTTTATAATTCAATTTTTATGAACATATTAAAATATAAACAAATCTATATAAATATATTTTTGAACACGTTAAATATTATACGTGTTTTCTACTTGTTTTTTTGTTGAAAAAAAAAAAACATGATTTCCAAGAATTTTAAACTAACAAATTATTTGAAATTACCTGAAAAAAACTACTTATATTGAGATTGCAACATGCATACGACCTTTAGATACGTTCTCCGTACAGAAGTGTAACCGCTTTTTATCTTGTGCAGTCGTTCAACTATGGTAACTGTGGCGATAAGACTTTAGATAAGCTCAGGAGCATGTGGTCATAAATGTAACGTGAATAAGAGAAAGTAGTAAAAACTAGAAATTTATTCTCAAATCTTTCGAGAATTTTAAGAAAATAAGGAATTCGAAAAAAAACTTGAAAATTATTGAATGTAAATAAAAACATAAAGAATAAAAAAAAATAGAATTAAGAGTGAAAAATAAGGGTTTTATATCACATTATTTTTTTTTTTGAATTTACTTGTAAATGTATTTATCACTTTAACCTTGAATTTTCACGCATTCTTGACGAAGATCCAAAAATGTAACTTAACAAATCGTAAAAATTTCGATCGTTAATCCGCGTTTAAAATTATAGTAATATTTCAATAAACAAATATAATCCCTTTGTATGTTTCTTGAATGTAAACATTCATAAATCATTTATTGAAATATTTTTTCGAATGTGTGAAAATTGAAAAATTACTAAAACATCATCCGATGATAACTGACAAAGTTATGAAGTTCCGATGAAATCTTGATAGTTTGCCAAAATCTATCAATTCAAGCTCGTTTTATGATTTTAAGAAAATTTAAATAAAATCAAATTGTGACACGTGTAAGACTATGTAAATTTATAAACATATCAAAAAATGAAATAACTGATATAAAAAGTTAATTAAATTCAATATAAAAAATTGTAATAAACTATTAATATTTTATCAAATTCAATTGTAAAAAATTTTACTATTCTTCACATTCAACAGTTTGAATAGATTTGTTGCATCAACAGGATTTCGCATCATGGCATATAATTATCAATGTTTTTAAATTACATGATAATTACAAATTCTTTTATGTCGTATAAAATCTTCATTGTGAAACAAGTTCGATAACCTATTTCCTAGTCATTATTAATAAATCAAATGTTTCAATGATTGTAAATATAATAAAATTTTATATTTTATTTTCTATAGTCGTAATGTTGGAAATGATATTAAAATAATAAAGAACATTTGGCGCCGCCAAGCAGCAAACGGGAGAAAAACCAACTGCCAGTACGAGTTGATAATATAGAGAAAATGCTTTATCGCTTAAAAAGCGTTCTACATTTCCATCTTTACCGACTGTCAAACACATTTTACCGACCGCTACAACTGGATCAATTCGTTTGTATCTTTAACGATGAAAAAAGAAAATATGCAATGAACATCAATTTATTAAGTTGAATTTACTATGATAATTTATAACTAGAAACGTATACAAAAAAGAATAACCTATTTTTACGGTATAAAAACAGCTATAAAAAAAAATATCACTTTTTTCTATATAATTTGAATCTCTCTCTTTCAGTTTTCAGTTTTCATCATGACCTACATCCTCTTGCGTTTCGTTAAATCGATATGTACAAACAGTGTACATACAATAAATTGTTAGGAGAACGAAAAAATAAGTGCATAAACATTTTGCTTATGTTTCCCTTGTTACCGATTAAGAATTGTATTGTTATTCGTGCGAAAATCATAGAGTAAAAATAATGCAGATATGCAACACAATATTACTTATCATTAAGTTGTACAAACAAGAAATATCTTGGAATTTGCGATAATTGATAAATGTGATGCATCATAACATAAAGTTTACTAACATCAAAGTCAATGACAAAAAAGTAAAAGAGATATTTGTATACATATAACGTGTTTATATTATTTTAAATAATAACTTAAAAATATACAACAAAGTAAACAACTAAAAACATAAATATCGATTGTCAATACTTCAAAGTCCTATCAAAAATCAATATTTTTGTATTGAAATCAGTATTTAAATATGTATACATCTAATTGAAACATTTTTATTAACCCGATAAAATAAAAAATATGTTTAAAAATTAAATAAAAATTATTTTTCAAGATTACTTTCACAATATATATTTCATATATAGTTTCAGCTATATAGAACTTCCTATGTAACATTTTCTTTCAACGATATTATAAAAATAACGATGTCTTATTGAATTTTTCAATATCTACGCAACATTATAGGACTGAAGTATTTGCTAAATTTAAAAACTTTGGGTGTAAGTTGAAGGTTGAAGTTAATACTCACCCCTCTCGCATCTCGGAAGAGAATAGCGGCGTGCACAGGATCTAGACAAGCATCTGAAGCTCTATGAGGGACGGCAGGTGTACCCAAAGAAAATCTTCTGGCACCTGGATCCAAAGAACTCCTTCTAAGTGCTCCTACAATTTAAAATTCATAATTAACGCCCTCATTTGACTAATGTAATGCAATTATTAATATTACAAAATCGAGTATCTGATAATAAAAATGGTAATGCATTTACATTTTTAATCTGAATCTGAAAAAGAAAAATAAATTTCAAAGAATGTTCAAATAATTATAACGTTTACGTATAATATATAATTAACAAATATCTATCGTCATGTTACTTCAATAATATTTAGGTTATAATATTATTATCCCGCGAAATTTCACATTATTTAAATTATTACAAAAAATATTGTGACCCAATTTCGTTTACGTATTATTACATGTATTATGGTTAGTAGAGTATGTAAATTTATCATAACCTATATGTAATTCATCGAATATCGAATACCTGTTAGACATTTTTTTTTTCCTGACAAACTACGTCCTCACCGGTTGACCATGATGATAGTTAATTTGAACAGGAATTACAACACTGACCTTAACTCGTTACAATTTAACACAATTTATGAGCATACGTGCACAATCTTCCATGGGGTTACGTAAAATGTAATTCCTTATTTACATTTCAATTGCATCCACGTTCAAACCCGCTTATGTGTCTCCACGTTTCATCTTTATACTTTTCCAACCTCACTTTTTTTATTCGAAATAAGCGTAACACTGTTAGAACAATTCGTAATAAAGTTTTTAAAAATATTTTTCGATAAATGAACGTGAAACGAATATTTTTTAATATTATTAATATATTCGCGGATAAATTAATCGTTTAAAATTGGAATTTTATTTCAATAATGAAATTTTTATAAAGTAAATTATATTTACATAAATTATTTTTAAAAATCGTATGTAATTTATTTATTTATATATTTTTATAATTAATTTATTCTATTTATATGAAAAAAACGAATCGGTTCAGTACGTACCTTTCTAACAGCGAAAGAAAGATCATTCTAACCTATATGTTCTTTACAAGAAAACAATAACCTTTCACGTGACACAAAGTATCCGATTTCTGTTTCGAGTTATATCACGTTTGCATTCCTCGTAACGCGAAAAACAAAAGATTCAAATTCTGCACGTTCTTGCAGTTTCGACGGTGTTAAGAACGTGAAGGTTTCTGACCATGTGTTCTGCAAAATAAACTTTTTCTCGGTTGAGGAACGCCGAACGTGTAGTATTACAGCGCCATGGTAGACCGGAATTCACTATCCAATTGCACGCTATCCTTCTTCGTTTTCATCGCATTCGAATATTTTACCGCGTACAAAAAATTGGCGTATTTAAACAATTTATACGGTGAAATTCAACAATAATAAATAAATAAAATAAATTTTTTGATGTTACTAATTAATATATAAGAATATTAATAATTTTTCACGTATCTTAATTTTCACGTGAATCGTAAAGATTTTAATACGTTCTTCTATTATAGAAAAAATTTTTGAAATAGAAAAAAAAACATTGAGTTTGGAAATTTTTTTATTACATTTAATACTCCCATTTCAGATGATATTTCATCTTATTATAACCTAATTGACATTCTCGATTAATTTTACCTTGAATAAATTTAATCTTTTTTGTCTTAATACTTTTTTTTTTGTTTTTTCGGGTATTAAATAATATTTGCATTTTATACGTGTTTACATTTCTTTAATTTTACATAAATGCACGAACATTCGCAATTTATTGCCGATACATTTTTTTTTTAATCACGTTTACGTGAAAAGGCCTAGTAAAATTATTAGAGATAGAGATGGTCGAACGATCGATAGCGGCAAAGATACTTCGCCGCTTTATAAATATCATCGAATGAGCTGAATGAAAAGAAAGCGAAAAGAAAGCGAAAAGAAAGCGAAATGAAGGCGGATAAAGTTTTTAAGTAAATCATTAAAATTTATTATTTTATAAATATTGCAAAGAATCTATTCGAAGAGAAAAGAAATTTTTATTAATTCAAGTGAAAGATCGATATTACGAAGGCCGTGCTCTATCGAGAAAATAAATAGTGAAATTTTTACGTGTTTGAGAAATCGGTATTCCCTATCATTACCTGAATTATCCCTCGAAAAGGTTAAATCTATCTGAAAGCTTAGAGAGAGATGAAGGAGTTTAATATCGTGATTATTTGCATTGTACCGTCAAGGTAAGAAATCTCGTTGAAAACAATAGAGCACAATAGAACGCCCATTATTCCTTTCGTCTCCATTTCCACCAAGTCTCCCCACCACCGTTACTTTTCACTCGCTCGCTCTGGTGGCGATCACTTAAAATTCGTTTTTCTCGCTGCAAAGATTAGGCGACGTGTAACGTATCCGCAATAATATTTCGCTTCCTCAACTCGAAACGATAGCTTATATCCTCAGTTTATCGTGATTGTTTGTTTCTCTGCGGCATTCTAGTCTACGCGCAGTCAATGACAGACGCCACGGATGACGGACTGTTCGTCAATGATAGGTCAAGAGAATATCGACATATTACACGATAAATAATGCGTTACGAGTTGCGAGATTTTCGATCGAAAATCGCGTACTCGTCCATTATCATTTTTTTTTATCGTGGATATGGGATTGAAAATGAAATAGATAGCGCGGAAATTTATAATAATTAAATAAATAATTATAACTTAAAATAATTTTAGTTAAAAATAATATAACTTGGAATAATTTTAGGAATGTATTAATGATACTATTGTTATATTATTCTAGCTACTAAAAAATCTCAAAAATTATGCGATAGAGTATTAACCTGAATTTGATGATCAACTTTATACGACAATTTTTCGAATATTAAATTTTTCAAAAGAATGCGGTTGAAAGAGTTCAATTGATTAGAGCAGTGGCTCGAAAGTTGGGGAGAGGCTCGAGTCAAATTCCGGATGAATAGACAAATAGGTTAATTCTTTTTATTCGTGAAATTTTCAGAAATCGAACTATATAACTTTGTAAACTCAATTTTCTTAAAATTTTTTCTTTCTTTTTTTTTTCGAATTCTTCAGAATCTTTAATAAATGATGGAGGAGAATTTTATGAGTTGAATTAAAATTGACAGCTTTGATCAGATATATTATGAAGAAAGTTGATCTATGACCTGAACAGCATCGTTGATCATTGTAATAATATAGGTTGAAAATGAATTACTTTTTAAGGTTATTTCAACAAATTCTTCTTTTATTATCATTATCGTATAATTCGAGGCAATTTAATAATATATAAAAAGAAAAATGGATATTTTTTCTATAATTAATTTAATTTCAAATACTTTTTGAGATAGAAATTGAGCGACCTTTAAATTTTACATACACTTTTTTTTTTCCATCGAAACTCAATATTTGGCGCAAATAATTTAATTTTTTATCAATCAAATTTTTTTCGAAGTTATATACATTATGTAAAAATGTATATACGATTTTGAAAAAAATATCTCGAGAGAAGAAACTTTTTTAAATATGAAAGCTATTAATTTTGTAAAAAGATTTTTTGTAAAAAAAATGAAAAACCGGAGAGATTTTTCAAAAATTTTCTGTCGTATTTTCGCATAGAAGCGTAAAAAAAAAAAAAAAAAAAAAAATTCGAACTTGTATACAAATTTTTGAAAGCAAATCACAACAATGGTTCGCCTTGTTTTTCGATATCGTGAATCATGAATCATTAAAAAAAAAATTCCAATTGCATTTTGCGACAGAAAATAAAAAATAAATTTTCATAGAAACATAATCGTGTTGCGTAAAATTTACACGATATACTCGGCTCTGAGAAAGAGACGAGATATTACGAAATATTTACACTTTTTTCTGTCCAAGACTCCCGGATTTGTATTCCCTTTCGAGCGTCGCCACTTCTCGAATAGCTAAAAACAGAATCCTCTCTGCCTCCTCCGCGTCAAACGACACATTCGCAAAACTTAGAAACTATTGACGTTAGAGCGAAACTGTACATAAATAAGACTTCTCTTTTACATAAATAGATAGATAAAAAAAAAAAAAAAAGTAGATTTTTTCATTTTTTGAAACTTTTTTATAGACTATAAATTTTTTGTAATATTTCTATAATTCTTCAAAATTAATAAATTCTTATAATTTCTATAATATTTCTATAATTCTTCAAAATTAAATTTTTCCAAAACTTCAAATTCAACGTTTGAGAATTATTTTAAATCTTCGAATTTTTAAAAAATTTTCAAATTCTATCTTTCATCCTTTTAGCTTTTAAAATAATTCAATCCCTAATCCTCAAAAATTTGTTAGATCTTTATTATGAAAATTTTAATTTCCCATTCCATAGTTTTTCGAGCGAAGAATTTAAAAAAAGGAAAGGTTTTCTAAAAAAAACATTGACCGATCTCATTCGACGACGACTTTGCCTTATTAAACCGATTATAACCGCGAAGCCGAGTCCATTGATGCATCTATAGAATGAATTAATTATCATCATTTAAAGAAGCGAGTTAGTTTATTTTGAGCAAGGAGAATTCAACATCGACCTTGTGGATCGTCGAGTCGATTCGAAGGGAACTGCGTCAATGGACTCGGTTGCAGCTGCAGCACGTAAGCGCGCGCACATATGCTTTATGCGAACTCAAACCCAACGAACGAACAAACTATTAATTTTATTCGCTGTATATTCTGGAGATATTACGAAACATTGGATCGACTTTCTCCGAATAACGAGAGTGAAACGATAATGTAAAGCTATAATAAACTCGATGAAAAATTACCGACAATAAGAAACCTGTAGTAACGACGGATGAAAAATAATGAGAAGGATAATGAATAATGAATATACTGCAAAATTATTTTCCTCCTCGAAACATATGTTTGTGATCCAAATATATATATATATATATACTTTATGGAAATATCTTTCGATCGATTCTTCCAAAACAAATACAAAAGTTGGTAATACGAAAATATCGATCGTAAATTATTAAGCGATTGAAGTTTGCGTTGGACGAGAGAGAGATACAGATAGAGATAGAATAAGACTGTCTCTGTTACACTCTGAGCCTCATTTCACTTCGACGAAAATTCAAATTGCTTGATAATAATTTAACGAATAATCGAGATTATCGTATATCAATTTTTATATTTGTTTCGACTTCTAGAAATCATCCATGATTAATATATAAAAGAATATTAATTTACGAAGGATGTAGGAAAATTTAAAAGACAATTTTTTAAATCAAAATTCTTCGAGACAAGAATTAAAATAAAAAAAAAAGAAATTGTCCTTCGCATTAACAATCGATGAAAATTAATTTTTTTAAGTTTTCGTGTCATAAATTCGTACATATCACGTTTTATTAAACATGATTATATAATTGTGAATTATCATATATATATATATATATATATATATATATATATATATATATATAAATCTCTCTCTCTCTCTCTCTCTCTCTCTCTCTCTCTCTCTCTCTCTCTCTCTCTCTCTCTCTCTCTCTCTCTCTCTCTCTCTCTCTCTCTCTCTCTCTCTCTCTCTCTCTCTGTGTGTGTGTGTGTGTGGTGTGTGTGTGTGTGTGTGTGTGTGTGTGTGTGTGTGTGGTGTGTGTGTGTGTGTGTGTGTGTGTGTGTGTGTGTGTGTGTGTGTGTGTGTGTGTGTGTGTGTGTGTGTGTGTGTGTGTGTGTGTGTGTGTGTGTGTGTGTGTGTGTGTGTGTGTGTGTGTGTGTGTGTGTGATTTCCGTTAGGAAAATTCGAAGTTGATTATTCTGTTTGTCTGCTCATCGAACATGAATAAAAAATACGAATATATATATATATATATATATATATATATATATATATATATATACACGAACTTCATCATCAAATTGAAGTATCATTAGAAGAAAGATAAGTAAAAAAGATAAGAATAGATGTAAATTAATCTTGCGAAGGTTATCTTATTAAAATAATAAAAACATTGCACGATAATATTTTTATACGCTGTTTTAATTTATAATTCAAATATTCAATTTCCTCGTGGAAGCGTTTAAGTTTTTCTCGAATATCTAGAAATAGCTATTATTGTAAATCATAAACATTTCCATACTGTATCATAACAATCGAAAGATAAACCCTAACCTAACCTAACGAGGATTTTCATAACATACTTTTAAATTGTGATGTATGCAATCTAAACGAGATTAAATGGCTGATAAATAGCTGCGGAAAAAATGAATTTTTATCAATTTTTCCCGTAAAAAAAAAAAAAAAAAAACATCGCTTGAAGTGAATTTTCGAAAGTAGAAAGTGTTCGAATGGTTGACCATACTTTCCAATATAAACTTCGAACGTATTTTCTCGTATTTTCAATTTCTGCCGGATAAATACGTTAAATTAGGAAAAATTACAATTTTTTAATTCTGCAGACAAGAAGAACGTTTTGTCAGATATAAATTGAACGATTAGTTGTCAGTTTTATGCGTTGTCTAACATCGAATCGCTTATTTATTCACTTTGATAAACTATTTATCCGATTAACGATTATAGAGAGAATCCTGAAACTGTTTGATGTAGTATTTTCAAGCTTATACGGGCCATTAAACATTTAAACGATGCATAAAATTACGTGAATGCTTAATCTTCCCTTTCAACACAAATACACATATATTCGAAACGAATTTCACGAATATCGAGAGCCTTTCTCCGAATGAAAATTTTCCATCCAATCATCATTTCCTCCTCATTTTGATCAATTTCTTTTTTTCATCCTTTTCGACAACACATTTTTCTTTACACACGTTTGCCACTATTTATAACATTTGATACGTATCGTAAGAATTAGAGATTACGTTGTATCAAATTAGATTATAATCAAATATATGATATTTTTAACGTTTATAAGATCAAGTTAGGTTAGATTCGATAATATTAGCCCAAATCTAACACGCACGCACCAATTTTTCATTCGAAGAATCCACATTTATAAATACCGTAGAATACTTTTATTTATAGACACTATAAACAAAAACTCTAGGTTAGGGTTGAATTAGTTTATTATTCCGCCGTCACGCGGCGCTTGCGATCCAACGCTAATGTGCTGCCACAGTTATACACAAAACTTCGTATCGACGAATATGCCCAATTACATAGAAAAAAAAAAATTGTTATAGAATATTAAGAAACATATTTTCAAAGTTACTAAAATCGAACGTAAAAATAAATATTTCTTTCGAATAATTATTATCCTCCCAGGATACGTAATTTTTCAACATATTACACGCGACGTACAATTCGAAATAATTAACCGTGAAAAGACTACGTATATCAAATTACGTACATCATCCGCGTTACAAACCGTATAATAAAGTTAACTTTAAAACTCGCTTACGAAAGCTGATAAAATCTTAAGAAGTTTCGAATTCCGTAAGTGACGCTTATTGCATAGGATTAGAGTTGTACACAATCGGGTCAAGGTGATTCTCGTTTCTTTCAATGGTTGAACTGAACTTGGAGAACAAAATGTTACGTAAAGTCATTCACTGAGCCAAAAATAGAAGCAGGCTGCCACCGTTCGACTACAGAAGTATCAGAAATAACCGTTAAATGCTAAGAGGATGTCCGGGAATAAATTTCAATGAAAAATTAAAGTCGAGCCGTGGATCGTCCTTGACCATGATCGTGTTTCACGATATTATTATTATTTATCGGTGGCTCGTCCACAATTTTATCGGAAGAGGGGGGAGGGAAGAGGATATAAAAGGACGATCGCGCGTTTACACGGTAAGAATAAAGTCGATAAAGACGATATTATATATATCGACTTGTTTGTAAAGTTTTTGGCACGTATCAAATATCATTTGCATTTAGCTTATTTATTATTAAACTTCTGGTTTCGAGGGATAAACGAATTCGAACTTACATAAAAAAAAAAATATATCACAGAAATTATAATTATATAAACTTAATTTTCTAAAGATACAATATTAGATTGATATCATGAAAATAAATTTTGGAAAGAGGAGGGGAGGGGGGAGGAGAAGAAAAAAGAAGAACTCAAAATTCAACCAAGTTTCTCTCAAACTTCTCAACATTTCTGTTACCTTGCCTGAGAATGCTTTCGTAAATTCTGTAAGTTGTCTCGCAATCGGCATCCCTCAGATTCGGATACCTGACACCCCCGTCCAAACTCTGGCTCCTGTTCCTGAAATCCTCCTCCTTCTTCCTGGGGGGATCCTGGCACTCGCTCTGCCGCCTCATGTGGCCCAACCTCCTCCCAAAATGGCGTATCATCTCTTGAATGCTGTAATGATGATGATCCTTCTGATGATGCTGCTTCTGCTCGTGCTCCCCGCCGCCGCTAGGGCTCGTGGGCGACGCCCTCCCGCTGCTGGCCAAATGGTGTTGCTGTTGCTGTTGCTGTTGCTGGTGGAGGGGGTGGAGAGGGGTGGAGGGGGGATGGTGATGAAGATGATGAAGATGATGCTGATGCTGATGCTGATGGTGATGGTGGTGGTGGTGGTGGTGGTGAAGCTGCTGATGATGGTGGTGACCGCTACCGTGGATCGTGTGGTACACCGAGTGGTGGTGATGGGACGACGAGCTGTGATTGGAAGAATTCGAGCCGTGAGACGAGCCGTAGGACGCCGAGGAACCGTAAGAATAGGTCGAGCTCACTGAACCTCTCGATATACGTTTCTGGATATTTTTCTGGTTCAACAACTCCTGCAGGATCTTTGTGTCGTGGTGCCTGCCCACCGTGTCCGGGGAGGAGGGGGAGGGGGAGCTTTTGCTGTTGTCCGGATGATGGTGGTGGATCATCCTCACCGTCTCACCGTTGTGAGAGTTGTGGTGGGAGAGCAGGTGACTTATCCCGTGCATCTTTTTGTTTGTTTCTTTGTTTGTTTTTTTCTTTTCTTTGATTTGATAAATTGAATTTTATATATATATATATATACTTCTTTTTAGTGATCTTTTCGATGATCCTTGTTTTATCGTTGGGAAGACGAAGTTCGTTTCGAGTATGTTCCTGTGACAGATAATTAAATAAAGATAATTACAGATAAAGAAATATAAAAAAGAATATACAGATAATTGAATTAATATTACGTTTGAATGGTGTATAATAGTTTTAGGAGACACGTGGACGTTTATATTTTATTTTTTTGAAATGATGATGATATGGAGGGGGTAAGAAATTTATTAAAAATTCGAGTTGTTTATATATAATTGTTTTAATGATGGAATTTATGGATCAATCTTCTTTGTAGCAACAGGATTTCATGGTTATTGGATCAATTTTTTTATCTATCTCTTTTTATGGAATATTAAATATTCACTTTTCAAATATACATAATATAAATTTTGAATTAGCCATTTGATCTAATTTAATAAATTTTTATTAAAATACATTTAATCTCCAATTAAAAAAATTAATTAAATTTAATATTTATAATAAGGTTTATTTTTATATACTTTAATTATTTTAATTTCATTTATTTTATTAATGTTAAATAAACTCATTGCAATTTATAAAAAAAAATTAAGAAGAAAAAAGCTCTCCATTTGAATGTAGTTTTCCAATTAAACCATGAATGTAGAATCCAATTAAACCAAAAAATCAAACTTACCATTTTCTTTACCTTGATTTTTAATAACAATAATATTTTTAATTTTTGATGTTGAAATTATTTTATTTTTACCAATTTTTCTTATTTTATTTAATGCTACATCAATTTTAGAATGGATGAATAATTATTTAAACTGAATATTTTAGTTAAATAATAACAATAACAATTACTAAAATAATATAAGGATTTATAAAATCAATATTTAAATAATTAACTATTTTTTTTATAATTTATAGTTTAATTCATTTTTATATATGAACTTAATTTATTCTAAAATAATTTTTCAAATTAAAATATTAGTTAAAGCTAAATAATTTGGGTTACTAAAATCCTAACTAAGAATTTCTATTTAAAAAATTTAAAAAATTAATATTTTCAATATTACGCTCTAAATATATAAGCTATTTAAATTTTAATCAACCAAATTTATTATATAAATTAATAAATAAGTTACATAAATTAAAATTGTTAAATAAATATTAATGTTTAAATTTGAAATTTTTAATTCATGAATATTTAATGTTATTAACATATTTCAATAATTGAGTAAATATTGATATAACTTTTTTATAAATTACTTTATAAATTAAATTTATAAATAAAAATGATATTTTAAAAAATCCAATTTTATTACTTAATAAAATCAATTTATAAATATTAAATCTTGAAAATGAGTTGAGAGATATATTAATGAATTGTACATAATGCAAAACGTATGGGAATACATAGTGCAGGTATTGAAGCAATGGACGAAAATTTTGTAAATTTATAAAATAAATAAATTTTCATCTTGAAGGAGTTCTAGAGTTCGAAATTTAAATTGGCATGTTCGAGTGAATCAATTTCTGGCAACGTGAAATGCGATGCGTCGTTTTCTATAAACAACCAACTTCGTGAAATAGCCACGTGATATTGCATGAAACTTTGGCATAATTACAGAATCACGGGTGTATTTGAACGATAGGATTTTAACAGTTGGTTACCGATATTTTTCCCCGATTAACATTGCATATCGTTTGTATTATTTATAAGTTTCTAAAGTAAGAAGAGAAAATGGAGGATTAAATTTCAAATTTATTCGAATCGTAAAATAGGAAAGCAACGATAAATTATCCGATTTAATTCTTCCGTTCTGGAAGCAAGACTATTTGCTTCGATTAAAATCGATTGTTAAGCGTCCACAACGAGAGGCTCGTTGAACCTTGTTACTACGACTTTATCTGTAGACTGTTCGAGAATTAAAGTTGGAAACGGATACCGAACTAATTTTATGAAAAAAAAAAAAAATTATCCAATTCGATCATTTATTTAATTGCAGAACGATCTATGACGCAATCTTCGTTTCATCCTTTCCTCTCTTTCTATACGTTTCTACGAAATACAAAGAGAAGCTTAGCAATATTATGAAAATATGAATTCGATTCCAATGTTGCTTCGTAAATACCTGGATCAAGTTCCAATTTTCGAGGAAATATACTTTATCGTATATCGTGTGTTTAAGAAGGCCAAAAAATGTTTTTAGAAAGTGCAAAAATCAATGTAAACGATACGCTTTCAAGACGCAGCATTTGTACCAGTATTTCACGGTCCCATGAATACAGATGAATGGTTTAACGGTTATATCGTGGATCTGGCCGCCGAATGCGAAGACTGCGCATGCGCGTTTCTTTATCTATATATTTATATACGTGCATGCGTGAAACCAGTATACGAGCAGCAGAACGTGCGGAAAGTAAGAGTCTTTTCGTACCGTCTAAATAAAGTTTCAAAACGATGAGAGTTATTCAATATCATTTCTCGTCTTTTCTTCGATTATTTTCTTTTTTGTTTTTGATTTTCAATACACTTATCCCTGATCTATTCGTTATTCTCGAATAACAATTCCACGATATCGAATTAATTAATACTTTGTTCGAATTAGAAAATATCTTTTCAGTTTGAAGACGCTTAAAGCGGGAGCGCGCATAAATGTATTACCCTCTGAGCGAGGGTTAAATTAGAATTCAGAAGGAAGCGTTTAGCACACGCGACTGATTGCGAGATTAGAGGAAATAATCAGAGTATCTGATTACTATGTTGTTCCTATGAAAACGATCCGATTTTCCTTTACTCGAAAATTCAAATATTGCAATTAATTTCGTTTCAACTTAATTTAGAATATTATCGTTTCTAATTTAAGATATAAAATATAAAAGCTAACCCACGCAAAATTAAAAAAAAAAAATATAATTTTCATTTTCACTTCCGTGCACGTGTTATAAACAAATTTTCCACTCACTTCAAATCTTTCTCTTGAGAAAACGTTATACTCGAACTTTAAATTTTACTTTTTAAAAGACAATTTACGAAATAATCGATTTAGTTATCGTTCAATCGTTCATGCTCTTCCAGTTTCATCGCTATCAGGAAGTTGAGATCACGGTGGTATAGCCTTCCGGCTGTACGCTTGAAAATGCCCCGATTTTCGACAACGAGGTCGTCGATGTGGCAAATTTCGGGGTCGTGGCTGAGAGAAACTGGGTCATATCGATTGACTGTCTCCCTATTCTAAAGGAGTGCACGCTCAAAGGAATTATTATAGTTCTCTTCTTTCATTCCTTTATCTAACGAGAGGAGGAAGGAAAATTGGTGGTTGGAACTAAGACAAGAAGAGAGAAACTTGGGCAACTCGTAATATCATCTCGAATCTGAATCATTATTTCACTTCCTCTACAGATTCTTCTTTTCATCCAATTATATTTCGAAATTTAATCTTTTGAAGAAAATTAATAATAATTTTTCTGTATAATAAAAATTTCACAGTTTATCGTTTTAAAAAATATATATATATACATTTCATTTCACCTTTAATTTTAATTTTTTCGTTTATATTTAATAATTTGACGTTATTTTTTAATTCTCGTCTCTTTTTTTAACGACAAATGAAATTAATAAAATGAGAAGAGAAATTATTTAAAATTTAATTTAAGAGATTTTTTATCTAATTTTTTGCAAAAATGATAAAATAAAAATAATAAAATACGATGAAAAATTTGATACGTGCAAACGTTGTATACTATTCTAAAATAATAGATGACGTCTGCAGAATCGTTATTTTTCCAATCACGCATACCACTTTTAACGGAAATCATTTTTTGCATATCATTGATAGAAATATGCATTGAAAAAATAACGCTCAATTTGAATGATGATGACAAATAATTAAAAACGATACTTTAATTTATAAATAAAATATAATATATATATATTATAAATAAAAAATAAAAATAAAATATAAAAAGATATTTATAAGACAATAAAAATAGAAATAGAAATTTTAATAAAAAAAGAAAGATATATTGTTAAAATGTAATTGGAAAAATTATCAGAAAAATAATAATAAAAAAATAAATAATAATATAATATAAATATAAATAAAAATATAATAATAAATTTAAATCTATATCAGTAAAAAAATAATTAAATTAAATTATAATATTAAATTATTATTAATATTAATTATTATTAAAATTTAATAATAGATTTTAATATTAAACATTATTCCAAAATACGTTTTCGTGTTTTATTTAATAACATCAATTAAAAAAAATTTATGTAAAAAAATATTAATATTAATAATGATAAAGATAATGAATAATCTACGTTTTTGATACGAAAATAGAATTTTTACATATTTCTAAATATGTATGTTTATCTAACGCCATTTCTATATTTGCATTTGTTTCTTTTCGATTTCAATGCAATTTCAATTTTAAAATTTATGCATATCAAAGATAATAGGTTTTTTTTTCTCGGTGCAATTATTTCTAAAATCGAGATTAGAGAAATCCATTGGAAAACTTTAAAACGTTTTAGAAAAATAAACATAGGATTATCGACAAATACAATTGAAAAACAGAATAATATCTTATATTCCGAGACATTGTTTATTTTGCTCGACGACGATTTTATCGAAACTAATTACTTCTTATATTATTTTTTCAATGCTATCAATCCAGTTTTATCACGCGTGTCAGAAATCAAGCAAAACAAATTTCTCGCATAAATGTTTATCAGAACGAATAAAAAAAAAAAAAATAGTACAATAATTATTTTCTCGTCCGATTACTTTACGCTATTAACGGTGAGAAAAAGGATCTTTAAGACGACAACAAACAATTCGTAATATCTTTAAAAACAAGAGAGAAATTTCTTCTAGCAGAGGTCAAACTCAAAGTCATTGTCATTAATGAAAAATTGTATCAAAGGATCTATAAATATGTTAGATTATCAATTTATATGTATATATATACACGTATATTTCATTGGTTTATTGCGAAGGTTCACCGAATCAACCTTTAAAATGTCAAACACAATGTGATTATGCTGTGGAACATTACCGACAGAGTAATACACTTTCTCTCTAACACGTTAATTACGACTCGACATTGAACGTTGAAATCTATCTTATACTCGCGTCCACGAAAACATCAATATTTCATCGTATATATACCGACTGAAATTAAGTTACCGTCTACGATATTGGGTGTGCGTATTAGATAAAAGTGAATGCGGAAAATGTTTGTATTTACAAAGTGTGTTACTTAACATGTTCATTATCGATTAGATTTCTATTATGTATATAACGATATATAGTACATGCTCTAAGAGTTTCTAATTTAATAATTAAATTTTAATTAAAATGATGTCCTCTTCAAAATTTAATTGCCTCTAGATAATACAGATAATAGAATATAGTGTTTTATATGTACAAATGTATACTTTAAATGTAATTAAATTTAACATTGAAACGTTTTTAAGAAAAGGATCGTTTTAGAACCTTATAGAAATATAATAATTTAATTATTTCATTTTCTTCTAATTTTAAAATATTTAAATTAAACTTAATCAGTCCAAGTGTGTAGATACATGGAGAAAGAGAAATAGAACGAATATTATTTTTAATCTCTTCGTATCGAGGCCCAAAGATTATCTGAAACGTTTCACAATCATTTTCCTTTCTTTCTTAACCTGCATTACCGACGCGACAGCATTTCTATTTACAGAGCTCGAATATTTAACGCGTCACAGTTATGTCTTGACAACTTGTAATTCATATGTCATCGTATCTTCGACTGTTTATTAACACTATCTTCAGAGCGCTTTTCTTATTAACAATGGCCTATTATTAAATGTGATATCGTCTAGTATGTTTATGCGCCACTGCATTTGCACGAGCCAAAATGTATTTCAATATTTAAGTTCCATTCATTGTGAAATGTAAATGTGTAACAATGTGATTCGTGATGAAATAGAAATTTATTTTTTTTTTAGAATTTCGCGAACAATTTATACAATTGTGTTAATATATCCGTGATACGTTTTTGAAGGATTTATTTTAGAAATTAGAATAAATATAAAAATTGATACGTCAGTCGAGACTTGTTTATCAAGTTACCGAGCGATATAAATTTGGTAAGATGAAATGAGGAAGAAGATAGAATAAGAAAACGTGGCACCGTGACAATATGACAGAGATAGAGTTATTTCACTTCATCTAACATAAATTTCAATTATGCTTACAACTTGAGAAATAAAACTAACGATATTTTTCTATACCAATTTTTGTTATTAAGATCTAGAATTGTAATTTATATTTACTTTTATTTATTTTAATTTATTTTATTATAAAACTACATAAATTATGAATAGACTTTATTATTTCTTTCCAAGATGCACAAAAAAATGCACAATTTTTTTCTACATACAATATTATTCATTTTTAATAAATCATATAACAAACTGATTTAACATATGGAAATAATATTAATAAACTTTTTAACATTTAGATATTAATATTATTATATTTATGAGATTTTTTTATATTATATTATGAATGTTTTTGCAAAAATTTGTAAAAAATTGTAAAAAGTAAAATTTTATTTAAATGTAAAATGTAAAACAAGTATAACAAAAAAATTTTTTAAATCAAATTGAGAAATATCTTTGTACGAAGGAGAATATATTTTAAACATTTGCAATAATAATACGAATTATTATTAATTATAATATTTAGAATCGATGCAATTAATAAAACTTGGTAAACAATAATATGTAAATTTGTATGACATTTATACGAAACAACATGTTTACAATCAGTCGAATGAACTTTGTTTCAATTTGCAAATTAAATTTTCATTTTTAAGTTATGTAATAAATAATATATTACATAACGCAGTGGAACATGTGTTTTTAATAATTTAATATTCATCGTACACTTGAAATATATATATATATATACCATTTGTTTTAATAAAATAAAAATAAAAGTTTTCAAGTGCGCATTTGCATTAACATTCAACGTAATAAAAAAAACAGTAAATAATTTATGCAAAACTATTTCGTTGCATATGTAAATTAAACTGCAGATTTTTATGCATTTATGGAAAATTTGAACAAAAATATATAATGTAATAAAATGCATATAATATGGGAAGGCGAAATAAAATATTGTATTTAAAGGATAAGATTTTTGTTCAACTTCTATTTCTCTAGTTTGAAAAAATTTTCAATTTACATTTCAAATTTTAACTTGGCATAAACAAAAATTGGTTGATAATATTAAAAAAAAAAATATTTTGATTTAAATATCACCAAATATTAAATTAAAATTGATAAAATTAAATTTAACTTTTTAAAATAAAAATATATGTCAAGGTATCCTGCAAATTATTTTCCATTACTTGGTTAAACAATTTTTCTTTCATTTGCAAGTTAACAAACTGACAGTTCGCAAATAACAACATGTATTTTGTATTTCATCGTGTAAGTGAAAATGTATCGCTAGACGAGCATGTCATCTTCAAGAGACAAATATACGAATATTTCACTATTCCACTAGGAGTTCCAAGGCTCATTTCTATTCAATGCTGAAATAACGTACGTAGAATAAAGGGCTCAAAATAAATTGCTTCTTTTTAATATAATTTAAATACACTATATCAAAAAATATTCATTTATTAATGATACTTTGACAAAAAATATTTTAATAAATATTTACTACTTGAGAAACTGGAATTTCCAATACTTATACTTATTTTCATGAAAGCCAAGACTGAAAATCCGTTGCATATGTATGTAGTTACAGTTAAAACACGATAAGATACTTTGTAACACTCGAGTTACATGATAGGATAATTATCGTGAATATACAACGAATTGTTTATTGTTAAAACTTCGCACCTCATCAATTGACAATAAGTTTACGATTGTGCTGCATTCTTGTTCACCGATATTGCAAAATTGATAATAGAAAATTCTGTAATCTCGTACAATTCGTATTATTATACTATAACAAAACACGTATATATAGAACTGTATAGACTATATAGAGAATATGATCAAATTCATCAGTACCAACTTTACTTGGGAAAAGATCCCGCGGAAAATACGCGAATCTGATTGGTCAGAGTGAAACGGGAATTCTCAGCTTGCTATTTGTCAACACAGCCACATATATTAATCTGATTATTTGATAAAAAGGGACATAAAGTTTATTAAAACGATAAATCTATCATGATTTTGTAATTGAAAATAATTAATTGTAAATAATTATATATATATGTATTAATAGAATTTCTTTATCCACTAGAATATTCAAGCGAAATCTATAGTGTACGACATTAAGAAGCTAACGCATGGTAGTTCGTCCAGAGCATCAAGAGTGGGGATAGACGTTCTTTCTTCGTTCCGCAAAGAATCTCTCTTATGCCGTTCTTTTCAGCAGTGAACAATATACATGCTGCTAACCTATTCTTTTGCTCTCTGAAGTTTGCTGCATAAAGATTTTCCTTCAGAATACGACTAATAACACACAGAATGATACATTTTCGAGAAAATTAAGAAGAAAGAGAAAAAGGAGGACAAAGAAAATGATTCGAATGCGTTATTATATTAAGATTTACGATCACTGATATTTGGAGATTGTAACTGGGTCTCTGGTATTACATCACACTGTTGACATGCGGTAATGCTAAGACATGGAGAGAAAATCGATTAAAACGATAATTATATTTGAAACGAATATTTGAATCTTTTTTTTTTCAAATCTTGATGAAAAAACATGTATTTATCTTTATATATTTCATTATTGATAAGTCGAAATATATTCTTCTTATAGAATATTATCACGATTTTAAGAATATTCGTTTATTTCGCTGAATGCTCGAGAAAATATATGCCACATATACGTATGTAGCATACGTATAGTATACATATATTGATTATAGCGCATTAACTGCAGTGAGGTGATGCAGTACACAATGACTACGTCGAAGGGCCAATTCTTTTTCAGACTTGGAAATTCGATATCGTAGCCGGGTATACAACGTAGTATTACGTCACGAAGACTTTGAGATGTGGATTACGAGCAAGATTCCTTGCAACGAATTGTAATTCGATTTAAAAAAAAAAAAAAAATAGTATATATAAATATCATATATATGTAACGTCATGTTTATTTCGAAATATACGAGGATCTAGTTAATAAGATAGAACATTAATGGGATTTTCGAAACTTCCACCGATATTGCACAACTCGTGTGTTAAGTATTTTATATCAAAAATTGAATACGAAAATAATAGTTTTTTTTTTTGTATTCGCTGTAATTTATAAATCTTTGTAAATTTATTAAATATATCCAATTCTTTACAGATATATATTTCTTATTTGTCTAAAATGTGCTGCCAGAAATAATTAAATTATTGACGATGTTTTATTTCATACGGCCTTGTTGAACAATGTAATTATTAATAGTTTATGCATTCCAATGAGCAATATCGTGCTAAAACAAAATGACAGGTAATAAATATGATATTTATGAGCGAAACCAATAAAAGATTTGTATATATAATAAATCACATAAAAAAAGAAATAGACTTAATCACATTATAAACAAATATATAAATATATATTTTATTTCTCACATTCTATTTAACTGTGAAATTTTTAAAAAGTATTTCTCACTAGTGAATATTTATTCATGAATATTTAATGTCACAGACATAAATTTTCTTGATAAAATTTCAATAATTGATTTCTCAACATAAACTTCATAACTAAATATTATTATAATAATTTTTTTATAAATTACTTTATAAATTAAATTTATAAATAAAAATGTCATTTTTAAATATCCAATTTTATTATCTAATAAAATTAATTTATTATAAAAATTATATCCTATAATCATTCCTACTATAATTATTTTAAATACTATTAATTTATAAATTAATAATAAATTAATTCTTATTAAATTAAAAATTAACTTACTGTAAACTAATCTAAAAATTATTATTAATAACATAGAAATACATATAATTTTATCTTCTTTTCTATAAATAACTAAAATTATTCGAAACGAATAAGATACAGTAAAAATTGTTCCAACAATTAAATTAATTATTGAAAAATAAACTATTTTTCTAAAAAAAAAAATATTCAATAATTAAATCTTTAGAATAATAACCTACTAAAAAAAGGAAAACCACACAATCTTAAAATTGAAAAAATTAAAATTATACTTTTTAATGGATAAATATAATATATTCCATAATATATCTTGAATTCTATATATATAATGTACATATCTTCCAACACATATAAATATTAATGATTTAAATATTGCACGAATAAACAAATGTAAAAATACTAATTCAATTATTGAACCAATTGATAATATTCTTATTATAAATCCTAATTGTCTAAGAGTTGAATAAGCAACAACTTTTTTTAAATCTAATTCAAAATTTGCAACCAATCCAGCAAATAATATTGTTAATCTAGAAATTAATAAAATATAATTTTTAAAATCTAATAAATTGATAATACAAAAATTCTAATAATATAATATTAATAATAAGAAAAAAAGACTTATTCAAAACAAAAAAAAAAAAAGGAATTTTATTTATCCACTCTTTTGCATCTACTGAATAAATATTTAAAGAATATTAAGCGATAATGTACATATGAAAATAAATCTTTCACGCTCTTTCATAAAATATTTATTTTATTTTACCATCGATACGTAGTAGCATAAAAAAATAATTTTCTTTGTGACTAAGCTGTGAATTGTTTCAGAGGGTAGAGAGAGAGAGGTTATGTTAAATGCTGCCACCATACAGATGCGACATGAAACAATGAAAACCGATATACAATAATATTACTATTATATCGTGCATAAAGGAATGTGTATATCCATAAACAAGTGTTTTAACATTACAATACTTCTCCCAAAACACGTTTCCGGTTTCGAACATCGATTCTATCGACATGTGGATCTTGAAACCGGTTCCTCAAGGTCGATGAAGACCCGTCGGTACTACCACTGCATTTCCAGTTGTGGCGAAGCGTTTACCATACTACTTAAGAAGCGTGTATTACTTCGACGATCGACCTACATATCTAAAAGTATGTAAATTGTGTTTCACGAAATAATCGAAAGTATTATCTGGAAACCGGTTATTACATCACGTACTTTTTACTCTAGGTAAGAAGATTTGGCTTCCTTTTGAAAAAATTTTTTAATTTAATATTTGCTTAAATTTATTGTGTTATTATTAACATGTGAAGCACAAATTAGATACGTGATATCTTTGTCTAAAATAAATTGAAATTGTCAAATGAATAATCAATTTTTTATATCAACCCATTTCATACATGAAATATTATATTTAATATATAAAAAATAGAAGCAATATCTTTCATTTTTAACTATATAATATATATAATGATAGAGAAAATATATATATAACTATATAATTTTAACTATATAATATATATAAGATATATAATGGAAGAGAAGATTGAAAAATCTTGAAACTCGATTAAAATAATAAACAAAGGAAAAATACGAAAAGTATAAAAATTAATCGCACAATTTAATTACAAGCATCCTTTTATATTCTAAACTACATCATATAATAAGAACGGGAATAAAAGAAAGCATCCATGAGAAAAGGATCCGTCCTGTTTACGAGGGGAATATCTTGTGTATACCGTGTAACCTTGTCCTATCCTTGAAACACTACTATGTTTCTGAGGAGTTGACAGAATAGAGGACTGCTCGGCTCCTATTGGTTACTTATACTTATATATCGGCATGCACACACACCGATGGACCAGCGTCGCCGCTCGTCCGTAAGTGTTATCTACTAGTAGTAGGGCGAACGTCTATCCCCACCACTCCTCTCTTATATTCTGGTCTTTGTTCAAAAAATGCTTAACTAGTAAAATTTCGCAGCTATATATCTCACACACATCTGTAGTGTTCGACGCGCGACTGTTCCTTGGAAATTATACATTAGTATTATTATTATATTATATATTATATATAGTAGTATTATTATATTATATATTATATATAGTATTATTATTATATTATATATTATATATAATATTATTATTATAGTAGTATTATTATATAGAAATTATACAAGAGTTTCAATTAGTTAAGAATTGATATGGAATACTTTGTAAAATATGTATGTAAAAGTAAAATTAACTTTTCGACAAAAAAAGCGTTTTTTATGTTGTGAAATTAAATTGAAAAAGCTTTTGTATATAGAATAGATAATTAAATTTTAAAGATTAAGAAGAAGTTAATTAAAAAATTTGCGAAAAATAAGAAAATTGATTTTCCAAGATATACAAAAATTAAATAACGAAACATTGATATTATAATTCCAAATAATTTTTCAATTATTATTTTTAATAATTACAAATTTACAATAATTAAAAAATAATTAAAAATTGATAAAAAAAATTAAGTTATATATTTTTTAAAATTTATAATATTGATTTTGTCTAAAAAAAATGTTTTAAAATTATCACAAACTTGAAAAGATTCACAATATTTTATACAATAACTCAAGTTGAATATAAAACTTTTCGATTACGTAAAATGGTTTCGTACAATAATTTACAATTACGAGTTTAAAATTTAATTTCAACCAATTTGACCTATCAATGACCTACATATCTTGCATAAAAAGAAAAAAGAAAAAAAAAAGAAGGGAAAAAGGATGAACCGTAACGAGCACTAGCTACGACTAATTTCCTAACAGCGAATAAAGCAAGTTTGCTGGATTATCACATACGAGATCTGTAGTAGAACTAATGTCAACTAGGTCAGTAATCTAACTCTGTAAAAATCTCTAACTCTGAAAATGTATGATGGTTCAATATTTAAAATAGAATTACATAGCTATCGACGATATAAATAATTTGTCATATTTTCTGAATTATGTATAATACAAGAAAATATTTTTAGATTACCTTCATTAATGATTTTGATAAAAATTTTCAAGTTTTTATAAATTGATTCCGATTAATTATTTAATTTCTTGAAATTAATCAAATCAATCTAAATATCTTTAATGCTAATTCTGATTTCAAGTATTTGAACGATTAAATATTCATTTATTCGAAATTATTCGAAAGAATTAAATTAAAGCATTAAAATATTTTTTTGCAAATCTTTTTTCAAATATTAAAAACATAAATATATAATCTAATAAAACGTGGAAAATAATGTTTATCATTTTTGTGATTTTTAAACTAAGAATGTACTTTTTGTTCTTTGCATGCTGCAAAGAACATCAAGATAAGCTTTTCATTGACAGACATGGCTTTGAAATGTATACATATACAAAAGAATTCTATTTTAAAATTCCTACATACGGTAAAGTATATGATAAACATGAATTACGTGAGCGATAGTGTCTTTAGATACACATGACAAATTAATCGATTTATATTTTTAATGTCAATATAACCTTGATTGAATGAAATAAATAATATGTAAAAGAATGTTTTATATCGCTCTGAATTAAATTTATTACTCGAAAAAAAAAAAAACGATAATCCTTAAACTCGTTATTTTCTTCTTTATTGCTTATTAATTCAAGTATAATCACGCACGTGACGGAGTGATTAAATAAGAACACGAGAAAATTGAAAATGATGTATCTGAAATGTATGTTGCATATTTGCCTGGACATACTCCATATACTGATATATATTGGCCAAGAATATTGGTACATGAGCACGATGACTCAATTTTCGTCTGCATTGCCGCAAAAAAGTAAAATCACGAAAGTATAAATGCAACCGATCTCAATATTTTAATACGTAATAAAAGAAAAAGCAATTTAAAATTTGCATGCATTTTGAACGACTATTTCATTAATATTTTTAAATTTGAATTGTGACGTATAATTATGAATTATGATAAGAATTGGAAGATAAATTTATGATATTAAGATGTTTAAGTGATGTCAAATGTTCATATATACACTTCATCGAATAAACGTCCACGTTTCTCGATTTGTACGGAAATGAAATTTCAATGAGTTGAAAAAATTTATTAATAGATACTTACCAACAGTTGCAGATTATATCACTTAAAATATGTTGAACGATTCTTCAATTTCTGTTTCTCACTTCTACATTTCACAATGCACTTCACACCTTATGAGCTTGACAAGTTCAATTTTTTTTTTAACACTCATCAGACGAGTAAACAGAAAACAAAATTCCTCTTACATCAACGAAAATAAACACATAATCACTTGCACAATAAATTTAAATTTGTAATTGATTTTACCGATTGTCGCACTTCACGAAAAATCAAACGTTTCTTAATTCGACGCATAAATGAATATTATCGGGAACATTGATTGGAAGCACCATTAAACAGATTTTGCGCAACGAACAAATTATCATCGATTAAGTCGATCATCAATAAATAAAAACTACCGAAGTTCGACTGACGAATAAGGAGGCACCGGTTCTAATACACATTTGTCGCAAGATAATAAGAAACGCGTAATAGTGTTTACGTTTATAATCTTGGATCGTGCCGTTATTGATACGTTCTTGTTATAATCCGTTTGAACAGCCATTCGCTTGTTAACGTTATCGACAAGAAAAACTCGCAAAAACCAAAGGAAATAACATCGAAAGATTTTGTATTACAACCGTTAAACTAGACCCGTGCGAACTCTCCTTCGATGTGTTACGTTACATTTCGCACGTACGACTTTTCTGCGACGATTCGCGCGCGCAACGAAACGGTTTCGGAATCGAACGTGATTCTAGGTTAAGAACGGGCCATAATTCGTGCACAATTTCAATAATAACTCGTGATTTCAAAGAATCGCGGGCATTGATCATTAAGCTGGCAAGCTGAACGTACGAAGTGAACAACTTTCAAGCACGTGCTACCGTACGCGTTGCGGTACAAAAACCTTCTGAGGCGCAAGTCCCGCCAGCATTGGCTACCTACGTACTTCGGAATATACGCGCCATATTAAATACACGACCTAAAGTCGACATCTAGTGTGGATACCGTGAATTATCACGAAATATTTCATCTCCCGAGATAAATTCTCCAATTTCGTAAAGCGTATTTATTTTATAAAATATATTGAATGCGTTTATCTAAATGTTTTGAAGAAATTGCAAATGCATAGGTAACATTATTTTATAGTTATGATGTAATATAAAAATAAAATAAAATAAAATACGTATACAATTCAAAAAATACTTTTTTTTGTTATTAATAGTTTTATGTCAGAATATTGATCGTATATGACATGCATCACAATATTTTGTGATAAATAAAAAATAAAAAATAATAAACTATCAGATAGAAATACTTTTTAGTTACATACTATATTTATCAATACTTTATATGAAATTACCAATTAATCAGACACTCGATTTTAAATCTATTTAAATATAAAATATATTTCTACTTACCTTGTGAAGTTGATTGAGGTTGATGTTGGGCCGCAGTCCTCTGAAACAAAAATATGTTTTCATTTTAGCAACGTTAATAATAAATTAATCTATGTAATAAACGAACGTATGTATTTATTGCAATGATGATTATCGTTAAAACCATTGTCGCCAATTTTTAAAAAAAAAAAATTGGAGAAATTATATCGTATAAAAAAAAAATAAATTGCAAGTACATTTTGAATAATCAGTCGTATCCCTGATGCCTCGAGACTCTTCGAATCTAAAGAACGACTTCTTGGTTTTGCTCCAAAGTAATCATCCTTCTTTCCACTCTTTATCCATCGAAAATACGAAGACATATTGTTTTTTTTTTTTTTTTAATTTATCACAACGTCACAGTATCACAGTATCACATAATCGCATAACTTCAATTTTATACAATATAAAGTTTTTTTTTTTTCACCACATTCCTGCATAACAATCAGATATCAAAGATAAATTATCTTTATGAATGAAAAGTAATATTATTATTTTTTTTAAATTTTATAAAAAGTTATGTGAACAATGATAATATCAATATCAAAAGATCAAAAAAATATTTACATTTGTGGAAACATTATGTCAAATTGAAAGTGGAAAAATATTTTAACTCATGAATAATCATGCACATTTTCTTTTTAATATATATAATTCAATATTTTCTGTTGATAAAATCATTTTATCATACATATCTTAATTGTAATTAATTCACAATGTTACACAAAATATCCATTTTTATCAATTTTTTAAAATTGAATTTATATTTTCTTTTCAAACGAATAAACCATTATAAATGATCAAAATAATCAGAATTATTAATCTCATATATGTAAAGCTCTGGAAAAGTTTCTCATTTCAATTGAAATGATTTTATAAATTATTCGTTTTAAGAATAAACGATAACAAAATAAAAATTAAATAAACGTCTAACATTGCATTGAAAACAACACAAGTGCAACGACAGTTGTAAACAAAAAATATTATTATGAACGAATCTTATATATATTATTATCATGGTTAAATTTATTTACAATGTATTTAAAGATAGATCGATTATTTATTTATTCATTATCATCAGGATTCTCAGAGATCAAAAACAAGCAGAAAAATAACATGCAAAAGTATCGAGTGAAGTTCGTTTACTAAGCAATTTAGATTTAAGTCGAGACGAAGTTACGAACGCGTGACCTCGATGTGACGAGGACAGAACTATCTCTGTCCATCTCGCTCCATCTAACGCTATCTCAAATTGTTTATAAATTAATATAAACTCTCGATTAATTCATTTCACATACGTGAATAATTATTAACATTCATCGACTTATAAATATATATATATATATATATCATTTTTTTAATATTTAATTACATTATTATTTATTATAATATTTATTTATTATTATTTATTTATACATTATTTATTATTATTTATAATAATAAAAATTCGTGTATTATCAATTACAAATAATTCATAATTTTTCTTTTTTTTTTAATTTTCTGAAATTATTGATAATGTTTGGATTAACTTCAATCAATTTTTTTGCATAAAATATTTATTTTTTTAAATTAAAAATTATTATTATATTTCGATTGATCTATCTTTTTTGAAAATGTTGAATGGCGAAATATTGTCAAGTGGCATAAACGTTGAATAATGATAAAATAGAAAAATACTAACTTTAATGAAAAAAACATTATTCCTGTCGCATTTATTAACGATCGTACGATTATTGGAATACATAAATAATATCAATGATATCAACCGAGGAAAAAAAAAAAAAAAAAAAAAGAAAAAGGTATGACTCACGTTTTAAAAACTATTTACATTTTCACAGAATCGAGAATAATTTAATTTAAATTTACTTTCTCATTTAATATTTCACCAAATTTTAATAATAACTTGACTTTCGTTTATAAAAATTCTTTTTTTTTTTTTTTTATTTTTTGCGATAAAAGAGAAAGATATTGGAAAAATATCGTTGTGACAGGTAAGAAAAATCCAGTTTACGTGGACAGTAATGTAAAAAAAAAAAAATATAACATAAAACACGAAGAAAAGAAAAGAAAAAAAAAAAAAAATTATTCGATGGAACATTCCAATGTTATGCAAATGAAACCTTCAACATCGTATACAATCGTCACAATTTGCACAGGTTATCGCTTTCATAAGGCAGCCAACGTAAAGGAAGAAGAAGAAAAAAAAAGAAGAGAAGAAGATATGCACGGCATAGTTTACATTGGAGACAATGAATCTAGGTCGTTCGCGAGAGAGAGAGAGAGAGAGAGAGATAGCCCAAAAATTTCCAGAAACCTGCTGCAAAGAATATAATTTCGACGATAAGAAATAAAAGAAAAGAAAGTAGAAATAATTTCTACTTGATCGTATAATATCTCAAAATTATATAAAATTTAATTGTATATATAAATATAAAAACATATTTTTATATTCAATTATTTTTTTCGTTTTCGTGATCGTGCAAATGCAAATGCGATTATAAATAATATATATAAAAGGTGTACTTTGTGCAGCCAAGGCAAATATTAACGTTGCACGTCTAATCGAGGCATAAAGAATACTATTGTGTTGACGAAAATTATTACGAAACCGTTTAAGAAATACGAACGAAAAAAGTGGAATATCGTTCGAGTGTTGTACGTTGCGAAGAGCACTCCTTGGATCGTATATGGGAAAATAAGAGCGAGAGAGCGAGGGGAAGTAGCATAAAACTGCTACCTTTCAATTTAGAAGAAGCGAACAATAGAGAGAAGGCTTCTCGTCGATGAACTCGAGACATCTTCCGACGTGACCGTAAGTCAACCCATTCTACAACTTTTGTATTTAAGAAAATATATACATTTATATATTTCGACCATTTTTTCTTTTTTTTTTTTTTTTTTGTTTAATATGTATAAGCGATTAGGTTAGGAAGTCACGTGATTCTGATATCTTGGTAACAAAATTATTATTTTTCTACGCAATTTGAATAAATTGTATCTACTGCAAGTAATTTTGAGATACATACATGTATATATTATAAATAGAAAAGTGTTTCTCAATCTATAGATTATAAAATGAGAGATATTCGAATCAAAATATATCTATTCTAAAAAAAAAATGATAAATGAAATAATTTTTAATTATCTATATAATTGTATTTTATTAATTTATTAGGTTTTCAAATTTTAAATTTTATACTATTAAAATTTGAATCGTATAATCACGTGACGAAAAAATTGAGAAATGCTGGTATGCGGTATAGTATATTTAAGTTTGGAATATCAACCGTGTGTTTAAAACGCGTAGAATAGCGCAGCGTCATTACAATTCCGAAATAATCGCTGGAAGCATACGACATCTTCCTTAATCAAGAAAATCTTTGATATCAAGTGGAAGAAGAACGTGTCATTGTTGTAGAAAGAATGATTAAACTTTTACTAATCGCAATATTTTCTAACTAATTCTATAATCTCAATTAATAATCCCTATTTTCCACTAGAAAATTCTACACACATCGAATAATTCTACAGTATGAACATCGATTACTTCGAGATATTTATATCATTTGAAAAAAATAAGAAAATCGAATACCGAATCTTAAACGATTAAAATTTAATCGTTTTATTTTCATTTAACAATAATAGACAAGAAAATTACTTGTAATTAATTATTAATGCAATTTCTTAATCGATAATTATATTCAAACTTAGCAATTTTCACCACTCGCTTTTCTATTTCACTAAAGAAAAAAAAATATCGAATTTGAAATAATTAAAAGAATATACATTAATGTATCCTCACGATAATGACCAAAATACGATAATAACAAAAAATAAATTATTACTTCATTCTTTAATTGATAAAAAGTATTATCACTAATTATCACTATATACTACCAACCTATTTTCCCATCAAATAAATAAAACCACAACGATATATATATATATATATATAGTGCTTTTCGATTTAATAGAAATAGAATTAATTTATCGTGTAATAAAACTGACGTTAAGAGTGTTAACATGTGAATCACCGCACTGTTAATTCTTCATGGAACTTGAAAAATGGGATTTCGATGAGCGAAATGAACGAATCAGTTGTAAAGGGAGCGCGCACGATTCGGCAAATAAAAGTGCGAGCACGTTTCCTTAGCACCTTGAACGTCGCAAGTTCCGTAGCTCACTGAGTGAAAAACGCGCGTCTTGAATCTGTCTTTTTCTCCGCTCTTTGCTCGCATACGTCACATACACGCTTAGACCGTTTACATGTGCACCGCTTACATAAAAACATCGCTCCCACCAAAATACGGAACGTCATAGATTCAAACCACCTGTGTATCCCAACGTATTCTATTTATCGTGGTTAGTGAGAAGGAATTTTAATTCGAGAGAATAATGATATTAATAATAACGTGACGAGAAAGATATATATTAGAAAAGATACGTTTTTATCAATGAGAAAGCATTCTATAATTTAACCGAGATACTCTGAACTATTTATATAGGTTATCTTACAAGTAACACGTTTATTTAATTTAATTTAAATTATAAAGAATTATTTATATAAAATATTATATTATATTATATGTATATATTTAATAAAATTTTAACGTATAATCAAGTTATATTGATTGTATACAATTGATATATGAAAAATTAGTAGTAAATAAGTAATATATGATTACGATCAACAAACAAACGCATGGCAATCTGCCAAAAGATTCTTTTTCACTGTTACGATGCTCGGTTATGTAAAGTGTTAATATATTTGTGTGGCAACTTGGAGGATCAATTCTAGAGGTCAAAACAAACATAAAAACTAATACACAAAAATGTCGGTCGTGTATTATTCAAGCTGTGAGCAATTGAAATTTGTATTAGATCAGATGGAATGAGACAACTTTATCTTTATCGTCCTAACTCTGTCTTGCTTCATTTAATGCAAATTTAAACTGCTTATAATCAAATAAATAAGCCTCAATTAACATTTTATCAACTTTTATGTTTATTTTGACTTCTAGAATCGAAAATATATTAACTGTATGTTATAAAAGCAATGATAAAATTAATTAAATAGATAAATAGAATAAATAATTGATATTAATACATTTAAAAATTTATTCATTTTTTTCAGGTTTTTTTAAATTTAAAAATTCAAGAAGTATAAATATTAAAATTTTTTAATATTTATAAAAAAATTATGTATACATATTTAAGATAAAACTGATTATAAAAGATTGCATTTTAATGCACTCATTGGAATGAAGGATTTCAGAAAAAAAATAGATAAATAATCAACATATCTAACTATAATATATTTTTTTAATTTTTTATTTTTCATTCGATCTTCAATTTTTCAAGTGGCAAAATTTTTGAAAATTAGAGATCAACAACTTTTAAAACAGTATTGTAAAATGATAAAATATCTTTGGAAGAGAGAAGTAAAAATTTGTCCAAACTAAAATTAATCAACGAGACGATATTACTTATGAGATGACCTATTACATTTCAACATTGTTAACCGCGTAAAAAATAGATTTCCTAATAGCGCAAAGAGTTTATCTCTTATTTAAATTATTTTTCCTATGATATTTCAAAATAGGCTAAATTTAAGCTTACATGGAGGGGATTAAGATCAATTGGTGAAAATATAAATTATTCGTTTCCAAAAATTGAAAATAAAATTAATTAATGAATTGATTAACCTTATTTCATAAAAAAATTGATGAATGAAACCAATTTGAGAAATTCTACGTTTTATTTTTCGACGATGAAATCGAATCTTTTTTTTTTTTTTAATAATGGCCTCAAAATGATAAAAATTTCAATTTTCACAAAATTTTCTCAAAAAATTTTAATTCTAAAAAGAGAACAAGAGAATAAATTTCCAAGAACGAAGTAACGAAACTGTTACGGTATTGTGATCGGTAGGAGAAGCGAAACTGGTTTCAGCACTAACGAGTCATGTGACATATGACCAAGAACGTTGAAACGCGAAAGAGAATTTCGTTGGAAAATATTCAGATAAAAATGGTTTTATGGTTAAATTATAAAAAAAAATTAAAAATGAAACATTGCATCTAAGCCAAAAATAATTGGGATAATTCAACGAATATAGACGAGTTTGTTTAATTGTTAGGTAAAAATGTATGTATGTTTAGAAATAAATAAAGTTTTTTCATTTGAATTAATATTCTTGCATATCGTGATAAAATATATAGAAATAATAAGACACCATAATATATAAACATGTCTGATAGGCAGAGAAAAATATTAAAATTGCAAAAATAACAAAAAAAAATTTTTTCTATTATTATATAAAAAATCGAATATCGAAAAAAAGATAAAAATATGTGATTAACATTCTTTTGTTCGAGATATTATTAAGACGAATCAAACAGAGGTTGTTCGTTTTTAGAGGTCACGCTTTATCGAGAAGAGAAAAACATTGAAACGAATTGCAATTTTGACTTCTCTGTTTGGAACTTGGACAGAAATAAACATAGTACAAGAGTTTGTCCTAATTTTTTTAATTTCCTCATCCAAAGTTTTCTTGTGATATCAATAATTAATCTTGAGATAATTTGAAGTAAAATAATGCAAGGTAAAAAAAATTGAATAAATTTTTTAGTATTATAACTGAAATATTAAATGTTTGTAAATCATACTTTGTATTCTTTATTAATAGAATGCAAAATAGATTAATAAAATTATTATATTTATTTATATTAAAACTTTAAGTATTAAATCAATTGTCTTGTGTACTTGATAGCAAGAAATGAAATACGAAATAAATTAGCATTTATGAAGCTTTTACCATTCGAATATAGTTTTCAACTTTAACGATTCAACAGAGAATACAATTACAGAGCACGAGAAGTGGTGAAAATTAAAACTAAATGTAAATGTATAAATGAAATTTCTGATCTTTTACACGATCGGTAATTCAGAATATGATATCTCGACGACGAAGTACCATAAAATAATATATCTATTTATTTATTTATAAATATAATATATTGTTATTCGGATTTTATTAAGTACGAGATCATATCATGCATATAACTATGCATAAATAAATTTATTTTATATTTCATCTCTGATGAAAAATAATTACCAACTTGTATTATTCATGATAAAGTAGGAAACTATTTTAAATGCTAAGTCGGTTATTGTATTCACAATAAACATCATTGCAATATTATGAAAAAAAAAAAAAAAGATAATGAATTTAAACTTCTGTAATAAGATAAATCGCTTACCGCTTTTCGTTTGTCATCTGCGCTAAGGGTACTGTGACTTCTGTGTCTAATAAGATCCATAACTTTACTAACAGGATTTCTGCTACTTTCTGAACCTGCTCGAGGACGTCCCATAGGTTCTTTACCTTCCTTATGATCCTTGCCATCTCTATGATGATCCCTATCTGTACGTATATCTGTCGTTGAACTTCCGTGTGAGCCTCTGTGCAAAGAATGCTGCAAAATATCCAATAGTATTACATTAATATGATTTTTTTATTGACTTTTTGATACAAATAACTCATTGGCTAATGTCTCAATTGGCTATTATAATTAATTACTTTCTTATAGATATATATTGTCCTATTCAAATCATTTTACTTCTTTTATCATGATATTTTGTTATTATCTTATACAAATTTTATGTCATATTCTTTATGAAATCTTTTAACAACCATTTGACAATTTATAGAATAAAATTATGTCTGTCATATATGTATATATATATTGTATTATATGCTCATATATTTTAGAAGTATCATTTCATAATATGAGAAACTGTATATTCTATTCTTCCCTATACTCAAACTCATTTTCCTTTAATTATTATTATACCTGCATAGCGCTCTTCATATTCGCTATAATACTGGGCTTTCGTTTGCTAGCATCAGATTTACTCCTTGGTCTAAACGCATCAAAGAGTGCTGGTTTTTTGGTAGGACTGGCTGTGTCATCAACAGTTCCACCACTTCTTCTGCGCTCTGCGCTATTACTACGGCTATTACTACGACTGGTGGAGCCAGATCGCGTGCCAGAAACTTTCTTGCTTTTACTTGATGAACTTGAAGGCTCCACTTGCTGCGGGAGAGGAGTTGATTTTCCAGAACCAGGAGCACTGCCCGAGGTGGGCTTCCTAATAGTTCTAGAATGCGAACCCCAGGTCCCTATCGTAATGAAACACACGAGTAACGTTAGAAATAAATCTGATAAAAAGTAAAAATCACGTTATTCGATTAAATGATAACATGATCATTTTTACCTGCTCGTGGCCTATGACCTTGATCCTGAGACGCTTGACCCGAAGTATCTGCATCTTCGGTTACGATCGTCGGTAATGGTTGCGATCCAAGTTCCTGTAAAAATCATTATAATAATTATTACAGATATAAAAATATATATAATTATTTTAAATTTAACACAGTATTGGAATTTCAATTTATATAAATTTTTATCTTAATTATTATTATTATTATCATTAAATTTATTATACTATTCTTATTCCAATTATTAGAAATTTGTTATTATTTTAATTTCGATTACTATCATAATTTATCATTCTAAATTATAACGCATGACACATGATATGCTTTATGAATAATATTTTTCCGGAAAAAATCTTATCAGTTGTACCGAAGAAAAATTATTCATTCACTTTTATTGAATTTGATACTTGAAAAATTAATAGACAAAAAGATGTAATAAGTTTCTCTATTGCTAATGAAACTAAAACTTTACAATAAGAGAATAAGATTAGATATGATTATTTGATCAACAAAGCTAGATAAATACAACGTTTTATATTTAACTCGATTATCATTGATCGCTTTTTTAGCAAAATGTCTCTTGACAAGAAGAGATTTTGACATGTTCATGCGTTTCCTCGATCGTAACAAATATCACCCGAGTTATCGTTGTTGAAAAAAAAATGAATATTTATCGCGAATAGCCATGAATTCGTAAATTTCGTAAAAATCATTAATCTTGATATTTATCATATTACACTTGACAATACATTATTAAAATTTATATTATTAAAATTACAAAGAACAATCAACAAACGTAACACGTACCGAGATAATTGAATTGATTATGTATCTATAAAGAGATAAACATAACCTAAAAGTTATCGTATCCAAATCTGATACAGCCAGCTGGTTCTTCCAATTTTCCGGCTATTTTACCGCCATGGAAAAGTACACGAAAGTAAACAATCTTAAGATACTGCAATAAATTAAAATTTTCAGTTTGTTTTTAATAGAAATTCTAGAGACTTGTATATTTTTCTCTTACATACGTCTACAACATTTTTAGCGTAACGCCATCTTGATTTCATGAAGAAAACTAGACTAACATTTAAATCATTTAATTCTCGGAGTACGAATCAGTGGAATGACAGAAGAGATTCGTGCCAGTAAATCCAAACTTATCTAATTTTTTTTTATATCTATATAATTAATGTTAATATTTTTATCCGTATAATTAACGCTTATCCATGATTAAATCAATCGAATCAAAAATACCACCCGATATATTATTTATAACTCGTATATTAAATTTTATTTAATTTCAAATGCGAAAAAAGATAAAAATGTCATAATTAATAGAATTGAAAATTTATTATTGAAACTCATTGTTCGTGAATAATCCACTGATACAAATGATGCTTATATAGTTATTAGCAGGAAATTCTTGGGATTTCAAATAATCTGTTAAGCCAGAGAAATATTATTTTTCGTTTTTTACATAGCATTGCACAAATTCTTGGAATACTTCCAATTATATTGAACAATCGGTTGGAGTATTTCCAATGAACAATCAAGATCTACTATATACGTATATATTAAATGATCTAATGTTTTATACATGTAAGATCGCTTCTCATGGAAAATAAATAAAAATTGTTTCAATCATTTTTGCAAATCTACGATTAATTATACACGATTAAACTGAAAAAAAAATGTAAATTTTATGCAAAAGATTTAAAGAATTCATATATAAACTAATTAAATACTTTCGTTTATCAGAAATCATAATTTTTAAGTAAAACAAAAGATACATTATAATATTATCATCTGTGTTTTCCAATAAAAAATTAAATACATAATGTATGATGCTCGTATCGTTATCTATGATCATTATTACCATACGATAATCTAGTATTTACATTTAGTATCTTATATTTTCATTTATTATGATTATTAACCAGTCACGTAAAAAATATTAGCTATTTAATATAAAAAAAAATTAAAATAATTTCTATCGATAATAAAATAAATAAAAATATATCCTTTCTAAAAAAAAAAAAAAATAATACACACGCGCGCGATTAATCATATATTATCCTCTAATACTCTTCAAATTAATTCTCTTTTCATACCCTTCTGGCATAACTTGGCATCAAATCATTGAGCAAACTCTCGGCAGTCTGTTGAAGATTTCGTAAAACAAAAACTTTGAAAATCATCTCATCATGTTAAGATGGCAAACATGCACGAATATTTATCTTACTTCACCATGTTACAAGCGTTTGGCGTTACCAACTTGCGCGACATAACCTCTCTCCTTGACTGAATTATATTTTTCCTTTTTAATTTATCGGCCCGTATTAAATGCCAAGACGTGTCTCGTAGAAACACACGGCCACGAAGAAACCGTATAAATTCGATCGATCGTCACCATTCGTACAATTGTATTCACTCTCGACATAAATTCTAATCCTAACCTCGATCGATCCGAGACACCATCCGTGTTAAGAGATTTTACACGTATCCAATTCTTTTTACTTTCGCACTGGATTATCGTCATTTATGATTTTATAATTCCCTCAATAATACGGTATACGATAACTTGGAAAGATTTAAAAGTTTCATAATCTTTTTCAACCTGGTAATAATACTTTTATTTAAAGTCTATGAAAACCATATATCTATAATTCATCATTGTTATTATTGGCACGTGTCATAAGCAAGAAGATAGTTAAGTATTTCATTTGTATACAAGGTAACAAATTAAGAGATACGATAGTGTCTGAATAAATAATGCGTGTAACTGTATATACAAATAGTACTTCCGTATCGTGTACGCTATACAGAGTGTCCAATTCGAATCTTTGCGCACAGTTATCTCCCGAATTATCCATATACGATTGTCATAAATTTTATCTAAGTGAATATATATATATTTCAAATTTTTTAAATCTAATGAACACAATTGTAAAGATTATAAATATATAAAAATTGTAATGCGTGTAATTGTATCACCAAGATATAATTTTCTTTGTAGACACAAAATGATAATAAATGTAATGTATCATTGGTTACATAATTATTTAATTATAGTTTTTGGAAAAAATAAAACTCTTGATGATAAATACAAAACATTCAAATGTAATTATACGTGATTATTATCTTGAAACGATGAAGTGTGATTCTAGTGACATCATAGTATAAAAAAAAAAAAAATAAATATTACAAAGAGATTTAATGACCATAACAAAAGCATGCTTAAAAAATTATCTCGCGCTCTTCGAGATAAAAATTTGTAAAGAAAAATATATAGAACTCGATCGAGACAAGGTGAGAAAAAAAGAAAGATAAAAGATTCATCGAGAGATAAAAATAAAACACTTATGGCGCCAGAACGAAATAAAAGAAAGGGGAAAGAGAGAGAAACAAAATCAATGCGAACATAAAATTCCAACAGGAATAAAAGGAACTAGAAATTGAACAAAACAAAATATACACGTGTCGTACGACACGGGGATACGAAATGGTCGTTCAACTTTCTATCACATAACCTCTCTTGCAATTTATACATCTAGTTATTAGTTTCATGGAAAGTGTACATTCATGTAAATCGCGATTCGTTTCATTCGCTATGCCGAGCTCGACTGTTTTGAATTAAGACCAGATCTAACGTCTAGATAGAAGACCACGTGAACAACATGATACAATAACGATTGTTATGAAATCAGAAGTAAATCAAAATTGGTGCTAGAGGAAAATCGATCAATATTTTGTAATATTTTAAAAAAACTTTTGAATAAAGAATTTATTAATGAAGAAAAAATAGATTTATATTTAAATATACATACATTATATATATACATGTTTTGTGTTTATTAAAAATATCAGAAACGAGTCAGAAATTCAAAAAGGAAATGTTGAGAGAAAGCCACTTTGATAAATATATTATTGACATAAAATGACACAACAATTATGAAGAGGGCATTTCAAAAGAACCAGCATTTCCAAAATTGTTTTCAAGGATGAGTAAAACATTGGCATTGGTGCATAGGATTCCAAGTATATACTTGAAAGGTGGCTACATTCAAGAATGAGGTACTTACATAGTAATTTTATCGCAAGGAGTTGGCGAACTTTATTGTTAAACCACGTGCACATTGCTGAATCGTTCGATACTGGGAACAAGGACGTACTTACAGCTTCCAGAAGGACGGATACAAGATGCCAACGAAAATAAACAACAAAGGATGCGAGTTGGAACTCTTTGGAAAAATAAAGAATGACTTGGCTAGTTTGAAAATTTATGTCAGAACTGTATCAGATTGTAAGTAAAATTAATTGCACCATAAAGTACAATATATATATAACATACATATATATTTTTACTACTGAGTTATTTGAAATTTAAATGATAAAATAAATTATAGATTGAAATAATAAAAATAAGGAATGATAAATAGTAAAACCGAATGAAATAATTTATTTCAGTTTGTTAATAATATATAAAAATACTTACATTTTTTCTTTTTATTTTTTATTTTACATAAGAAAATTCAAATGTAATTTTCTTAATCTTGATGCAATTTACTAACAGTTAATTGCTTGAACAACTAAAGGAACAGATAAGATTAATAAATAATCTTAATTAACACAAGAGATCTTTGTTAATATGATTTGTAAACAAAAGAGAATTTCTTGTAAAAAAAGAAAAAACTGTTAATTTTAAGGAATATTTTAAAGCAAATAAAGCTCTTAAATATTTTAAGAAATATAAAAGTAACTTTAGAAGATATTGTTAATTAATGGAAAGAAATAATGTTCAAAAATAGAACGACTCGAGTGTTAACTACATTTTTTTTAAATGAACGAATGAATGAATACATTACATTTAAATATTTTATGTGAATTGCTCTAATGAATTGACATTAAAAAAAAAAAAATATTTATTGATTGGCAAACACTCGTCAATTATGATGGATTATATTTTTAGAATCGTATGTATAATTTTATAAAATATTTAATAATTGTATTTTACAGTTGAAAAAAAATTATTATAATTAATTTTCTGTCAAGTTTCAGATTTCGATTATACTTATTATATTTTAATTTCTTTATATATGTATAATCTTTTTTAAATAAACTTTTAAAAAAAATTTATATTTAAAATTAAATTAAAATCAGCACTGAACTAATCAATGAAGTGTTAATATGTAATTATTGCACAATTACTTCCGATCAGTATCAAGTGAACTTCTAAGCAAAAAGAACGGATGTATCTCTAACAAATTATTCAAACAGATCATCAGATGACTATACGTTATCATCATTTGAATATTCTGATTATATGAATCGCGAATCATCGTCAAATTGAAAAAATTATTTAACGATAAATATTTCAAATCAATTAACATTACGTTACGTGTACCTAACCTCAAATTAAAATCATACGAAATAAATTATTCTTATTAATAAGAATTATTTATAATTATTATTCTAATTAATAGATTTTGAAAATCGTACATTTTAATTTATTTTATTTTATATTTTTAATTTAAAATATTAGAGAAATTGTTTGGAATACCTTATAATATCCATTAGTCCCGTGGAATTCCTCCGGACATCGATCTAGATACGGCACTAGAGAATATTTCCGAATTCGTCCCAATGACACTGTCATATTTTCATAGGTTAAAGAGAAAAATAATGCACTACCAAAGTTTTCAAATATTCATGACGCAAATACCGTGATCCTATCGAGATTTCATCGTCAGACTGACAGTGCTCGTGGGTGGTAGAGACCAAACAGATTCACTATCATTTGTTTCATATCTTTTCATTTTGTCGAGAAATCATATCGATAAATAATTTTCCCCAGAGAATTGTTGTAATACTCTCTTATCACACGTAAGATAATGCTTCGAATATATTCTATACATTTGTTCAAAAATTTGAAAAACATGTATAACCTAATCGTGACTTCAATATACATCATTCTTGTCTAATTGATAAACTCAATTGTTAATCTCAATTAAATGTTTCATTATCGTATATCATTCGATTACATAGAATTAATTACATTACATACCCATATATTTCTTTTCTTTATATTTTATTATCTTGTTACTTGTTGAATAGCAATATTTTGTAACTATAGGCAAAAAGAAAAAAAAAAATATGATTATTTCCATCACACAATATCAAGAAGGTTAAAAAAATTATTATACAATAACGATAATTAACGATTTGTACTCACTGATTATAATTTCATTACCTTTTAGAACATGGTAATAATATACAATTAATCACTTTGAACTCATGATTGTTTTATGGTTGCCTAATGAATAGAAGCAAAATATAATTTATTAGTTTCTAATAATTTCGCGGTAAACATGAAAGTGAAATTAATTAATTAATTACTTTTTTTTAACTTCTTTTTGTATTCTTTGATTAGAAAATGATTAAACGTGAAAAAAACATTTTATACGATAAGATATAAATATTATTGTTGTTTCCACGATTTACTTGAAAATGTCTATAAAATATATGAACTATATGTCATTAAAATGCAACGAGGAGTCAAAACAAAAGAATAAATTACCTTATTTACGGCGCTAACAAATTACACGATATTGGGATAGACGGTTTAAAATGTTCAATTAATTTTCATTTCAAATAATTTCGTAAAGATGGCAGCTAAGATACAATATATCGCGTCGCCATCTATCAACGAGTAGTGCAAATAATAGTATTATATCGAGGAGTGAACGTTTGATGATAAGAATGTATACCAACTTCCTTCCATCTCGAAGAAAAAATTAAAAACGTTGTAAATGATCCTCCTTATTATCGAAAATGTCGATGCAATAATTATTTAAACAAATACAAATAAAAAAAAAATGTTACTGACTAAAATAGACCAAGTATATAGAGTATGCAATTACTCAGTTCGAATGCCTATAGCGAACACGAAGCACGTGTAAAATTCTTTGTACTCTAAAACGGGCTTATGAGTCGTCAGACAGCCATGTTACGCAACAAAGAGTAAAATATCGCAAACAAATAAAACGCGTTTACTTCACTTAATTTTACTAATAGATTTTAACAAATCTTCATATAATACAAAGTCACACGATTAAAAATGTAATTATGCATTTATATTACACTTTTTTTTTTCAATATTCAATTAGCATTATCGATTTACTTTAAATACATTAATGTATACACTCGTTATGAATTTTCTTTCGCATTTTTTCATTTACTGACCTAATCTCTGCGCGTTATTCTAATTCAACGAACGATCCACGCACGGAAAGCATTCGTAAAGATCTTACGTGTCGAGGCATCCGTCATAACAGCCCTCAACGCATTGTAATTCGTCTTTCGACCGAATCGATAGAGCTTAAAAGAAGCCTTGTACCTAACCTCCCTCGCCTATGAAACATTAAAGTCACATATTGGGATCTGGGCCGGACGACATCACGAATTCAGGAATGCAAACCTTTGTGTCTTTAAAATTTCATATCGTTGAAGATTACAATTGTCACGTAAGAATTAATAACGATAATTCATTATTATTATTATTGAAAGTGAAATACTATTTTCTTTTTAATTTTATCTATTCACTGCAAAATATACTTTTTATCTAATCTTTAGCTGAATATCTAATATTTTAATATTGCATTGTAGCTTTTGCAATATATGCATATATATCAATCTCAACTTGACGTAAATTTTATTTATATGTCTGACGTAACAAATTTTATTATATGTTTTATTTTTATAAAAATCATATAAATCGATATATATGATCTCAACTTATTCGCTTCTTTTGAAGAAATATATTTATAAGATTACCTATAATTAAAATAAAAAGTTTGGAAATTTCTATATTTATTAACACTATTTTTAAAATATTTACCAATTATTTTAAATTATATAAATGTATAGAATATATCATTTTAAAAACAAGGTTTACTTTGCAAAATTTCGCAATCGAAGCAAATGTTTCCAGAAAAAAAAAAAAAGAAAAGGAAAGTTTCTTGCGATATTTCGCTTTGTATCCGTGCTTTATAACGATTGTTCGATATTTATAAAAGTCTGCTCTGTCGATTCACAAGCTCCTGTACTCTGAACATGAATTTTAAAGAAAGACATGATTTCATCGTTCGTTCAAAACGAATTTTTAAACTCGTTCCAAACAATTAACAATTTAAAAAAAAAGAAAAAGAAAGAAAGAAAATCGTACATCACAAAAAAAGAAAAAAATTGCTCGATGAGATCACGCGTAAAGAAAAAGAAGAACCAATCAATGATGGCATGCCAGTGATTGGTTGTTCGTGATGATTATAGTTAACGACCACACCTTGCTGATTGTAAACGATACTTTAAATGGTCACTCGGTTATCAACGAACGAATCCATTTTTACACATTTATTTAAAGATAACGATGTAAATAAAATAATATATTTTTCACGAAACTGTCTATTGTCTCTTTTTTTCTTTTTTTTTTTTCTTCCACCGGAAACGAATACTATTATTGCTATCGATCGTTTCCTGTCCAAACACAGGAAATTTAGTTGAAAATCGAGACTCGTAGGCGTATAATAATTTCCATATTGTTTACACGCTCCATAGCAACTCTATTTCGTATGAAATAAAAAAATTTCCCAGATTCGATAATTTAAATTCGAAATTTATTTATTTATTTATTTATTTTTTTTAAATTATTCCACCTGTGGGATGTTTTACGAAGATTGTAAAATAAAAGAAAATATAAGGCGAACAATCGTGTCGCAATCTGAAACTCTATCTTCCATTTCCGTCATCTGTCGCGATATTCTCGCGCGACCGTTCACTTTCGCAACGTTCAAGCGGCAAACGTTGTAAACAAATTTGCTAGATAGACTGCTTCTCCGCACCAATTAGTCAATTATTGTAATTAGACAACGTAACAAACGTCTCCTCTTACGAAAGGAGAATTCGTTAGACAAGTATTAAAACTTTATCAACGAATTATTAAATTAACAAAAAAAAAGAAAAAACAATGGCCAATCACGGAACAATTATCACGTATTTTATTCGTGATATAATCTTTCATCGACAAGAAAATACACTCGACGCCTTTTTGTTCGAAATTTCAGTTTCTTGTTCACGCTCGGTCGTCGCACGTAGCCATCGCTACGTAACGACCGAGTTATACGCTACGTGATCGGCCAATGCTTAAATGTTCGAAATTACCCAAAGAATCTGCCCGATTAACCAACACGTTCTATACCCTCAACGGATAATAAAAAGGATAACAGAAAACTTCCTTACCTTCCTCTTCCTCTCCTGGACGAAGTCCACTCTGCGAACCCACACCTCTTCGGTCGAGTCGTAGTCGAGGGTGCTGGAGCTGCTCGCCTGACTCTTCATCTCTATCAAACTGCTGTCGAAGAACCTTTTGTCGAAATGGGGGCTGGGGAGGGGACTCGTCCTGGAGAAGGTCATGCTGTTGGAGTACGTCGGCGGATCGGTTGCGGGGAAAGTCATCCCCGGCCCGGTCGTGTGCCTCCTCCTCAACGGGGGCTTGGTGCTCGACGTTGGCGAGGTGACCGTCGACGTCGTGAACCTGGACGACGCGGTGGTCGCGGGGATCGTCGTGGCCGTCGTAGTGGTAGTGGTCGTCGCCGCCGTAGTCGTCGACGTCGTCGACGTCATCGTGGTCGTCGGCGTGGCAGCCGTCGTCGACGTCGTCGACGTCGTCGTCAGCGTGGTAGCCGTCGACGACGCGGTCGTCGACGTTGTCAACGGTGCCGTCGACGTTGTCGACGACGCGGAGGCGACCGTGGAGGTAGCGGTTTGACTCTTCGACTCCGAGACGCTCGACCCGCTAGGATTCGATTTTTGATCGATCCTTTCCGAGCTCGATTTCTCGGAGGAAGATGGACTAGATGCTTTCGAGGAGGCGCTTTCGTTTCTGTCCTCGGATTCTTCCGTCTTCGTCGCGTCGTCCTTGTTGCTCTTTACGGCATCCTCGGCGCTCGACGAGTCCGCGTTTTTTGCTGGAACAAGAGAGAGAAAGAGCGCGCGAGTCAGACGAGGACCGCTGGCGACCGTTGACGCGCAATTCGAAACAAAGAGGCCGTTATTTCCTCGCCGCCTTCCATTCGGTCACGCTCGCCCTCTTCAAGGCTCTCTCGGTTATGCTAAACACACTGGCCTTAGATTTTGCGCGAAATCTGGCCACGCTCGTGTGCCAGATTTTATGTGACTCATTGTGTATATGAAAAAGAAAATGAATGCATTATTGAGAGAGTTACTAGTTTCGTATTCGTTTTCGATTGGAAGAAAAATTCGCGAGTGATTCCGTTCTAAATAAATTGTAAAAGTTTTTTCGGAGAAAATTCGGAGAAGAGATTCGAGGAATTTCAATTGTGTCGAACAAACTGTGCAAGCGCTCTATTACATCGTTACAAACGCGGAATATCATGGTTCCGGTGACACTCTATAAATAAACATCGACTGAATGAAATAACTGTTCGCATCTCTAGCTATATTCACGTGTTCCATAAGTCGCAAGCAACGTTCACATTGCACCAGCAGAGGTGAAAAATAAATCGAGCATAATACGATAAATTGCGACGATCGTTGCTTCGTTATTATTAATTTGGGATAAAAATTGTTGTTTTGTTGAATTTAAACGTGTCTTGGGCTCGAATTTCGAGGATGAACGGGGAAAGAGAGAAACGTTTCCCATTTAGGAAGATAATCGATAAATATAACGTATGAATATTGGCTAAGCGGATCTTGTATCTTTCTCGCGGTGTTGGCAAGTAGAAACGTTGCCAAACGGAACTAAACGAAGCTAAACCACTGGCCGTACTCTAATCTTAGCTCTCATTGAACTGAAGTGCGAGCTCCTGTTAATAGCTCTCTTCGCGCGATTTAATGCCCGAATAGCGTTTCGTAACGCGCCGCTTTTCTCGCAATCTTCCATACACATTCGCGGTGCACACGATCGAAACGAATCGATCCCGTTTTTTTTAAACCTACCGCTTATGCATATTTTTACGTATTTCAACGTACCGATAAACGGTATATTTTTTTTATCCATTCACGCTCGATTTATTCTTAAAAAAACTTTTTCTTCTATCTCTAACGATCAACAAGAATTCAATAACTTTTTTGCTCGATACCAATTAATAATTCAATTTGAATATATTATTTTTCAATTATTAAATTATCCAACAGAATGTATTTACGAGACTTCCATTACTAGGATTAAGTGATTAACGTTTTTTCTCACGGCAAAATATATCCGTCGATACATTTATCGGCATAAAATGGAAGAATTAATAAAATCTAATTGGAGTTTCGCTTCGATTTTATTCCTTGCTATTTTTACCAAAAAAAGTAGAAATCTTTCTTACCATCTTCGTTCTCGTATTCGTCCTCTTCCTTGCACTCGGACAATCTTCTGCCCCACGGATAAGGGCTATGGGTTTGATTCCTCGACGGTAACCTGTTCACGTGGGATAGGAAGTAATGATGAAAGAAACTGTCCACGCCGTCCGAATCCTCGCCGGAGGATTGAAGCATATCCTTGAGGGCGGCCAACGAGGTGATGGTGTTATAATTGATGGCCGAAATTAAATCGTCCTCGATGTCACTGTCGTCCGTTGTGTCGTCGTTCTTAGACGCTTGATCCTCTTTCTTCGCCTCGCTCGCGGCCGCCTTCGCGTGCTCGGCCTTGGAGGCTTCCGTCTTATCGTCCGAGCTCGTCTCGGACTCGTCGTCGGAGGTGCTCGTCGACGTCGCGCTGCTCGACGTATCCTCGTCCTTCTTCCCATCCGTTTTCTCGTCTTTGAGCTCGTCCTCGTCGGACCCTTTACACTCGTCCTCGTCATCCTCGTCCTCTTGGGACACGGCCTTTGATAATTTATTCGAAGCCTCGTCATTCTGACTGATATTCTCCAAGTTCTTCAAATTTTTCAACGCCTCCTGCTCCCCCAAATCCTTACTTATTTTCACCTCACTGTCCACCTGGCCCGTCATTTTATCCTTACGATGCTGATTATTGGCAGTCACATCGCACTCGTCCGATTCGTTCTGCTTGTCGCCACCGGAACTCTCCATCGAGGTATCTGAAAAGATTTTTCCATTTTTTATTCCAAAATTTCCCAATTTTTCTCAATAAAATTTTTTAAAAAATTGTCTCAAAAATTCGATAGAATTAATTGTTTTATAAAAATTGATCGAGACGAGAAAAAAAATTCTTTCGTGAATCGAGATTTTTATCCACGAATACTTTTTTCCCCTAGAATAGGGGAGAAGCTTCTTTATATTTCAATAAAGGAAATTATTAACGCGTTCCCGTTTGCACAAGTCTTTTTCACTCTGCTGGACACGTGCGTCGTAACAAGACGATTTTTTTTAAAATTACGTCAGCAAGAATTACGTTAAAATTAGAAAGAAAGAAAAAAATTTGTGAAATTTCCTCGAACGAATATCACGCTTCCGCTTTTTCAGACAGGTGCGTGCGCATGCGCCTGTGAAAGGTTTCCCTCGAAAACGACGGTTAACGAAGGTGGCGTTCGCTATTCATACTCCTCCTTTCTTGAAACGTTCACTTTTGTCTCGCTTTTTCTGGAAGGGAGATGGGTGATAGAAGAACCATCTTGCGAAGTGGATTTATAACGCGATGATAACTAGGACACCGAAAAAAGAGATAAAAATAACTCGCCAATCGATTAATTAATTATTCTCTAATAATAATGGCCGCAAGTTGACGCGTCGAGCTGTACTTATTACTCCCTTCATGTGGAACGTAGATGTTTATAATTATTCTTGCACGCTTCTTACTAAAAGGTGAGCGAAGATAATTTGATTTGACAAGATATTATTCGAAAGAAAAAAAATAATAATAAAATTATTATTACCACAGATATTTCAATATTTTTTTTTTAATTGAAATTAATGGAATACAATTAATGGCGAGGTATATAAATCATATAAATCATATAATGAGCAACGTAATGGGAAATATAAATATTTTTTAATTAAGAGACTATGCCCACCATTTTAAACCCGCTTGCTTTGAAGCAAGTTTAAATGAGAAACGGAAAAAAAAAAAAAAAAAAAAAAAGAATCTCGAGAAATATCGCGACAATGTGTGAAACGAATAAAATCTTAACCTAATCATCCTCCTATTCATTCGTAAGAAACGCGTCCTTCCTCTTATTGACATCAACAACATTTATACTTGTGTTGAAAAATTGTTTGAGAAACTTGCATTCATTCTTTCTACGAATATTTTTCCATCGAGTGAAATTTTATTTTGAAACAATAACATCAGATATACATTATTTTCTTTCAATAAACAACACGTATATATATCTTCTTTTCCTAACCTCAAAATCGTAAATATTACGACAAGTGGGGAAAAACTTAATTTGATCTACTGAAAATAGAATTATAATAATAATAATAATAATAAAAAAGTAGGATTCAATAATGAAAATTGATGAATCAAATCTCTTTTCATTTTTAATTTCCGTTTCTATTTCGTATACGTATCACCGTTTACCGTTTCAAATCTTAAGGTTAGGGGAAAAAAACAAAAATGGCTGGTGACCTGGATAATTTAATTGATTAAATTCAATCAGTGGGCAAACGAAACTTTGAATTCAAATTCTAATCCAATCGATTGGTTCTATCTTTCTCCTCTCCTTCTTTTCATTTTTCTTTGACGAACACTTATACACTACATCTCTATAGAATAAATTTACCGTATATTTAGATTCGACTGGCCGAGCGTGATGAACGTAAAAATTAATGATAAAGTGTGAATAGTGAAAATTATTTGTTAAATATTTTTTTTTCTTCCCCTCCCCTTCTTTTTTTTTTTTTAAACGAAAAATAATTCTTTGTTTCATTCGTGAACGCGTCACTGGCGCATTGCGGTAAGTACGCCCTCTATTTCGTAACCGTGGAAACGTTTGTCTGTATAGCATGCAAGTTCTGTTATAGATGCGTATCATACAGCAACCTGGTCCTCTACTATACCCGGCGGGAAGAGCAAGTAAAATACGGTATAACAAACAAAAAATATATACACTATATATTGTAGTTAACGACTAATTATTTTCGTTGGCGAACTTTCACATATTTTTGTACCGATCGATGGTTAAAGAGAGAAAGAGAGAAAAAAAAAAAAGAAAAAAAAAACAAAATATAAAGCAACAGTTACAGTTTACAGTTCGTTTATAGTTTGTGTTTTATAATGTTTTCAAAAAATTATAACCAGTAGAATACCGATAAGTTATTAAAAAAAAATCGGATTTTATCACGTGTGAGGTTATATTTACGAACTTCGATAGCAATTGAATGTGATCTCGAATAAAACTTGTGACGAATTAATTCCAATTTGAAATAAAGTTCGTTATATAATAGCAATTATAACTATTGTTGGTTCAAAATTTCTTTTTTTTTAATTAACAATTGTCGCGAACTATTTTATATTTATATCATAATTCTATTGAAATAAAAATGCAAACGCCAATGTATATTTAGATATTAACATTTAACCATGAAAAACTTTTGTCGAACGATTAAAGATGCAATCATCGTGTAAGATGAGGAAATACGATATCGATAAAGGTCAGTTTACAGAGTATTACTGCTAATACAGCAACAGGTATGGTTTGCTCAATAACAAAGTTGCTTGTTTCCCGAGATATAAATTAAATTTCGTTTAACGAATCTAATCGAATATAATAAAAGGCAAAAAAATTTGAATAGGCAAACAATCGTAATCCCCTTGAACAAGGTTACGTTGGAATAATTTTATCTACCAAATTTAATGGGCAAGGTGATAGATAATGTTTGCAAAGCAAACGTAATACCACCGATAAGATAAATAACTTTCGAGCTAGTGTATATATCAATGTAAATGCAACAAAATCATAGTTCATCGGAGATGTCTACAAGTACTTTAAATTACAGATAATCTACAGTGATCGATCGAGTGGAAACGAAATAAAAGTAGAAAAATAAAACAATTAATAATACGCATAATAATAATGATAATAACAATAACAATAATAATAATAATAGTAATAAAAGTATAGATTTCGATTAATTCACTAACTATAAAAAAAAAAAAAAAAATAAAATGTTCCGTTACCGAATTAATTTTTTTATGTCACAAGTTGCAGAATAAAATTTACCGGAAGAGAAGGAACAGCGTCGTTTAACACGATCTTGACAGGAGTAATGTAAAGTGACGGTGATATGGGCGGACATATATCGCGGGAATATACGTAAATCTTTGGCAATATGCCAAACTCGTTTCGCGAATACTTGTTTACCGCGTGCTACGTAGTGACGTAAAACTCTATTGGGTTGGTAGACCGATCCGGAACATGTGACGATCCTCTCCACACACACATACACACATACATATATGTAGATCTCGCTAGTGTCTAGTTTCTTTCTCGCTAGTCTTAAAATGACCGAAGTCGAGACGATCCAAATCGAGCTTAGCACGAGACACAACGATGGTATATATATATATATATTGGGCGACGGACGATCGAAAAAATTAATTTTTGTTTTTATATACTTGGAGAATGCACATTTTTCTCGACTCGACCTAAATTTCATAACAATGATTCATCGGTACACGAGTCGAATCAATAACGTCTTTTAACGAGCATAAAAATAATTAATCCGTTAATTCGTTTGAAAATGAACGACAAAAATATTTTGGATAAGTTTCTTGAATCGTATGATTCGAATTATATCCAACCAAACGAGATATTCAAGGTAATCGAATTATTTTGTTTATAGGTTATAATTCGTCCTGATTCTTCGCGTCGGCCGTGTAACGTGACCGTGTAGTATCGTTCTTTCGAGCAAACGTTCGTGGAACGAAGAAAAGCGTACAGATTCGAGTATCGACGTGGGATGAGACATCGAACGAATGTATACCTTGTCGCAAGTGTTTGCAATCGTATCACGTATGACGAAACATTTACACGTGTGTATGTGTGTGTGCGTGCGTAACATGGAAGACAAATTCGAAATACGACTTTCGTGCAAACGAATGAAATTTTATTGAAAATATTGAAATTTCGAAATTTTGTTATATTTAATGGATAAATTCGTAATGAAAAATTGCAAAAATTTTGTAATCGACGGAAATTCGAATAACTCGGCAAGGAAGAGAGATTTTATCGATAAAGTTAATTTCGCTCTTTTCATCGTATCCGTCAAAAGTGTTAATTAAATTATTTCTTTAATTGAAAAAAAAAAAAAGATTTTAAAATATTTTTGTTTGAGATTTCTCAAATGGATTGGAAGCGTTACTATCATCGATGGCCAATGTTTAAAGGTAAATAAAATTCCTTGATACTTAACACGTTAAACGGTTAAACAAAAGTTACGTCGATATCATCTCGTTATCGCGGAAGCTTGGCGAGGAAATATACCGATTACATACTTTTATCGGCAGTGAGAGAAAAATATTGGCTTTCGCAGATACGTCCATTACGTGCAAGCAAGAACAATAACAGTAATACGATGAAAACGCCACTAACCGTGTAAACTGGAGGAACGCACGAAAGAAGTGAAAGGTTCTTATTTCTCGAAAGCGTTCAAGGAACACTACCGTTCTTTTGTAATTATCGACAGCGTACTTATGTTTTCTACTAGGGAAAAATTTATATTTCTATAATATTTCTAGATAATTTTTCGATAAAATAAGATAAAAAAAGTTGTTATTGTTCGAAAAATATCAATCTAACTTTTTTTTTTCAGATAAAATTTTTAAATTTAATAAAATTCACCAAAATTATAAAGTCTCCATTTTAGTTCATTTTCAATGTAATCTCGAATCGTTTATGAATATTTAATAAATAAATCTCGATTCGAAATTTTTTTTATACGAGATTAATTTATAATCTTTTTAAATTTATATTTTCAGCAATTAATACATTTTCATCCTCTCCTCTCAAGATTTATAACATAAGAAATTTCGATGAACGGTTCTCGGTATAATATTTGTAACTATAAAATTTGGGGGAAAAAAAAAAACTAGAGCAACGATATGTAATAACAGCGAGAAAAAGACTCGGGGTGGGGGGGAAATATCGACGAAGTTTTCCATTCTCGTATTGTCGGTGCCATAGTTCCGTATCGATCATTTCAACCGCGCGAGTGACGAAAAAACCTCGTGGAGAAGGAAAGTAAAAATGGAAACGATCGCAATAAACTATGAGTCAAAGTTTGCCGTTGTGTTCCGTGCCCCGCTGTATTTCTCCGAGAATATCCAACGAGGTGCACGCGCTTTAATCCGGCATGCGAACTCGACGATGTGAAAAAGCAGTTATGAAAAATACAAGAGAATATAATTCTAATAAAAGATTTACACTGAGGAGAGGAACGTGTCTCTCATCGAGTCGCGTACAGTTGCTCTCAAAAATATTTGATACAATTCAGGCAAGGCAAATCCGTATTTGAAATTATTGGATTAAAATTTGTTTTATCATTTCTTTTATGATATTTGTAAAATATTTTCCGCGTTTTATATTTGTAAAATATAAAAAAAATTATGTTATCATTTATCATCGTAATGAATACTTTTTAATATCAATTAAATAAATAAATAAATTAAAAAAATTTTCTTTCAACGAGAAGATAATATAATGTGATATTAATATAGAATATCTTAAATAGAAATATTTAAGAATAAGGGAATATATAAAAAAAAAAAATCAATGAAAAAAAAAATTTACGATTATAATCGATTTTACGATTCGATTTTACTATCCGTTATACCGTTTCACGTATGACGTAACCGATTTTCTTTTCCCCTCTCTTAAAACCTGTTAACGATCCAATCTCTTTCATCCGATGACGAGTGAAAACACGCGAATGTACACTCATCGACGAAAATACAATATGAACCAACGTCTAGATTACAGGGTGATTCACAATACACATTTTCTAGAATAAAAAAGTAGGAGGAGAAGACCGAGTCGTCCAGACAATGGAGAATCGGTGAACCTTAACTTTCTGTTCTACCATACAGCGCGGAAGTATCTCTGAAAGTGAAATCGATAAAGGTCAATGTACCGACCGAGCACGCAGTTCGAAACAATTCGAAGATTTCATTTATTCGGACAACGAGCCAGTATCGAAAATAAGAAACAATGTTACACGTTCATTAGAGATTTAAATTTTTACAAATTTAATGTTGTTAAAAATTAGAAAAGATTTTTAAATATTATTTATCATCCATTTATTATTCCACTTTCCAAAAGATATAAAGAAAGTAAGGTTAAGAAAAAAAAATTTCATAATTTCTTAATCTATTTTTTTTTTAAAAAGAAACAATAAAAATTGTTCCAATTCTATCTCGTACCATGTATAATAAATAAAATATTATAAATAGTATACAGGTTATATCCGACACTTCTGTAAGATCGATTTTAGAGTTCGAAACAAAAGTTGGTACATAAAAGTGCCGGTTGAGGTTATGTATCAAGTTAACAACGAATTTAAGATTATCAAGTTAAGCAAAAAAAAAAGAGCAAAACCAACCTCGTTATCATATTCTATTCATTTAACTCTTCATTTAATTCTAAAGTGCTTGCTTCTAATTCAATAAATAAGATTTAACCAAGATTTTCACATACCAACTTTTACGTTTATTTTGGCTTCTAAAATCTTCGATAGTATTTCACGAACATTAAGATATATATATAAACTATAATTATCATTATTCCTCGTACACATCGATAGACAACAATTATAGACAATATATCTCCACTTATATCGAAAGAACAGCTCCGACAAGTTTTATAGAACACGCGTTGCATTAATACCGGCCAACATTGAAAGCAAACAGCTGATTCAAGGCTGACGCCCATTGACGTCCCGCGTTTCTCTAATAGTAATGCTTTAAGCCCGCATCACACCTAACCTCTGACCTACCTTAAGCGACGTGATCACACGCGTTCCTCTCTCTCTCTCTCTCTCTCTCTCTCTCTCTCTCTCTCTCTCTCTCTCTCTCTCTCCTCTCTCTTCTCTCTCTCTCTCTCTCTCTCTCTCTCTCTCTCTCTCTCTCTCTCTCTCTCTCTCTCTTCTCTCTCTCTCTCTCTCTCTCTCTCTCTCTCTCTCTCCTCTCTCTCTCTCTCTCTCTCTCTCTCTCTCTCTCTCTCTCTCTCTCTCTCTCTCTCTCTCTCTCTCTCTCTCTCCTCTCTCTCTCTCTCTCTCTCTCTCTCTCTCTCTCTCTCTCTCTCTCTCTCTCTCTCTCTCTCTCTCTCTCTCTCTCTCTCTCTCTCTCTCTCTCTCTCTCTCTCTCTCTCTCTCTCTCTCTCTCTCTCTCAGTTACACATGGAATCTCTCGTCGTCCCGTAATTTTCCATCATTCGAACAAACGGTCGGTTCGAAATCTTAATGGTTAATAGATCGGATCACGTCCGGCCTTAAATTAATAAGCGTGCGAGTTGAATTTTAAGAATGAAACGAGATGTTACGTGTTTGACGACGAGTGACGAAACTGGCGATGCAAGAAATTTAAAATTATTCGAAATTGCGTTACCGCTTTGGATCGGATTTTTTTTTTTCGAAATCTCTTTCGTGATTGAAATAATTTTGCGACGATGAACGTTTTTTTTTTTTTTTTTTTTTGAGAAATAAAATATCGTGAAATTCGAATTTTGGAAATACTTTCGATACGAAAAATCGGAGAGTTTAATTTTTTAATTTATGATAATATAATTTTGTTACAATATATAATAATATAAATTTAAATATTTTTTAATAAATTTATATATTATTTTATTATATTATATATTATATTATTATTTTATAAATTTATATATTTTTTAAATTGAATAACGGTGAGATATTTTTATATTTACGATTGCACATCGCGTACGATGATATACGGGGATTATTCTTCCCGTGACATGGTCGTAAACGATTACATATCGCGACTTTTCCCTTTACATAATGCCGCGAAAGAGATGGCTCGCTTCAATTGGCAAACGGCGTATGAATTATAGCGGATATACCACGAGTTATTTCTGACGGGATTTTTTGGCATGATATCGAAAGCAATTTGCCAACGATTAAAGTGTTCCATTAATAAAGCCACGGGATCTTTATGTTGGTACGAACTGTATTACTGTCATCAGGTGAGTGTCTCATTAAGTCTCGTTGGCAAACTTTGAGTTTGATTATCTAATGTCGTTTAACGAAGGGTATTATCGAATCACATTCTTCTCTCCCCCTTCCTTTCCTTTTTTTTTTCCATCTAATATCGAGAGATAGAGGAGATACGATCGAAAGATTCCACTTTTTTCCCCCTATTTTATGATTCACGATATAAAAATTCAAAGAAAATAAATTTATAAAAGAAAAGAAGGGAATGTGTGGAAAAAAAATTTCGATTGATTTGTTAGTAATTGATATATTAAAAAAAAATCATATTAAAATTATTTATAAGGAAAAAAAAATGTGATCGCAATTTTTTCATACGAAAATGTATGAAAACATTGTATCGATTTGAATACGTGTGCGTAGGTTCGCTCTTTCGTTCCATTGAATACTACAAGCAATAAAGGAGGAAAACTTTCCATTCTATACCAGAGCCTGGAAAAGTACCGAATGCTTATGACGCAAATTTAACAGAGGACACAGGATGATTGCCAATATTCCATCCCATAAAGACGAAGGATAATAAGAGCTTCAATTCTTCAATAAATCTTATAAAAATATCAACGTCCAGCAAAAAATTCATATATACATTTATTAAAACGAGTTTGTTCGATATACACTAATGGAATTGGTAAAATTTTCATGTTTCAATTTGTGTATAATTTTTCAAAACATTCGAAAGATTTTGAAAATGAGAATAATTTTTAAAAAATTTTCAACGAATATTAAAAATAGATGATAAATAAAACTATCGTTTTAAATATAATTTAAAAATTCGATAAATATGATTATTGATTCAACTTTTTAACAAACGATAATCTTCGAATTTAGAAATTGAAAAACTTTCAATAAACAAATAACGATAATCTTTGACTGATACGATATAAATATACTGCACATAAATTATTCTAGAAATAAATTGCTATTTTTTTTTATTTTTTATTTATTCTTAATCGAATATCTTCGTTCCGTTTTAAAATTATCTGCATATCTCGCAGATATATATATTTCAATTTCGAATAATCTATCTTGAGAAAGAATAATAAGAATGTGAAATCTATTGCGCAATATTTCTGCAAAAAAAAAGTTGTCAAAGGAATAAACCGATTAATAAAGAAACACGCGCTCAATAAATATCTAATCACGCGGTTACCAGTGAACGATAAATCCGTACGTTGGTAAATCGTGCGATTGTTGCACGGAATCGCGGGAAACTTGTATGAGAATGGCGATCCGCGGCCGACCACGTGACAAACGTTGAAAGCACGTGCTCCGCATCAATTATGGTCGAAACCAGTGGACAGCGCGCGCCCCGAGAAGGAATTCCGCGCAAACTGGCTCGTTTCTCCTCAAAATGCGCGAGTGCGCGCACGGAGAGTTCGTGTTGCAACCGTTTCGCAACAGCGAAGAAGAAAGAGATGCGGGGAAAAAGATAACAATATTGCGAATATTGCGTTCAATGGAGACGAAACGAACTAAGAAAAATGAAACGTGTCATCGAGTTAATCGGTTCAGAAGAAAGAAGAACGATACTGAAACTCAATTGGTATACGGTGATACACGTGGAACGTGTAATTGACACCGCGAAAACAACATGATTAACATCGATCAGACTAATAAATGAAATGTAAGTATATATTTTATATTGTATCGTGAAACATTTCTAAAAATTGATCCAGAATTGAATTAATTTTGATCGATTTATTTCACAATTATGGTCAATTAATTGAGGTTAGATAATAATTACATCGGTAATGAAAAATGATGTTAAATGATATGAGAAAATGAAATGAACAAAAATTAATAGGAATGAGTCACAATGGAGCAATTTTTAAATCAGCTAAGTGTATTAAATGTAACTAGAGGAATCAACAATTACGACAGATTTACTTGGAACTTTTGTTTATATGCGTATATGACTTCATCTTTGGCATCTTGGCGACAAGAATACCGAAGAACACACTGCAAAGCAAAACTGAAAGTGTGGAGGGGGGAGAAAGAACGTAAGTGGGTGTACGAGTTATAAAATCAGGATAAGGACGAAGATTACCCTTGGAACATCTACCAACTTCACTCTCCAACTTTTAGTAATTACGCATTCAAAATTCACTATCACATCACTAACTCTTTAAAAGAGTTTTCTATGAAGAAAAAATTCTCTAAAATTTATTTCTCTACGAAGAAAAAAAATGACAACCTTTCCTATTATATACATTTCCTATGTACATAACCTATAAAATTATGTGACATCGAGCAAAAGATTAAAGATATTATTCGTACTTTAAATAAAGAAAAAGAATAGTAAACGAAAAACTCTTATCAATTTATTCGACTTTCCCTATCCATTCGATTTTTCGAGAAGAATCGTTGCCAAGCGTTTTTGCAAATAACAGTCAAGAATCGCTACAACAAAGAAAAGCACTACGAGCAGCAAATGATGGCAAGTCGCCTTGGCGACCCAGTCGGTAAATTCCCGTCGCCACAATGTCTGCATCGGCAAAAGATAATCGACACACACTATTTCTTCGACGATCTTGTTACTCTCGTTAGAATAAGCCGATTATACTTCAACCAAGTAAGAGTGAGAGACATGATGCCAGATATAACGCATCTGACAAAGACAAACTTATATATACATACTACTTTATAAATATCCGAGTATTTTAGTAAATTGGAAATTAGAAATACTACTTTTTTTACTCAAATTTTATCAAAATATAGAAATTAATAGTGCAATGATATGTTTAATATATAATAAATTATTAAATTGTAATTTTAAAGATAATTTTAACACATAAAAAAATTTAGCAATAATATAATTATAAATAATCGAAGAGATACATAACTATAATGAACATGCTATCAAATCATTGAAAAATGTTTTTATTCGTAGATAAAGAAATTCTCTCTCTCTCTTTCAAAAAAAAAAAAGTTTTTATTTTTTAACGGTATAGTATACAAGCAGCAGAATGCCAAATCATCTTTTTTGATGAAGGAAGTTGAGATTACGTATCGTGAATCGACGATTTTCTAATATTGACTTTTGCAATGAATTATAAAATTACAAATTTGATTCGAAAAATACAACCATGATAATGTATATCATTCGGAAGTGATAACAGCGTGGTGAACACGATAAGAGTGAAAACGTAGTTAGAAAAGTAAATACATTTTTTAAAAAAAACCTTTTGCAATTATATATACATTTATATATATATATATATGTTTATCATTCGCTAATCCTATTAATGCAGTTGAAATACAATAAATAAATAGGTTGGTATATGATAGATACCAACCTCTTAAAATCAAAACTCAAGAATTTGAATTTAACTTGAATGGTTACGAATAAAAATTTTTTTTTTTTTTTTTTTTTTAATAGAACTATGATTCATTCACATATGCCAACGGTAATTTTCCTTTTGCCAATTATAAATTACAGATTAGTCATAGATAATTGCAATATCGTATTGTTTTGTAATTGTCACATAACTTTTCTTTTTTTTTTCATCGATCGAAGGTCATATTCGATCTTCTCGTAAAAATGGCTTATTAATCTAATTTATAAGAATGCGAAACATGAATGCGAACTCGTAACATGGCAATTATCCGATAGAAGGAATATTTATAAGGAATGGAATAAACGCGTGCGATATACATGCATCTAAATACATCACGTACTGCTCGATAGAAAATACACTATTGAATCCATTCCTAATGTAAGCGATGACGTATTGCCGTATCGTTCATAATATCTAGAATGACATACTTTTATGAACGTGAAATTATATTTTTGCCATTTTAGAAATTATTTAACAAAATTTATCTTACAAACGCAAAATCCAATGATAAAGGATATTTAACGAAAGAGAAAAGGATAATTGTATTTTTTTTTTTTTTTCAATATTCGTCGAATAAAATTTTCTTCGTGAAAATTTTTATATACCTTCAGCTGTAAGGCAATTACAAAAAATTGCGAAAGATATTTATCACTGTGACGAAATCTGCATTGTTTCGTCGAAAAAATATGAAATAATCATCGAGTTTTTAATAATAAAATATTCGTAATATTGTATTCATGTATAATAAAATTTGAGTTTAAAGAAACCTAACCTAAGATTCATAAAAAGAAACGATTAAACGAAAATCAACCACTCGTGCATTTTATCATCATATTTACGAGAGGCTTAAACTAAAGCAATAATTGAAAAGTTTCAATTACTTATTAACCTCACAAAGTATCGTTTCATTAAAGTGTAATGATACTGTATTCGCTTTTATGTAAATAAAATATTATTTTTTAATCGAGAATAAGATAAAACTTACTCGATTCCTTGATTTTCCATCGTATGAAAAAAAAAAAAAAATTATTATATCAAAGAAAAGATCAAAATAGGGACAAAAATTTCACTAGGAAAGTAAAGTTATTACGTTACGTTAATACCAAAGATCGAAAAACTTTTATATTCGCAAAAAAGAATCGTTAAACAAAGGTGCAATGTCTTTTATTACCAGAATACGTTTCGTGATCTAACCATGAAAAATCTCAATTGTTTCCAACAATTCGCAGTTCATTCGACGAACGACAACAATATGCAATTTTGAGGTTAGCAACGTTAATCGAGCAATGCCGACGAGTATATAGGTTAACGCTATGTTTAACCAACGCGATGATCAAACAAATAATTCCGTGAAAAGCGGATAACAAAGAGCGGAAAAAAACTAGAGTGACACGTAAGATGATGAAAGATTAAAACGAATTCAATTTGACTGTTGAACGGAACGCGAAATGTGACGATCGCGTTTCTCGTATTATAGTACGTGCACAGTGTCACGCGCATTACCCATCAGAGGTGACATTCATCTTTCTTTCGTAAAAATACCGGCTAATTAACCACTATGCCTATCCGACCTTGCAATTAATCGTACTGTCGCGCATGGATACGTGTTTGCTTCCGGCGTAATCCCTGATATACTGCCAATAGGCTTCTTAATTACAACCAACCGTTCCGAATTACACTTTTCGCCAGAGATATAGGTTAAGTACGTACACCGTACGTACTCCCGCTCTAAATATCTCGAGATATTTATTTTTAATCGGATTTTAATATTTGTTGTAAATTATGATTTTTTATGCCTTTTTCTTCATTAAAATTCTTTCTAATGATATATAAATTTATAATTATCATTAGATTAGGTTAGTTAATAAATATTGATTTATATATTTTTTATTATTCATATATTTTTATACTAACTTTTTTTTTTAAATTTTCAGACGAATATAATGAATATCCTTTTGAAATAAGCATCGTTAAAATAACGTGCACATTTCGTAATTACGAATTACGATTATCATTAGATTAGGTTAGTTAATAAATATTGATTTATATATTTTTTATTATTCATATATTTTTATACTAACTTTTTTTTTTAAATTTTCAGACGAATATAATGAATATCCTTTTGAAATATACATCGTTAAAATAACGTGCTCGTGCACATTTCGTAATTAGAAAATTCAGATCGAACACTGAGTAAATTAAATAGATGGAAAAAAAAATATTATTTTAATATTCAGAACGATTTATTAAATTGTTGGAAACATTTGAATCCATAAATACGAGTTCGAACGGAATAATTGAATGTAGTTAAAACTAGTTAACAAGTTTGTCTCATATTTTATGATAAGAAGTTTATTACTTATATTAGTTATATATTGTAAGGAAAGTTTTAATGTTCGAAAGATGAACGAATTTAAATTTCAGATACATCGTTCACATGTAAACTCGGTTATATATCTATGGACAAATATATTTACTGAAAATAACTGGTCTCTATTTGCACAGCTTGAATAAATAAAGCCGCAGAATCTTCGATGCAATATATCTTTTAATATGCTTTAAATATCACAATTGTTTCATTAACGCATAAAATAACGATATTGTTATTTAAAATAATTAAATTAATTTTAAATACCTTTAAAAAAATTATTACTATTATTAAAATAAGAAAGAACGTGTTGATAATTTGCATTACAGTTTACAAATTAATTAATTTTAGAAATTGTAAATAAATTACTGATCAAATATTCATAAATATATATGTCATTATTATAAGTATATAGCACAATGTACAAAATTGCCAATATTGATGAACAAAGAATAACAATCACTTGAACTTTATACAAAAGAATATTAAGTTTCTGAAATACAGACGACGTACACCTCGCTTAATCCAATTCAAACGATAACACAATCATCGGATTAGATACACATGACTTCAGGATCATGAGAATCCTTATAGAAGACATTTCATTGTTTTGGCCTAACAAATCCAACACATGGATATATACTTTGAATTTAAAATCAAGACAATAAATATCAAATAACACAAATGTAATTAAATACGTTAAATGTATTGATTAAATTTTATGATAAATACCTTATTCTAAACTTATTAGGTTAAGACTGAATCGTGTTTAGGTTAGGTACGCATTATTTATTTTGATTCGATTATCTCATGATGGCTAGCTAATTAAACGGATTTACTTAGTTTGGATTGGCTTGAAGTTTTCAAAGATACTTAAAAGATACGTTTGACATGCAGATTAATAAAGGATTACGTTTCAACAAAGCCAATTAAATCTAAATTAAAATCATAATTTATAAATGAAGTTGAGTTAAAGAAAATAATAAATCTAATCTAACCTAATCAAAATCTTATACAAACCTAAATCCCTTCCTAAATGTAATTCTAACTAATTCAAGCTAGACCTAACCTATCCATCTAAATCTGAATCTATCTCAAATTACAAATTGAAACATTTATAAATAACACACAGGATAAAAAATATTTTTATATATATTTCAAAAATTGAAAAATGATTGATCTTGAAAATCAGAATCAATGAGATATCTAAGTAATTATCAAATATAATTTATAATTAATAATAACATTTTGTAAACTGACAAATTCTAGTTTCTTTTTTTTTTCCCCATTGATTTCACACAAATCAAACGTGTTAAACTTGTGGAAATGGATATACGTGTATCAAAGATATCATAAATATTTAATAAAAAGAACGATGACGTAAGTAACTAATCTAAGTTGTAGTGTTTACATTAGGAACGAAGTCAAATCCGATCTATCTAGGAAAAATCACATTCTTCGAGAATCGAAATAAATCACATGTATAACAATCTTATGCATATTTATAAACAATAAAGTGGATCACAAAACTGAGCAAAATGTAAACGATCCAAATATCTGTTATCTTAATTTAAATAGTATAAAGAAATAATTCAATGATCAAAAATAAAAACAATATTGTAAACGAACAAGTATAATGAGTTATAAATTATTTAGAGATAAATTTGAATATATAAAAATGCATCGATGAAAAATTAAAATCTAACGAAAATTTTTAAAAAATAATTCATAATGTATAATGAATTCATTTTAATATATAATCTTTTGTATGTAATTATCTTATAAATATTAATTTATAAATAACGTTGTTTTTAAATAGTTTAGCTCTCTATAAAAAATTAATATTTTAATTATCAAGGATTATTTTTTATTTATAAAATAATTTATCAATCCTATTTAAAAAAAAAAAGTCTTGATTTTTATAATCAAAGAATTAGATCTCAGATCATAATTTTGTAATGAATAAAAATAAATGATAATTTTAATGCTAGATCAGATAAATACAATGAATGTAATATACATTGAAATTGTTTAATTTTTTTCATTATTAATTTCTGCTATTTATATATTATCAGGATAATTTAAAAATTTGTAATAAGTGTCTGAAATATCACCAAAATGTTACTCATAAAATAACAGAATAATTCATAATATAAATTTATAAATGAAGATCATTGTGCTTAATTTTCAGGCATGAATAAAATCATTATAATAAAATAATAAAATATATAATAATAAAATAATATAATAAAATAAATAAAATCATATTTAAAATTTGATTTAAAATATTTCATCCAGAATGGATAAAATAAAAGGAAACAATTGAGGATCTTGAATAAGAGTCATTAAATTTAAAAAAAAGAGTATTCTTATTCAACAAAACAGTAATGATCTCCATCTTGTATTTTTTTTTAAATAAATATATTTCTAGATTGGTATAAAATTTATAAAAATTTATAATTCTTAAGAGCATTCAAATTTATCGAAAAATTCGATTATCTCTTATATGTAGCGGTAATTAATACGGATAACTATAATTTGACTAACGGCAACGTTCGACAAAGCGAGCGACTAAATGATTAGAAAAACATTTACACATAACCGAACGTATAACAGCTCATAAAAATAAGAATAGAAAATTAGAGCTGATACGAGCCGAGCTTCATAAATATGAAGCATTTTGTTTAATTGCAATTTTTATTTACTTGGTATTACATATATATATATATGAACATTATTTGTTCGAATAAATATAAAAATATAAAATAAATAACTATAATTCAGAGTCAAACATGATTTATATAATATCTAAACATTATTTGATTTTTGTTATCTAATTAATATTATGATCGAATCGTTAAATTGTATCAAAAATGATTCGATTATCAAATTAACAAAAATTAATTGACATTAAAACATTAAAACGTGTAATCCATTTTACTAATCAATTATTTTACTAATCAAAATCATAAAGAATGAATAGTACGTTATAAAATAAAAATATGTTTTACTTTTAAATAATTTAAATTGTACTTTGACGTTATAATAAGTACATATAATTTAAATATTAAAGATAGAGATTAAATAAGATTAAAAAAAAAAATTAAGAAAAATTTTATAAAATGAAATATATTAATTAAATAGTTGTTTTATTTTTATATCATTAACATATATGCAATTACCTTGATACGATGCGTTGTACTGTTTAAAAATTTTTTAGCAACGATGTCGTTAATTCGTGTAATAATCGTTCTTGTTGCTGCTATAGAAAATAATCGTTGCGTGCTTTCCCAATAGCTGGTTTGTTAGTAGCAATGAAATTGTTAATATCAAAAGGCGTTTCACGAATTATGTATACACACACTGAACAAATTTTTCACCATTGAACTCTATACACTGTCGATAAATAGATAATGGCACAGTGTGTTTTCTCTTTTCCAAGACTGAAAGACTGTTAAGTATCAATTACCGTTTTAAAAACCATAAAAATTAACTTCATGTATTCTCCAGTTTATTTCATTGATAAAAATTAAAGTAATGCAGATTTCAATCTATGATAAGTACTTTGTATTATTTGCATTGAGGTTAGGTTTTGCATTAAGTACAAAAATGATGTGAACTTTTAGATAATATTGATAACAAACTCTGATGATTTGTTAACACATGCCAATCATTTTTTGTCATTCAGCTATATATATTTTCTTTCGATTTTTTTCGATATAAATATAAATTAATAAAATCATAATTCCAATATTCAATGATTTAATAATAACTGATTAAAATCAGATTTTATTTTATTCGTTTTGTCAAATTTTGTTTAATTTATCAAATTATGTTATCGAAAAATCATCTCATATTATCATTTTCATTTGTTGATAAAACGTATAATCGTAAAACTGTTGAAAAATTTATAAATTTTCTTTTCTAAAACACTTCCACCGTATTAACCGACTTGTGTTTGTAAAAATTTTCGTTACACCAAAAAGCGCACACAAATATGTTGGATTTGACCTCTTGCAATGGCGAGCTTCGTCTCCTCGTTTCTTCACTATAATGAATGACGTTTATTGCTCTTTCTCAAAAATAGAATTCGAGCAGTTTTTCAACATTCGTAAGAAAAGCTTTGAAATAATTGAGACGACAAGTAGGTATTTGTCTCCTTTTGAACTTGTCATTCAACGATGGTATGTTGACACTTAACCTAAGCGCGTCGTAAAAATGCCGAACGCACTACCTTCGTCTTAAAAATATTTGTCGCTTTTAACCTTGAAAATACAAGTTTTAATCAAATTTAAACTTTACATTAAGTACACGGTAAGTAACGAACGTCGACGATCCTCGATATCGTTTCCGCCGTGAAAAATGATTCGTCACCAAAAACTTTTTCGCCAACGATTATTCCATTTTTGCAAATATGTTAATCACACTCTTTACACCGGACGGATAAATAAACCACGAAATAAAGATATTTTATTAAATAGCCAAGGCTATGGTGCCGCGTTATAGGCCATGAAGCGGCCGGCACGCAAGAAACCGGTGGCAGTTTCAAGAAGCGTACACCCCCGATCGCACATCCTTCTTGGAGCCCTGGCGAGAGCCAACTGCTCCATGCACTTGTATGCCAACATTCAAGGCGGTTCTACAAGTGACCAGCTGATTGAATAAACGATCTAGACGTTTGATACACACACGATTCCAATTATCACGTTTTCTATATAAACATGATTTTTATAATTAAATATAAATTGATCACATTTCAAATATATATATTATTAGAAAAATAATTATGGCAATTGAGAAATGAAACAGAAAAAGAGTAAACGGAAAAGAGGTACTACGATCATATCTCTTTCTCGTCTTTAATATAATCGCCACTCCATATTACCAAATTTTTAGATGCATTGAAAGAGGGCACCACTGACTGCAAACGATGTATGAACATTTGATTATCAATATAGTTTTTTAATAAATATTTGCCATAAAAATAAAAAAAAGATAACAACTGTTTAATAATTTAATTATCTAATTTAATTAAATTAAATGAATAAATTCTATCTAATATAAAAAAAAAAAAAAGATTTTATATAATGTGTTAAAATACAAATGTATACAATAAATATATTTTAGAATTTATTTTATTAAAATAAATAATTTTAAAATATATTAATATTAAGAATATAGACATTTTGACAAGATAAGAAAGTAATATTTTTCATTTAAATTAATTATACTGTTTCTTATATTTGCAAATGAAATTAATTTTTTAACTATATAAACAATAAAGAAAAATTTCTATATTTGTAAATTTATTTCAATATCTTAAATTTTTATTATGATATTTTTAATAATTTTCTATCTATTATGGAAAAATTATATTAAAATTACAAAAGATAAAATTAAAAAATTAAAAATGAGTTAATATAATAAGATTTGTTATTTTTGATAATAATGAGGTAAAATAAAAAAATAAAATCATCAATTATTCTGAAGTTTATATTTTGTACATTAACATATTGATAACGAAATGTCATAAATATTACATCAGAAAACTGTATGAAATCGTACATATTGTACAATATATATGTACGTGAAATAACCACACACCTGTCCATTTGCTGTTGATATTCACGTTTGCAATTTTACACAATATAATAGTAACAATGTAATATATTCTTTATTATTTGTAATATCTTAATCTAATATTTATTTAAGAAATACTTTAACTTTTCATGTATAGTAAATTAATATAATTAATTAATTAAATAAATTAATTTATAATTTTTTATAGACTAATATATCATAAGTAAAATGTGTGGAATTTGGGCTCTTTTTGGATTAAATGTATCATCCTTAACTAATATTTGCAGTAATTTTGAAAAAATTACACACCGTGGTCCAGAAGCATTTAAACTTGAATTTGATTATGCAATTAAGGTATAATTTTATGAAAAAATTTTCAAATAATTATATTTTTATTAATACGCTATATAAATAAATTTTTATATTGTTCATTTATAGAATGGTTATTTTGGATTTCATAGATTAGCAATTGTGGATAATCTGTATGGTATGCAACCAATGAGACTTCATCAATATCCACATTTATTTTTATTATGTAATGGTGAAATTTATAACTATAAAAAGGTATATTTCTCATTGTTTAAAAATAATTTTAATTTCATTTAATCATTTTACTTATTATAACAAATTGAAATTTATAGCTTGGTCTAGAATATGGATTTACATATACCACTCAATGTGATGTCGAGGTGATAATTCATTTATATGCACATCTTGGTATTGAAAATGTGACCAGGATGCTTGATGGAGTTTTTGCATTTTGTTTAATGGATATTAAAAATAAAAGAATTCTTATAGGTAGAGATCCTTATGGTATTAGGCCACTTTTCAAATTAAGTTCTGATGATGGACAATTAGCAATTTGTTCAGAAAGCAAGGTATCAAATTAAATGATTTATTTTTATATAAAATAAATGTATATAATATTGAAATTTTTATTTAGGGACTTATAGAAATAATTAAATTAATAACTTCAAAATTAACATTAAAACCATTTCCACCAGGACATTATGAAAAATATGAAATTTTAAATGATGGTAGAACAAAATTATTAAAAAGTGTAAACTATTATCAACCTGGAGACAAACCTTGTTTTCAAGCTTTTGTTCCTTATAATGGTTTGTTGAAAATATACTTATTATATATATAATATTTATAAGTCTTAAATGAATGAAATAATGTAATAAATTATATTTCAGATTTGATTAATACAGATATACATGGAAATATAAGAAAATTACTTTCAATTGCTGTTCAGAAAAGATTAATGTCTGATAGAGAAATTGGTTGTTTATTATCAGGAGGCTTGGATTCAAGTTTAATTGCTGCTTTACTTGTAAAACATGCAAAAGATGCAAATTTATCATATAAAATAAAAAGTTTTGCAATTGGTATGGGAGATAGTCCAGATATTATTGCAGCTAGACAGGTTAAATAATAGTTTTATATTATGGTCCAATATTTTTATTAATAATTAAATATAATGATATTCATTAGGTTGCAGAATATATAGGAACTGAACATCATGAAATAATCTTTTTTGAAAATGATGTAATTGATATTTTAGACAAACTTATTTATCAATTAGAGACTTGTGATATTACTACAATTCGAGCCTCTATTGGGTAAATTATATTTTACTAATGAAATATTTTATAATTATAATAATTTTATAAATAATAATTAACGTAATAAATTTTATAAATAAATAATAATTAATAATTGTAAATATTAATATAATATAATTGTAGTAAATATTAATTTTATTTTCACAGTATGTATCTTGTCTCAAGATATATCAAACAGAATACAGCAACAACTGTGATATTTAGTGGAGAAGGTGCTGATGAATTAGCACAAGGATACATTTATTTTAGAGATGCACCAAATCCAATAGAAGCTCATAATGAATCTGTACGATTATTAAAAGATATATATTTATATGATGGTTTGAGAGCAGATAGAACAACTAGTGCATTTAGTTTAGAATTACGAGTTCCATTTTTAGATATTCAATTCACAAATTATTATTTATCATTGGATGCTGCTTCTAGACAACCTCAAGGTATGATATTATAAAAAAAACTAAAAAAGATTAAGATTAATAAATTAAAATATTAAATATTAATAAATTCAATATAGGAGGAATTGAAAAATATTTATTGAGATCTGCTTTTAATGATACAAATCTTTTACCTTCAAATATATTATGGAGGCATAAAGAAGCTTTTAGCGATGGTGTAACATCAATTAAGAAATCGCTTTTTCATGTTATACACGATATTGTAAATGCTCGTATATCAGATGAAGAATTACAAAAAGCTCATTCGAAATTTCCACATTGTACTCCAAAAACGAAAGAAGCTCTTTATTACAGGTATAATATTTATACATTGTTGTATTAGTTTTATATTTTATAAATTAATATTAAATATTAGTATTTAAAAAATATATTAACATTTTAGAAAAATTTTTGAGAAATATTATGAAGGACAAGCTGAAAGTTTTGTACCATATTTTTGGATGCCACGGTGGATAAAAGGAATTTCTGATCCATCCGCAAGATTTATTATACATTATGCAGCAGATGTAAAAAATAATCAAAAAGAAAATGAAAAGAGATTAAAAGTATAAAAACTTATATATATAAATTTGTAATTTGTAATTTATAAAAAAAAAAGTAGAAAAAAGAAAGTAAAAGAAAGTAATTTATAAAAAAAATTGTACATATATTATTTATGTTGTAATACAATAAATATTTTAATAATAAAATATTTGTGTAAATATATGTTTATTTTATTTTTATTAATTCTTATATTGTTATTAGAAATAACATTATTCTAGAATAATAATAAAAAATATAAATATTGTAACAAAAAAAGTAGAACGAATGAATTTACCCCTGGTGGGACTCGAACCCACAATCCCCGGTTTAGGAGACCGATGCCTTATCCATTAGGCCACAGGGGCTGTTGTGTAAATTTTCTTATATCTTTAAATTGTTGTACAAAAAATTAGAAATAATTAAAAAATTATATTAATAAATATATATTATACAAATACTATTTTTTGACAATATTTATATTTATTATTATAAGTATATATATCATAAAATAATAAGAAATCAATAATATAAATATTATTGCTAAATTCCAAGATGGTGACATGTATTTTGTAGTAAAATCACTGTATATTTTTTTTCAATTTTAGAATGCAATTTAATTAAATAGTTGCAATTTAAATTGGATTAACAAAAATATTTTCTGTAAAGTAAGTTGAAATATATGTAATATTTTATTTCTTTTCAAAATTAAGTTTTAATAAAATTAAATATTCATAATAAGTATAGTATAGTTAGAAATGAAAAATATTACATATTTATAAATTCTATTTATTTTTTAAAATTTTATAGATGATGTCAACAAGATATATTTCATTTATATCTGGAATAGTAATAGCCTCGTTAACTTGGACTTTTAGTTTATATCTTTATTCGAGACTATCTCAAAATACTAACACTGTCAATCCAACAATGATAGTGTTAGAAAATTCAAAATTAGGAAAAGAATTCGAATTTTATCGTAAAATATACACTAATAAAGATTTAAGATTACATAATAATTTAATTATTCATCATAATAAAGAAAATGCAATAGATAAAAATATTTATAATTTAAAAGGAAATAACTTTAAAAATAATGACAAAATGTTACAACAATTGAGATCTATATCAGTGAAATCTGCTGTTACATTAGAACAAGGTATATTAAAAAATTAATATTTACTTTAATTTCTCAATATATTATGTTTTAATATTATTATTTATTAAATTTTAATATCAAATATAAATGTTTCTATTAAAATTTTATTTAATTTTAAAAGAATCAATCTAATTTCATTATTTATAGGTTTAGATGAACTGGGAATGATTAAAAATTTGGATGATCAACGAAAACGAGATGAAGGATATAAAAATTACTCTTTTAATATATTAGTGTCAGATAATATTGGATTACATAGAGAATTACCAGATACAAGACACAAATTATGTGAATTACAAAAATATTCTTCTAAGTTATCAAATGCTAGTATTGTTATATGTTTTTATAATGAACATTATATGACACTTTTAAGATCTTTACATTCCATTATTGATAGAACTCCTACAAATCTTTTACATGAAATTATTTTAGTAAATGATTGGAGTGATAGTAAAATTTTACATGAAAAAATTAAAATATATATTGCTAATAATTTTAATGGTAAAGTGAAATATTTTAAAACTGAAAAACGAGAAGGTTTGATTAGAGCAAGAATATTTGGTGCAAGAAAAGCAACAGGAGAGATTTTAATTTTCCTAGATAGTCACATAGAAGTAAATAGGCAATGGATAGAGCCTCTTCTTTCACGAATTGTTTATTCAAAAACTATTACTGCTATGCCAGTTATTGATATTATTAATCCAGATACATTTCAATATACTGGTAGTCCTTTGGTAAGAGGTGGTTTTAATTGGGGATTACATTTTAAATGGGATAATGTACCAATTGGTACATTTGTGCATGATGAAGATTTTGTAAAGCCTATAAAGTAAGAATACATATATATGTATATATATATATATTAGATATATTTAAATTTATAATAATTTTCTGTTATGTACATGTTAGTAATTGTTACTAAATAGATCTCCAACAATGGCTGGAGGTTTGTTTGCAATGAATCGAGAATATTTTACAAAATTAGGAGAATATGATGCTGGTATGGATATCTGGGGTGGTGAAAATCTTGAAATATCATTTAGAGTAAGTTAATAATCATTTAATCATATATTATTTAGTTTAATAATAATAAATATTTTTCTTTTAGATTTGGATGTGTGGAGGAAGTATTGAATTAATACCATGTTCAAGAGTTGGACATGTATTTAGAAAAAGAAGACCATATGGAGCATATGATCAACATGATACAATGTTAAAAAATTCATTACGTGTAGCACATGTTTGGTTGGATGAATATAAAGATTATTTTTTACAAAATATTAAAAAAATTGATTATGGCGATATTACAGAAAGAATAAATTTGCGAAAGAGATTGGCATGTAAAAATTTTGCATGGTACTTAAAAGTAGTATATCCTGAATTAACTTTACCAGATGATAATAAAAATAGATTAAAAGATAAATGGGCAAAAATTGAACAGAAACCAATACAACCTTGGCACTCTAAAAAAAGAAATTATACTGATCAGTATCAGATTAGATTATCTAATTCAACATTATGTATTCAAAGTGAGAAAGATATTAAAACAAAAGGTTCCAAACTTATTTTAGCACCATGTTTAAGAATTAAATCTCAGGTGATTAAATATAAATAATAATATTCTTTAAAATCATTTTTAATTTAAATTGATATTATTGATACATTTTAAAATTTATTTCAATTTTCATAGATGTGGTATGAGACTGATAAAAGAGAATTGGTACTTGGTCAAATGCTTTGTATGGAAGGAGCTGAAAAAATTCCAAAACTTGGAAAATGCCATGAAATGGGAGGCAATCAAGAGTGGCATCATAAAAAAACTGTATTTATGAGTTTCTTGATATTTATAATTAATTTACATATATATTGCATATATTGAATAATCATATCTTGTTTAGAATAATACACCTATATATAATATGGCAGCTGGTACATGCTTGGGAATATTGCGAGGAGCAAAAGGTATTCAAATTATAATGGATTTATGTACTAAATCAAATACAAGTTCAATATCTTGGGATTTGGTACACTTTAAAATTCTTTTAAAAGAAATTAGGTGACATATAAATAAAATAAAATAAATATAGTTATAAAAACAAATTAAAAGAGCAGCTCTCTAGAACAAAAAACAAAACAAAAACAAAATAAAAGTAAGAAAAATTAAATTCATGAATTTTTATGGATATTTGTGATGTAAAGTAAATTATTATAAAAATTTTAGAATTTTTATATTGTTTTTATACTATTTTATATTATAAGAATAAAATGATATATGATTATTAATCAAAATGTATAAAAATAACGAATGAATTTCTTTTTAAAAAATTTTAAATATATTTTTTTAGTTAATTTTAAATATATATTTTTAAAGTAATGCAATGTTCATTATAATTAATACTTTTTAATCAAGAAAAAAAATTAATTTCTTTTAAAGTAATATATATTAAAAATAAATAATATATTATAAAGTATAAGTATTTCTATTTGTATATATTCATACCTTTGTATTCATTTTTTACAAAATAAATAAAATTGTTATATATATATATACATATATTTGTTTTTATTTTATTATATAAATATAATTTATAATTTTGAATATAATATTTATCTATAATAATTTAAATATTTTAATTCAAATTCATACTAAAACATAATAAACATTATAACACATATATAATATGTAATAACCACTATGTTATATGAATCTAAATAATCAATATCAAAAAATTTAAATATAATATAATATAAATATAAGTATCGATATTGAAATTTAAGAAAAAATTTTTTATTTTTATTGATTTTACTTTAATAATTAAATTAATAATTCATACATAAAAATTTTTTTTCACAGTTGGTATTTCAGAATACGAAATATAAAACCCTATAAAATCAGATATCTATTCTGCATATTATCTATGATTAAATGTATAATATATGATATACATATGTGTATAATTATCTTATATATCAATGTAATAATTAGTGTTCAGTGTTTAAAATATATTAAATATATTAATTCTTTTTAAAGAAATTAATTATTATTGAAAGAAAAAAAATAAATTAATTTATATATAATCTATATAAAATTTTATTGAAATACAATGATTAATAGTATAATTAAATTGAAGATATTGTGATAAAAGTAAAAATAAAAAAAATAATAATAATAATATTAAAAGTAAAAAATTATTCAAATCAAAAATATTTGATTATAATATTTGAAACTTATTCAAAAATGACAACTTCAAAAGAATTAAATTTAGCTAGAAAGAGTCTTGTAGCCTCGCTTGGTGAAAATGCAAAAATGTAAAATATATATTTTAAATTTAAAGATGAAATAAAAATTATAAATTTAAAATATTTTAGTTATAAATAAAATATTATAATTCAGAATTTCTAATAATATTATAATTATTTCAATTTCTTATTTATTTATTTTATTATTAATTTTTTATTTATTTAAAAAAATAATAATTTTCAAATATTATCTAAAGAATTTTATTTTGTTGACAGATACTTTGAAAAGATGAAACTTTGGTTTCAGATGAAGGTATTAATGTTATTATAAAACTTAATATTTTAAAATTAATAATATTATTATTATATTATTAACATTATCATTTATTAAATATCATAATTATAGACAACGAAAGAAGAATTTGATTGCGAAGCACGAAATATTATGACAGAAGATCAAGTTCATCTTCATAATGAATTTCTTCTTTGTTTATTTAATAAAGTTAGAGGTTTAGCTGCTGCAACACCTACACGAAAATTAGATCGAGATAAAGCTATAAAAGAAAAAAGATTAAGATTAAAACGTAAATATAAAACTGATAAATCAAATTTTGAGGTATAAAATAATTATTTAATTAATTAATTTTTATATAATTAATGTTGAATAATATAAACTATAATTTTTTTATATCTGTTTTATATTTAGCCTGCAGATATGTATGTTGAAGTCTTAAGTCAAACTTCGTCACCTGTTGGGGATGAGCCTATTGGAGCCAATCGTTCTAGTGCTCAAGAACTTGTTCTGCCAGATAGAACTTTTGTTTTAGCAAGATTAATGTTAGCAGCATGGGAAAATAATATGGATGGAGCAGAAGAAAATACTGCACATATAGTTATTGCAGCTACACAGATTTTTTTAAAAAATATACTTACAGCAATATTTACAAGAAGGAAAGGATATGCTATTAGAGATGGTTCATTTATTTATAATATTGGAGAACCAGTACCTAGTTCATGGAAAAGAAATTCTACTCATATATTAAAATCATCAGATTATACTGCAACAGAAATAATAGATCCTTATGGTCAAGTTCCTATGATAAAACCAAATATTGAAGAAGCAGAACAAGCTACAGCTTTTGCTTATGCATGTTCTCCACAAATTATTCCACCTTCATTAAAACCTGTTAATACAGCTGATTTACAATATACACTAAAGGTAAAAAAAAAATTATAATTATTAAAATTATTTAAATGTATGATATTAAATATTTTATAGTTTTAATATCTTTTTATTTTATATAGATCTATAAAAATCTTGTTAGCAATCATACTATATATGCAACTAATATGGAACGTTTATTTACATATTCTACACATCCAACATGGGAAGATCTTGAAGCTAAGAAATTATCATGTCATCAATATATAATATAAATAAGTTGTTTTTCTTAAATAAATAGATTACATTTTAAAATAATTATTTAAAATATATATAAATTAAAGATTTAGATTTATAATATTTTTTAATAAAATATACTTTGTTAATAAAATGAATTGTAAATTAATTTAAAATATATAATTATATCTTTTTAATATTTTTTCTTTTCACAAATTTTATGTTATTTTCTTAACTGTAAACTGTATTTTTTTATTATTTTATTATTAACATAATATACTATGAATTGAAAAATATAATTAATTATATTTATATTTAATAATATATTTATCTAGATATTTACAAAAATGTATATAATATATAATAGAATATATATATTATATATAATAGAAATTTATTATATTATATTAATATGAATGAAAATCGAATTTGTTTTATATGGTTTTATTTTCAATTATTTATATTCTTATAAAGTTTAAAATACGTATTTAGTCTTAAGATGATATGAGAAATTTTCCACATTATTTTTATTTACATTCTAATTTGAAATTTTCCAGCTTTAGTAATATATTTAACACCTTTGAATGGTTTATATTTTTCTCCATACATATCTAATCGATTAACTTTTAAACCAGAGACTGCCAATTGGTTGATTGTAAAATGAACCTAAAATAAAATAATTTTTTAACTTTATCTATGTAATAATAATGTAAAATATCCATATGAAATATCCATACATTAATGGCAGGATTAGATTCCATAGTACTGGCAGAATTTTGAACAGTAATCTAAAAAATTATTTTTTTGTAATTTCTGCTTATTTTTTTTTAAATTTTAAAAGATTAACTTGTAATTTTATCATTATTATACCGAGCCTCTTAAATTAGGTAGTTTAGAAACATCTATTCTTCCAATATCCCATAATAGTATTTTGCTAACAGGGTCAAATGAATATTTTCCTTGGTTTGGAGTCAATGTACAATTTAAAACTATTTTTGGCATAGGAATTTCTAATGTTACATTTTCTACCTAAAATATACGTAATGTCTTAAATTTATATTAATTTTCATATTTTAACATAGAAATAAAACATGATATATATACAGTTCTGCCAATGGTTTGTTTTGGTCCAACAGTTATATCTAATCTGCCACCTCCTAATTCTTTGAGGCTTATATTATGCCTTACATATATTGGAATTGCCACAATACTTTGTGATCCTATATGATAAGAAAGAAGACGAAAATTACCATCTGGTGGAATAAAAGAAAGTATTCGTTCAGACTGGAAAAAAAATATTTTGTTAATAAATTAATATGTTTAAATATTTACTTATTCTTACCTCCCATCGTTTGAATCTAACACAAGGATGAAAACTAACATCATCAAATAATCTAGGATTCATGAAAGAAAGTGTTAAATCTGGCATACCACTTAATTTTATACAACAGTCAATCTATAATTTAAACAATATATTGCAAATATTTTTATCAATATAATTCTTATCATATCTTATTAATATTAATAACATTATACAAAAAACATACATAGCCTTGAATTTCTGCAAATACAGTTGCACCAGTTCTATCAATAATAGCATCAACTTCTTCCACAACATCAAAATATGCTTCATTATTTGTATATTTAACACCAGTACGTCTCCATGGAACATTAGATAATTGTCCACTTGGTAATGTTGCACTAACACTATATATTTATATATATAAATATATATATAGAATTAAATATAATTTATAATCTTTATATTTTCATTCAAATATACTTAATTAACATACTTAGATTTTCCTGTAACAGTATTTGCAATAGTTCTTAATATATTTGGTGGTTTAATAAGTTCTTTCAAAATATTAGATTCTGTGGCTAATGGAAAGCCATTGTCCAACATTTCATCCAATAATTCATAGACAACCACATAATTTTCTTTTATAATAGTTTCTGTACATTCACTAAAATAATCTTCAAAAGTATCTACTACTCTATGTAAAAATTCTATTACAAATAATGGTGGAACTAATACAAAAATGTGAAATAAAAATAATATTTAGAATAGAATTTGTAATTAATATAATTTATCATTTACATTTTAATAAATACCTTCTGTCATACATACTGCAACAAAAAACATATTACAACGATATATACTAATAAGATAATGATGAGGTGTAGCTATTACAGGTGGTGTATCTTCAGGAGATAAAACTCTTCTTTGTTGATCAAAAAAATAGTCACATAATGATCGTGCCACTGCACTTTTCCAATGCTTTTCCATAAAAACATCTCTAAGAATAATATTAATAAATATTATTAATATTTAATTTTATTTAAATTAGAATTAAAAATATTAAAATAAAAAATTAAAAATATAAAATATTTCTTAAATATGAATAAAAACTTTAGATGTTATACAATAAACATATATTATATATTATGACAAAATCATATGCAGACATTTAACCAAATACCTATTAAATATTAAATATACATTTTTTTTTTTTTTGATTCATACTTACCCTGATGAATTAATAATAAAAAGACTATGTATCATTTTTTATAAGAAAGTATTTTACACAAACCAATATTTAAAATTATTTTTCACTTTATTTTGATATTCTACATATACTTGACATATGGTTCTGTATTTACAAATTAATACTAACACTCGTGCATCATGAACCTACATTTATAAGCTGCAAGCTGCATGTAACGAAAAAGATAACTAAATACAGAGAAAGATATTTTTATCAGTGAAATCTTAGCGTAAAATAAGCATGAATAATAAAATACATAATAATCAATTAGTATAATAAATAAATATAACGTTTATAAATTAATTAAAAATAAACTAATTATAATTTTTAATTATAATATAAAATTTGGTTACGTATCATTAATTATCTTTCATTTTAAATTTGTACTTTCGTTATTATTAATTCGATAATGGAAGAAATTACAAGGAATTGGAAAGATATAGAAAACGATGGTAATTTATTATACATATGTTATATATTATTTATATGTCACTCGTTTAATTATAATATTCTTTTAAATTAATATTTTTTCAGATTTTTTTAAACAATTTTTTAATGATGAATCCAAGAAAAATGATATTAATCAAATACTATCAGTAGCACAACAAATAAATAAATTAGGACAAGGTAAGTAAAAAAATTATCTCCCATACAGTGTTATAATATATATAATATTACAATATATTTTTTTGCCATAGCTATTGAAATCTTGAACACAGAATTACAAAAGCAAGTATTAGCCAATCATGAAGATTTATTATCACAAGCAACTTGGGTAGAAAAATTAGAAAGTGTGCTTTCAATAATGCAGTTACATGTTCAGGTATACAAATAATATAAATGCATTCTTAAATATGAAAAAAAATATAAATTATTTTGAATGAAAAATATATTTTATTTAATTATTATTAGTTATTATACATATATTTATTATATAGATTTATTATATATATATTATATTTGATATAGATACTAATAAAAATTAATAAACATTTATATTTTAGAGTCTTTTGTCAGCTGTAGAACGTTTACGTGGAAAAATTATTGACCCTTTTAATAGAATTGAGACTCAAACAGTTGTCTTAGCAAGACTTCATGAAACTTCTGATTTGTTACGAAGAGTAGCCAGAATGCAACATTTATCAAAACGTTTATGTTCTCAAATGACAAATAACATGCAAGGTCCAGATATTATAAAAGCTGCAAATAGTCTTCATGAACTTGGTATTAATTTATTTTAATTTTTATTTCATGACATTGCAAAATATATTGTTTTTAAGAGAAATATAATAATTTGAACTTATAGAACATTTGATGATGGATACAGATTTAAATGGATTAGATGTAATTGCTGATGATCAACAAGTTGTAAAATCTCATAGAACAACAGTACAGAGAATAGCAACTCATACTTTATCTCAAGGATTACAAACCATGGATAGAACTAAAGTATATAAGCATATATTTTATATTAATTAGATATTATCTTTTATAATTATTAATTATAATTTACAACAAATAGGTTAGTACAGCTGTACAAGTATTTCAAAATCTGAGAATTGTAAATGGAGCTATAGATAATGTTATAGATACTGCCTTATCTGAAATTGAAAAAATTGCTACAGAATCATTAGATGTAACTTTAACAACAAATCAAGATCTTGGAAAAAGAGCAGCACCTGGACGAGCTGCTATTCCTTCTCCAGGATCTTCTGGAAATTTACGTACTCGAATTTGGGAAAATCTTGAAAGATTTTTTCAAGATACTCTTTACACACATTGTTTACAAGTAATTAATAAACACTTATTTTACGTTTTCTTGAATTCTACTTGATTATAAAGAATATTATATTTTCATTTGTATTGTTACAGTGCATTATCAGTTGTATTATATATATTATTATTTTAGATTGAATTATTACAAAGAATACTGTTAGAACATCATACAAAGGAATTAGATGAATTATCACAAAAATTTTGGAATAGTGTGAATTGTCTACTTTCAAAAGTATTAATTGAACGTACACAAGGTAAATATTGATTATATTAACTTTTTAATAAAAAATTTATCTTGTTTATACTTTAAGGATCATCATTCGTAAAACAAGCATTAGAAGGCGAATATCCAAAATTTTTAAGAATATTTCTTGATTTAAGAAAACGTTTAAAAGAACGATCACAGAGTATTGGTATTTACAAAATTAAGTAAATAAAAATATTTAATTAGATTTATTATTTAACTTATTTTATGTAATACAAATAATATATTTATATTTTTAGTCATGATATATTATTACCATTTGAAAATGCATATTTATCTCGATCAGTATCACGTTTACTAGATCCAGTACACACTATGTTTTCTGGAGAAGGATTGCCAACACAAGATGAAATTGATGGTCTTATACGAACAATAACAAAGTAACTTAAAATAATACATACATATATTCAGATTCAATTATAATTTAACTTAATAGATAATCACACTTTGTAATTATTATAATTATATTATATTATATCAATATTAATATCAATAATATTAATATCAATATTAATATAACTTTATTACAGTGAATTAAGTGTGTCATTGGTTGATGATGGTCTTTCAACAGTAGTTGCTCGTAATGTAGGAAAAGCTATAAGATTGTTTTGCTTAAAATGTGAACAAGGATTACTTGTGGGTGGAGAAGCTAGTCAAGTAATCGATTCTCCAACCACTGTTCAGCAGACAAATGTATCTCTTGCAAATCTACTTTATTATCTTTCTAGTCAAATAACTCGTGTAATAGCAAATTTATCTGGTCTCCCATCTGAAGGAAGTTCAATAATTTCTGTAGCTCTTAAAGAAATAGATTTATTAACAAAAAATATATTATCGCCATTATTGGCTTCTATTAATGATGCGATTGAAAGTATTATTTTAACTATGCATGATGATGCAGAATTTCGAGAGTAAGTGAATATATTATTATTTCAAAAAAAATTTTGAAATAATTAATTAATGATTAATTTAAAATTAATAATTAATTTAAATATGTATAATATTATACATATATAACAGAAATATATATATATTTTTTTTATACAGTCCAAGTAGCCCATTAGGCAAGGAAATTAATTGCTCGCTCTATATGCGTGAATTGCAAGGATTTATTTTACGTTCTGTAAATACATTTCTTATTCCATATAAAAATCAAACAGTAGTTGCTGAATGGTAATTAAAAAGATTATTATATTATTAATAATTAATATTATATAATTATATTATTATATTATATTATATTCTAAATGTAATAAAAAAATTGTTTTTTTAGTTGTAAATCTGTTGCTTCGCGTTGTATTGAACTTTTTGTAAGACATGCTTGTTTATTAAGACCATTAACTGATTTTGGAAAAGCTAAACTCATTATTGATTTTAGTCAGGTATGTTAAAATATATAAAATATTGAAATTATATATTATATTTAAATTTTTTTATTTTTTTATTTTTAGATAGAAGTAGCTGTTGCTTTATTATGTAGAGGAGGGCAATTAGGATCATCAGAACAACAACAATATAGAACATTGCGAGCATTAAAAGCATTGCTTCCACTTAATGCTGATGAAATTGTACAAAAGGTTTTAGAAGGAGAAGGAGATTGTGGCGTACCTCCTTCCCTTGTTCTTTTACATTTATTTTCTATTGCTCCATCTGAATTAGAATCTCCACATCAGGTATGAGAATATATATATATATATATATATATATATATATATATATATTTTTATTATTAATTTTTAATGAATTATCTTAAATTTGTGATGTTTTTAATCATTATTAATTCATTGATTGTTATTAATATAGAGTACAGGTTGGTCTGTAAGCCGTTTATCTCAGTGGATGGATAAGCATCCAAATGAAAGAGATCGATTAGCTTTTTGTAGTGGATCGTTGGAACGTTATCAATTAACAGTTAGACAACAGAATCTTCCAACATTCCATCCATTATTTCCATTAATGAAAAAATTAGTTAATTTAAATGAACATCAAAATTTGTGAAATTTATATTACATAAAAAATACATGTATGTATTTTAATAACTATTTTCTATATTCATAAAAAATAATATTACTTATAAATAATTTATTAGTGAAATTGAAAAAAAAAATACTAAAAAAAATTATATATAAAAATTCTAAATAAATACAATTGTATTTTCAATAACGTATTAATTTTTGAATGCAAATTGTTTTAGATACATAAATTCCTATAATTAATGTAATGCTTAAAAATATAGGCCAATTTATTTTATATTTTTTTGGACCAATATATGCTGCTGGCATACCAATATCATTTTTTTCTTGAATCTAAATTAATAAAATATATATAAAATATTAATAAAATATAAATGTTATCATTTATTTTGAATTAAGATATTATTAAATAGTATTTTATAATACCTTACCTTTTTAGAAAGTATTTTCACTTGTACAAGTTCTTTTTTTAAAGAATTAAGAGTTTTTTGAGTCTTTTTAAGTTCTTGCTTGTAATTAAATATTTGTTCTTTAGTTAAATATATTTTTTCATTATTTGCTTTTAATAAACTGTTTTTAATATACTGAAAACTAGAACCAATAATAGCAATTTGTTTAGATACTATACCTAATGAAATTACACCATCATATAATCTGAAAAATATACAAAATATACAATCAAATTTTTATTATTAAATTTTTAAAATTATAATGAAGTAAATAACGTACGTATAAGGTAACGATTTATTGATAATACCAATACTTTGTATACTCCATTTTTTCCTATGAAATTTATGAAGACATTCCATAAATTGAATTCTATGTACTTTAATATCCATTCCTAAATGATATAAGTCATTTTCAGTTAACATTAAAAATTCTGTAAGTTTTATTCCTTGAAAAATATAAGTATATTGTTCTAAACCCATTCCATGTAAAATTGTAAATATATCAAAATCTACAGTTTGATTGTTTATGTTAATTAACGATGGAAACATATCTTTCCAATTACACATTTTAGATATTTGATAAGTAGGTATTGTTTCTGCTTCATCAAAGTTCAATAATGATGATATCTATAATAATATTTTATAAAAATATTGCATTAATAAGATATCATATTTTAACTTACTTTATCATATCCTTTCATAGAAGCTATATCATTTGCAGTTAAATCATTGAAGTCAGTTAATGTGATATCTGCTCCATTCTCTATTAATATTTTGACTATTTCTGGTTTATTAGCTATTGTTGCATACATCAATGCCTATAAAAAAATAATTTATATTTTTAATTTATATTATAATTTTATTGTTATATTGTTATATTATAATGTAATATTGTTATAATTATAAAAGATTGCTATGATTGCTAAAAGAATTTACAGTTTGTTTTCTATTGTCATATGCATTAATATTTTTTACATATTTAATTAATTCTATTACAAATTTTAATTCTTGTGACATACAAGCATACATTAAAGGTGTTTGTCTGTAAAATATTAAATAATTATAAAAATAATTAAAATATCAATAATATAATTGTCTGGAAAATGTAAGATATAAACAATACCTTTGTTTATTACTTGCATTTACATTAGCACCTGCTTCAATTAATATTGTTAAACATTTTATACGTTGCTCTATTGTTTCTTTATTAGAACTGCATAATGCCATTAATGGTGTATAACCATCTAAAATTTTATATTATTATTACATCATATGAAGTAATAAAAAACGTATTCAAATTGAAAATATAAAAACCTTTATGCATATTGACATCAGCCTTATTGTTTACAAGATATTTAATAACGTCTAATTGTGCACTAGATGTAGCATATAAAAGTGGAGTCCATCCATTGTATAAAAATTTATTTATATCATATGCTATATATAATTGCATAAAATTATTTTAAAAATATATTCAAAATATATTAAAAATATATTTCAAATTAAAATATTTTAAATTATAATAATATTTATATATATATAATATTTAATTGTAATATTTAAAATATTATCTTAAAATTTATAATAAAATAATATAATTTATATAATTAATATAAAAAATAATTACATTCAAGATATTCATTAATAATTTCTAATTGACCCATTGTACATGCATTCATTATACGATATTCAATAACTTGTTCCTCATCAATATCCATATTTTTATATTGATGAAATATTTCGTTTTTCAATACTTTTAAACTTTTTTGTATATAAATATAATTGTTTCTATGTAATACAAAATCTAAAATATTAAATACTTTGGTATTAAATAAAATTTTATTTCAGATTAACACAATATTAATTATTGTTATAGACAAATATTAAAATACTGATTAAAATTTATATATTTCTTCAGAAAATAAAAAATCACTTTTAATTTTGTTATCAAAAATTTAAATAATTTTTATACGTTATTTATTATTTTATTAATACTATAATGATATATAATTATAATATTATAATATATAAGGTTATATATTTTTAATTTAACCATTCAGTCTTAATTATATGTTCAAAAATGATTTAAATTTTATGTGCATGAAATATCATTAAATATAAAATATATTATTATTGATAATATAAAGGAATTCTAGATTTGGTTGATTTCAATAGATTTAATATTCAAAAAAAAAAACGCTCTTTACATTGTCAAAAGTATCACATCTCTAGATAACATTGAATATTTATGTAAATAAATGTATTTCGATTCTATTTGATCTTGTGGTTCTTTGATATTCAATTTAACAACAATACTATATATAATTTATATTAATTCAGTTTAATTTTTAATATATGATGAAAATAAATTTAAAAACAGAATTCGAATTTTTACTATGTTTATATTGTGATTTCCCCCGATTCGATGAAATATTTGTTTATCATAAAAAATAAATGAAAAAATTATAATACAATACAATATATATAATATATAATTTGACAAAATGTATTACATATTTATATTAATTAGCTGATTTTTTTATATTATTTATGTCTAGCATAATTATTTAATGATACAATTATTAATAATCTAAAATAAAAATTTTTAAATATATAATTTACTATTATATTTTAAATTACACAGTATATAAATTACACAGAAGATAAATATATTTTCATGAAAATAAGTAATTGAATTTTATTACTATTCTTAAATTTTAAAAATGAAAAATATATATATAATATATAAATATTTTATATAAATATATAAATAGCTATAATAATATCTAAATAATAATATCTAAATTAATTAATTTTATAATAAATTTTGTAAGTTTATTAGTAAGAAGTGATTAATTATTCAAAAAATATCATATAAATAAACATAGCATTAAATAAATAAATATATCAAAATTTAAGAAAATAATAAAATAAATTTTTTTAAATATATACAATATTATATTTAATATATATTATATGTTTATATAATATATTTATCTGTATATGAAAGAAGAAACAACAAATTTGCATTTATTATTTATTATCTTATCTTGCTTAATCTTTAAGTGTCAGTCAAAGTTAAGTCCATTTATTGGACACCTGCTAAAAATTTAATTGTAGGTTATCCATTTATATTTTGTACTGCTTAACCTATGTTAGTCATCTGATATCTGGTACAGAAACCGGTTGTAAATTTTTTCTTATTTATAATTTATATTGTTAAATTAACAATTTCATGCATGTTTAAGAATTTATCTAATAGTAAGTAAAATGTATAATTTATAAGTAACTATATAATATATTCATGTAATATTTTTTATTAAAACAATTTTTATAATTATTTAAATATAAATATTATTATACAATATTGTACAATCTTATTTAATATTAATAACAAAAATACGATCTTGTGAACATTAATTTTTTAAGAATTAGACATGAAAAAAAAAAATATAAAAAAAACATTAAAAATTAAAAAAAAATATTATTATAAAAAAAAAATTTTCAAAAATATTCAGATTGAATAATGTAATTGATTAAAATCGCGTGCATTTATAATTTATTTAAATTTTAATAGATGCATCGATCTGTACTCGTGGCATTTGACTTTGATCATACGATTACCGATGATAATACTGATATCGTGGCTCGAAACCTGTTACCTAAGGAAAAAATAACAGACAGCGTGAAGAATTTGTATCGTTCTAGTGGTTGGATCGCATATATGGCAAAAATATTTGAATTGCTTCATAGTAATTCCATCGATATAAAACAAATCAAAACTGCTATCGTTAATATACCTCCTGTATCGGGTATTGAAACTCTATTAAAAGAATTATACGTTCGAGGGTACGAAATTATTATTATTAGTGATTCAAATACATTCTTTATTAACGAATGGTTAAAAAATAGAAATTTAAATAATATTATTACTCAAATATTTACAAATCCTGCATACGTCGGTGATGATGGTATGATAAAATTAGACATGTATCATGTTCAAAATTCTTGCAAATTGAGCACTGTTAATTTATGTAAGGGACAAATTTTGGAAGATTACATTAAAAAAAGAAACAATGAAAATGTACATTTTGATCGAATAATATATATCGGAGATGGAAAAAATGACTTGTGTCCCATTTTACGACTTTCGGAACGTGATATTGCATTTCCGCGAGAAGATTATGTACTTATGAAAATATTAAACAATACTGAAAATAATCAGATTCCAAAAATAAATGCACGTGTATTTCCATGGAACGATGGTATACAAATTTTAAAAAAATTAGAGGAAGAAATTGGATTTTAATCTTTTTTATTAATTTAAGAGTAGTACGAATAAAGTATTCTTATATCAACAATTAAAGATCAAATAAGTCAATAGGTTAAAATATTTATACTATTATTAGTAGCTAATGTCATGATTTACGATTACCTTCAAAAATAATATATATATACATTTCTTTTTCTTTTTTTTCTTTTTCTTTCCATATTATTTTAATTTAATAGAAAATTTTGACTGCATAATACATAAAATAAAAATAAAATAAAATAATAATAATAATAAAGATTGATTTATATTTAATGATACTATTGTGTATAATTTAATATATTTTTTATGTAAACATCATTCTGTGTATTTTATATAATGAAATTATATTATTTATATGCAATGTATGCAATTTAAAATTAAAATTTTAATTATTTAGCAAAAAAAAAAATTCATGTGAAATTTTATAATTATTATTTTTAAATATGTATAATTTAAATATGACAAACAATATGATTTAATAATAATTGAACTATGTTAAAAATATTTTTCATAAAGGATTATTTTTAATATAATGTGAAAATATGGATTATATAAAATGTAAAAACAAAAAATAAATTAATTTATTATTTAGAAAATAGAATATTTTCTCAAATTTAAAACGTTAAATTTTATAACAATGGAAAATATGTGTGATTATTTTAGTTTTTTTCAATACTTAATTTTAACATGCGCGCGCATTGTTAAAGTTAGGTTAAAGTTATGACGTACGCGATATGTGCAATGTAGTTGCGCGTCTCTAATATTAATTATTGTCTTATTATTGCTTGCGGGCGTCGGCAAAAAATTTATTTTTGTTTTAAATATATTTTATTATAAAACAGAAAAATATGAATCATTAACTATAATTTAAAGTTGAAATTTTTATTTACGATTCAAAGTAACAGTATATGAACTACAAATTAGTGTTTTAGCTTTGGTAAGAAACTTTAGACTCGCATAAAATTGTAGACTAAATTATAATTATGAAACAATAATCAATTAAAACGTAATAAGGATAAAACTATTTATTTTCTAACAATGTAATACATTATAATGAAAAAAATTTGATGAAATAATATTTTAATTAAATTTAGATAATTTCACTTAAGTACTAATAAAAAATATAACGCCATTTATGTGCATAACCAAAAATATATACTGTATATAATTTTTAATATAAAATTATATACAATAAAATGTTTTTAATCATTTAAATAATTAGATAATTAAATATAGTTCAGATTTATGTAATAGGATGAATACTATTTGTTTTTTTATTATTCATATTCTTCTCTTGAAGTCTTATCATTTTAAGATTGAAAATATTTCGTAAAGTATTAAATGAAATACCTGTTAAATATGTTATATTTAATAACCATTCTGGTATGTATAAAACTGTAAATACTTTCATTAAACATTCAAAAAATAAAGGTGTCCATAATAATATTCCACAAAGTAAAGACACTTTAATATTATTAAAAAGATGTAACATATTTTCTATTTGATGTATTGCATTTAATTGTATTTTTTTCTCATGAAATGAAATGTTTTGTTGATCTTTATAATGTTCATTCCAATTTTGCTTAAAATCTTCTTGTTGAGTTTCTATTAGATATAATTTATTAAGATTTATTGATTCTTGAATGTTTTTATTTAAAAATATAACATCTTTTGAATTACTAGATTTTTTAGAATTCATTGAAATATTACAATGTATATTATTAACTTTATTTGTGATATCAGAATTAAAATCGTTTAATTGCATTATATATTTTGCTTTTAAGTTTTTTAGAATAATTTGACATTTCAGTTTACCATATTGATGTAAAATTGAAGAGAATAAAATTGGCAGAAAATATATTACAAATATTAATGCAAACAAATGTATCTTTAAAAATTTAGTTGATATAAAACATTTATCCACATTTTCTTGTATTATCTTTGATGCACTATCATTTTGATAAATATTGATTTTAATATTTGATGATACATTTTGTTTATGTAAAATTGAATTATATTGAAAAATTTCTTTTGATTTTAATTTTTTTAATTCTTTTTGTTGCTTTTTATTAAGATTATTTTTATCTTTCTGATGATTTTGTATATTTTCAGAAATATTATAAATACATTTAAATACATTAATATATATTTGGTCATTTAATATAATTGATGTATTATATCTTTTATTTATATTTATAAAATTATCTATAATATCTTTACTTTTATTAAGACACATTTGTAATTCTTTAAAATTTAATTTTTCTGTGATATTTATATTATTGTTAACTCCATTGTTAGAAGTTTTTTTCCTTAATAAATGTTTTGAAGAATTTGTTATTAAATAATTAAATAATAATTCTTTGTTATCTTTATCAATATAATTATTTATTTGCATGTTGTTTTTTAAATTTTGATCATCTTCAATATTATTTATATCAGGTTCACTTTCAATACTCTTATTTTGTTTTATAGTTTTTGTATGAATATCTAATTCAAAATATTTTGTTATATTTAAAAATTCAGAAACATTTTGAGAAATTATGTTAGAAGGAATAGTATATGTATCATTCATTGCAGAAAAAACAAGATTTTGTACTTTGGATATTATCTCATTTACTTGAGTAATATTAGAAGTTTTTATTAAATCTTTATTAATATAATCTTCATATAGTGGAGTTGTATATATTTCAAAATTAACATTCTGTGACATATTTGTAAATTTTATATTATAACAATCATCAAGAAAAAGTATATTTTCACTAAAACATTTTTTATTTTCCATGTCATTTGTAAGATTTGTATCATATTCAGAAAAATATAAAAGTCCTGTAACAATAATAGGCAAAATCCATTGATTTAAGATAAATATGACAGTAAATTTTTTATCTTTTTTCATTTTATTACATTTGAATATATGTAAAATATTCTTCATATTTTTTTTAATTCCTGAAACTCTTTTGGATTTCATTATTTCCACTATAGAATCAAATTTTATTTCTGGGTTAAATTTATTTATATTAATATTCTCTTTATGTATTATTTCTTCAGTTTGTAACAGTTTAAAATATTGATTTGTAAGATGAAATGCATTTAAATTGCATTGTACAGAAAATATTAATAAAGACACAAATGAATTTGTAAATGGAAAAAATAACATTCCATATTTTATTATTATTTTTATTATATTACACTGTGGAATCATGTTAAAGTTGTTTTGATTTATATTAATAGTATATTCCATAAATTTTTTAAATTTAATTTGTTGATTAGAATTAATATCTTCTATATTCCATGTACTTTCATTTATTGGAAATATTTTATTATTCACTTTATTGTGATTCAAATAAGTAATATGTATCATAAAATTTGTAAACAATATACTTGATGTAAATATAGAAAATAATACATCAGATATTGACAAAATATATAATGGTGTATTTCTCCATTCTTTAAATTGTCTTTTTAATAAAACTATTATAGTAAGAACACTGGATAATAATAACATGTATGTAGATATATTAAGTATTATATGATACATCTTATGTATGTATAAATTTTTTATGATTTAACATTCACTTGTGTTATGTTATATGCACTAAAATTATTTTAAAAATTATAATTATTTATTTATATATTTTATGCAATTCAAAAAGATACTATTTAGAAATGTTGAATAAAGAAGCATAGTATTTTATTTTAATATATAGTACGTTAAACATGAGGCTATCTCAACAACTGTTATATTTTAGATATGATAAATATTGTAACATGAGGGTATATTGATTATTTATATAATGACAAATATTGGTATTGATATTTTATTTCTATTTCTTATGTGAATTACATTTATATAATAAGTTTTAATAAAATAATTTAAAGCAATATGTTAGAAAATATTTTTGTATTATTATTTAAAGTTATTAATTTCTTAAAAAATATATACAAGATTGATATTCTTTTGATATTTGTTTTAGTATTTACTTATCATCATGTCGATTCGTCGTAAAACTGATCCTTTTATGATACAACGAATATGGGATGCTATCAAAATAACTGTACATCAAAGAAGTTTACCAAGCAATGATCGTATGGTACGGCATTTAGCTCGAGTTTATGGAATTACAGAACAAGAGGCACAAGAGGAATTAAATAAAGCTGTTGATGATGGACTTGTTTACTTAAAAAAAGTACCAACAAAAAATGGTATAGAACAAGAAAGTTATAGATTACCATCTGATATTATACCTAATGATGGTCACGATTGGTACTGTTATAAATGTCAGAAAGCAGGAACAGTGGAATGTTGTCAACAATGTCACAGAGTTTATCATCCTGAATGCCATAGTAATGTTAAATTGAAAATATGTAATTTCTGTGAAGTAAGTACATTGAATTGAAAAATGAAATTTAAAATTTTATATATATATTGATAAAATAAATAGAAATAATTGTTACAGAGCATAAATAATGATACATATTCAGATAAAATTGATCTCAACCATATTTTAAGTTTTACTTGTGGACATTTGAAAGCAAAATTGCCACCAGAAATTACAAATCGTACTATTGTTTTTAACAATGATCCTATTGTTACACCAGCTAATAGATACTCAGGTACAACTTGGATAAGTGAAGGGGAAGATGCATGGCGACCAGGTGTTCTCATAAAACACCATATGGATTTAGCTATTATGGATACAAAAATTAAGAAGAATGAATATAATAATTTGGCTGAATTTCAAGCTGATGCACATAATATTTTACACAATATTATTATATATCATGGAAGTACGTATACACATGTGCGCGTGCGTGCATATACACAATAAATATAAATTATTTTTAATCTAAAAATTTGATTATGATTTATAATTTTAATTCAAATTATTTAGCACATAGCATAATTGGAGAAATGGGTCATACAATGTATCAAGATTGCTGTTATGATCTTCAAGAAATTCGTCGTTGTGCTGACTGCTATAGAATATCAAATGAAAAATCAGAAAAACTGTGGTTTTGCATACCTTGTAATCCACCACATCAGTTAGTTTATGCAAAACAAAAAGGATACCCCTACTGGCCAGCTAAAGTGATGCAAGTTAATGGCAACATTTATGACGTTCGCTTTTTTGGAGGTCATCACATGCGAGCCAACATCGAAAAAATGTTCATTCGGCCGATTACTACCAGTCTACAAAGTTTACAGGTAAAGATAAGTCACAAAATTATCCGGCGTTCAACGCGAAATTGTCACGCGAACACTGTGAAATTCTCGGTTTAGGTTACACGCCATTTACAATGTATTGTATCACTGACACAATAGAAGAGAACTCTTGAGAGAAAAAGAAATTTAGAAATTGTTGTTGCACTTAGGTATATTATTATCTTAACAACGAATTCTTGCATAGCCTTCGGAAAAAGGAAAATGGAAAGAAATGAAGGTATGCACATACTGTGGCCTAAAGTGTACAACTAATTTCTCACCACTCTGTTTCATTGTGCAATTGGAAGAAAATCAATTTTTCTTAAAACGTGCACAATTTACCTTCCATAGATAAAAAGATCCACTGCTTGGAACAGAGCATTTGATGAACTGAAGCATCATCAGAATTTGCTGCAAAAGTCGGGCACGACCATCGAAGAATTGGACATCGACGACGATAATGAGGGTCCTAAACCGAACAAAATCCGAAATATAGAGTCATCAGGTTCAAAAAATACAACGGGAAATCCTACGAAACAACTTTTTAAGGATTTAAGAGTTAAAGTAGAACGTCTCAGTTCAGATGGTCACAATGATATACCATCAAACCAAAAGGGAATTGAACATAATGAACGTTCTTCAAAAAGTAAAGCTAAAAGTGAAGAAAGACAAGTACCTTGTTTGCCAGTAGCAGAAGAAGAACCTGCAAGAGAAATATCCAGCACATGTCCTCAAGGTTTGAAGAAAGAAGGTTCTCAAGAAGATATGGTCACTTCTAGCTCTCAAGAACCAAGAACCAAGAGTGTTTTTGTACAAACAGAACAAATACAAACAGAAAAATTACCAGCAAAGGTATAATATTTAATAATTATTAATTTCTATTTTTATAATTTCAGTTTTATAATGTTATGTATTATAGATAAAAAGAGAACGCAGAACATCAGAACAACCTACTACAACAGCATTAGAAAAATTACGTCGTGAATTGGAATTGGAGAAATGTAAAGAATTAGAAAAATTACAAGCTGAACATGCTAAAGAATTACGACAACTAACAGATAGACATCAACAAATTATATCAGAAATAAAGAAGAAACAATGGGTAATAATTCTTTAATAGCTTTATTTGTATACGTGCAATCTAATATTTCCTTTATATATTTTAATATCTATATTATATTAATTTTAGTGTTATAATTGTGAAGCTGAAGCAATATATCATTGCTGTTGGAATACTGCATATTGCAGTACTGATTGTCAACAAGTCCACTGGCAACGTGAACATAAAAGAGTTTGCCGTCGAAAGCGTTAAATTAATAATGGATATATTATGGTAATATTAAAGAATTTATAAGAAAAAAATTAAAATTGCTGTATTTGAAAAAAGAAGATACTTTGTAGAAGTATATTAATATATTCTTGACACTAATTTGACATGCCTTGATGTAAGCTTTCTGAATGAAACATTTGTAATATGTATGCAAACAAATGTAAATCCTTTGATTTGTAATTATTAATTATAATTATAAGTAAAAATGTAAAAAGATAATAAGCGATTATATATGTATATTTGTTTCCAAACTCAACATTTTTGGATAATGAAAAGGTATTTTATTTTAATTATTTATTAAAATAATAAAACTAAAAATATTATTAAAATTTAAAATCTTTAAGATGTTAATAAAAAGTTCTTATAATTAAAAACAAATTTATTAATATAAGAATAAGTTTATTAAATACATTAATGAAATATGTAATATTGTTTTAATATTATAAATAAATGTTTTTTAATATACTATTCATAATATTTTTATAAAACATATGTATGTATACATATTAATAATGATACAATTTGAAATATTATATATATAATAAATACATACATGTCTCTTTATTCTCATATACATATAATTTATATACATATAATTTATATGACAATGAAATAAACATATTTTATATATTAAAATACTTAAATATATATTGTATATTTATATATAATATACGATTATATATTAAAATATTATATAAGAGTTGATACTATAATGATATAATTAAAAATAAATACATATATAATTTAAAATATAAAAAATACATTAAAAAGAAGATTATTTATAGTGATTTATTATATATTTCATATTCTATTTATTTTGAATATTAATAACAATATTTTCAATCTTCAGTCTTATATATTATAATTTAAAATAAGCAAATTTAATCAACATTAATAATGAAATGAAAATATAAATATTCAAACAATTAAAATAAATAATATAAATTTGTCATTTTAGAAATAATTTACTTATAATAAAAAATATTAAATAGTAAAATTAAAAATATATATTGATATATCTTTTATTTTTATTAATTATATAATATTATTTAAATATTGTATTTCATAAATAATGATTTTGATTATAATGATTTATTAAAAAATTTATTAAAATATTTAAATTTAATGTATCAATCTTTTGTGTATCAATTTATATGAAGTATCATTCATTTATAAAAAATTAAAAATTAATGTTAAAAAACATCCTAAGATTTAAGTATTTTGAATTCTAGCTTCATCACCTACTACTGCCATGGCTATTCGACCTTTGTCTACATTTTCAATTACTTGCACATAATTTGTAGTATCAATATTATTAAACATTAATTTTTCTAATAATTGTAATTCTTGAAGTTCTAATTTTTCACCAAGTTGTCTAAGTGCATTTAGTACCTCTGCACGCTGAAGATCAAAAACTTCTTTAGTTATTTTTCCAAGTTTCATATCATATTCAATTTCAGCTAAGCGATTTCTAAGTTGTGATGTTTCACGTTTCCCAAACATTCTGATAACAGCTGGTGTTTTAAATGCTTCACTAATTGCTGCTTGAATGGCCTAATTAAAATTTTTAGTATATATTTATAATATTTCTTATATTTTATAATAAATATTTTTAGATGAATATTTTTTTCAATTTAAATATATGTATTTTTATAACATACCAATTGTATTGCACCTAGTTGATCAATTAATGTTGTATCACCAGATATCAATCTTTGTAAACTTTCATTGAATTCTTGTAAATCTTCTTTTGTGAGCTGCATAGCTTCTTCATATGCAGCTGCATCTAATAAATTCCTATTAATTGTAATAATATTATAAAAAAAATTAATTTTAAAATTATTAAATTAACAATTTGAATAATTTATCAAATATACCGATTTTCTTCTATATCCTCTAATTGCTGTACTAGTCTATCCAATTGTGCCTCTAAATTTTTTTTTAATTTCTCAGTTTCTAATTTACCGTGAGAACCCATTTTTAAATGTAAAAACAATAATAATTAAATAAATTTGAAATAAAAAGTAAAAATTATTATAACCGGCTGAATTTTACGAGTGAAGTCACGATTAGAATTAATTTTTTTAATATTACTTGAAAGTTACTTTGCTGTATTTATTTGCTGTTTATTTAAAATCTTTTGTATTATTTTATGCTTATGTATTCTTATCATATATATTCCCACTCGTTTAATATATTTATATTTTTTTTCAATTAATAATCTATTTATTTTTTAATTTTAAAGATATAAATATAATTGTGATTTTTATATGCAATTTCATTCTGTTAAAGCAATATCAAGCAACAAAAATATAATATTTCAACAAATCATCAATTTTAGATATGAATAACACATATAAAAGTAGCATATGCACATGCAAATGTGCATATGTGAATAAATAAAATATATGATCTTACGTAAGTACTTAACAATTCCGTTTGTGTTAAGAATACAAATATACTTATATTATATATATATATATATATATATATATATATATATATATATATACACACATATACTTATATATAATTATCTATAAAAATATATATAAAAATAAATATATATATGCAATAATTTATCTTTTTTTACGATTAAATAATAAAATATTTTTTATTAAAAATATAAAATTAATTTAATAATAAATTTATTCTTAAAATTATTTTTATTTATAAAATAATAAATATTTTGCATATAAATAATAATAATTCTAAAATGTTATAATATATAGAAATGGTTTAAAATCCATTATTGTAAGTATTTTTTACTGATTTAGATATATTATTAACTATCCAATATCTGTATAACCGTCAGTGTGGCTAACAGTCAATCAAATAGTTACCTGATTGACTTTATATTCCCTACATAGTTTATGCCAGACATTTGATTGGTTGCTGTAGAATTTTGTTTCACTATGTTACCACAAATCCGTTTGTGTCGTTTCGAAAAAATAATATCTTTTGGACAAATTAATTAATGCGCATGTAATTCTAATTTATAATTAAATAACTTAACAAATATCGATTATCGACGATTTTTTAATTTGTTTTGAATTATCTTTATATCGAATGTGTAACAAGTTAAGATTCTTGTATATTACCATTAAAGAACGATAGATAAGAGGAAATGGAAAGAAAGGCGTGCTGTGGTTGTGCTCAATGTATGGTGCGCGTCGCTTCTTTTTTCTTACAAGAAAACAAGTCATTTACTATTTGTCAAACAATTTACGCGACATTTTAGGCAGGTAGAACGATCTAGGTACGATTATTGATGATAATAGTTTATTAGTATTTCAAGAAGGAATAAGTGATCGTGCGCAGTTGAATATTCCAACCGCGCGCAAATCTTGGAAAAGTAATAAGAGCGTAAACACTTTTGATCGAACGAACCAACGGACAAAGACGTTGTGCAGAAAAAGTGTGTAATTTATTGATGAGTACAAACGAAAACTGTTATTTCAATAAAAACAGAAGTATGGAAAAAGTGAACATATAGTTTTACGTATGAATTGACCGTAGTTGAAGTGCGCGCGCGTGTAAATGTGCTACCAGTTCCGTACGGGTGACCGAACGCTAACCATCGTTTCACGTACGTCGAATTTTTCAGCAAAGTTTGCTTGGACAAGAAGTCTTTCGACAAACATTACGGTTAACTACGTGCGTGTGAAAATAACGTACCTATGAGGACCTCAGCGAGCCACATAAGGCAACAAGCTTTGAAGGTAGTGGAGAGTTTAAAGAAGGGAGGCCTACGCCTGCGATGAGCATGCCAACGAAAGGGAAACATCACCACCTGCCCCAACATCATCAACATCATTCACAGCCACATCATAACCCGCCACAACATCAACCTCAACTCATAGTGAACGTCAATCAACCAAGTGTTCATTCGTCTCAAACTTACAACACTGTGGTTACGACTAATACACCGCGTTTTGTACCAAATGCTGGTGAGTACAAATTGTAAACTATATTTTTAATTTCTTTTAATTCTTATATATGCTAGCATATATTTATTTTATTCATTATATATATATATGCATATATGTATATATATATGTTTTTTTTACGTCATTAGATTTTTACGTATAACTTAAATACTCGAATGAGGTTATGTTTTAAGGTTAGGACAGCCATGCGGTCCATGTGGCTATCTTTTAGGGACATTTCGTAAAAATTTCTACAATAATGCATTTATTTTCTTATATTATTTTATATCCTTTATATAAGAATTAATTACTGTTTTTGTTTTCGATATTAATTTTATTAAAGGATTATTGCTTAAAAAACTTGGAATTCTAATTAAATAAAGAAAGCACTATATATATGCAATGATTTGATTTTTCTATAATTTGTATATTTTTATTTTAAAAAGAATATATTGAGATTATAGTTTCCCAGATTTTGAATTTAAATAATATATTTTAAATGAACTTTTAATAATTTATTTTATTGCTTTATATTTTTTATGTTTAAAACGATAAGATATATTTTTTAAAAATTATATTTTATTTTTTTATATTTTATATAATTTCAGTGATGTTTTGTAAATCTTTTATTTTATTTTTTAAATTCTTAGATCTATTTATTATTTATTTTTTTTAGTAATTTTTGATTTTTTAAATATTTAATAATATTAATATATTTTTTGAAAATTATTTGATTTCATTTACATATATATATATAACAATTAAATATATAATTTATTATTAACAATTAAATATATAAGAAACTTATATTAATATAACTTAATGAAATTATGGAAGCCATGAAAGAGATGTGAGTTTATGTGAGTTCTATTATTCTCTGGTGTAGTTCTGAATTTTTTTATATAATTTTACAAATTGTGATTACAGTTATTGTTTTATACAAAATGTTTTATAAAAAAATTATATAATATAAATTATTTATACATATTTTTATATATTTTTTAAATAATTCTTTGAATTCTATAGATAGAATTATCTATCAAAACAACATAATTCACATAAATTGTAACATTCAGAAATATATTTTTAGAATAATTAAATTTGTTGATGATATAAAAAAATATAATTTAGAGATCATAAAACGAAAAGAACTTATAATCATAGGTAGAATTATGATTATATTGAAAAAATTTGAATTTTTTGTTAAAAATATAAATATTATATTTTTAAAATGATTTTATTTGTAATATTTAATTTAAAATATTTCTTTAAATTTATATCTATTTTTTGATTTATATTTCTTTTGTTTTGATTTTTTGATCATGATACAAATTCTTTTTTTAAGAAAATATTAAGGAAAAGGAAAATGACGAGGCAAATATGCTCAATACATATATTAATAAAAACAAACGTGAAAAAGAGACAAAGTGGGGGAACAATCTGTTGATTCTTATGAAACAGTTTTGTTTTCACAAATTAGGAATTATTTAATGGATGAATTAAAGCAATAAAAATTATAGATATATGGATCATGTGAAAGGATATATAAAGAAATATATGAAAAGAAAACAGGAAAATAACTTCCGAAAGAAAAAGAGAAGGAGAATAGGATGAAACGAGGCAACATAGCTAACTTACCGAAGGTTTACGAAAATATCCGAACATTAAGTTCGGCTATGTGTCGCGCGTAGTCTGTGTACATGTGGCAATCAAGCCACACGGTACACACGTTTCTTGCTCTCTTTTCTTTTTCTTATTTGACTTATAGTGAAAATAATCGAATAAAATTTCACAACGAGTATATAAAAGTTCATGATAATATATTAGAAATTGTGCGTAGTATCATTAAAGAATCGTTATATTTCTTTTACGGAATAATATTTTCAAGGTCTCATAATTCTATGGTTTGAAATATAGTTAAAAAAAAAAATATATATATTTTTTTAAGGCATTTTACGAAGTCAATTTATTTATACATGAAAATTTTCTTGTTTATATATTGTATATAGTAATTTTTGCCAATAAATTGTGTTATTTGTGTATTACGCAGGAAATTATCGTTATAAACAGCATATGGTTATTAAAATACCTATTAAAATGTATGAATTGAAACAAAACATATTTAACATAATTATTGCATAATATGAGTAATATAAGAATAGAATGTAAGAAAATATTTTTTAATATTTGACAAATGAAATGAATCTTTTTAAAATTTGGTGATTTACCGTACGAGAGTGAGTTTAACGATAGTAGTAACAGTAGCAGCAGTGGTATTGCCGGGTTTCGTGGTTAGTAACTCGCACAAAAACATCGTCTTACCAGTATCATATCGTCTTTGCTACCGCGGAGGTTATATAATTTCGACAGCGGTCTTTTCGTTTGCAAAGCACGAGTGTCCATTCATTCAAATAGCCATCGTTGTTTTTTCAAGTATTCGCGCCATACGAGGCGTATATTCTTCAAGGAAGAGACCTCGTGTGTTACCTTCGCATGTTGAGAACGAAAGTGGATAGGATCACCAGTAGGCAATCACGCCGCTAAAGATGTTCTCAATCATCATTGTTTCTTACCATCACTAGCAATAACGGTCATAAGAGAACTTAGGCTAGGCGTACAGCAGCACACAAGCCAAAAATGTCTACGGTGATAGGTAAGTTGAATGCCATGCTATGTTCGCGACAGTTGTTTATTCGAATGATCGAATGTTTTCATATTGCAGATACATTTTATACATAAATTTTTTTTTATAAATAATAAATATGTTTTGCTATTTACAATAGTCAATTATTATCAGTATATTAATTATACAAATCATGATTATTATAATTAATTTTTATGTTCATATCTTTTTATTTTACATAAAAATAATTCATCATTTTCTCAATAAATAAATTAAAACTATTAAAGAAATATCAAATGAAGTAATACTTATGATAGATTTCGGGAGATGTCGCGTGAGTCAGTAATCATTTACTAGTTGGATGTGTCACGTGTGTCACGAGAGCACGATTCCTAATATTGTCTGATATTTTTCAAATGGTTAATATCAATTATAAAAGTATATTTTCTGTTATGTGCAAACAAATTTTGATAATATTTTATAGCAACAAAATATTATATCTATAATATTTTTTAATCTAAATATATTTATATTTATATTATGCCACTAAATGATCAATTTTATATATAAAATTTATCTTTTATTATTTATCTACATATTTTTATATAAAAAGATAAATTTATATATTTATATATATAATTTAATTTAAAAATTTGTTACACAAAAAATTTTTTCTTTTTAAATATTTTTTTTTCTATATTTTTATTATTTATAATATATTATATATTATAAATAATATACTGTATATTATGTTATTTATAATTTCAAATATTTGTAACTATCGTTTTCTGGAAAAATATATATTATAAATAGTTATATAGTTATCATAAATATAATTTCTAATTATGCTTTATTATAATATGCAATGAAAAAAATTGTTTACTATTGAGATTTTATCAAACTTGCCAAGGTTTTTGATTTTCATCTTATTGAGAAATGATTATATTATTATTATAAAAATCATTAGGAAATTGCATAATGCTTAGAATAAGTAATAAATCGAAAAGATATTTCATTACAATTAGTTCCTAAACATATGGTTTATATTTTCTAACCACCTGTTCAATTTTATTGGATAGCACATTCTTAAAATACATGTTTGTGATTATAACTCATGATTTAGCAAATATGGCACTCTTGTATCAACTTTAATCACATGTTTTAATCACATGTTTCTCAATAATTCCAATTTTCAAATACAATGTTTTTTTGATGACTAAATATTAATTTAATTTTTAAGTATATTCTTTTTCTATGCGATTAAGTATGTGCATATAATGTGCATAGAACAAAAGTTTCTGATATTTTTAATATTTATGAAATATTTCAAATTTTTACATAACAATGCTTATTCTGCAATTCAACATAACTTCGGATTGAATTTTTATAAATTTTATATAAATTTCAAATTATTATTATTCAAATTATATATTATAATTATTATACACGTTTATTTCGTGAATCTTTTATACATGTAATTTTTTCTTTTCTATAAATATATTAAATTTGATTTCAAAATTTTTTATTTTATAATATTTATTTTTCTATAAGAATGCATCGATATATCATATTTCATTTTCGTTTCCAATAGAAACTTAGTTATTTAGTCGTATTAAAACACTTGCGAACTTCCTTTCTCTTTCTATATCTTTCTCTTTCTCTTTCTATATATATATATATATATATATATATGAAATAATATTATATAATAATAATAATAATTTAAGCGATTAAATTATTTAAATACAACAATGGATTATAAACATTGATCTTGTTGATTTTTAATTAAATATTTTTTAAGTTCACGCTTAAACAAATCATTGATATTTTGATTGAATAACAAAATTATTCACTTGTTCAAAAGTGCAAAAAAAATATTATTTTATTATTCTAGTTAATAGCTTGAACAATAGAAAATAATAGAAAAAAAAAATATAATTAAATTATATTCATTATCATAGTATCAATTTTTGAATAAAAATTTATTTTCATGTAATTAAATAAATAATCAACTTAAAACTATAGATGTATTTTTCAATTATTTTCTACATAACATATTCTCTTTATATTCAACAAAATTAATTAAGAAAATTAGAAAATATTCGAAAGAAAGTTGATCGTCTTGGAAAGGTCCACGCGACAATAAAGATCATGACGAAGTTAAGCGATAACAAGTACGGTCACGTGATTAGAAGATAGTTGGGTGAAAGGTAGTAGACGTCTGTGCATCGATTCAAATCGAAGCCAAAGTAAACGGTGAACCTGCAGAAAATGTGCATTCCTGACAAGGCCGCTTGTACGAGAAAGAGGCCATCAGACATCCGGGGAGAAACTAACCGTACTTTGCTTGCTTCTTACTGATCTTTGCTCAACGACTATACCTATTCAACAGCCATGCTTTTACGATTGCACTTAATTACTGTTCCCTTCTTAGATTTGTCAAACCTTCCGTATACCTGCTTTTCATCCTCTCTATACCTGAGAATAATTTTTATCTTTATTTGTCCCTTGTCCTTGGAATTCCATCCAATAATTCTTTGTGTCACTGCAGAATATTTTACAGATCAGGGTTCACTATTATCACAATAAGGATTATTATAAACCTTAGCAAACCTTTATTTTTATCTGTAAGAAACTTTTATTTTTAGAATTTACTGATCTTTTTGGATTAGGAAGGAAATATTTTTCCTATCAAGATCCTATGATTTTTGGTTAGTCATGTAATTATTAGTACAAAAAATGACTATAAATATTAGAAATGACTTAGGATTAAAGTTTTAATGGAATGTATAAAATAGTTTGATTAATTTATTTTAAATATTCCACAAATATATATATATGCAATATTAAATATATATAATATTATATATTTAATATATTTAATAATTATAATATTTAATATATGTTATTAATACATGTTTAATACATATTATATATATGTAATATGTAATATGTAAATGTTTATTCTATATTAATATTCTATATTATTAATGAATGTTAATTTATGAAAAAAGAAGTTATTTCAATTCAAGTTTAATATTAATATTTTTTTCCAAGTTTTTTTTCTTGCATTATTTAAATGGATGACAATGAAATAAAAAAGAATTTAGAGAAACAAGAATATTGTGAAATTTTATAATCTATAAAACAAATTTTTTTTTCTTGCAAAAGTGAGCAAAAGTGAATGAAAAACTTACTTCATTCTGTGAATATATTTTCATATTTACACAAATCAGATCTATGATTTGTATCTAATTGAATCAATATTTCATTTCTTGCTAAATAAAATTTCTTTAATAAATATTTAAATCAAAATTATAAATAATTTAATATAAAAATATTAATTAGATTAATTTCTATATTTAAAATTAATCAAGTAAAAAATCAGAAAAATATTAACATTCCATAATTAAAATTATAGCATTTTAGTATAAAGAATTTTTGAATTTTTGTGTCGATATAGTTTAGTTATAAGACTAATTCTAATTACACATCCAATGCGTCCTTGCCAGCAATGCAGTAAAAGATTATGAACCAAAATGCGAACATCGGCTTTTAGGATTTTATTTTTCAACAGTTGTAACTATTTGACTCTTTTAACTTATATATATGTTGAAGAAATTAGTAAATTCTGAATTTTTAAAATATTTACATTTATCATTACACTTATATTTATAAACATTGAAATGAATTGTTATTAATCTTATGTATTTTGATTTCAAAATATGTGATATTTCATCTTTAAAAAGTTTCTAATTAATTAATGTAAATATAATATAATGTAATATAAAAAATATGTTATATGTAATTATCTTTTTTAATATTTTTTTATGCAATTTTTATGTAATATATTATTTCAATAATATATTATTGAATCATTTAAAAGTACATTAAAATATTCTTACCGAGAATTTATTATATAATTTATTCATAGTGAATTATAGCGACTTAGCATTGTGACATTTAACACGCATGTTGTATCGGTTGGTAAACCAGGTTTCGAACAGTTCCTGGTAGAAAGTGCACTTTTACACGTTGAATAATTTTTATATTGATATACATGTATTACATATTTATATCAATTACTAAAAATTATTTATTTTTAATAATTTCTTTTTATTTTATTTTTAATATTATTTAATTTTTTTTTTTTTATTTGAATCGTAATTTCATAATGGAAAAATAATTATTAATTTTTTTAAATTTAATTTTTTTGATCACCAAGAAAATATTTTTCTCAAAATTATCATAAACGTAGTATTAACATAACTATATATTTAATTTTTATTTTTATTATACTAAGAAATCTGTTATTATTAATATAATTTGATAAATGAATATATCAGTTTTCGATTTTTTTCAATCATTCATTTTTCTTTTCTTGAATAAAAATTTGCTCAATTTTAAATAAAAGAATAACTATAAAAACATTAAGAAAAATGTCAAATAAGTTCTTGAATTTACAATTATAGTTAAATTTTAATATAAATATTCTTAAAACTCTGTATTTCATTATATAATATAATACATATAAAAATCACTGATGCTTTTATATAGTGACACGAACAGTTTTATTTAATGTCGATTTCAATGTTATGTGGAATATGTATGTAGGATAAGATAGTTGCTTTTAACTTTAAATACAAATAAGAGTGTATATTTTCTAGAGAACTGTTTACATGGTTCGAAGATATTTTTGCGCGATGAAGTTGCAAAGAAAGAAAGAAATATATAATTCTTGGAAATTTCCGAGACAAATGAAGTATATGAAAAATACATTAACAATAGCGGATGTTATCCGTTTCGCGATAAGCGCAAAAATGTTCAAATATGAAAAATAAAGAAAAATAAATGAATACGTTAGTGAAATAATCCTAAAAAAAAAACTTATAAGATAAGTTATAAATAATAGATAAATTTTATTTTAAGAATCATGATAAATTTTTCACGTTAAATTTTTAATGCATATGTGTGAAACGTAATATAATAATTTAACAACAGAAATAGCACTTTTTATTAAAATAATTAAATATAATATATAATATATAATATTTGGTAGGTCTATTCATTTTTATGATTTTTTTTCTTTCTGAGAATATATAGATGATTTTCACTAAAAATTTATTTGTAATGTAGAATGAAAATATATGAATAAAGAAGAAATGCTATTAGATCAGTTAGTAAAATTGTTACTTCCGCTTGAGCTTCATTCGATGTAACTAGTAGAACATACTTCTACTGTGCAACTTTGATTTGAGAAGTTGGGATGTTAAAATACACATTCGTGATCGTTAAAAACATTTATACTATGTTTTTCGGTATCTTTATTATGCAAAATTTATTTGTCTTTTATTTTTTCATATCAGAGGCAATAAAATTTTAAATATTCAAAAAATTTTTCGGATTTAGAAATATTAAAAAGTTTAAAATATTAAATGTTATGTTTATATTTATTTGTTAATAAATTTATTAGTATTAAAATTATATAAAATAAAAATTTATTTTAGGATATAATCTTAAACTAGATGAAAAAAGAGATTGAAAAAAAAAAAAATTAGGATATATATTGCTAAAAAATTTTCAAATTTCTCTTTTTTTAAACAAACTTTTATATTTATTATATTTTTATAATCGAATATTAATTTCATATAAAGGATTTATTTCAACGTATTTTTTTTACCGACTGAGTAGGCGAAATTCGTTAAACTATGTACATACAGATGGCAGTACAATGTCATATTATACTTAGTATTTTTTACTTAAGTATTAAATAATACTATTTACATTATACGTACATTTTTTGTATCTGCTATCATGAAATTGATTAATATTTTTATTTTCTGATAACTTTATATATATTGCATGTATGATAAAAAATATCCATTTACTATATTATACATGTGATATTGAATATAGACTTAAAAGTAAATTTAAGAACACATTAAGCATTAAAATACACTTATATTTTTACTAGAATAAAAAACTATTAGAATAAATGATTACTTAATTTATTTATATTATGTATATATTATATAATATAATATTAGTATTTTGTTACCTATATAATATAAAAGTAAATGAATTATCATATAAAATTTATATATAAATTATGAATTTAAACTTTTGAAAATTGATATTTTCAAATAATACACACATTTATTGTGAAATTTTCTAGTGAAAATGCTTATAATTTATATTTATTCTTCTTAATTCTTCTTTTTCTCCTCCTCTTTCCTTCATCGATAGGTTTTCCGTTTTGTATTCTCCTGTATTCAGTGAGCCACGGTCGGGTCGGGTCCTCGCTCTTGACCACGACGTCTTTCTTAGTAGTTGGGTGTCTCAAGGGACACGAGTTGGTTTGTTTCAGGGTTAGAACGCAATAACGTAGCGACACTAAGGGTAGCCAGAGAAGGGGAAGATTGTAGGCAGTTGAATGTTGTGAAGAAATAGTGAAGGGGTTGAGAGGCGAGGTAAATTGAATGCAAGAGAGAAAGCGATATGAAGGGTAAAAGAGCGAGTTCAGTGAATATGCAGGGGTGGTAGGTCGTTGCCCGGCCAAGAGGGGGGGGGGGGAAGTCGGTAAATATCGACCCTCTCTTCACAGAGGAACTCTCTGTCTTTGTCCAGACATACGTTAGCTCGTATTACTCCTTCCCTCCGCATTCGCAACCGGCCTTTTTCCTCTTGCAAGCTTGTAACCTCCTACCGGACGCCCACGAGAGGCAGAGTACTACTACTGCTCTCACACCACAAGATCTTCGTGCTACCTTTCCAAGGTCAACGGCTTGAGGGCTCAAAGACCCCTGGAAACCAACTTCTATGGTTTGTGAACACCTCTGTCTACTTTCTTCTCGTTCCTTGCCTTTGTAACCATTTTATGAAATTTCTATAAAACACATATATATATATTTTTGACCAATTTGAAATACTAACGATTTTATATTTCTATCATCACTTTACCTAAAGAAAATGCATTCTTAAGAATATTACAATTGGAATCTAAATTTTTATTTTCCTTTTAAATTATAATATTCTGGATACGATTAATGCGTTTTCATTTGAAAGATTCAATTATCAGTGAATCATGCTGTATACTTTGGAAAAGTTCGCTTTCGTGCTTGCTTTCCTTGAATTCTTTTGGCAAGCATGAGTCAGTGGCTATGTTTTCTCCAGAGGACTTTGAACTACCATGTCTCGACTGGGTAAAATGTTTGAATCGAGACAAACGAAGGTTGTCAGAGGTTACTGGTCTAACTTCCCTTCTTTTTTGCTATTTAATCGTCTTTAATAAAAAATTTTGTACATCTTTGATACACAATTTATCTTTCATTTCTAATTCATTGCGTTCTTTAATTTTTTTCTATTTAAATTAAGTTAAACGATTTTTTTTTTATCATTTTGTTCATTATCTTTACACATTTAGTTTACGATTTTTAAATAAAAAATAAAGATTTTTTATCATTCTTCTGATATTTGTATGCAATTAAAATTTGAACATTAAATGTATTTTATTGAAAAATTAATATTTTTTATTAATTTTCTTATAATATAAAAATATTAAAAAAACTAAATTAAATTTTTAAATATTTTTTTCTTTTTAAATATGTTTTGAAATACATCAAGTTTTTTTATAATACATTTTTATTTTATTTATTTTATTTATTAAGTAAATACAACATTAAAATAAGGAATGTTTATCGAGATAAGAAATAATGGGATAATCAGAATTAGTATTATTAATTAATTTAATATATTAATAGAATATTTTGTTGATTGTATTTTCAATTTCGAATTCAAATTTAAATCATATTTTCGTTACATTTTTTTCTAAGATGTAGGTCACATAGTCCCCTTCTTGTACCTATCCTAGACAAGCGAATCTAGGCTGTGAGCAGAGTACCGGGTGCATATAGGTATCGATCGTAAAACGGCGTTGCTGCAGCCTGGCCTGGTGTACCGGCGAAACTGGGTTACCTACCTAACCTATACACATCATTCGCGGATCTTGTTCCTCATTTGAACAAAGTCGAGTACGCCTCTCGTGTTTCTTCTCTGTATTTATGCGTTCGTGCAGTTTCGCCCACGCATGGCATACGTTCGTGTATCTTCGTGACTCGTCTCTCTTTTCTTTCTCTGTTTGCTTTATCGTTCTGAATGTCGTTAAGAAATATACTATCTTCATCATCTCTTTTCTTCATCTATAATAATAATAGAAGCATATTCGCTGTAATATATGCATTCTATGATCACGGAGATGTTTTGATTCATTCAAATCAATGTTTATTATGGTGAAAAAACGATTTAAATTAAAAGATTTAATTTCACCTGCTTTATCGTGTTATTATTTATGTAGAAAAAGGTGTGATTCATTTTTTTTTTTTAATTTTTTAAAAAGATTTTTTGAAAAGATATAATTATTAATCATAATTCAAGGAATGTTAAATAATTAATATATTTATTTAAAGAAAAATTTATAACAGAGTTTCTTTGTCAGATGTATATTTCAATATATATAAGTGTATATATATATATATATGAATGATTTTAATACATAATATAAAATTATATTATTAATTCTTTGAAATATATAATGCATTAAAAATAATAAAGAATATTAATCAATCTATAAATATTTACATTAATTTTATTTATAAACATTTTTTTAAATTTTTGTGGAAAATTGAATTCGTGTGAAATAATATTAACATTTTTTAATGTAAATTTTTTAATATAATTATTAAAATTTCAATAATATTATATAAATATATAAATTATTAATTTTATATAAATTATATAATATTTATAAATTATAAATTATTTTTATTGTATTATAAATGCGCAAATAATTTTAAGAAATATTAATTCTATTAATTTGGTAGTAATAAATAAAAATTAAAAATATTATTTATTTATAATTTATCTTTTTATAATTATTTATTTATTATTTATCTTTTTAATTTGAATTTTTAAAAATTTTGAAATATTTTGAGAAACATATCTATATCAAACATATATGCGTTTGATTCTTGCGGTAATAAAAAGTGAATACAAATATACGGGTGTGACAAAGTTAAAGCGAATAAACTATACGTGCGCATGCACAAGGCTGCACGTCACCTTACCCTCAAGTGTTGTGGGGCTGCGCCTACTGCATTCATGCGAGTTGAAGGGTCTGCCGTGTCGACGTCCATTACGCATGCGCAGGGTTTTGCACTCTGTCCACTGGTCTGCGCACGCGGCCGTAGGTATATATCTTCCATTCGGTGTGGGTTTGACTACTTTTCAGGGCCGTAGCGTAACACGTGTATTTTACTTTTATGATATTTGAATTCTCAAATATTTTAATAAAAATGTATATAAAATAGTAGATACATACCATTTATTTGCATAATTTAAAATATATTTTATAAAATAATGTGAATCTTATTTGCTCTAAAAAAATAAAAATTTATTAAGAAAAAATATTTATAAAAATTGACATTTTAATATATTTAAAAATAAAAAAAGAATTTTTATTATGATAAAAATAAAATAATAAATTTATTCATTTAATTATTTTGGACAATTCATTTAATTATTTTTTTTTTCTGTATATAAAAAATAATATATAATTAATTTTTTGTTAAATATTATTTAAATATTTTATTTAGTAAAATTAAAATAATTCTATAAAATTTTAAATCAAATTTGAAAGGGTACTTATAAAATCACTACACAGTCCTGTCGCTCCTTAGTTGCAGAGCGAAACGGGTAGGGGGCCGCGGGTCGCGATTCGTGAGTCGTGTGAGAAGGACTAGCCTGCATCAGTCTTCGTCGCGTCCCTTGCAAAAGGGTACGCTCGTCTTCACATCATCGTTAATTTATTTCTCCTATTTCTGAGTGCACACGTTATATTGCTATAAACGCGTACGTTAAATATATATTAAGCTTCGATTGCAATATCGAATAAGTAAAATTCTTGAAAAAGGGTGATATTTTGGAACTTATGGTTTCCGAGAAAGAATCTCACGCAACCTAGGAACAACTTGACGCCGTTTCAATTTTGTTTAATTTAAAATCTTTATTTGAAGCACTTTTTTTTGAGCATATACGCGAGTGCTATTAAACATTCATAGTGTTACTAAAAACGTGCGTGCGTAGTGTTGCGAGTAATTCGCTTCTTTACCTGCGAACGCTTTTTTTTATCGCGTTCATAAATCTCAATACAGAGAAAACTACATAGAACGCAACTCGGTACTTTTCGGCACGCGGCCGAATACCTCCGATCATCAATCTTGAGACTTTTCTTAGTGATCCAATAGTAAAGAAAGAAGGAATATGTGAAAAGAATTTGGAGAAATCTATTGTGAATCAAAATCCTATACTGCTGGATTTCATTCGAATACTAAATCATTGGTGGACATAACCTGTATGTGTTCTGTGAACAGGAAGTTTCCCGTAGCAAGAGTGGGTGGTACGAAGAGGGAGACGCCGGTCGAGCCTTAAATATCGATTTTGGTATGGAAGAGGTACGATAGTCCGTCCGTTTCAACGTGTCTCTTACTTTTGTGTATCTCCACGTTAAGAAGTTTTGACAGTTGAATACTAGAATACTTCATCAAGAGGAATCGCGTGCATCGAACGAGACAAAAACAATATGGCGCGATATTCTCAAGTAGAAAATTAAATTTCATGTGAAGTCATTTTTGAACAATGAAATCGCATAAATAAATTAATTTATTCTATTTGAAAAATATCGAATGAAAATGTTGCTTTCAGATTATCACGTGTACAGACATTTCGTCTATAAAACACGTCTTAGGCAGCAAAATTCGATGAATATCGATCGATCATTTAATTAAATGTTGGTCAAGGTATTTTATTCTTTTCGTTTTAATATCTTACCAATGGAAATTTTTACACTTTTCAAAAATTTGAAAAGTTTCATTTCATTTCCTCTAGTCGTCAAGAATTTCTATTTTCAAGAATGTTTTTTCAACATTACTTATATTGAATATCTTAATATGTGAAATTTAAATATATTACTAACTAATCGAAAAATAAAAAATAACATTGTTTTGAAGATGAAAATTGGAAATAATCATATATGTACAAATAAAACAAATGTTATGAATATTTAAAGAAAATTGAAGATAAAAGGAAAACAACATTACTATTAATATTTTCAAAAAGATTTCTCGTGACTTCTATAGGGTGTATTCAATTTTCATGATGAACACTGTTCAATAAGACCCTTTGTTATATTACCGATCAAGTACACGATGACATCATGGTACTGCATTGCCGATTGAAAGATTCAAAGACAACGAAAAAAGTGTCGGTTAAAAATCGATGAATTTTTTATACTTAATACCATTGACCATTTGTTCATCGTGTTGAATCAATCGCTAATTCTGAGATCACCAACATAAAAAAAGAAGAAACGAAGAAAATAAAAAAAAGAAAATATTTGTATTTACGGCTTGAAAAATACGGCTTTTTTACGGTTACATATATTTTATATAAAAATATGAACGAATAAATACGTATGATCATACTATTTCAACGGTAAAAACGTTCAGAGATAAATTTATGCAATATTGTTTTTACCTATTAAATTTATAAATATTGCATATCCGAATCCTGATGCATTCGTCATTTAAAAAGATCTTAAAACCAATCTACGAAAACACTTTCTTTTGATCGATTCTTTTTTCTTGATCAACTTTATCGGCCAAGGCGTGTATCATTGACGCTGGATAAGAAGAAAAAGCTACATCAGGAAGAATGGTTTCGAGATATGGCGTCTCAAAGGAGGGCGCAGTGGGTGTAGCCGTGGGTGTAGGACCTATGCACTGTCTTTTACCACATTGTGGAGGGCCTCACCACCACCATCACCTTTCGGCCCCTCATCCACAAAATCCTCAGCCAGGTCATAATCACCACGTGCATCCGGTCCATCAACCACCACCCTCGCCGAGTCCCCACTTGAATCATCAGCTGAGCCATCATCAATTGACTGTTAACATTAACCATCTGAGTCATCAGCAGCAACAACAGCAACAAACCCAGCATCAACAAGCACCGCCACAGTATCGAGTCGTTACTGCAAATGCTAGTAAGTACAAGAACAAACAATGCAGAAAGAAAGGCAGGAGAGAAAAAAAACAATGTTGAAAATTATATTGGAAATCTTACAAACAATATTTTTTGTGTAATTATTACATTTAGAATAAATATTTATGATTTTTTATAAAATTATAAAACTAGTTAAAAAATAATGAAAAAAAAATAAACCTTTTATATTTGATGATATAAAAATTAATTTTTTTTTTCAATATGTATATAAAATACTGGAAAATAATGAACTACAATAACGAATATTACAAATAATGAATTAATTGTTTAAATAATAATTAAAAATTAATATTTTAATGACTTGTTTTCATTGATTATAGTATATGTAGAATCATTTTATTTTATAATTTGATTATCATTGATTTTTATCAACTTAAAAAAAGAATATTTTAATTATTTAAATTAGCAATTATATTTTATATAATAATTCATCTTGTAAGTCTGTAAATAATGGTAATTCTTACATTTTCTAAATGTATATATTACATATAAATTACATGTATACTATACATTACAATACTAACTAAACTAAAAAGTCAAATTAAAATTTGAATTTGATTTAAAAAAAATATGACTACTTTTGAATATTAATTAATATTAATTATTATTTAAAATTTATATTTATTGAAACTAGAATTTGTAAATTAAAAAAATATTTAAAAAATTAATGTATTGAAAAAATTTATCTTTTTAATTTATAACAGGGTATATATATATTTGTACATTTAAACAATTCTGATATAATCACTATTATCATAATTATATGGGAAAAATTTTTTCAAATTGATCTGAATATATAATTTTCAGTATCTATCCAAAAAAAATTGATATAATATTATTACATTATTCTTTAATATGCAAATTAATTAAAAGATTTATTTAATATTATTGATAATATTATTTGATTTAATATATAATAATTAATAAATAATTTAATAAGAAATTTTTTTATTTGAAAAATAAAATTAACTTAAAAATTTTGATAAAAAATAATGTAGTATTATATTTTATAAAAATATAAAAATTTAGTTTCTATTATTTATAGTTCTTCACGTTTTCTTTGTTCATCATCTTTATAAAACTTTGTCTAATAAATAAAATAAAAAAAGTTGTTTTTACTCATATTATTAGATATTTGTTTACATGCTTTTTGTTTTCATTTGCTCCATGGACATATATTTTTGTGACCAATGGAAGCATCGTCCCATTTAGATTTTGTGTTTTATTTACATTCGTTTTTAATTAAAAAATTTTTGTTATTTACTTAAGACTTAAGTTTTTATATTCTTAACAATGGATATGTATATTATGTTCAATTGCAATTATAATTAACTGAATCTGATACAATTATATATTGATTTGTAAAATTGTCTTAAATTCTCAGTTTTTATCAGTTAATCTACAATTTTTTTTTTATTGCATAGACAATATGTATAATACATATCTATGTGGCACATTTATGTATGTAGAAATAGATATACATACATGAAGCCCGTTATTTTCGAACACACTGGAGGTAGTTAATTTGACCTGGTGCCCTATCTGTCAGAAGTCGAATCATTTGCATCTATTTGTGGATAGACGACTAAGCTCGATTTATACCACAATGATTACAAAAATAAATTTTTTTAATATTTTTTATTTATAGCAATGATGATTATATTCTTAAATTGTATAAGTTTTTTTTTATAATTAGTCCAAAATGATTAATAATTCTGAAAATATCATTTATTTTAAGATTTTACATTAAAATTTTATAATGTAAAATATATATATATATTTTTTTCAATATTTTATTATCGATCAAAATTTTTCTTATCAGATGAATTTCTAAATTTTTAATCTTCAATCAATAAATTGTTCGATAATTTACGATATATTACTGTATCGATATATCGAATTGCATAGTATTTAGGTTAGTCCTTAACGCCCCTGGGCGGCATTGTAGACAATTCACGATATAGGTCAATCGATAAAATGCTTTCTACCTTGTACAGTCGCGGAGCTATGTTCGATTCTTTCCTCTTACATGACATGCCTCGTTACGATGACGCTACATTCTAACATTTCAAAAAATTTTTATCATTTAAAGAATTATAAATTTTGTTAAATATTTTATTCATTTAATATGGATTAATGAAGTTTGTTTAATTATTTTATTTATTTGTTATATATTACATATTATTTAATTATTATAATACAAAAAATTTTAATTTATATAAACATATACTATTATATAGATTCTTTTTATTAATATTTTTCAGCATTGAAAAAATTAGATATATTTATATAAAAATTTAATATTATATTAATTAATATTATAAAATAATTATAATAATATAATTCTATTTTATAAAAAATATTTTGAATTCTTAATTGATTAATAAAATATCCAGCATAAACTGTTAAATTTGTTAATAATCCATATCGTAAAATTCATTATGTAAATTTTTATTTAATGTAAATTCTCAAAAATAAATTAATATGAATTCATATTAAAAAATATTTATCTTTTAATATACGAAAGCAATAGCAGAAAAATTTAATGGATAAAAAAGAATTTCAATATTTATTATTAATATAAATAGAAATTTTATATATATAAATTATATCTTTTAATCTATATATATTTCGATAATAATATGTACTTTGCTCATAAAATTTAATATTTAAAAAATTTTACGAACTACAATTCTCTCAACATTTAAATATAGAAAGATTTATTACAACATTAATGATTGATTTCCGATGATAATATTTTTTAAAAGATCTTACTTCTATGCTTATCGCTTCACATGTTATTGTTCTTAGATTGGGTTAGCCACGTGGCTAAAGCGTGATCGTTCTAACCTCACTTCAACTTTTATATATATTATCTTCTTATGCATTTATAATTTTTTTTTATATTCTTTTTTTTAAGTTATATTCTCATATATATCATTTTTAAATCATATTGATGAAAATTAAAATTTTTATATATGTTATATATAAAAATTTATAATTTATTAATATGGAAAAGAAAAAGATAAAAAACAAGGGGAAAGAGAAAGAAAGAATTAATACCGGAAATGACGTATTACATTCCTGATTGTATTTTCCAAGCCACGATTTTTTCATTCTACTGATATATATATATATATATATATATATATCAGTAGAATGTAGAAGATATATATATATATATATATATATATATATATATATATATATATATATATACTATACTTTAGATGGACCAATGCTTAAATAATAAATAATAAATAAATAGATGATAATTCTTCAATTTTTGGAATGTGATTATGATATTAAAAGTAAAGTGAAATATAATAAAAATTATTTTTAGCTTCAATTATTAAATGAAAATAATATAAATAATATAACAATCAAATTTCAAAGTATATTCAGTAACATTATTATTAAAAAAAATATAATATATTATTATTAAAAAAAAAGATTATGAAAAAGTTATTTAAAATATGATTTAAAAATAAACATGCAGTTTTTTTAATTATTTATAATATATTATGTTATTTTGTAAAAATATAGTTGAAATGTTATATATAAATATAAATATTACATATAAATAAACTATAACACAAGCGATCAATTATAATATATCAAAATGAAATTTTAAACATTTTTTGAGATACAAATATTTAGTTTTTCATCTTTTTACTTAATACGATCCTGATGATGAAGTTCGGCCTCGCCCCCCTTTTAGTAATCAATGCATTCACGGGACTACAGATAGCAGCACTGCTCTGGCTTCTGTCCACATGTGCAAAGATGGCCGTTCGCGAGGCCGTCTTCTCGGTTTCTTTGCTCACGTTAGAGCCTTGTTGTCACTTCATTGTTCTTTCGTTGTAAAAATCCATTTATGCAAATAGGCATAATATATACTTGACGAAAAACGATAACCAGCTTCGTACCGATCTTCAACGGTGAGCGTCGAAGTATCCATATTTTTTTTATTCTTTTATCTTCTATATTCTTAACGTATTTTTTTATGATGAATTCGTAGCATGTGGTGAAAAATATTTTCCACATTTTTATAATATTATTGAAAATTTATGGAGTTTTTCGAAGACAGTAATTCTATTATATTAAATATTTTGATAATGCATGTAATCGATTGCACTATATCTCTTAGACAATGACGACGACGTGTCAAGCGATGTCATGCAATTCCACACATAATCGCTTTCACGAGTAATTCGTTTAACGACAGAATGGCGAGTACAATATAGCAAGATACTATCATGCATATACAAACTTAAATATATAATTAATTTTTCTTTTCCTTTTCTTTTTTAATATCATGAAATTAGTATTTAATAGTTAAAAGATAAACAATGATAGTAAAGAAGATCTTGATACATACTTTGTAACAATTATTGATATAATTTTTTTTCGATTTATCATTGTTTGATAAATATGGAAAAAACTATTTCAGATATATTTAAAGTATAAAACTAAATAATTATTTCCATATTTTACTTATAAATATAAGAAAAAATAATTATATATGAGAACATATTGGATTTATAAAATTTATCATAATTTATAAAAAAAAATAAGTAATAATTAACATCAAATTAATGCTTATTAATATTTATTAAATATGTTCTCAAAATTCAATATTTAATATAATTTTATTTTAATTTTATAATATGATATAAAACATTGTTGAATTGTTAATTTATTGCTAGAATCAATCTCAATTTTTATATTTGAACAACTAATATTTTTTTTATGTATATACTCTTAATTAATTTCATTAAAAAATTGTTAAAGTAAATAATATAGAAAAACAAATATGTGAATTTTTAAAATTATATATTATTGTGAAAAAATTTATAAATCTATATATGAAAAAAATTTTATGAATCGAAACACACTATATTTTTATTAATATTGAAGATTCAATTATTCTTAATATCTAATTTTTTATGTATTTCTAATTAAAAATTGAGCGAATTTCTTTTCTTTGAATTTCAGGATCAGATTTTCATGTGTCTGGACAAAATTACGGCACCCAACCAGGGGGCCAGGTGGGCGGGGGAGGGGGTAGTGTAGGAGTACCTGGGGGCAGAGGACCTCCACCACTCGGCGGCTTACAATCTATTGGACAGTCAGCAGCAGGAATTCCACCAGGAGGTCCTGCTGGAGGACAAGCACCACCACAAACCCCGGCTCCCGGGGTACAGTCACAACCGCCGCAAGGTCCGGCTCCCACCACTACTCCCCCGGTACACACACCGTCACCTCAGGAAATGGGAAAACAGGCCCATTTACAACCTCAACCACAACCTCTTTCACAAGTATATGGGCCAACGCAAACAAGGCCGACGTCACAAGTAAATAGAAATAATGTCACTTATGAGTATTAGTATCATTTATGAATAATATAAATTCGTACATTACGAATATTTTTATAAATTTTATGCTATAAATAGTATTATACTATAAATTCTATCAATTCTAAATCAATTATTAATATAAATTTTATTAATGATTAAAGAAATATTTATAAATTTTACTTATTATTTTAATTGTCAATTTCAGGGTTACTATCAAGGACCTAGACCACAACAACCTCGAGGCATTAGTCACAGAGGGGGACAAGGAGGTACAGGTGCACAAGTTGTAGGAATGTCAGGAGTTGGTGGAGGTGGAGGCCAACCAACTGCGATTTATCACCCAGGTGGTTTGCCAGTTCAAACTGGAGCAATATATCCAGTTCCTAATCTTCATCCTGGCCCACATCAACAATCTTTATACGCAATGAACAATCAAATGCCCCTTCAGGTAGTAGTTAAGTACTGTTGATTTTATATATTTATCATCATATATCATTCATTTCATTTATATTAAAAAAATAATTTTTCTATAAAATTTATTATATTTATTATTTTTAATAATAAATTTTAAACTTTTTTTTTATTTTAATCACAAATATTTGTGTAAATCATTATCATATTCACCATTTTTATTGGTAATAACTGTAAATGTAATAAATATTTTTATTATTTTAGTTCGGTGGTCCTCCTCAAAGGCATCAAACGCATCAAAATCAGTCTTATTTCCCACCTTTTCAACATTCGGCTATTCTAACGCAAAATATGTTTGGATATGGTGCACCTGCACCAACTCCTCAACCTTGTAAGTATTTAAAATTATAAAGATTAAAAATAAATGTAATCATTATATTTTTCTTTATAGATTATTGGCCTACTGGTCAACCACCGAATACACCACTAATAAGTAGGGCAGGTGCAAGCGCTGTTACTGGTGGGGCACAACATGTTGCAGGCCCGCTGGCCGGTGCCCAAGGAGCCCCAGTAGTACCACAAGGTACACTTCAACAGCCTACACAACAAGCGCAACCTTTACCTCCAATGGGTATATCTCTTTCTCAGACTGGTAAGTTGTGTAAAATATCTATATTTTATCAAGTATCATTAATTATCATTATCTAGATTGTTAGATCTTTTTTAATAAAAAGTAAATTTTGTAATTAAATTTTGTAATCAAATTATATATGTGTAAAGATTTTTTAAACAGTATGAAAATTATAATCTTATATGATTTTTTTTGACATTTAAAAAAATTGAGTATTGAATTTAGAAAAACTCAATTTTATAATTCAAAAATTATTTTATTTATGAATTTAAACGTTCCCAACAAACTTGAATATGAATATGAATGAAATATGAATGATTTATGGTTAATAAAGCAAAATATTTTAAAAAAGAAAAATATAAAGTAATGAAATATACCTGAAAGAAATATAGAAAGTACAGTTCATTTTATTTATGATTTAGAATTCAAAACAAAATAAAACTTAAATTTCTAAACTTAAATTTCTGGTTATTAAGCCATTATACCTGTTTAATCTTCTTAGTACAAATATCGACTTTAATTGACAGCTTATTTTTCTTCAATACCGTAATCGATCTTACTATTTATACTTGTACTTTTGTCTATTATATATTTTCTCTGCAATGACCGATTGTTGTCGATTGTCGACCGAAGAAGTTAAAAGATTTACTCAGGTATGAACTCAGGTAGAAATATCGTGAGTTTAAATATAAGAGCAGTTGTATTTCAATTTTCCATCAGTTGAAATACATTCGTGGAATAGAACAGTCGTACTTTTTCATCAGTTGAGATACACTCGAGAAATAGAATATTTTTATATCAATTGAAATATATACTATTTTATTCAATTTTAATTAATGGATGTTGTAAATAACGTATATTTTATGTATGGTATGTTACTGATTAAATAAATGTATTTAAAAAATTTTATAAAATAGAAATGTGCATTATATATATATGTGTAATGTGTAATTATTACAAATATATTCATAAATATTACAAATTATTAATAAATATTTACATTTGTGTGATTAAGTTTGTGTTACAATTAATTAAATTATTTGTTTTGTACATATTGTATATATTGTAAATGATGTTTTTTTTTTATTTGAAGATGTATATTCGGGTCATAATGGTGGTGCAGCGAATGCGACAAATAGTACGACAAAATCTCGGAAACCAAGAGGACAAAATGCTATTACAGATATTGTTGATCCATCAACTGGTAAAAATATAAGCCATGAGATTTACAAAGATAATGAAACTATTCAAAGTGGTGAATCTAGCAATCGTGAAACACCTCAGCCACAAGTGAGTAATATTAGAATGTTAATACACTAACAATTGATTATAAGAGATAATTAAAAGAACAATGAATATAAAATTAAAATTATGTTTCTTATATTAAATAAATAATTTTAAAAAACTAAATGAACTTTAAGAATAAGAGATGTTCTCTTATGGTCCATTGTTTATATAATCTGTACCCAAAGCCATGATCAATTTAAAATATTTATATTTTTAATAATTTGTATTTGAAAATTTTTAGTAATGCATTTTTTGTATTAGTAGAAATAATAGTAGTAATATTAAATTAGAATTGATATAAATTGGTGGAAATTTGAAGAAATTAATAAAACAAATTTTAATTGTAGTTACTTTTAAATTAGGAATTATTTTTATCTGGACTATATATGTATATTATTATATAAATATATTACTTACATACAGTTTTATGATTCTGCTTATAGTATGCAAACCATGGCTGAGGGGTTACAGAGGTATAAAATATATTGAATGTTTATTATTTTATTTCTTTAAGTATATTTAGTTTTATTTCTCGTCTTCTATGATTTAAGTTTGGAGCCAGTTTTTAGTTATCAAGCATAATCTTTATCCGATTGCTATGTATCATTGTCTATCACGCAGAATTGGTGATTGTTACAGAATAATGACGCTGAGGTGCAAGCCGACTTTGCAGCCCGGGTTGCAAAAACACTTGCGAAAGTCGTGACCGAAGAGTCTAGTTCTGACTCGGCGGTACCGACTTGTGTACCAAACACATCTACAACTCAAAATATAACACAAAGTTTAACTAATTCTCAAACAAATTCTACTAATGATGTGAATAGTCAGTGTAACACAAGTTCAACAACGCAGAATATACCTAACGTAGCCACGATATGTAGTCAGTCGTTAGGTACCACTAGTAACGTATCTCAAATAGATTCCTGTATAATGAAAATGGAGTCTAAACAATTACAAATTCCTGTGAAGGAATTTCAACCTCGAAGTGAATCGAAAAGTGTGGTCATTGAAGAACCACCACTAACCATATCGCGTAACGTAAACAAGGATGATATTTCTGCGCAGTTACCCGTAACTGAAGTTGAAGTCAAGAACACGAGTGCCACACCTATTATAACACAGACGTCAATTCCCATTGTGACTATACCAAGTACGAATGTTCCGGAGGTCCCAAAACCGTCCACCACTGCCCCAAGTGTTAATCCTGTTCCTGCCAGAGATCCTTTTCCTAATTTATCCAATAAAAATTCATCGAGTTCACCACCTAGAAGAAAGTCCCAGACTCACACTCACAATCAACCTGTTGCTACTGCTGCTGTTTCTACCGGTGCAACTGAGTTGCCGTCGAGTGCCAAAGAACAAAAAGAAAAAAAAGCGAGGGAAAAGAGTCTTAGTTCTAGAGGCACTACTCCTACACCTACTCACAATCAAACTGACCATCATTTGAAAGCCAATGGAGATGCGACTGGCGATAAACCGGAATCTGAACCTGTTCGAAGTGAAGTACAACAGCAAAAATCATCTGATGGTAAGTTTTTAAAATGTTATAATTTTTTATTCATTTTATATGCCATTTTATTTCTTTTACATGTTAAAATTGTATAATTAATAATTATATCAGATATATAATTAATAGTTATCAGAATAATATAATCAACATAATAATGCTCAAATATCATGTTTAAAAATTATTTATATTTTGATATTTGAGTAACATTATAAAAAAAACTTTTAAATTATAAATAGAAAAATTAAAATAAAAGTCAAAAAATTAATACATGATGTAAATTTTATATCTATTTTTCTTAAATCTGTTTTTATGATAATATTATAGGTTAAAAAATTACTTTATTATTGTTGCTAAATTTTAAATATTTGTTCAAAAAATAAAAATAACAATTATTTGAAAAAAAAATTTAAAAAAAGATTATTAAAAAAAATTATTTGAAAAAGTTTTAGTTAAAAACTTCTACGAGTATATGTTACAATTTTACTATTATTATTTTTGTTTAAAGAATTTATTATAAATATTTATATTACATATTTTATAGATATATCATTTTAAAATATTTATCTTTAAATTTTTTTAAAACCAAAAATATATATAATATAATTTTTTGATATTTATATATATTATATTTTAAAAATATTTTCAATATTTTGATTTATATATTTTCTTTATATTAATATTTTTCATTCTTTTGCATTATATTAAAATTGTTGTAAATATTTGTAATGGATATATGATATATACATATTGATGATATATATGATATGATATACATTTGTTCATTTCATATATAAAATTAATTAATTTATATTTGAAAAAGAAAACATTATTTGTTTATAATATTATGAATTATTTTACTTATGATATAATATACATTTTGCATATAATTTATATATTGCAATTTTTTTTAAAATGAGAATTTATAAGAATTATAGGTTAGAATTCTAATCATCATTGCATATAATTTTATATTTAAATACTTATAAACAATTAATTTAATTAATGTATTTTTATGCATATTTGATAATTTAAATAAGTTCTAAAATCACTAGAAATCTTAATATATAATAAATAATATATATATATGTTTATTCATAAGATATCTTTATTTAGGCATATGTATATATAACATGTAAAAAGAAATGAATTTCTGCAGTTACTCACATATAAATAAATTTTGATATTTTTAAATTCTTCTTTTTATACATTACAAAATATTTATAAATGAATTTACATAATTATTTCATGTAAAATATTATTAGTCAAAATTGAATATTTTTGTGCTGACTTGTTTTAATTTTATCGTAAAAGTTTTGTATTTTTTTTTCGTAAAATATTTATTAAATTTTGAGCTTACATATAAATTTTATTTTAAATAATTTATTTGATTTATAAAAAAATTAAGATATTGAATATTTTTTAAAATGATGCGAAAAATATTTTTTTTTTATAAAATTTTTAAAAGTACACGATCAAGTACTCATATTTCTAATATTGAAAAATATTTAAATATTTAAACAATTAAAATAATCATAATTTTCAAATATCGTAATTGATATGATTTTCATAAAATAAAAGTACAAATATTTTATTTGTATATTAATTATTAGTATATATAATAATTTAGATTTTTTAAAAATAGGAAAGAAAAAGAAACCTAAATTAATATGTAATTATTTTTACAAAGACAAATTGGATAAAATTTTATTTCCATTTAGCACATTTTAATTTTGTAATATTGCATTATAAGTGTTATATTTCAGAAAAAAATATGATTTAAATATTTCCAATAAAAGAACAGAGATATAAATATGATATTGTTCATTAGTAAAGTTGTTTCTTAATTGCATTAAATAAGAAACTAATAACTTCATTTTTTTCAATTAAATCATATTATATATCTGTAATTTTAATTGCTTATTTGAAATAGTTCTCAAAATTGAAAAATATTATTAATAAATATTATTAATAAATATTATTAATAAATATTATTAATAAAATAGGAATAAATATTAATAATAATAATAAATAATTAAATAATAACAACAACAACAACAATAATAATAATAATAATTTATTGCACGTTTTTAATGTTGAACGGATGTTCTTTCAATGATTGAAACGCAAAGCATAGAAGTATAGAACTCCGAAAGGAGCTTCGTGCCAAATGGTGACATCATCATGTGACGAAAAGGTGCGAAATGTGCCGAAGGTGCACGAACATTGACGATCTTATTGCTGGAGGGAGGTTCCCGACTTCTTTTCTCATCGAACAACGGAGTTCCTCCAGTAGCCAGCACGTGCTGTGCTAGCCGGGTGTATTTTTTTACTCCGTTTTTCCCATTTCCCTTTTCCTTTATAATTACTTTTTTAAACATTTGTATATTCGTAGTTATATATAAGTATATACTTACATTCATACTATTTAAAAAGTTATTCATTTTCTAACTCTTATACATCACAACGTAACGAATACGCTTAATATATTGCGTTTTATTGCATCCCGTTCCTATAAGGCTTCTTTTTTGTGTTATAATATCTGGTAGAATTTGTACATATAACTTCTTATTTAATTATAACGAGCGCCCTTTACACGCATCGTTTTCTTTTTCTTATAAAATATATATTCTATTTTTAACTTCGAAGTCTTACGTACCGGCTTTAAAGGATAAAAGTTTTATTGCATTTTTTACTTTTTTATTTTAAATTATTGTTACTGTGACAAAGTGATCAAGCGGATGCAACGGCGACGGCAGAGAACTATCTTGATTCAAAATGTATGTATAAATTATTTTGTTACTTTGAAGCGATCTTCAATAGCTATAGACGCAATGTATCTGCTTTCTGCAACGTGGTTCCGACATTTTGTTACTCACGAACATTTCTCAAATGTAAGATTAGTTATAATACTAATACTCATCTAATTATTGAACTATATATTTTTAATTAGTTAACATTTTTTTTTATTCAAACTTATTATATTATTTCTTAACCAAAAGTAAATGTTAAATTATAAAATTTGTTTCAAAGATTAAACTATAACTGTGTTCAAATATGGCTGCTTTTGACCTCACTAAGTGTATATTGAATATTATACGTTTGATTTTGATAAAAATAGCATTTAATAAGATTAAATATTAAGATATTAAAAAAAAATATATTTAAAAGAGAAATATTCAATTATTTTAAAACAAGCATTTTTGATTAAAACTTACAGTTAAATTTCATCTATATTTTAAACACGTGTATCCAAATTAATATAATGCTTAAATATTTTATTTTTTATCAGATATTTATAAAATTTATAGGTTTATAGGTTTATTGTTTATAAATTTTTTATTTAATTAATTATTTTTATGCGATATATAAATATTATCATAATTTTATATTTTTATATATCAATATGTAGCCATTTTGTGAATGGTCCCAAAAGATACTACTCCATATTTGATCATTAGTTCTATATGTGATAATTGAAATTATTAGATCAAGAATTTATTCATATTGAATTTATTCACTTCTTTCTATTTTAATATTTCTTTACAATATTATATTTTATCAATTTAGTTATAAATCAATTAATATTTTTTTATAGAATTGCAAAAATTCTATTATCATTTAAATTAAGAAACATATTTGATTAATTGATCTAAAAATACTATAGTATATCATTTTTTTTTTATTTATCCATTTTTATTTATTCATTTTTCTAAATTTTTATAATTTTCGAAATTAAATAATATTGAATAAAATTAAAATGAGAAGATATTAACTTGATAAAAAATCCAATTCATCAAAAGTTTTATTATTTGTTCTAACTTGGAAAAATTATTTCGTGATTCGAAATGGGATCGATTTTTTTGATACTACAGTAAATAATTTATATTATTTGATCATTAAAAACGCATGAGGTCACGGCCACGCATGTATGGCGAGCTCCGTGCATGGTTTGAAGGTCTCTTAACGCCATTTCACAAGAGCACGCGTCGTGCGTGTGCAAAAAATATCTTAAGACTTTCGGCGTCAGTGGTAACCTTGAGCGTTCACCAATCGGGTGAAAGGTTCTTACTGGTTAGAAAAATGATCGAATGGACTGCATATATTTTCCATAAGATAAAGTCCGATAAATTAAAATAATGTGATATTATATATATATGATTTCATGAACAAATCCAATAGTATAAACTTATAAACTAAAAAGTTTCTTTAATTTTATTAATAAAAGTATTACTTTTTATATAATAAATTGTTTTTCATATATTGAAACTATAAATTACTTTAGCATAAGTTTGTACAAATCAAACTGTTACAATTTTGAAAAAAATCTATTAATTTGTTTTTATATATTTCTTCGTTTCTTATTGACAGTTTTAATAGTATATATCCTAGTATATATGATATTATAGCAAACCATATGGTCAATTTTATCATCATTCTCTCTATGTCTCTTATATTGTTTGAATATGTCAAATTTATGATAGATTTATGAAGAAAAAAAAAACAATGAAACGGAAAAAATATTATGTATATCTTCAATGATCATTTGGTATTCTTTTTAGATATTGTTACCTCGACCTGCTTTTGTAAAATCTTACTCAAGCTACTTTCATGCATCAAATTAACACTACTTCATAGTAAATTACTTTAAAGTTGCTGATAGAAAATAATACATAAGAATATAATTTTTACAATTGTTTGAAAGTAACAAGATAAATATTATCTTAGTTTGATTATTCAGATATTAAAATGTACAGAAAATAAGTAATGGTACAATCAAAATGGAAGTATTATATGTAAAATTTTTTTTTTCATTTAATATTTTATTTTCAAAAATCAAATTTGAAATCTTATTTATAAGAAGATAATTAATTAAATTTAATTTCAATTGCATAGAAATAAATAATTGACAAAAAATTAATCTATATGAAAAAATAATTAAAAAATGTAAAATTTTTTTCATTTTTTAGAGTTTATTTTTGAGAAGATTGAATTTAAAAAATTCATCGAATATGCAAATGCATAAATAATTTTTGGCTACACATATTCAAATTCAATTTTCTCTTAAACAAAATCTTAAACAAAAGATTTTGTTGTATTTTGTATAATTTTGTATATTTTTATTCATTTTCGCATATATCTAATTATTTGCTAATTATCCATTCATATAATCAGGAAAAAATAAGTATAAATATTGTTTTCAATTTGATTTATTCGTGAATATTTGAAATCAAAAAATTTTATTTTCATTTTTAATTTATATTTGTAAAATTCTTCCTGGTTGTAACATCACATGGTACTTTGTACATAAAATTTAATTTAACATACATTTTATTTTACATAATATATATATATATATATATGAATTTTATTTTTGTATTATTATATTATTTAAGTATTATTACTAGTATAAAGTAGAAATTTAAGAAGAATAGTAAATTTTATTTATTATATTTTTCAATATATAGAATATTGATAATAATTTATTTAAAAAAATTTATTCAATGATTTTCTTATTATTATATATTAAAATTTATTTGCTCAATTATTTCCATATATAATTTATATTTATTTTTCTGCTGTCACGTTTCATCTTAAAATTTTTAATTTTTAATATTTTAGTTTATATATCTATGTACAATTATAAATTTACGAATTTCTTTTTATAATGTAATTAATTCAATAGAAGATTTCAGAAATTTTTCTGTCAATACATTAAGGCTAAAGAAGTTCGCATATTAAGTTAGGTTATCAAAAAAGTTACTAGTGCGCTTGCTCCGGCGCGCAACCGGCGAACAGAACTAATTTAAGAAATCCTGTGTCGTGCCTGTCGGTTTGCACCAGTTCACAGGTTAAAATAGATGCGTGAAAGTCGTGTAAGAAGAGCTTCTAAGGGAAGTTTCGAAGTTACCACAATTTTCAAGTGAACTGAAAAATCTTTATACGACAATTTTTTTTTTTTTTTTATTTAAAATCATTAGAGTCTGTTCTTTTTTATCGGTTTTTAACGAGAATTCTGTTCTTATTATTGCTCTATATATATAATCTTGACTTTCTCCTGTGCTCTCTTCCCTTGTAAGAAGAAAAAAAAGTTTGAAATGCATACTTCACGGTTGCTCATTGTTACGCATGTGAACATGGATCCATCTACCCCGGTTTTGGCAAGCTTTTGGCAGATTTATAAATAAATACTGATTCAGTGCAGCAGCAGCAGCAGCACATAAGCCGTTGAAACTCGAGCCGCACAAAGAGTTTTATATTGCAAGAATGTGATTTGTAATATGTGATATGCTACTGATATGGAAAGAACAGGCACTGTGGCTTAACATGTGTAAATAACAGTGCGTGTATGATTATCGATAACCGTGAAAATGAGTGATTGCAAAGTTAACGGTAACGCTCGTGTCAGCAGTAGTTCCCGATCAAGAAGTCGTAACCGTCGGGGGTCCAGAGACCATGGTATATATGCTATTGTATATTCGTTGAAAACGTCAAATCGTAGTAGTATCATATGTTAAAGGAAACAATATATTTTATATATATATATATATATATATATATATTATATATATATAATATCATATAATATCATCAAATTAATGAATTACTTATTAAGTTAAATTTTTTTAATAATAGAAGATTAGTATATATTCTAACATGATTTGAAATTAATAATATAGTCATTTATTTTTTATATCTGAAATCATTAAAAAAATTTGTAATCTTAGACTTATTTTAAGATTTGTTAATTTCAAAAAAAAAAATATTTTAAATATTTATAATACATAAAACAAATTATAAATTATTAATTTATCATATTTCTGTTATCGAAATATTATAATTTAAGAATTGTAGTGTTCTCGAATATATTTAAAACTTGTTGAAGTGAATTTTTTTACAATAGTATTTTTATAAAAAATTTTGAATCTTTTTTTCTCTTTTTCTTTTTTTTTTTTCTTATAATCACAAAACAAGATATATATTAATACATTTTTTTTTAATTTTTACGAATTTAAGATATATAATTTTATGAATAACTTAATAAAAAAGTGAAATGTCATACTACGAAATGTACTGTGATCTGGGACTATAATTATCCTTGGCTTGTAGCCGAAATACTCACTTTTCTTTACAGCTACATCTCTCAGTACTGATATCAACGTAATAATACTTTTGTATTGGCCATTTATGATTTTCGAATTCAGCGAACAAATATATATATATATTTTTTACATCTTCTATAAATTTTTGTATAAATTATAATGTTATTTGTTATAAGTTATAATTTGTTATTTATTATTATTTTAATATTTATATTAAATTTTAATTATTATATTTTATGATGTCTTTATTTAATAGGTAAAGCCATGCAGAAACAGAAAAATAAAAATAAGCTTAAGCCCCGAGAACTTAATCGAAAAGGAGCAGAAAAAGAAGGTACAGATATGGATGCTTTCGTAAACACTGTACCTCCGGTGCAATCTGAAATGAAACGAGATCCTTTAACACCAAAGGATAGCAATAAAGAAACAAATCGCGAGATTACGAAAGATAATAAGGAAAAGGATAATTATGAGCCGAAAAAAGAGAAGGAGGTTATTTCCGTTAATACAAAGACGGAGAAACAAGCTGCTTCCGTCACATCAGAAATCTCGAAGGAAAGTGTTCTCATACAAGCACCTGTTATAGAAAAACTGCCAAGTAACAAAGAAACTATAAAGGAATCTTCTCCTAAAATAGAGGATAATAATAAAACGAATGTGTGTAATATGCAAACAAAATCAGTTCCTAATGATGTTGTTGATCATGTGAAAGTTAAAGAAGAATCTGATGTGGAAGCAATAGTAGCACAAAAAAATGAAGAGAATTCAAAAGTTTCCGCAATTCGAACATCTAATGAAGACAAGTCGCAAGTATCTTCTGTTATTGAGAAGTCAGCTGAAAATGAATCTTTAGTTCAAACTGAGATCACACCAATTACAAATCAGATACAATTAAAATATAAGTATAAGGAAGATCAATGGAGCCCTATCAATAAAAATGGTAAAAAGGTTTACGATCGTGAGTTTTTAATGAAACTTCAGGATGATCCCAACAGTAAAATTAAACCATCTAATTTACCAGATTTAGATGTTGTTTTGAAAGATAGTTCAAAGGTATTACGTGAAAATGATTATTTATAATTGTTTCATTTTAATATACTTAATGAATAATAATTTAATAAATAATAATTTTTTATAGGCAAGAACGACTCTTGATCTTAGGCCATTTAAAGATACAAATATGAATAGACATGATGTTTTATTTCCTGGATTTATAAAATCAACTTTAAATACACGAGTGGTAAGTCAAGAAAATTGAAAATTGCAAATTACATCAAAATTGAAATTAAAGAGTGATGTACTAAAAATGAAAGTAGTGGACTGAAATTTTTTGATAGAAAATTTTTTTCTGATATTTAAATATTATTTTACATTAAATTCTTATATGTATTTGTATTTTAATATAACATATTTATTTCTATTCAGCCACCTCCTAATCGTAAAAGTCATCCAGGAAAATCATCAAAACCAACAAAACCAAATGTTATTCATGTTTCATTATCTCTTAGAGAAGATGTAAAATTAAGAGAAACTGAAAATGCGTGGAGACCGACAAGATTAAAAACATTAAATCTTAGTGAAGAAGAAGCAAAAACAGAAGCTCTTTTCAAAAGAGTTAGAAGTGTATTAAATAAACTTACACCTCAAAAATTTAATACTTTAGTTGATCAAGTACGCGCGTTAACTGTGGATACTCCAGAACGACTACAAGGTGTAATTAATTTAGTCTTCGAAAAGGTAAATTTATTTACTATAGCAACCAATTGATTATTTATTAATTATGTACAATTTAATTATATAATTTTTAGGCTGTTGATGAACCAAGTTTTTCTGTAGCATATGCACTTATGTGTAAAGAACTTGCTGTTATGGAAGTTTCAGGCTCAGATAAAAATTCAGATAAACAAGAGTGTTCGTATACTTTTAAAAAACTCATTATTAATCGTTGTCAAAAGGAATTTGAAAGAAATCCAGTAAATGAAGTTGCAAGAGCTAGTAAGCTTAAAGAAATAGAGGAATGTACCGATCCTGTAAGCCTAATATATTTTTTTATATAATATATTCCTTGATTAAGTATATATGTTTTCATTATTAATAAAATTTATTATGTTTAAAATTAAAAAGGAAAAGAAAAAGGATTTGCAATTAGCACTTGAAGAAGAAGAACGAAGAACACGCATAAAATCAGTAGGAAATATTCGGTAAATAATATAAATATAAATATATGAAACATATTTTTAAAATTTTTAAAAAATACTACATAAAATATTAATCTTTATGTAATCTAATTTTATAATTATTAGTTTATATTGATAAAATATACAAGTTATTATTAAGAATTATTATATCTAATAATTTCTTTTGCTGTTTCTAGTTTTATTTTTTAATTAATTTTTTTTATTAAATTTTTTTATTGTATAATATATATATTATTTTTCTTTTATTACATTGTTTAACTTCATGTTATTCTTCTATTTTTTACTTTGTAGATTTATTGGAGAATTGTATAAGCAAGGAATGTTAACAACTAAAATCATGCATCGTTGTATAAAAGAGTTATTAATTCAGAGCGATGAAGATAGTCTGGAATGTTTGTGCAAATTATTAACAACAGTTGGAAAAGACTTAGAATCAAAAGTATCTCCAGAGGTAAGTTCATTTTATTTTATAATTAATAACAAATATTTAATCCCTCCCTTCCCCAAATATTTATTACTTTTTTTATTTTATCAGGAAATGCAAGATTATTTTAATAAAATGCAAGATATTGTTGCACGACGGGGACATGGGAAAATTAGCTCTCGAATTCGTTTCATGCTGCAAGATGTCATAGATTTAAGAGCAAATAACTGGATTCCAAGGAGAGATGATAGTAATCCTAAAACAATAGATCAAATTTTAAAAGAAGCTGATTCTGAAAGATTAGATAGCCAATTAAGTAATACTCCTTTGAATACACCTCGGAAGGATGAACGTACTAGTGATAGAAAAAGAAATCGTAAGTATTTAATCAGTACAATATGAAAATTAATGTAAATAATAAAAGTACAATAAAAATATTATAAGTGCAAAATTATGAATTAATGTTTTACAAATAAAAATTTTTCTTAATTTAATTTAACAAGCATGATGATTTTACACATTTTTTGCCAGACTAGAGTTTCTGATAAAAATGATTGTATTGTGTATTCTGATTTTATATTTAATTTTTTATATATAATTATAATATTAATTAGATATATTTGTGATTTTAATTTTATACATTACTATTTTTTATAAATAATTAATCAAACAATTTTGATTTATATTTAGGTGGTGTTGGTCCAACTGATGATGGTGGTTGGAGTCAACCTGTTGTAAGAACAAGACCACAATATTCTGTTGAAACAGCTAAACTTAAAAATAAACCTGTAAATTTTTATATTATTAACATTTTTAGAAAATATTAAAATTTTACAATTATAAATATATGAATAACAATAATTAAATATATTTATTGTTATTTTAGCCTCCAATGGATGATTTACAATTAGGTAGCAGAAATGTGTATATGTGGAAAACACCTTCGAGTTGCGGCTCAAAAGCAATAAATTCAAATAAATTTGCATGTTTAGAAAATGTATCAACTTTAGATCAAGATAAACGAATAACATCTCCACAACTCTCTGGGTAAATACCATATATTATATATTGGTATATATTATATATTATATATTAGTATAATGTGCGCTAAATATTGTTTTTCATTATTTAATACTTATTTAATATTTTCATCAAATATATGATGAAATATAGATTTTGCTAGGCTAGAGTTTCTGATATAATATGATTTAAAAAAACATTCTGATTAATGTTTTAATTGTCATATATAAAATATATAAAATAATTTAAATATTTAAATTGTTATAAATTTGTTTCAGATCAAGGTCTACTGGACCAAGAGAGTATGGTCGTGACTACAAACCTTCCTATGGTATGTCTATTTTTTTTAAATAATGAGATAATTAATATAATAAATTTTAAAATATGATGAAATATTTTATTTTTGAAAAGTTAAAAAAACTTGATGTTGTTAGCCAAAAGGATTCTGATTTCTTAAAAAACTTTTAAGAAGAATTTAATTTAATTCGCTTATATTATACATATTTTTCATTTATATTTTTATTATTACAGATGGTAGGAGTTCACGAAATGGTAGTCATCAACTAAACAGTTCGTCGTCAAGTAGAGAAAGCTCATTATTAGATAATTCACAAAGTCAAAATGTTTCTATGCCACCACCCTCATTGAAGTCCTCACAATCTACCTCTAGCAGTCATAAACCTTCGATGACACATGAAGAATTTTTGAAAACATTAAATAAGATAATGAAAGATTATCTAAAAAATCCTATTCTCGAAGTGAGTTTTTATTATATTTATATATCAATTATTACATCATAATATTAATTATTCTTTGTTGACATAATTATATATACTAAGAAACAAATATTTTCATAGAAATTTTAATTTAAGATTATAATAAGATATATTTTAAATAGAAATAATTAAAATAATACTGAATTGCAGACATTTTATCTTTATTCATATTTATTAGAATAATATTATATTTAATATAATATTATTAGAATAATAACAAAAAACTTTATCTATTCATGAAAATTTTATTATTATTAATTATTTTGAATAGTATAGTATGGAATATATTATATAGATAATAATATATTTGCACGCTCCTTAGATCCATCTCTATTTTTTGCAGAGATGCATGAGTCATTAGTGTGCTAGATTACGCAACACCTTCTTTTTGATCTTTTTAAACAGTGTTGTAAATTAACTTTAATGTTATATTTATATAAGTCACTGATTGTATGATCAACAAGAGGACATTTTATAAAAAAATCTATTTTAATAGATAAAAATTTATTATTAAGCATAAATCATTTCATTAAAATCTTTTCTTTTATAGAAAGTTTCATTGGCTATTCAACAAAATTTCGACAACGAATTATCAAAATTCACATCTGAATTGATTAACTTTGTACTTGAAAAATCACCCCTTGATAGAGAAATCATATCGGTTCTTCTATCTCATTTGATTACTCAAAAGATTTTACCTATATCACATCTAAGGAATGGGTAAGTGATATTCAATTATTTATATCTTATTATAAAATAAATAAGATTAAATCAATCATTTTTATTTAATTATTATAAGAATGAAAAATGATGAAATTTTTATACAAAAAAAAAAATATGTTGATTAATAAAAATATAGCCAAAAGGATACTGATTAAGAATCTCAATATAAAAATTGTAAAAATATAAAATAAATATTTTTTCGATAAACTATAATTGATTTTTTTAGATTCATTGAAATATTGGATGTAGTTGATGATCTTGTGCTTGACATACCTAAAGTTTGGTCATATATACCGGAGATACTATGTAAGTAAATAAATTAAAACTTCTTATGTTAAAAAAGCAATCAATTATGATGATTATTTTTTACCATAGAGTTTCCATGCGGGAATTGTTGCTCAACAGGACTGAGAGTCATAATATAAAATTTTATTTTTATTATAAAAAGAAAATTTATATTACGGTATTTTTTTTTTCTTTTACAGCACATCCAATAGAAGAGGAAATACTCTCTCTAAATGAATTGAAACCTATATTTGATAGTTTAAGGGGTAGGGGATATGTAGGAATATTCCTTGGAGAATTATTATCAAAACTATCCCGGGATAAAGGATCTAAATGGGTTGCAGATAAGTGGGACCAAAGTGGACTTCAATTGAATAATATAATTGATACAGAACTTGAAAAAGTTGATAAAATTATTAAAGATTATGTAAGTTATTATTAAATTATCAATAAATATTTTATTTTTAAATAATAATGATAACATTAATAATGACATTATTACTTTCAGAATTTGGAGTTCTGCACTGGTGATTATAATAGTGCCAAAAGCTCAACTAGTAATCAGCTCACATTACAACAAATTCATGATGAACTTAGAAAACTCATGAAAGAAAGTAATTTCGATGTAATTTGTGGTTGGATAATTGTAAGTATATTTTGAATCTATTAATTATATTTAAAAAATTCTAAATAATTATTTTATTCTTTGATTATTGTAGGAAAATGTAGGTAATCGAATTAAAGAACCTGAATTTATTCGAGTATTAACGACTGCCATTTTAGAGACGTCCATGGGTATATTTTGCTATTTTAATATAAAACATTTTAATATTTTTTTTTATTTTATTATTATTATTATTGTTATTATTATTATTTTCAGAACCAGTAAACACTAACACAAACAGGTGGTCTTTAAAAACCGATGTTTTCATTAATTTACAACAATTAATTCGTCGGTTTGTCGATACAAATGAATCTTTAGAATTACAGTGTCTTTATGCAATTCAACTTCATTTGCATAATTTACAATATCCACATGGTAAGATATGAGTTTTTTCTTTATAATAAGTTATCAATAATTATTGTAAAATTATATAACAAAATTCTTTCTGTAGGGATTCTCTTTAATATTATGACAAGTTTATCAGACTATAATATAATTTCAAGTGAGGCATTCTTGACATGGAAAAAAAGCCCTGAGCCAGCTCAACGCGAGTGGCATGGAGTTGCGACGATGGCGTTGACATCATTTTTCACAGGTTTACAAGAAGCTGATGATGCTTCTAGTGTAGAAGACGTATCAACTAGCGTGAGCCAAGACCGTTGTTGACGATACCGTGAACGGGTACATTATCGTCTGTTGAAAAGACTTAAATATACGTTCCCTCGTTAAAAAACTACGCGAAGTGAGATCAAATTGCAGTTTTTTTAAAAAAACGTCGTATATAATTAAAAAAAAACAATGGAGTGATAGTAGTGCGCGGGTGTATGTAATATAGTCTAGAACTTCGAAGAAAAAGAAGTGAAAGATAATAAAGAAGGTTGTCATATAAAAACGGACACAATGGCTGAAACCGCTATACATAATGAAGATAAAGATTAATTATTAATTATGATACAAAAGTAAATGCAAGATAATTATTATATATAATTCATTGAAATGGTTTAAAGTTTAAATAAAGAAAAAGAAAAAAAAAAAGAAAAAAAAAAAGAGAACATTATCGTATTTCTTATGTCTTGCGAAATGTCACTACAGCTTGTCAATCGCCCAATTTAAAATTTATGTATAATTTTTCTTTTACGCTTTGTATTGGAAAATCGTAAAGGATATATTCAATTTCATCAAGCGATATTCGCAAAACAGCCGGTGTTTGCTGTAACTTAGATAACAAATTGCAGATCACAGGTGTGTATAAGTAGGTCAATTTTAAGTAAATTATATTTGAGACATACGCAAAAAGAAAACTATTGATAACCAAGTCTGATGCAAGGGCGACGGTTCTTCCTATTATTATAATAAATATAAACAGAATTACTAATTTATATCTTGCGAATTTAACAATGTATTCAACTGTATGAAGAAAAAAATACATTCGTAATTAAAGAAGAATGAGAGTGAACAGTCAAAACATAACATTACGAAATAATTCGTAATGTAAAATATGTTGAAATTAGGAAAACGGAAGGATACAAATGGTGTGAATATTAAGGCGCTACTATTTTTTAAACTAGTTATTTATGAACATTGAGAGAGCAGATAATAGTGCGTGGGATGGAATGTTTGCATGAATAACAGGTGGCAGGTGTCGTAGCAAATTGTATAAAATTATTATTATACTAATTTAAAGTACAGTGTGAAAAATACATTTTTTTTTTTGGATATACTATATATTATATATATATATATGTATATATATATATACACACATATATATATATATATGCATATATATATATACATATAAAAGAATATACATAAAATGAAATAGGAAATTTGAGTGCAGTTATGAAAAATTATTTTCATTTAATTCTAGAAAAGAATTCTCTACATTATTTTTTGTCTAATATTTTTCATATCAAACATATTTTCATTTATAAATTATAATTATTAATTAATACCAAGATATTCAGATTTGTTATTCGGTTATTAGCAAAGTTTGCCATTTATATTTTTTATGGACTTTCTGCTTTGTTGAAGAAATAAAAAAATACCATGTATATTGTATTTGACTCGCATGAAACACATGTACGTTTAAACGTGTTTGTATATTTTCCATGTATATACACATGGAAACATACAGTGCTACAAAATTATAATTATATCTTTGCTTATAATAGAAAGTCTATACTTCGTCTTTAAATTTTTATATGATATATGTATCCTTTATCGTGATTTCTTGATATATGTTTATTTTCTTTATTGTATCTTATCATCATAGTATATAATTTACTTGCATTCCAAATGCATATATTATGTTTGATAATCCAAAATTAATTACAGGATGTTTAAAAAATCCTTTTATTACATTTTTATCAATTATGTAATAGAAAGTTTTAAAATATAAAAAGCTACATATTTTTTTTAATAAAACGAGAACAAAACAAAACTAGAAAGAAAATAGAAAGGATGAAAATGAAGAAAAAGTTACGATCATCGTTATTCCTTTTTTCACACTGTAAAAATGAGATATACTGAAAAGTGTGAATGAGTTAAGGATTAGTGATTTAAATTTGTCTCCTTGAAAGATTCCATTCTACTCCAACAGTAGAATGTTTCATTCGATGGGATAAAAACATGAAATGCACTTGAGACGCAGTAAATAAAATTAAAATAATTTATATATAATTAAAGAAAACGTTGTTGGAAACATGTCGATAAATGAATTACAAGAAAAAAATTATCGCTGTAAATATTTAATAAGTAAATATTGTAAGAGAATCGATTAGATTGCAAAAATAGAGAAAAAAGACAGCATTGTTATTATGCTGCTTGGAAATGTTGCACATGCATGCGACGCATCGTGTCGATAATTCACGTATGAACACGCACGTATATCGCAATTTATACATATATTTGCGTGTGCTTACGTTTATATTAATATACATATACAGAATATAAATAAAATATCACTAAAAATTCCAAAACACAATACATAAATACATACACTTCTATGATAAATCATATCTATACAAAAAAAAAAAAAAAAAAAAAAATAAAAAAGAACTCCATGTCAAACTGTTGTTGATTATTTTCTCGAATATATGCCTATCGATCATACGCCGAAGGAAATCGTTAATTAAATCAGTAATCTATATTACTGATTTAAAAATATGATATACAAATTACATACATACACTTTTATGATAAATCATATCTATGCGAAAAAAAAAAAATAAAAAAGAAGTCCATGTCAAACTGTTGTTGATTATTTTCTTGAATATATGCCTGTCGATCACAACGCCGAAGAAGTCATTAATTAAATCAGTACTTTATATATTTTTTGTAACACTTCATATACAATATTGTTTCTATAATCTTAAATAAAATACGTGTAATAGTGAACGAATTATATAAATATATAAATCTTACTGAAATTTCAACGTTAATATCTGATGCATTTGAAATTAAAAAGATGTAGATATATATATCTACATACATACATATACACACATATATATATATATATATATATATATATATATTGTATACTTGACAGAATAATTTACCATATAACATTAAGATGCAATAATTATAATCATACTGTAACGTATTACATAAATACGCATTTTTAAAAACACTAAACGTGTAATATCCTATATTGTATATTTATTACAATGTAGTTATTTTATATGTATGTAATATAATTGAAATTATTTATAACAAAATAATAAGGCTTCTGATGTACATCCACCAAAACGTTAATTAATTTTTACAATTAAACTATTTTTCATTTTTTTTTTAACTAAAAAATATTAAAATGACAAATAATACGTGATTTTTAAAAAATTTCTAACTATACAAATTATTTATTAGACAAAATTGGTATTTTTAAATATCTAATTATTTTTATATTAATTGTTTTATTTTATCCATATTTTTATAGTGTTTCTCATACAATAAAATATTTTTTATTTTTAACATTTTTCTTCATTTGTTATAATAATATATAATTGTTATGATACGAAGTTAGATGAAATAATTATTGCAAATCGGAAGATCGTCTGAAGTGTGCTGAGGTCGTAAACGGACCTTCATCGGCAAATCCAGCAATCTCTTGTGGGATAATAGCATATTCTTCTACACTTGTGCACGGTCTGCACATACATTCTAAAGGTGCTTTGGTAATTACCTGTTAAAGAATAATTAACCATAAGTTCATATGATATACTATATATATGTATATATATATAAAATTATAAATTTAAATCATTTTATATAAAGGTATTCTCATTTGGTTTCTTGTATTGTTTGTTATAAAATATAGAAATAAATATAATTTTATATTTATAAATTATTCTTATAAAGTAATTCAATTCAAATCACGCGCGATATTCATTTTCTGATGTGCTTCCCACTGGTCGGTTAGACGAAAACAATATGGCTGCGGGAAACTCGTGGTGTCAAAAGTTTTGTTCCTGATTTTATGGTTCAAGTGATTAATTGATCGACGCTTTATTAGTTTTTAATATTTGTTCAAAATGTTCCAAATTTTATGATTAATTCAGAGCAATAACTTAACCTTTCGGAATTTTTTTTCGCCTGGTTTGGCTCTCGGACAAAATAGTGATACACTGGCCTCTCTTTCGCCGCTTTCTTGACAACACATGCAGCTTCTTTCCATTTGCCAAATTTTTGATCCAGACACCTGTAGAAACAGGTATGAATAAATAGATATTTATGTATATAAATATATATGAATTTGAAAATTTTGTGAAATACATAGTTAAGTAAACGTTGCATAAAATACAATGGCATCCAACAATTATAAATATATAAAACTGATGCCTATATGTTTATATGAATTCTAAATAATGAGTAATGGAAATGTTGAAATTTTTACATATATTTAACTATTAATGGAAAATATAATAAATTTTACATTTTATTATTCAAAATTATATAATTACATAGAAGATTAAAACATTACAAAAATAATTATATGACAGAAAAATTTTAATCTTAAATATTTAAATAAATTTAAATTATTTTAATATTAAAATTAACTAATATTAAATGATACATAAATTTATATATATTTTTATATTATATGTAAGATTTATAAAAAAAATATTGATATAAATAACAGTTTTATTTATTTTGAATAATAGTTAATTGAATAAAAATACAAAAAACTAAATAAATATACTTTAAATATGATTGTTGTTTTTGTTAATTAATACAAAAAAGAATTTATAGATTTATCTGTATAAAAATAAGATACAATATTAATAAGATACAACATATTTGTAAATATATTTATATATTTATTCATATGTACCTGTAGGTAACTGCTGCAACGTCCTCTACATGCATAACTGGGAATTGGTTTTGGAACACATCCAGGATATTGTAAAAAGTGGATAACTGGAGTTGCTTGACATTCATCAACACCTATAATTGCTTTCGCTGTTTCATTTAGCAAGCATATTAATACACTGGCACCTACTACATAGTAAGTAATAGAATTATATAAAATTACATTTTTATTTAATTTATTTTTATTTAATTTATTAGTTAAAAAATCAAATTATTTCATTTTTATTTTTATTTAAAATTTTTTTGTATTTTAAATATGAATATTATAATCTTTTATTTACCAATATGATAGAGCAACATAGTGTTAGTAATAATAGGATACTTTTCCTCCTAGATCTAGTACTTAACTGTGCTTAAAGATTGTGCGCTCTATCCTTTTATACTCTGTGGGTAAGCATGTTTCTCCCCTTCCATTATTGTGTTATGTTATAATAACACAAATAAAAGGATCAAGTATATAGAAATGCTATTAAAGTGTAGAAATGCTATAAACTGTTCCTTAAAATACTGATTGTTTCATTTCGATATTTATTTTCATGAAAAAACATTTTCATTAAATATCTACATTTTTTATAAAAAATTATTGTGATAAAATTGATTATTATGAAAGCCATTGCATATAAATTGATTAAAATTAAAGTTTATAAATCAAAAATTGAAATTTGATTTTTCTATATTATTTTTATTATGCTTTATTATATACTATTATATATTTTTTTAATATAATAACTTTATATATTGATTGTATATAATTTTCTGAATATAATTCTAACATAACATAAAAATTATATTTTAAAATATGGATTATTTATTAAAATATTAGCTCATTTATTATAAATATTTATTATATTATTATATTATGTATAAAAAGTTATATTAAACATTTTCTTTTCAAATCAACTGCTTAGATAACATTACAAATGATTTTTTTATTGGAATATTTCAAAAATAATAATAAATTTTCAAAAATAATTTATCTAATTAAAATTAAATTAAATTTGTATAAGAATAATGACTATCATATAATATTTATTTTATAATATTATAGTTTAATTAATGAAAGAATTATATTTTATTATATAAAATTTAAAATAATATTATTATTTTTATAATTCTATTTCCTTTAAAATTTTTTTTAATTTCATTAATAAAACAAATTAATAAATTTCTATATATTCTATATATTCTATATATTAATCATATTAATAATTATTTACATATATATTTTTTAGTTTATTTCTTAATAATAAGTAATAATATTATTTAAATATATTATATGTATTAATATCTCAATTTTTTTTTAAAAATTTAAAATTTTCAAATGAATGACTAATTATAAAATTATATTATAATAAATAAGAACAAAATATTGAATATAATATTTAATCATTTTTTAGTATATAACTTATTAAATTATAAAATAATTCATTTTAAATATTATAATATTTAAACTTATTTAAATTTGATGTTTAATAAATTTTATCTTTTAATATTATTTATAAATATAAGGAGATAGGGAAAGTAAATTATTTTATATGTATTTTGTATTTTCATTTTTATTTTGAACTATATAATTTTTATTACATAATTTATAAATAATAATTTTATTATCACTTTTATAAATTATTTATTGGGATATATCACCACATTTAATACATTTACATTCTACTGGTTCACGTATTTTGATTTCCATTACTCCATTTTCTTCATTCATTAATTTTATACCATCTGCATCATAACAATGATGTAATGTAATATGTCTTTCTTTTAAATAACTTTCACGGCAGCAATAACATTCCTATTACAAAAAAATGAGTTATTTTTATTGAAATATTTATTGTCTTATAGAAATGTTTTTTGTATTTTATCTTAATATTTTTACCTTTGAAAATCCTGTTGTACTTGCTACACTTGGTTGTACCTGTGAATTACAAAATCCTTCACATTTTGTAACAGATATATCTCCACTACATGTTCTTTTTAATCGACCTATTTCATCATATTCATCTAAAATAAATAAAAAATATTTTATTTTCTTTATACTTATTTATATATTGAATTATTTGTATTTAATGAAATTAGAAAAAAAAAATAATACCTTTTGTAATATGTACTTCTGATTGTAATGTTTCACAATTCTCATCATCTGTTACTTGAGCAATTGTTTCATTACTATATATGAATATAATTAATATCAAAAAAATTGAATGTATGAACATAATACTGAAGTTTTCTTTCATTGATATTTTATTGATATTTTACAGAATCTGTTTTTAATATAGCAAAGATATGCTCAGAGATTCTAAGTGAAATGAAAGAACAGAAAATCAAACAGATGCTTTTATAGGTAGCTTTCCCTCCAACATGTTGTTACTTGGGGGTGCTGAACTCCTGCTAAGATATAATAGCATATCTGAACCAGGATTAGTTTCCCTTATATTGCACACTATTAGATTTTTTTCTAGTATAGAGACTGTTCTTTTTTAGTATTTTGCATTATAACTCTAATGGCCTTTTTATGTTTCCACTCTCTGGGTGATCATACTAAAGAAGCATTATTAATATTTAGATCTTAAATCTTTTATATTTTATTATGTGATTGAAATATAGGTGTAAGTAAAAATAGGTATTAATGAAATTTTTATTTATTTTTATTTATATGTACATTTAATTAAATTAAAAACATTTCATTTAATGATCATTTCTTTCATTTCCTGGACAATTATCTACTAAATCTTTTTCATCCAGAAATGCTACTCCACACCATATACAATAAAAATACTTTTCTCTTAAATATTTTGTTAAAATTTCAAGTTTTTCATTAATAGGGAAGAAATCATCATCTTTTTCACTATCGCTATTTTCATCATCTTGAGGCAACCAAAACCATATTTCTTTAGGTTTTATTATTTCTTGTTGCATATCTAATTTTTGACATATTTTTTGGCTTTTATATAAATCTGTTTTTAACAATTGTTCTTTCCTTTTTTGTGCAATTCTATCTCGAAAATCTTTCATACTCTTATTATCTAATTTATCATTAAATATATTATTTTTATTTTTTCTTCCTTTTCTCTCATTTTGTTTTCCTAAACCTTGTCTATCTAATTTAATGTCAAGGTTAATTGGTTCAGTTCTTCCTGATTCTGTTTTACCTATGCCATGACCAGGTTTATATCCCATTTTCATAATCATTTCATAACCTAAAAACAAACAGAATTGTACAAATGATAGTTATAAATTTATAAAAATATTTTAATAATATTATATGATATAATATGATATATATAATTTAAAATTTTTATTAAAAATAAAAAAACAAACCTTTATTAGAACTTGTAATTGCAGAAGATAAACCTGCTTCTCTATTTTCTTCTTCAATATGTTTTAAAGAATTTTTTTCATCTAATTTTGCTTCAATTTGCTTTTTTTTTTTTAAAAGTTCAAATTTTCTTTTATCTGCATGTCTATATATAAGACTGGATGAAGTAGATTTTTCACTTCCTTGTAAAAATTTATCTGACATATAATCTTCTGCATCTGACATTTTTATTTATTTTTTTATTTCGAGTTATTGTTTCTTGGTTATTTATATGAAACACTAATTTTTATGAAATTTCATTTATTACTGAAATATAATTCGTTGCATTTTTTTATTTCACATATTAATTATAAAAGAAAAAAATGAATTTACACAATAAAAAATTAATTGTTAGGATATATTTGTATATTATTTATATATGAAAATTTTTTTAAATTATAAGATTTAGTATGTATTATTTACTAGGTTATGTTCGCAATGTTGCCATATACAATGAACCATTCAAAAAACATTGACCTTTGTATGTTCACATAAGAATATTTGAAGTATATATGTTTAAAGGTATTATCTTTATTTAAATTATTGATTTTTCAGAAATCTCTATTCAATTGTTTTCAAAGATTTGCAACATAAATTCCAAATTTATATATTTCTTATAAATTGTACATAAATATTATATAATATTTAATCATAAAGATATGCATAAATTAAAATTTTATAAATAAAAAAAAACAAATAAATGGTTTATAATAAAAAAAATATTTTAATAATTTATCACAATTTAATTATTTAATTTTTGAAAATAAAATTTTATGATATATTGATATATATATAAAACTTAATAATATTCTGAAATTGTAGTAATTATTTTTAGATCTTAAATAAATTAAATTATAGTATAAAAAAATAAAGTATAATATAAATCATAAAAACTGAAATGTACAGTATTTTAAGTTTAATAAGATACTCTATGAAATATTTTATTTTTGAAAAACAAATTTGTAACATTTTCTAATTTTTTATTCTATATTTTGCAAAAAAAATATAAATATATTCTTTAATATAATAAAAAAATCGAAATCAAAATATTATGTATTTTATTCTTTAGTTTTGTATTTGTAATTTTGATTGATATTTCAATATTATTATTAAATTTTATAGCATTTATAGCAAATTTAACAAATTCTTTATTGCTAAATATAAATAAGTAAAATTAAATATACAAATCTTTTAATAATTAGTATAATTATTAGACCGCTTTATTTTATTATTTTAAAATATACCAATATTATAACTTTTATTTCTATCATATTTTTTAATGGTTATAAATATCTTTTTAAATGTCTTAATAAACCTTGTTAATGATTGTTTGCAATGTAGCATACCCAAGAATTTACGTACTTTGAATTTGCTACACCGTTGTAATCGTATAGATGACTATACTGCCGTCGGTCGATAAACAGCGAAACGCGGAATTGAAAAGTACTGAGTTGAAGGAACGTGGACCGTTTGTATCTCAATACAGTAATGCAGTAGTTCGAGAACAATATTTTTGGTCTTTACCTAGTTGATCACAACATTACTCGATTCATTATGTTCGAGTATTGTTGATTACGTATTGTGTGTTTCACACTTTTCCAATGAACTTCCTTGAATATACCGTCGAAGACTTCAAAGTGCAAGGGAATTGGTACGAAGGACGAAAGTGTGAAAGCGTACGCTCACCGCTACTTACGCGAAGAAACATATCTTTTGACTATTTTCAATACATTTGAAAGATTTGATCTGATTATATTTTGATGAAACATTCGTAGAAGTAATCAAGGAATATTCTGGACTTGACTAATTGACAAGTACAGTAACCGTAACGTTTGTACTAGAAATTTTATGATAAATAGAAAAGGAATACCACAAGGTCGTTGAAATAGTAATAGAATCTTTTTTGCTGTAGAGACATTTGAATACGTATGTCGGGTGTGAATAGTGGCTTTTGTGATAAATTAAAACGATAGTAAAAATATTCAATGATATTAAAACGTGTGATTTTCAATTTTCAAACTTATTATTCTTCATTATGTGTTTATAATTAATTTTTCTTTATACGTGTTTTGTACTGTTCTTGGAAAGATTTGTTGTTTTTGGATTTTACATCGGCTATGGTTGTAGCCAGTGGTGAGTGGGTACAAAATGCCAGTTTTCCTGCCAGTCAGAATTCCAACCTGAAAATAAATTCTGTGCAAAATAACAAAATGACAGCAAAAGGAATCTTAATTTGTCGTGATAATTCTCATCCTTTTGAAGAGCGTACATTAATATTGGACCAACCTGTTAAAATTGGCCGTTCTGTAGCGAGAGCTAGAGCTACTCCAAATAATGCAATTTTTGATTGTAAAGTATTATCGAGAAATCATGCATTATTATGGTATTCAGGTGGAAAGTTTTTTTTACAAGATACACGTAGTAGTAATGGAACATTTGTTAATAATCAAAGACTCAGTGCAGCTAGTTTAGAATCAGCACCAAAAGAAGTATGTTCAGGTGACATAGTGCAATTTGGAGTAGATGTAATAGAAAGTACAAAAAAAGTTAGGCATGGATGTATAGTTGCAACATTAAAATTATATTTACCAGATGGAAAAGAAGCTAAAGCTAGTCATAGCACAGCTGTTACATCACCATTTAATAATGTTTCCTTGGAAGATGTATATAAACTAAATCAAGTTATGCAAGAAGCTTCAAGACGTGAAAAAGCACTTTATTCTAAGTTAGCATATCTTCAACAACTTGTAGCAAATACTCGAAAAGCTGCCAATCAATCTTGGAAAGCATTGATAACAGAAGATCGGTTATTGTCTTGGGTGGAAAGTATGGAAAATCAATTGGCAGTTTATTCTAAAAATTATACAGAAGATAAAATTAGAAATGAATTAGTAGCACTTCAAGAAGAAAAAATACAATATCAAAATGCAGCAAAAGAGGCATTACAAAAAGTATTACAAGAAAAATTGGAAGTAACTCAAAGATTAGTTCAATTAGAAGGACGTTTAAATGAAACAGAAGAAGAATGTCAAAGTCTTCATAATGTAGCAAAATATACGCAAACAGAGCTTCAAGAATTATGTAGTAAATATACTGAAGCACAAAAAAAATTACAAGAAACTACAAATAAATTGAAAGAGAGTGAAGAAAAAATAAAAGATATAGTACAAAATACAGAACAAGAAAAACAAGAACTTTTAAAGAGACTTGAAGATCAATCTAGAATTGAGAAAAATTTGCAGGCAAGATTACGTGATTCTCGGTTAGATTCTGTTAATATTTATAAGCAGATCACTGCCCTCAGAAATTATATGCAAATTCTGCAGGATATGAATTCAAAGTTAGTAACAAGTGATATTATAGATTTAAAGGATGAAGAAAATCCTATTGAGGCTATCAATATTATTCTTAATAAATTAAATTCCATTCATGTTGACAATATAGATATTGATGCAGAGACTAACTTTTATTCTTTAAAAGATGAACATGATAATCAAATTAATTCACAAGATATTGATTCAAATCAGTTGAAAAATTCTGATGATTCTTTTTCAAAAGAACAGATGGATGATTCATTGTCTAATAATGATAATTCAACAGAATATATTTTACCACCACCTTCACGAAAAACTTTAGTTAATGGGAATGTAAATATAGATAATACAGATACAAATTCAGAACCAGATGTTAATTCAGATATAACTGATGATGCATGTAGTATTACCAATTTTGATACAAGTGAAATATCTGTTTTTGAAATTCAAAAAGAGGAACCTTTATATGCAAGAGAAGAATTTTTTGTTCCTTACAAAATGGAAGTTAGATTTATATGTGAAGAAAATAGTAAACAATTAGAAACTTCTAATTTTTCTCAATCTGTTCAAAAAATAAAGGAAAATGAAGAAACAGAAATTAATATTGACACTACAAATAACATTAAAATTGTTTCAAATGAACCTTTTGTGGAAATTGATCAACTGGAAAAGAAGGATGAAACAGATAAAGATAGCAATGACTTAGATGAACAATATGAAGAACATTTAGAAGGAGATTATGTTAAAACCTTAAAGCCATTATCCAAAAATGATACTACAGAACATGGTATACATACCAGAGAATATATATTGCAAACTTTGATAGGATCTTTAGACTCATTAAGAATTGAAGATAATTTTGAATCACAACAAATCATTAAGAAAGAATTAGAAAATCTCAAGGATTGGTTAATTTGTGAACCTCATGAAGAAATTGTAGAAAAACTGAAAGAAATATATTATCGTGCCAAGAATGAAGCTCAGAGAATTGAAGAACTTCATGAAGAATTAGTTATTTTAAAGGAAAAATACAATGCGTTTACTGAAGAAAAGGCAGAACTCTCGAAAAAATATACAACTCTTAAAGCACAATGTGGTGACTTGTTAAATACAACTTACACTGTACCAATACATTATGTAGCACCTATTGCAATTATGTTAATATGGATGTTGCTTGAAAAGATATTTTAATGTTTTCTTTTTGTTTTTTGTATATAACTTTTATAATTGATTAATATAAAATTTTCTTTTTTTGCTTTTTTTTTTAATTAAGTTGTTATAAACATTCAAATGATCAAAATATAACAAACTGGATGGTGTATAATTTCAACAAAAAAATTTAAACATTTTTATACCGATGAAAATATTAAAAATTGTATATATTTTTCCGATATTTGTTATTAAAGCACCAATCTCAGAAAATGTTCTAATAAACTATAAAGTTAAACTATAAAACAAAGGTATACCATGTTACCATTTAAAAAAAAAGAACCAAAATCAAATTAAGCAGAGAATTGTAGCAATAAATATGTATATAGAAAAAGATTTTAGGCTAGGAGGAATGTTTAGAAAAATATAGACAATACCATGTAAAATGTTCAACATGCTGCCAATCTCGATATCATATCTTCTTGAATAAAATGATATTAATCTCGATTTAAAAATATAATACAATTTACGTCATTATTTTTTGCAATCAATTTAAGCACTGCACCCAACAATTGTATTATTATATAAATTATAAATAACGTTTATATGCAAAAATCGATTTTTATAAATGCCCGTCGATATATCCTACGTCTTAATAATCTTCCCTTAATATTTCTCCTAGAATTAATCTCGAATCTGTGCTAAATTAAAATACTCGATATTTATTTTAAATGATTCAGAGATGTGTTCAAATCATTATTTAGTTCGATTTTTTCAACATTTTTTACTAAAAATTTATATAAGAAGAATAATAACAATAAAGTGAAAGAAATCGAATTTATCCATTCTTTACGATCAATAATCATATTATGTACATTTTAATTATAAATTAATGTTGATTTAAAGAAATTATTTAATCTTAAATATTAGTCAGTTTTAAATTGTAGTTTTTTTTTCTCTTTTCTATTTTAACTAATGTAATTGTTTCCTGTACATACTTAAAAATCATTTATTAATGTATAATGTTTAGCATGATTTAATACAAAGCTTTGATTAATAATTATTTTTCATAGTGCTATTTTTTTTGCATATGCCTCTTTTTCTTTTTTCTTTTTTCTTTTTTGTTTTTCTTTTATTATTATTATTATTATTTTTTGCTCTCTTATTTATTTCAATTTCTTTTTTTTTTTTTCTGATAGAATGACAATAGAAGCATATCAACTTGAACGACCTAATAAATTTTAAGACAAAAAAAACAATATATTTCAACACAAAATTTTCTTAATATTCTTAAGTTCTTCTTAAGTCAGTGTATTCAGCGATTTTTCAGATAATAATAATGGCCTAAATGTCCGTTTCTAATATAATAAAAGCAGTAAAAAAAAAAAACGTTATTCTACTTTTCTATTTATTTTGTTTTTTTTTTTTTTTTTATACAAATTAACATTAGAATTAATCGTATTTTCTTAATTCATAATTACTGTGCCATTGTTCGATCTATTTTTGTCCTGTTAAACAATAAATATTGATCGATTGTATGTAAGAAAATGATAAGTATATTCAATTTTCCAAAAAAGAAAAGAACTGTTCTTTCTTTCCAGATTGAATAAGTGTTGCTTTTCGTGGTGGATTGAATATATATATTTAAGATCGTGATGGTTTATATAAATAATAAGATAATATTGTATATAACATTGTTGAACACTCTTACAATTCATGTAATAGCCGCTATATAAGAAAAAATAAAAAATTAACTTAACTGAAACTTTTCACTGTTATTCATTAGTAACCTTTATCGATCAATTTATATCGACACGATATTGATGATTTTTTAAATAATTATATACACACAATATTTCTACAAAGATCAGAAAATTAATATAGATTTGTAATATACATTTGTCATACTAATATTTATTAAAATTATGATTTAATATCATGAAGGATAAATATAATTGGTATAAAGAATAATTATAATTCGAATATATTCTATTTTTAAATATCAAATTGTATATAAAATTCATAAAATATTTTTACAATAATTTTTTTTCCTGCATAATTATACGTGTATTAAAAATAGTATGGATATTTTACAAAAAATTGTATAATCGTAATAAATATTTTAATTTTGTAATTTTTCATTGATATGTAATTATTATAAATTATTATTATTATAAATATAATTGAGCAATTAATTTCCATTCATTTTGCAAGAGATTGAAAATTATGCTTTTTATATAGAATATGCATTGATAAATACATTAAATGTGAAATTCTGTAACAAGAGAAATGTAATATTTTTGATATTTTCTTTTTCAATATATTTTTGTTAATATATTACTCAAACGCAAAAAAAAAAAAAAAATTATAAGTCAAATATAATTTAGAATAAAATAAAGAATTAGGAATATTCAAATCATGTATTTTTATCAATTACAAAAATAAATCTTGTATTTCTAAATATCTTTATGACAAATAATTATGAAAAGCTTTATTTCGTATATCAATAAATTATTAAATATATAAGTTTCAATGTTTGATATGTAGTTTAGTATTTTGTTTGCTCTATATAATTAGATTGATTTATCTATTGATATTTATATTGTAACAAATTATTTTGTAATTACAGCATATAGCGTATAGTGTGTGACTAATAACGATCGACTAAAAATTCCTTACGAGGTATGAGCGCAATGTATCATCGATGAAGAAGCTGAAAAAGAAGTCGGATAGCGCGAGAGGCGGGCAAGCGAGCAAGACAGCAAGCGCCACAAATACAAGCGGAGATGCATCACCTACTCGTGTGTGTAGAGATTTTCTGCGAAACGTGTGTCATAGGGGTAAACGTTGCAAGTATTTACACGAACGTTCCGAGGACGATCCTATAGATGAATATACGTTCTGTCATGACTTTCAAAATGGTATGTGTAATTGGCCTGGATGTAAATTTCTTCATTGTACGGAAAGTGAGGAGAAGAGATTCCGAGCAACAGGAGAATTACCTGCTCATATCTTGAGCAGGCTCAAGAATAATAATGAGAAATCTGAATATCCTATGTGCAAAGATTTTATCAAGGGTAGTTGTCAAAGAACAAATTGTAAATTCAGACATTGGAAGAATGAAGAACCACAGCATAATTTGATTGCTACTTCCCATCATAATGTATCTAGACCACAGCATAATTTCAATGGCACTAGCAATGATGAAAATCGAAGATACGAGGAGGATAGAAAGTAAGTTTGTTCAATGTTTTATTTTATTTTATTTTTTTTTTTATTATTCAATTTTAAAAAAATACGATTTATTTTAATACTTAATGTGCTTTGTAAGATTTTAAATATAAATATTTTTGAAGTATATCTTTAATAATATATCTATATATTTTTATATTTAGTTTCCACTGGCAAATGGAAGATCAACATAACTTAGTCACAAATAATGGTTATAATACATCTTCACATCCACCTGATTATATAGGACCTCCTGAACCAAAGAGACGAATAGTTTCTGGTGAAACTGTTGTTCATTTTGAAGCTTCGCAACTTGTAGGCCAACATACTGCACAACCAGTTACACCAGGATACTATTATCCAGTAATACCACGTAATGAAGCTAGAGCAATTGTTTTAGAAGATGAAAATGCTTTATTAAGAAAAAAAATAGAAGAATTAAAAAAACAAGTTAGTATAATTTTACTATTATAATTTTTTTTACATTCTATGCACATAATAAATTATTTTATTTTTCAAGGTTAGTGATTTAACAGCAACTAATGAATTTCTTTTGGATCAAAATGCTCAGTTAAGAATGTCAGGGAAACGGACTGCAAATGTAACGGCTGTTACAGTTCCTGCAGTTACTATTACAAATACTGTTCCACCATCACAAGCTCCAACACCTCAACAAATGGTTAATGCAGCAGTAGCTGCTGGTACTTTACGTACAGTTACTGCAAGTGTTGCGACTGTTCCTGTAAGTATAGCTACAGTTGCACCTGTTTCTATTGCAGCAGTTTCAATGGCACCAGTATCAATTCCGCCTCCCATTGTTACAATGGCTCAACAAACTATTACAATGAGCGGTTCAGGTCCACAAGCAACTAATCAACAGCCACCTAATACACAACAACCAGCTAGCTTACCTCTTTCAATATCTGGTGCTACTGCACCGTTGGTTTCGTATCCTATTATGACTCAAGAACTTAGGCCGGTATTGCAGTAAATATATTATAAATGAGAAAGGAACATCAAATAATACCTCAAAAATTTGAAGAATCAAGAATGCTATCTTTTGCATTCAGTCTTTCAAAATGATATTGTATTTCTACTATTTTTTCGAATATAAGTGATAAATGTGAAAAGAAATATCTTCAGACTATCAAAAATTTTAGAAAAATAAATTGTTGAAAATATCATATTAATAAAAAAAAATGCGACATCTTTAATATTTATGTAGAAATTCATAGAAATTATGTACAGGATAAACATAATGATCATGACTGTTTTTTAGCAGTATGGCTTAAATAACATGTCCTTATTATAATCTCTTAAGTCTAGTATTTTCGTTCCTTTCAATAGTTTACCCTATAAAAGGTGTTGACTATATTAATATGTTAATAACAACAATAAATGTCCAAAGTGTGTATAGATTTAGATTAATAAGAATACTGATCTAAAACCATGTTGAATGGTTAAGAATGATATTCTCTTATTCTTTTTTTGATATTGTAATATCATAAAAATACAAATAATTTTGTAGGTAATTTTTTGTATTATTAAAGATAATCAGATACAAGTAAAAAAAAAATGTAAATTAAAGAAAATATAGATAAGAAATGACTTGTTTAGGCTAATATATTAAAATAAGTACAAAACTAGGATGAAGCATGTAAATGAATTATATTAAAAGTTCAAACTTAAGGTTACTGTTTTCTAATGGTGAACCTTATATATTCTGTACGCAATGCTGTAAATAATATTTTGTTGCTTCCTCATTTTCTCAGAAAGAATTTTTATACTTCCATCTCTTTAACAAATAAGTTACTCTTATAAAATAATGATATTTTAATAAATTAAGTACTTACTTATTGTGGTCTTTTGTGTTTTTACAATTTTACTTAAATAAATGGCTTTGCATTCAGGTGATGGAAAGTAAAGACTATGGTTTTAAACTGAATGTAAGAATCAGATACACAGATATGTAATGTGCATCCCATAAACCAAATAAACATATGTACATGTTTTCAAGTTATATTATCAGTCATGGATTGATATATGTGTAAATATATTTTGCGTAATTAGTATAAGAAATTGAGCAATAAGTACATACTCTTGTATTTTATATATGCATACAAATGTATAATCTTTTATGTATCATTTTATGTTAACAAGCATCTCATTAAAATGATAAATCTTTAAATTCTTCAAAAATAGCATTCATATTATATTTTTTATTAAACTAAAAAAAATTGATGCGTTTATATAATAAGATTTTTTTTTTAATATTTAATTTTATTTAAAAAATTTTTAAAGACAATAATATGTAATATATTTAAAATAGCTTTTTGTATAATTTATTCCATTTAAATTTTTATTTTCATTTTAATTTTTTATTTTAAAACATTTGTTAGACCAAAAAAATAATTTTAAAGAACAATTGAAGAAGAAATATTAATATTTGATATGATATTGATTGATAATAAATGTGATTGGAAATTAAGTATTGAGTATTGTAGTTTATAATATTATCTATCTGATTAATTGATGAATAGAATCTCCATAAAAAATATGTTATTACAATATTTTTATTCTTATAAAAATAATATTTTTAATATTATTTTGAAATTGTGAAATACAAGAGTTTCATTTAAATAATTTTTAATTACATTGTTTTAACATTTTAAATATTTCAATGTAATTTATTTTGTTAATACATTGATAAATTTTGTTTGATTTTTATTTAATATAAATTTAAAATTAAATTCTTAAATATAGATCTACAAATTATTTATATTGAATTTTATAATTATCATTATGACATTTTTTATATTAATATTTTACATTTTTTGTACATAAATAATTATAAAATCTCAGAATAAATATATCTTGTTATAAGTTAAATTATTATTTATATACAAAAATATTCATTTATAATTTATAAAAATTATATCTAAATATGTATTTTATAATTTGCAAAACTAATATAATATAATAATAAGATATTTTAAATTTTTCAATGAAAATAAGAAAATTTTATTAATTCATATTCGTGGAGTTTTTTCTTAAGACCAAATAAAATATAATTGACCATTAATTAGTTTTCAATGATCAGTCTTATAATAAAATATAAAGTTAATAATAAATGTAAAGATTCTATTTTCTATTCTATATAAGAATAGAAAATAAATATGTAATGAAAAATGTTTCAAAAATACTATTATACAATTTCGTAAATATCTTTTTTCGGAATTATTCTATTGTTTTTGTATCTTTTTTTTTTGCTGTTTTAAAAAAGTTTGCATTATAACAACATTCTATAATAGATATTTAATATTAGATGCTGCATTCTCTATCTTTTTTACATCTCTTTTATTTGATATTATATACGATTTAAAAGTAAATCATTTCTTTTATAATATTTTTTTTATAAATAAAAAATAAGATTTTTTATTTATTATATTTTTTATATATTATGAAAAAATAAAATTTATTATATTCATATGAATAAATTCATCAAATTAATATGAATAAATTCATCAATTATATACATCATATCTCATATTAATGTATATAAATATATATATATATTAAACATTCTTAATATAATACTGAAATCACCATTTGAGCACATGAATTTTGCATAGTAAATATATAAATATAAAAAAGGAAAGAAAAATAGAAATAAGTTAAAAATTAAGAAATCAACGCCATCTCTAAAATATAAAAATATTTTATTATATATAAATAAAAATATTTTTATCTAAATATCTAGTCTGTAATTTCATCACAAAAGAAATAAAAAAATTACCTCATTTGTGGCGATGAGAATTGAAATTATATTTAATTCAATCGTAAAAATTGATGTATAAAAATTATATATATATATATATATATTAAATGAATATATTAAATCTTTTAATTGTTATTAATAATAAACAAATATATATACGAATCTCTTGAGCAGAAAAATAAAATAATTTATGTTAGAACAAATATAGATAAAGAGATCAAATAGGAAGATAAATATAGGATAAAAATTTACTGTCAGCATATTTTGAATATTTTTTTTTAAAGTATTCAAGAGATGGTGCTGATGGTAAATTCTTATTCTATTTCATAGATTTTATTTATATCTATTTCAATTGCGATATCTTAGAAATCTTTCACTCCAGCTAATTCTCTAATTTTTATAGTTATCTTTTTTTACTTATCTTACTACTTTTCTTACTTATCTTTACTTTTATTATTTATTTTTCTTTATACTCATAATAGATAAGATACAAAATTATTATTATATATATAATTAAATACACTTTTATTATTTTTCTTTCAAAAATACAATGTTTTAATTTTTAATATATAAAATAATAAATACAGATATTATATTTTTGATTTTTACAAAATCAATATAAATAAATATCTCTAGAATAACAAATCTTGCAAAACATAGCAATGAGATTTAATTTATTTCAAAAAGTAGATAAAAATTTCGCATTCAGTTCTTTTTTAATTATATTCTTTTTATTTTTAAATTGTAAATTCAAACAAAAATTTATATTGTTAGAAATTTCAATTTTATATTGAGAGAATATAAATCGAGATAAAATATATTTATTATCTTTATCAATCGTTTCGTTCAAGCAAAACTCGAAATGTGATAAATATTAACATAATTTAAATATCATTCAAAATTGAGATATTTTGGATTTTAACTATACAATTATAAATGCAAATCATCATTGATTCAAAATTTGTTTATAATATATAATATACATAACAATAATAATAATTATTACATTTTATTTTTTAAAAATATGTTTAGAATGTGTAATAATTACATATTTTGATTAACTATTTTATCAATATTTACAAGCAGATTAATTTTTTAATTTTTTAAATTTGATAAATGTAATATTCAACCATAATTTGATATTTGTATTCACAAATATTTATAAATATTTATAAGTAATATTTTTTATGCTATTGTTAGCAAAGATCGTAAAGTTCTATTTTTTAACCAATATACACCTGCTAATAAAATAGTACAACAAAATCCAACTAAGAATCGTAATTTCCAATGATATTTGGAAGCTTTTAAAACATTAATGATTCTAATAGATTGCTGCCTAGTATCATATTCACTACCAGAATTTTCAATAACAAAATTTGCCATTTCTGCTTTCTTTTCTAATGACATTTGTGCAGCAATTCTTAATTTTGCTTTAGCTTCTGTGAATCCTGTTCTTTCCATAAGTCGTTGTAATTGTAAATCTTCTTCACTAAAATTAAACATATATAATTTCTTTATATTAATAACTTTTATTTATTAATTATATCTATATCTATATCTTTATATAAATGAACACCATTTTCTTTACCAAGTTACAACAATTATTTTATGTAAGTAATTTAACATATGTCCTGTTTCAAAAAGTAATGGCAACTCCATGAGTATAAATTGATGACCTTGTAAAAAATATTTAAATGCTTGCCAATATATTTTCTTATATATATATGGATGTGTTATAGCATTTAATTTTTTTCTTTTTTCTATATCGTTAAATATTAAATCTCCAAGTTTTGCTCTATCAAGTTCATCTGTATCTAAAAATATTTCCAAACCAAATTCTTTACGTATTTTATGCCAAGCTGGTTTTCCAGGTTCTACAACTAAATATAAAATATATAAATTCTTAAACAAATAATAAATGTATTAAAATAATCTTGTAATAAAATATTATAAATATATTAAAATAATCTTATAATAAAATATATTATAAATATTCTTAAATAATAAAAGTTTTGTATTATTTCTAACCTTTTCGTGCAATTTGATCAGCATCAATGACAGGTATGCCGAATTCTTGAAAAACAGCAGCAACACTACTTTTTCCAGTAGCTATTCCACCTGTCAAACCTACTAAAAACATTTTTTCTTGATATTTATTTTTATACTTTGATATTTATTTTTTAATAATTAAATGAACATCATTATTAGCATTGCATTGCAAAATTTGATCTTATTTAACATAAATTATATTATAACAGTTTTCACTAAAATTGAAAGTTTTTTCTTTTGTATAATTTTAATATAACATACATATAAAATATATATCTATATATTTTATTGAAAGGCACATGAACCAATTAAAGATGCATAAAACGAACAGAACATAAAGATATATATAATTGATTATATGTTTAATTAGAATATATTGTTTCAATTTAAATTGAAACAATTAATTTGTAAAAATAATTTTTTAAAATTATTAATTTAATCATTTGTATAAATTGTTATACTTTTAAATAACTTTTTTTTAAAATAAATTATTGAAAATTTTAAGTCTATATTAAAATTCGTAATTCATAGGAACCTGAAACTAGTAACATTGTCCAAACAGAATACTGAAATGAAAGTCCAAAATCCGAACATTGTTGCCGGATTTATTTTCATTATATTTTTTTTAATATCTAAGATAGTGTGTTATTGTGTAAAATATGTCAATACTTCGACTCTAGATTTATGAATTGTTCCTAATTTCTTTAGATTTTAATCATAGTTTCATTTACATCGATTTGTTGAACAATATAAGAAGCTATAATCATGCTATAACATTACTGCGCCATTTTTAATTTTGAAAAAATATTTTGTATTATAATAAAAAAATCTGAATTAGATGATTGGATTTCATTGTATTGTTTTATTTAGTTTAACTTTAAAAAATTAAATTTTAAAAATACGTAATATTACATTATAAATAATATAATATTTTTATATTTTCTGTATTATTGACATATAAAATTTTTATTTTCGTTTAACGAATTAAAGAAGAAGGATTTATATTGAGAAGTTATAAGATCATAAAGAAAAGATTAAAATGAATCGTCGATTTAATAAACCTATTCGTACTTATGAAAGGAAAAAATTCAGAGAAGTAGTAATTTTAACACCAAAAATAAATAATTCAAATGATGCTAATAATAAAAATAATGCTTTGCTGAATAAAAATTTAAACGAAGAAAGTACTGATTCTATGTATGATGATCCTTTTGAAACTACATTTGATAGACTTCTTAAAAATACCAGGTAAAAAATTTTATAATTATTTTATTAAAATACTTAATAGAATATATTAATAAAATATCATTATATAGAAAACTTCCACCACCAGCATCTAAAACATATAATGATACGATATTAGTAACTAGCACAGATAATGATAAATCTGAAATAAATAATCATAAATCTTCGTTACTTGAGATATGCAATTTTGATACAAAATTAATTTCTAATCAAAAGATAATGCATAGAAAGCCAAAAATGCGAATTGTAAAGAAAACAATAATAAAAAAAAAAACATCTATATCACAAAATAGTAGAAAATTTAAAGTAAGTATTTATTTACTACTTATAAAATAATATTGAATTTATTATTTATTATCATATGTATTATTATATAAATTAAAAATATTGAAATAATTTAATAGGTATGTAAAGATGAATCTCAAAAAAAATATGAATTGCGTAAAACAAGAAATAATAAAATATTATCTAAACATTTAAATGTTGATTGTTTAAATTTTAATTTTAATGAAAGTAAAACTCCTGAAAATAAAAAATGCAATCAAGATAAAAGAAAAACTTCTAATAAAAAATATTTTGTAAAAAAAAAAAGAAAGGATGGTAATAATATGTCAAGAATAAAATCTAATAATATAGAAATAAAACCATGTTTTGTTAATTTGGATAGATCTATTGTAACACAATGGAATAATAAGTTAAATGTAATAGAGAATAATTTAGTCAAGAAAAATGATAAATCATTAGATCAATATTCGATTATTAATACCAGTATTGATAATTTTAAGTCTAATAATGAAAATATGACATGTTGCTCTATGAAAAAAGAACAATTAAAAGTAGATTCGTATGCAAAGCCATTCAATATTGAGAAAAAATATAAAGGTATATTCAGTAGTACACCTAATGGTAAACCTATTAGGCCATTTGTTCATTTGATACCTTTATCACCAATTTCTATTAAACATTTAAAAAAAAATAAAGATTCTATAATGCTTGCAAATAATAGTTTAATTAATGAAAATAATGAAGTTTCATCAGAGTCCAAATTAATAACTAATGATATGTACAAAAATATAGATGAAAAATGTATATTTGAAGATAAATCTAAATTATTATCTAATTTCAATGAGTGCAATTTAAATCAATTAGAAAATGTAGATAAAAAAAATATTAATTTATTAACTATATTTAACTATACTACTAATGAACATGAGCAAAAAAAAGAATCCTTAACAAAAATAGATTCAGAACAAAATATTTCAAAAAATCAAACTAAACAAGATGAGTCAAATAAATTAATAACACAAGAATATAAAATTTCAAATATAAAAATGGATGAATATTATTTAAAATTTTCTATTGATGAAAATAACTCACGTTCTTTATTTGATAGTAATGAAAGTATTCAGAATATATTACATGATTTTCCTGAAGAAAATAATATAATAAAAACATCTAATAATTTAGTATATGATAATGATAATGAGATAAATGAGAAAAATATAAAATTAAATAATGAAATACATTCTAATTTTGTAAAATTAAATGAAAAATCAATTTTAAATATTGATAAAGAAATAATTTTCAGTGATAAAATATGGGAAGAGTTACCTACAACTTCAATCCCAGTAACTTTAAATTCATCATCTGATGATGTAGAATTTAAATTAAAAACTAAGGAAATTGAAGACAAAAATAATAGTATACTAATTGAACAAACTTTATTAAATGAAAACAATATATCAAATAAAAAATATTCTTCTATAGATGGAAATAATACATCATCATGTCATGTAGTTTTGAAACAATTGCAAGATCCCTTTAGAATTACAAGAAGAAAAAAATATTCTAAATGGGATCTTGAATTAATTGCAGAAGATTGTAATAATAGTATTAAAGTAAAAGAAAAATCTATGAATTCAAGAAAAGAAATTAAGGATAGACAAATATCACAAAAAAAATTATCAACTATAGAAAATATAATAAAGGAATCTTATGATAATGAATGTATAGAAATAAAGAAACCTATATATTTAAAACCAGGCAAATCTTGGGCAAGATCTTTATCAATTTTAAATAATATACAAACTGAATTTAATTTGGAAAAATTATCTATTGGAAAAGGTAAAAGATGGAGAGATAGTGTTCAGGATATTTTGAATATGCAAATACAAGGTAATTATAAATTTTAATATAATTAAAAATGCTCAATTTATTTTATTTAATTAAAAATTATACTTTATATTAAATTTATTTTCATATATAAAGATTAATACACAATATATATATATATATAATCATACATATAATCAATATATAAACATTTGAATGTCATTTTTATATTTCACAAAACAAAATATTTTATTAACCTGAAACATTAATATTTTATGCTTTTTTATGATATAATATACATGGTTTATTTCATATTCTACTTCTTACATATATATTTTATTTTTTAAGAATGTTATTTTAAAATAAATTTTTATTCCAAATATGCATTTTTATTAAAAAAAAAAATAAAATATATATTACTTTGTAAATATGTTGTAAATGGGTAGGTTTTTAAAGTGAAGAAACATGAACAAATATTTATTTAGATTATAATATTGTAATTAATTGGATTTTTTATACATAGGAATTATACAAAGTTGTATAAAAAAAAATGATAGTGATAAAGAATTACAAGTAACTAATGAAATAATTAATAAATCTGAACATGAATTGGTTAATAAAAAAAGTAGGACTTGTGATTCTACCAATTTTGGACGTGTTTCAAGAAGAATATCAGTTCGTGTTATTCCAATTCATAAAACAGTAAAATCTATTGAAGATGCACCATTTCTTGAAGTTTATGGCATTGTTCCTGTTAAAAGTCAGAGATTTACATTATTAAATAACAGTAAGTAATATCAAATAATAATTTTATTTTATATTGTATATTATTTATATATATTTATGTATAGATCCTCGAAAATCTTCTACATGCAACTTTCAACATGATGATATTGATGGTCAAATTATTAAAGAACATGTAGTTTTAACAGCTAGAGAAGTTATTTTACAAAGATGTTCACAAAAGGATTATATATCATTTTCAACATATTTTTCAGATTTGTAAGTATATATATATATATATATATATATATATTTTTTGTGTGCATGCGTGCATGCGTGTATGTACGTGCGCGCGCGCGCGAGTATATGTAGTAAAATTGTTAAATTAATATATATATAATCATATAATAATTTATTTATATATTTAGATACTTAGAATACTGTCGAAAAATTGGAGAAGGTGTATATGGAGAAGTTTTTCTTTATGAACAAGAAAATAAAAAATCTGTTATAAAAATTATTCCTATAGAAGGTAATGATTATGTTAATGGAGAACCACAAAAAAAATTTCATGAAATATTATCAGAAATTGTAATTGCAATGTAATTATAACTTTATTATTTATGATAAATGTTAACAAATATTAATTATAACATTAATATATTGATAAATTTTAGGGAATTACATAATTTGAGATTCAATGCAAGATACAATACTGATGGATTTGTAGAAGTAAAAAATATTAAATGTATAAAAGGGAAATATCCAGAAAGACTTATAGAATTGTGGAATATCTATGACGAAGAAAAACATTCGGATAATGATTGTCCATCAATGTTTAATGATGATCAGTTATACATTGTTCTTGAACTTGGACATGGTGGTCAAGATCTAGAAGCATTTGTGTTTAATACTGCAGAGGAAGCTCATATTTTATTTCTACAGGTTATTTCTTAATATTATTATAAAAGTTTTATATTAATATTATATTAATATTAATATTTAAAATCTATATTATAATATTATACTTATATTAATATTTTTTAAAATATAATTATTTTCATTTTAATAACAATTTTTAATAGGCTGCATTAGCATTAGCTGTTGCAGAAAAAGCTGTTGAATTTGAACATAGAGACTTGCATTGGGGAAATATATTAATATCTCCGACAAATGAAACTTATGTACATTTTAAAATTGGACAAAAAAATATCGAATTGATTAGTAAAGGTGTAAAGGTAAACAAAAATGTATTTTTTTTAATTATTCCATTTTTTTCTAATTATATAAATAAAAATATTAAATTTCTGTGTTTAGGTGTCTATTATAGATTTCACTTTATCAAGAATAAAATATCAAGGATGTAGTGTATTTAATGATCTTGCATCAGATCCTACGCTTTTTTCAGCTCAGGGTGAATATCAATTTGAAATATATCGATTGATGAGAGATAAAGTTAAGTAAGTATTTAAATATAATTTTTACGTATTGGAATAATATAATTATTATATAATTATTTAAAAATTATTTCAGAAACAATTGGCAAACATTTGAACCTTATACAAATATTTTATGGTTGCATTATACTTTAGATAAAATGATTACAGCAGTTAGATATAGAAAAAGAAATTTAAAAACTCATAAAAATGGCATAACAAAGTTGAAAGAATTGAAAAATGAAATTTTGACATATAATAGTGCCTTTGAGTTTGTAACAAACTGTGATAAAATTGTTAATTTATTACGCATTAATCCAAAATCTGGGTAACACATGTATAAAAAAGAAAAATACACAGTTGTATATAAACAGTAAATAACAATACAATTTTTTTAATATTTATGCTACAGATTCAAAATAGCTTGTTATATTAAATATAAATGATAATAATGATAAAACTAAAATAAATATTTCATAGTATTAAGATTAAAAAAATTTTAAAAATTAAAAAGAAATATATATATATATATATATATATATATATATATATATGTATGTGTGTATATATATATATATATATATATGTGATATTTTAAATATTTTTTTTTATTTTTACAGGTTTGTTAAATTTTTTCAAATTTTTAATAAATTTTAAAATCTTCTTTAGATATAATTTAATTTAATTTAAAAAATACATGTTACAAAAGATTCTATGTTTTTAAAATCATTTGTAAATAAATCCAGTCTTACTATAAATGACAAATACGTCATAATTAATTTTGTATTTTTTATTAAAATTTATTACAAGCATTCTCATTTGATATTAAATCTTTTTAAAACTATAATAGTATAATTTATATGAGAACAAAATTACAGTATCAAAATTGTTATAACATTAAGATTCAGAATAAATATCTTATAAAAATATATTGTATTTTTGACAAATTTTATTTCAAAAAATTTTATTGTCAAAAGAACAAATTTTTTAAAATATATTAACAAAATTTATCTTGAAAACTTTAATATTATTAATCTGTTGTTTTAATATATTCATGTATATTGCTCAATTTATGGTAAGCACTACATTGATTAATAAAACTCCATCTTTGTTTATCAAACTATAAAAATAAAAATATATATTAGAATAAAATAAATATAATTAAAATAAAAATTTACAAAATTAAATATACAGTGCTATCTTTTTCCATTTGTTTTTCTTTCTCATATTTATTTTCTAATTCTAGAGATTTTTCTTCACCATTAAAGTATCTGTAATAATATAATTTAATAATATTTTATGCAAATTTAATATTTTTTTTAATAAGTTACCCAAAATTGTGTTCTAAATTGAATTTATAATCTTGTGTTTGTAAAGTTGGATACTTTTGAGTATCATTGAAAGATTTAAATTGCCATTGATTTTGTAAATGTGAAGTTTTCTCCTTTACAATTGATGACATCATTTTATTATACATTGATTCTTTAAAATGAAATAATTATGTTAGTATTTTGTATAAATTTAAAATAGAATTATATTATTTTTTAAATATTATTTTTATTACCTTCTTCATTCATTGATAAAATTTGAAATTTCTTTTCAGGTTCATTTAATTTTGTATAAAATTGCTCTTGAACATTATCAGACAAACATTGATTTACATTTTCCATGTGTATTATATTAGTGGTATTGTTAATAATTATATTTATTCGTTCATGTAATTCACTTAATTCTTTCATATTCAATGACTAAAAATATTTAATTATTAATTAAATGTTATTATTATATAAAAATGCGATCACTATTAATAATCAATTACACATACTAATAACCAATTTTCTGAGTCAAACACTTTTTCATTTTTTATATCATCTTCAAATTGTTTTTGTAAAATTTCAATATTTGCTTTATGTCTTTCACAAAGAGCATTTAAACTACTATCATAATTTTTCTTCATTAATATTAATTTATCTTGATATTCTTCCATCTGAGACTATATAAAAATTATACAAATATTAAAATAAAAGTATTATAAAATATATATAATATGTAAAATATATAAATAAATATATAGTTAAATAATTAATTTAGTTAATTAATGAATTAATTTAGTTAATTAATTAATTAATAAAAATAGTATATCTTATTGTTATATTAAAAAAAATTACTTTAAGAATAGTACGAAGATCATCATTTTCTTGTACTAAATGTTTTATGACTTCTTTAGGATGTTTTATTTCAAAATCTTTATTCTCTATTTTATTTTGGTTTACATTATATTCATTTGTAATATTTTTTTCCTTATATTTTGTATTTACATTATTATCTTGCAAAGAATCGAATCGTTCAAATGTTATATAATTATTTTTAAGTAATTCGTCTTTTATATTTACATTATTTAATAATTGTATATCAATTTCTTCTATTTCATTTTCTTTTATTTCTCGTTTTTGATCATTATATTTTTGTTTGAAATCTTCATTTGTATTATCTATAGTTAGTTCTATTTTTCGATCTTGCTGAATCTAAAAATAAAACAAGTATATAATTAATTAATAATAAATAAAAGACATATAAAAATATATTTTACTAACTATATATTTATCTTGCAAATTTTTAATATTTGATGATTCTTCTAAGTTAGGTAGCTTTTTAAGATTTAATAATCTTTCATATATTTTATTAGAAAGAGCATATAATTTGTTTTTTAAATTTTCTTCTATCATTTCGTTGCGTAATCTAATCGATAATTCAGAGATTTCATTTTTCCAATATTCCACATCTTTTTTCAAGATTTCATTTTCACGTAGAAATGCATCTAAGCTAATGTCAAGTTTTTTATTATTATTTTGATCACTTATAAGTTGACTTCTTAAGTTATTGAGTTCAATTTTTAATTTCTTTTCATTTTTATCCAATTTCGTTAGATTCTCTTGCATTGTATATATAATATTAATTTTATCATTTTGTTCAGTTAAGGATATAATTGTTAGATTCATTTCTATAAGTTTATGTTCCATATCTTTTACTTTTTCATTTAATAACTTATTTTCATTTTCCAACTTCAAAATTTCACAATGCTTTCCTTCCATTGCATTTTCATATTCAGCAACTTTTTGTGATAAAATATTATCAGTTTTATCAATATTACTTTTCAAACTAATTATAGTTTTATCCTTTGTAGAAATAATCATATTATTTTGAATATTATTTTTTTTTAATTCATTATTTTCAAATTGTAAATCAATCAATCTACAAATATATCAAGAATTAAATAAAATATTATAATTAAATAAAATTAAATAAAAATTTAATAATGAAAAAAATGTTTTTAATTAAATACTTTTATAAAATAAAATAAATATTACTTTTTTTCTATTTCTTTAATTTTATTTTCCAAAACTGTATTTAAATTTTTGGTTTCAAGGAATTCATGAACTTTCTGTGATAAATTTTTAATTTGTTTGTTTTTCATTATTAATTGTTTCTTGCTTTGTTGACATTCTTTTGATAATCTATTTTTTATATTTTCTAGATTTTTGTTTTCTTTTTTTAATGTATTACAATCTTTATCATATATGGACAATTCATTTTTAAATATTTCAAGTTGCCCTTCTAATTTCAATATAAGATCATCTTTTTTATTAAGATCTATAGTCATTTTTGATAACTCTTCTTTAATATTATTTTCAAATTTTTCTTCTTTTAAGCAATCACCTTCTCCTCTTTGTTGAGCCATTTCTTTTTTTAATTGAGCTATTTCTACATCTTTCCTTCTTAATTCTTTTTGTTGTTCTCCTATTCTTTCAATTATTTGTATATGTCGATCTCCAGCACCTTAATAAATTATTTTTTGACATTAATTATTATAAATATATTTAATATTTATTTATAATTAAATTTATCATTTTTAAATATTTTTAAAAATAAATAAAATATATTATGGTTAATATATTTAATATATATATTTAATATATATATATTTATATATATAATATATATATATTTTACTTATTTATATTGTATACTTATATATTTTATTTTATATTCTTATATATTTTATTTTATATACTTATATATTTATATTTAAATAACTATAATGTAATATAATTATTTAATATAATTACCTTGAAGAATTGTACTTATTTTATTAATACACGATTTTAAATATGTTTCAATTGCTCGATTAATTTTTTCATCACATATATTTTTTTTTTCCGTATATAAAATTTCATTTAATAACTGATATAAAATCTCTTCAATAAATTCATTTATCTTATTTTGTATATGTAATAAATCACTAGGAAGCTCTTTAATGTAAGAATTATACTTTATTTGTTCTTCTTTATGTTGATTATACAAATCAGAAATTACTTGCTTCTTTGAGATTATATCTAAAAAAAAAAAAATTGATATATTAATATATATTAATAATAATTTTGTAAAAATACAAAATAATACAATACCAGCAACTTAAATTACCTTGAGACCTATTAATAGCTGATTGTGTATCTTTAAGTATCTCATAAAAATAATAAGTTTGTTTAATCATTACAGGACGTTCAATTTCTACATATATTTGTAATTTTTGAGTAAGAGAACGCAATTTTATAATAAAATGCGTAAAATATTTAATGATCTCTTTTTCTATTTTATCTATATTATCATTTCTACTCAATTTAATCATATAATTATGATATTCCTATTAAAAGATATATTATTTATTTTAAGAAAAATATTAAACAAATGAAAAATATTACCTTTTGGAATTCATGAGAATCGAAATTATTTATTGTTTCATTTAATAAATTTGTATTATTAAATGAATTATTAGGTGAAATAGTGTCTAATTCTAATTCACTTGAATTGTTTTCATTTTGTCTTACATCAAATAAAACTATGTTGTCCTTAACTAAAATATATGAGTTTGATAATACTGATTTTCAACACAATATATAATACATATATAAATTTTAAAGAATATTACTTATATTTTTTGAATCCTCTTTAGAGTCATCAAAAAATTCTTCACAAATTATATTTTTTAAATTTTGATTAGGATAATTTTCCTGTTTATTATTTCTTATATAGTGTTCTAAATCTCCTATTTGTTGTAAATAATTCTGTCTTTCTATTTTGTAACTTTGAAATCTTGTCATAATAATGTTTATATTGTATAATATATTATTTGCTTCTTCACCGATGTCCAAGTTACATTTTGTACAACTACAAACTTCTTCACAAACATCATTAAGCTCTTCTAAATTATTTAAAATGTATTTTATATTATTGAAGAAATCACTAATATCTTGCTTCATTGAAACTAATTGTTCTTGATATTGAGAAATCTTAATATCCTTATTTTGAATTTCAGTTTTTAAAATTTCCAATGTATCGTTTGTCTCCATCTAATAATTAGAATTAAAAAACATAAAAATATAAAATATAATAATTATAAATTAATAAAATATTTAATACATATAATAAAAATAATATACTTGTTCATTATATTTAATAGATAGTTCTTTAATCACTTTTAATAATTGATTTAATTTTTCTTCTTGATCTGTTAATAGACAATGCTGCTCATAATTTTGTTTCTTAAGTTCATCTCTTTCTTTTAATACATTTTTTAATTGTTCTAAAGATTCATTATAATTTTTTGCTAATTCTTCCATGTCTTGTACTTTTTTCTATGATATAGAAAAAATAAATATTTAAAAAAAATATTTTTTTTGAAAATTTTAATTTTAAATATAAATAATAACTAACTAAAAGTGACTCTTTTTCTAATCGTAATGTTATTGTTTCTTTAATACACAATTGAAGCTTTTCAATTTCCTGAGAATATAAATAACAACTTTCACATTTGTCATTTAAATCTTGTTTGAGTTGTTCCATTAAGCATTTATAACCATGGAGCTAAAAAAAAGATAATATTTATAAAATAAAATAATAACAAAATAATAATATAATAAAAATTATATTACTTTTTGTTTCAAATCTTCTATTTCATAATTACGCTCATGATCTAATTTGAACAATTTTTCGTGTAATATCTGTATAATAATTATTAAATATTAATTGACTTAAATATTTTTATATTAATTGACTTGTAAATTTTTATTAACATACTTTAAAATTAATCTGTAAGATTATATTATATACTTGCTTTAAGGTTCTCTTGTTGAGTATGTATAAAACTTTCCTTTTCTTTTAATAAAATCTCCAAATGTTTATTCATATCACGTAATTCTTCTAATTCAGCATCTCTTACCTGAAGAAAATAAAAATATAAATATATAATATTATATAAATATAATATTATATAATTATAAACTTGTACATCATAATTATAAACTTATATATCATACACAAAGTTCATTTTTCAAGACAATGATTTCAGAATCTTTTTGAATGATAATTCCTTTGTGAATACTATTATGCCGATCAAAATCAGATTCCGTCCCTATTTCAGTATCAGACTCTGATGGACTTTCAATATCTTGTGAACTATCACTACAGGATGCATCACATTCAAAACTTTGTTCCTCATGATTATTTGTTTGTGTACTACTTTTGTCTAGATCTACTACACTGTTATCCTCGTCACTAGATTTGGATGTGAATGATGTTTGTGACATTGTCTAAATAATATAATATTTATATATATATATTACTGTAATAATAAAGAGTACAATGAAATTGGCAATTAGATCCATACAGATACTGTTATAGTTTTATTTAAATATTTATCAATTTGATCATTGATTTGTACTTCTACATCACGTGTTTCTTTTTCTACCTATAAATAGATATTAAATTTATTAAAATAATATCAATAATAATATGAAAAATTTGATTGATATAATCTAATTACTTGTAAAGCTACATCAACATATTCTATCCAGGATGATGTCTTTTCACTGTATTCTGCAAATTGAAATAAAATGAAGAAAATTAAAAATTTTATAAATACTTTTATGTATATTGTTTTACCTGAAATAGGAAATGATTTCAAAATAGATCTACATGATGATATTAAATTATAATTTTTCAAAGATGAATCAAATGCTGTTAAAGAATATAATTGATTATGGTTTGTTATAGTTGATGCATTCTGTTTATTCTGTAAATTTCTCTCACAAGGTATATGAATTGATAAATATGAATTTGAATGAATTACAGGACCTGATTTACTCATATTAAAAAATGCATCCTTTAACAATCCTGTTGTATAATTGTTTTTCTGTGATGAAGTTTTTACTTTTGAAATATAATCCTAAAAAATAAAGTAATAAGAGATTATTGCATAATTTTGTATTATATATAATATATTTGTATTATATAATAGTATAACATAAAATATGTTTACTAAATTTCTTAATTCTTCTTCTTGTTCAGGAGTAAGTCTAAGACTCTTATATTTTTTAAGTTCTCTTTTAACTGCTTGAAGTTTATTTTGAGTTTCTGAATTGAGTTGAATAATATTATCAATGACTACATTAAATGGTATTATTTTTCCTATCTACAAAAAAAAAAAATAATTGGAAATTTTCATTTTAAATTTTATTATTCACTTAAGTACATACTGATGAATCATGTTCATTGAGTTCACGAAAATAACGTGAATTTTCTAAAGAATTCGGACTCCAAGCTCTAATATCCGAACAAGAATCATGTAATTTTAATCGACCTTCTAAACGTTTCTTCGGTAAAACATAATCACCATATATCAAAGGTGTTCCAGAGTTATGTTTACTAGTTAAAAAAATTCGGGGTCCATGTTCTACATAAGACATATTTACTTTCTTTTTCTTTATTCAGTATCAGTTTATATATTAATTACTACTATTAACATAATTGATGAAATCTATATAAAATTCTTCTTTTAAAAATACAATTTATAAAATAAATTGCATTATTTATTTGATTGTGTATTTTTATTTACATACTATAGTAACTACTAAAAAACAAAACCTAAAATAATATAAACAGTGATCAACATAAAATTCATGCATAAAATTCATAATAGATATTTTATTTTATAAATAATCATTAGAAAGAATTATATTACATTTATCATAATTTTTTGTTTCTACTAAAATAACATAATCTATAAAATCTATAATATATGAATATAATATGAATGTGATATGAATTTTGAAGTAAACTATTATTTAAAATATAAAGAATAATGAAATGAAGATAACAAGTAATTTATACTAATATGTATATTTAAGTATAAAATATTATATATAGATTGTCAGAACATATATATATACAATTTATAAATACATACATGTATATCACTACATTATTTACTGCATAATTGACAAAATATTATTTGTGTATATATCTGTTTTCTCTTACAAAAAAGTTCTTGTTTTCATAAATGAAATTTCTATAAAATATATTTCACATATTTTTTTCTCGTTTATGTAGTAATTAATATAAAATCAAATCAAGTAATATAAAAATAAATCAAATAAAATTATACATGAAAAAAATATTGCAAAAATAAACTTCTTTAATTTAATAACTAAAATATTTATATATATTATATATTTTCATAATTTTTTATATATATAAATCAATTTATATAATTATGTTATATAGTGAAATATTTTTCTATTATGATGTATATATCTTTGTCAATTTAATTGAAAAAATGTAATTAATATATGCACATTAATGATAGATATAATATTTAAGACTATTTAAAAATGTATTCTTTTTAATTAAATATTATAAAGTATTTTATATGAAGCATTATATATTTTTTTTGCACTACAAAAATACTATATAAATGGAATGCCATATACAATTTATCACAATCCATTTTTTATATTTATGTATGAAACAATGATAAATATATAAAGAAAGTACATTTTACATGTCTATAAATATATTCTGTAATATTAAAGGATTTTATAACTTGTAAAATATATATTTTAATATCTAGTATTTAATTAGATAACAAATAACATTTATAAAACTGGAATTAAAATTCAAAAACTTCAACATTCTTTAAACAGAATACATATAAAAGTAGACGTGTTTCTGAATACATTGCAATAGGAGTATTCTCAGTTTTGTATATTTGTATTATAAAAAATATTTGGAATGTATAAAATGTAAATATAAGGCCACTCAATTATTTTTTTTTTTTTACTTTTTATATTCAATTTGAAATGAAATATTCATATTAGCATTTCACTTTCTAATGATTTATATACACTTTGATCATCATTTTTAAAAATTCCTCTATTTATAATGATAAATTAAATTATCTAACTTTATTATCTGTATTATATATACATAAAAAAATAATTAAAAATATAATATATCATAAAATAATAATTTTAATATTAATTATTAAGTAATAACAGATTGCAAATTATCAAATTGATGAGAATGATAAAACATAATTTTGTAAAAACTTTATATATAAAATTTTAAATTTTCATATTTGCAATTCATTTCATTAAGTAAAATTTAAGTACATTTTATGTATTTATATATATTAAGTACTACAAATATTATTTCAATATTTTTAAAATGTTCTCAACACAATATGTATATATATATATATATATATATATATATATATATACATATACACACACAAACTGTTTCTTTGATTAATCTATTTTGAAAACTGATATGAATATTTTGATATTGAATGTATATAAAATATAATAATAAAAGAATATAATAAAAGAATTATTGAAAAATATATATAATTTGTCTGAATATTTCACATAAAATGATTAAAAAGTTTTCATTTTCAAGATGTTTTGTTTTTGACTAAAAATATACCATGAATAATTTATTTTCTAATTTTAATATTTTTTAATTTTAATATTCTACTTTCCATTTATCATATCATATCATGTTTTATTTTTTTTCAAATAAATTTATTGTTTTAATATTTTTTATATATAATATTTATATTAATTTACAAAAAATATTAAAATAAGATATATGAATTATTATATAAATTTTATTTAAAAAAATTTAATTCTAATCTATAAAATAATTCTTCATTTTGTTTCTCTTTCATATTAATCTATTTTGTATACGAAACATATTTCAATTTAAAAGATATATATTAAAAATTTTTTCATAATAATGATTTAGCAAAATTAATTTGTAATATTAAAGAATAATTTTAATGAAAAATGTTATTAAATTAAAAAAAAATAATCTTATTTTTAATTAAAAAAATCTTTTTAAAATATTCATATAATTCATATAATTTCATATAAATTTTATATTAATTTATTTATTTAAATGAATTAAATTATTATTCAATTATGTAAAATGTAGCTATCAGACTTTATAATGCTTCATTTATTTCATTATTTTATCTCTTATTGTCATGTTATATTTTCATATTTCTATATATTTTTTTTGTAAATGAATATTTGAATTAATATTCAATGAGTATGATGTAATGTAAAAAGTAGAATTTTATATTTTTGTTACTTATAAATGTAAAACACCTTGATCAAAATGATTTTGATGATGATGATGATGATGAAAATGATGATGTTGAGCAGTAGAAGTAGATGTTGCTGCATCATCTTGTAATGTTACACCTGTTAAGTCTACAATTTCATCTGCATCTTCATCACTACCAGTAGCAGCACTTTGCGTAGACTGATGACTTCCAGAGGACAATTGACTGTTACGTGAAAATGATCCTCGTCTTGGAGCAGTTAATGCTGCTCGTTGATTTGCTGGTTTCACTGTGATTATGAGATTCGAAGAATTGGCAATCATCATATCTGTCACCTATTTAACATACATATATATATGTATGTATGTATATATGTATATATATATATATGTAAATAAAAAAAAGAAAAAAAAATAGTAAATATCATATTACATACTTGATCTAGAGTTTTTCCAGCAACCTCTATACCATTTACTTCAAGAACTTCATCATTTACTGCCAGAAGTCCTGTACTTTCAGCTAAACCACCTGGTACTAATCTACTTATAAATACACCTGGAACTTTTTCAATGCCACCTCCAGCAGATGGTGGCAATATTCGAAAACTTTCTCCATCTTTAATATAAAATCCTAATGGTTTATCAGAACCATGTTTTAATAAACGTACCCGACGACAAGTTTCTGGCAATATATCTACATCAATTATTGCCGATACCTATTATATTGTAAATAAAATTTGTATTTTATATTTTAAATAATATATATAATTATATTTATATTAATAATATAATTTGTATTTATATAATAAATAAACTTACCTGCCTAAAATCATGAGGATTAGATATAGCTAATGATTTTGGTTTGCCAGGTGTACCACCAAGAATACTTGATATTAAATTTTTTGGTTTTATTGTTCCATATCCATTTATATCTTCTAATCCATCTCCTATTATGTACAAAATAGCTTATTTTTATGTAAGTTATAGATACGCTATCAATATTAAATTATAAAATATTAAATTTAATAATAATATTAGTAATATTACTTAATAATAATAATAATAATGATAAAAAGATATATTCTCTATTATCATAATTAGATATATTCTCTATTATCATAAAGTGGATTTTTTCTTTTATTAAAAAAATTTTTTTTATATTTTAAAATAAATATTGATAGATTTATATTTCTCACATATAAATTTATAATTATTTAATATAAAACCATCTTACCCTTTATTCTTTGAATAAAAATTCTAAGCAATGGTTTTGCAGCAAGTAATGCTCTTGCTAAATTATTATCATTGTTAATTGGTAATAAATCACCATCAGTTGGATCAGTATACCATATTAAAAAACT